>NC_140955.1:26486124-27135290 GCF_014529385.1 Adiantum capillus-veneris | reverse complement strand
GGGAAAGTGCAAATTGATGCAATCTACGTACATTTGACAAATTTTGTCGATATATGATCATTTGTGGCTCAATTTTATGCAATTTTGATGCTACAAATTGGGGCTTTTGTGCTTACATGCTTCTAAAGGTTGTGTATTAGCTTATGTATGTGTTCTGAGACTAAAAACAACTAAATTTGTTGTTTTCGAGCACAAATTCGCTCGCTTAAATTTCCTGCGCATAAATTTCAGAAATTGAATTTTGTGTCCAAATCGACCTATATTGCCCCAAATTGCTCCTGCGACCATTTGGAGCTGTAGTGCACATCTCTGTGAGGCTATACTCCGATTTTTGCGCATTTTGCCCAAAAATTGAGCGTATCCCTCTTATTTCGTGCAACTATGGCCTCATCTTTTTCGGATGTGAAGAACCTCTTCGAGCTTAGGAGGTTCGATGGTACAGGTTTTGATCTTTGGAAAGACAGGATTCAGGGAATCCTATTTCTTAAGGATTGCGAAGGGGCACTTGAACAGGTGAAGCCACAGAATATGACAGATGAAGCATGGGTTAGCATGAATATGAAAGCCGTTACATGCATTAAAATGGCCATGACAGATGAGACCGTCATTGATGTGAAAGGTCTCACGACTACTTCTGATGTGTGGGAGAAGTTAAAGGGAATGTATGAAAATACAACGCCTGTCAACTAGGTGCACTTCATGCGAAAACTTGTTGGCATGCAACTAGATGAGTCCAAGAGCGTGGCAGAGCACTTGTCATTGTTCGCAGGTACTTTGTCACAGTTACAAGATTCTGGCTTGCTCCCTTTTGATGATAAGCTCAAAGCTATCTTCTTGCTTATGACCTTACCTGAGTCATGGGAAACTTAGGTGGTTTCGTTGTCCAATAACCCCAATTTGACCTTTGATGGTGTTAGGGGTTCTATCTTGAATGAAGAAATCAGGAGGAAAGCAAGTGGAGAGGGAGGCAGCTCTGCCAACATGGTTAGAGGCAGGACAGAAAAGAAGAATGCTTATGCACAAAGGAGTAAGAGTAAGAGTAAAGAAAGGGGAAATGCAAGCAAAGGCAAGGGTGATGTGACTTGCTATCAATGTGGCAAGAAAGGTCATTAGAAACCCGATTGCAGGTACTATAAAGCTGAGTTAGAAAGGAAAAAGAATGGTGGAGACAAAAAGAAAGAGAAGAAGGAAGTCATGGCAGATGCACAGGATAGCTCAAAGGACAAAGAGAAGGCCAATGTGGCTTCTAGTGTCGTGATTGAGGAGCTGGCAGATGTAGAGGACATCTTGTGTGCCACTTTGTCAGATGATGATGCTTATGATTTTGATGCCGCTCTAAATGTTCATTCACAAGACATGCAGATCACCAAGAGTGATCTTATTGATGCTTTGTTGACTGTCAATGATGCATTGTCCCAGACTTGGATTGTTGATTCCGGTGCTTCATTTCATGTGACTCCTATCAAGGAGTGTTTCTCTACTTTTGATGTAGGCAAGTGTGGCCATGTATACCTTGGAAACAATCATGCATGTTTCATTGAGGGTATTGGCACTGTGCATCTCTCCATAGATGGCACAAATGAGCTTGTCTTGCATGATGTTAGATATGTGCCGGGAATCAAGAAGAGTCTGCTTTCTGTTGGTTAGATGGATATGCATGGTTACAACATCTTGTTTGAGAGAGGATCATGGAAAATGACCAAAGGCTCCTCAAGGCTGATTGTAAAGGGCACAAAGAAAGGGACACTTTACTGCATGCATGGAAAGGCCGTGTTGGGCAAGTTTATTGCATTGGTTGAAATTAACTCCCACATGGAGTTGTGGCACAAGAGGCTTGGCCATATGAGCCAAAAGGGCCTTTTTAAGCTTTTTACTTTGAACAAGCTTGATGCTAAAGGCACAAAGCTTGACTTTTGTAATGACTGTCAATATGGCAAACAAGTAAAGCGTTCTTATTACTCTGGTGTCTCTCGTAAATCTTGTGTGCTTGATCTTGTACATTCTGATGTATGTAGCATGCCTACTAAATCTATGGGTGGTGCATGTTATTTTGTCTCCTTTGTTGATGATCATTCTAGGAAAATTTGGGTTTATTTGCTAAAGTCTAAGGATGAAGCCTTTGCTGCGTTTAAGAGATTTCATGCATTTGTGACCACCCAAACTGGTAGAAGGCTAAAATGCTTGCATACAGACAATGGGGGGGAGTACACAAGTGCTGAATTTAACAAGTTTTGTGAAAATTTGGGCATTAAGAGAGAGCTTACTGTGCCATACAGCCCCTCTTCTAATGGTGTGGCTGAAAGATTCAATAGGACACTTTGTGAGAGGGTGAGATGCATGCTGTCCACAACAAATCTCTCTCATGGATTTTGGGGAGAAGCTTTGAAAAATGCTGTGCATATATGCAATCGATCCCCTCACATGTCTTTGAAAGGTGACATTCCTGAAGAGGTTTGGTCTGGCAAGCCTGCTTCATATGATCACTTACGCATTTTTGGTTGCGAAGCTTTTGTGCATATTAGACCTGAGTTGAGGAGTAAACTAGATGCAAAGTCCATTAAAGGCCTCTTCATGGGATATGGTGAAGAAGGCGAAATGGGTTACAGAATTTAGTTACCTCAGCTCAAAAGGGTCGTACGCAACCAGGACGTTGTTTTTAATGAGGCAAGGCTGCTTCAAAACAATTGTGCCTCAAAGCATGACCATAAAAGGGTGAAATTTCAGCATGACCAGCCATCGGTTAGGCCTATTTTTGACCCTCAGGATGCACCACAAATGGCTGAAAATGTAGATGATCCAGTGGTGTTTGAGCCAGATGATGTTGGACAGCAAATTGAGGCTCCTGAAGGGCATTTGCAGCCAAGAAACAATGCTGAAAATGGTGCTGAAAATGATGTACAGCAGCCCATTGTTGATGATTTTGTAGTGCCACCTGATGTAAACCCATTGCCGGATAATGTGGATCATTGGGTGAGGTGGTCTACTCGTCAAAGACGGCCTGTGAGTCGATATGACCCCTCTTTGCATTACATTATGTTGACAGATGAGGGAGAGCCTCTTACGTATAAAGAGGCAAAGACATGTGAGCACAGCGACAAGTGGGAGCTTGCTTTGCAGGAAGAGATTAAAGCTTTGCATGCTAATCATACTTGGGATTTGGTTGAATTGCCCAAAGGAAGGAAGGCTATTCCTAACAAATGGGTGTATAAAATCAAGACTGTTGATGCAAAACCCAAGTATAAGGCAAGGCTTGTGGCAAAGGGATATGTTCAAACCAAGGGCATAGACTTTCAGGAAGTGTTCTCTCCTGTTGTGAAGATGACCACTTTGCGTGTATTGTTTGCCATTGTGGCTGCTCTTGATTTGGAAATGGACCAAATGGATGTACATACTGCTTTCTTGCATGGTGATGTGGAAGAAGAGCTTTACATGAAGCAACCCGAGGGTTTTGTCATCCCTGGCAAGGAACATTTGGTATGTATGCTCAATAGAAGCTTGTATGGGCTGAAACAATCATGTAGACAGTGGTACAAGAAGTTTGATCGCTTCATGCTTAAACATGGTTACAAAAGAAGCCATGCAGACCATTGTTTCTATACCAAACGTGATGAGGATGGCAGTCCTATCATTCTTGTGCTCTATGTCGACGATATGTTGATAGCTGCAAAGAAAAGAAGCACTGTTGATGCTCTTAAAGGGCAACTGAAATCTGCGTTTTCAATGAAAGACCTTGGGGCAACTGAACATATACTTGGAATGCGTGTTACATGGCAAAGAGACAAGTGCTTATTGTATTTGTCGCAAGAAAAGTACATTGAAAAGGTGCTGGACAGATTTAACATGGCTGAAGCAAAGCCTCTTGGTGTGCCATTACAGCCATATGTTAAAATCTCCAAGGATGATTGTCCCAAGTAAAAGGAAGAAGCCAATGACATGCAAAGTGTGCCTTATGCTTCAGCTTGTGGTTCACTTATGTATGCTATGGTTGCTACTAGGCCTGACATAGCCCATGCAGTGGGAGTTGTGAGCCGATTTATGGCAGGCAGGTTGCATTGGGATGTAGTAAAGTCCATTATGAGGTACTTGAAAGGGACTAAAAACAAATGCCTCTGCTATGGTAAAGGACCAATGGAGTTGAAGGGATTTTGTGACTCTGACATGGCTTGTGAGGTGGATACACGGAAATCCACAAGTGGCTATGTATTTACTCTTGCGGGAGGTGCTGTTTCATGGTGTTCTAATTGCAAAAGATTGTTGCATTGTCTATGACAGAGGCTGAATATATTTCAGTCACTGAGGCTTCCAAAGAAGCTATTTGGTTAGCACGCCTATGCAGTGAGTTTGGTTTGCTTGCCAAGGCACCTATGCTTGGTTGTGATAGCCAGAGTGCCATATGTCTGGCAAAGCACGCCATGTTTCATGCACGTACAAAGCACATTGGTGTGCGGTATCACTTCATACGAGAAGTGCTTGAGGATGGCAGTTAAGGTCCATACATCACAAAATCCAGCAGATGCTTACTAAGTGCTTACCCAAAGCACAACATTATCTATGCATCGAGATGGTGGGAGTCATGAAGCTTAAAGGCACCATTTATGCCTTTAAGTTGGAGGTTGTTGGGTTAAAGGCCCAAATGGCCCCCTTTAATGTACATTTTAAAGGTTACTAACCTTTGGCCAAGTTCACATTGAACTTGGCCACTAACTTATTAAATTGGTCCTTATACAATAATAAAGGGTAAGTGAGTTTCATACAACTCACTCACTTATCCCCTTGAGAAAAACTTACGTGCCCTTCTTCTTCTGCTAGCGCTTCCTCTCCTGTTGGCCTTCGCCTCCCCTCTCTGCACACACACTGCACTTCCTCGCGTGCTCTTTCACTTGCACACACCGCCGTGCGCTCATCAGAAGGTGGTTTCTATGAAATGGATTTTCAAGACAAAGTACAAGGCCAATGGTTCCCTCGACAAACACAAGGCGAGACTTGTTGCTCGGGGTCTCACACAACGACCAGGCGTGGACTTTGACGAGACCTTTGCTCCCACCACTCGCATGACTACCATACGCAATGTTTGCTTTCACAGCCAACTTTGGTTGGCCTATCTTTCAGATGGATGTGAAAAGTGCGTTTTTGAATGGAGATTTGGATAAAGAAGTGTATGTGGAGCAACCTCCGGGGTTTTGTATACCCGGCAAGGAGAATTGGGTCTATCAGTTGTGGAAAGCATTGTATAGACTGAAGCAGGTTGGACGACAGTGGTACCTCACACTTGACCAGTTTCTCGTGAAGCTGGGGTTACGGCGTACCTCATTAGATTCCAATTGTTATGTTGTCTTTGATGGCTCTTTGGTTGCGATCGTGATTGTCTATGTGGATGATCTCATTTTCACAGGCTCATGGACCAGCCAGTTCAAGTTGATCATGAAAGCTATGGAGACGTGTTTAGAGATGATTGATCTTGGGCTTCTTCACTATTTTCTTGGATTCGAGATTTTTCAGGCACCGGACATCTTCTTTTCTCAGCGGAAGTATGCGAAGGCTATCTTGGAGATTCTAGATGATAGGTTGTAGACTGATTGGCACTCCTCATGAGCCCGGAGAGAACGTATCGCTTCACGATCCTTCCCCACGGATTGACTTGGAGCAGTACAAGAATGTTGTTGGCTGCCTCGTATGGTTGACTTATTCCCGACCAAACATGTGTTACACAGTTTCTGTCCTTAGTTCCTTCAACACTCGACCTCGTCAGCAACATTGGTAGTGTGCCCGATACGATTGCTAAATACGTTGCCAAGAATCATGGTCCTAGATGTGAATGGATTCTATGTGATATGATCTGAATGTGATGCGATTGTCGTCTTTGTACAAGTGCTAGATTTGTGACGTCTAGTACGTCGGTACTTAGAGTCTGTGTCTACCAAACTGGTTTATGGCTTATGTCTGATTTTGCAAGCATAAACGAGGGCGATTACAATTCTTTCAAGAGGGGGGTATGTCACAAAGTGATGACGTGGCACGACTACTCGGACACCCCAAAGACATTCAATAAGTTGTTCCAACTTATGGGTACTTGTCGACATGGCCCTAGGAACACAAGAAAGTAAATAAAGTTTATTGGGCAGCAGTACAGATTTTTTGCAAATTGCGCTGACAAGTTGATGTGTACTGTGTACGGATTTCCGTAAAAAGCGTTGACAATGCTGACGTGGCAGGTTGTACGGATTTTCAAAAATTACGTTGGGTGCTTTTCAAGAGTTTCATCGCTAGTTTTTCGACCAAATGCTTTTGGGATTGACTGCTTTTGAACTAATTGCTTTTGGGGCATCCCTTGTAAGAATAAATAGAACCCTTGGGGCCTCACTCTACAGAGCATTTGGACGCAGAGTCTGAGAGTAGAGGTCCCGCGGGAGTTGTAACTTTGCTCAAGCATTAATATAAAAATAAATATTGAAAGGGGCGCCAGATTTTGGGGCCAATACGTCTCTCTGGGCACGAAACTACACTGGGCCGTGTCGACTCCATTTTAAAAAAAAAAGTGTGAGTTGTGAAGTATTTTAAGTGATTCTCTTGTGTGTCGTGCCAGATTTCCGACTTGGGGTGCCCAAGTCTGTTACATAGTGCAATGATTGATATCAAGGCAATGAAGATTTTACTTCGGCACAAAGGAAAGGATCTCCCTGTGGATGTAAAACTATTCCACTTGTATTTGTTGCGGCAATTTCTAAATTAATGAAATCTCATATTTTTGCTTGCTTAATTTTATGTTTGAGACAGGTCTCAAGTTGAAGATAAATCAAATTTATCTTCATTTGAGACCGAGAGACTTGATTTGTGGAAACAATATCAGGATTGTTTCTCAGAGAGCTTATTGGGGGGAGTTGCCTCGTAAGTGTCCTGAGGATCATAACATTGATCTTATTCCAAGGAGCTCACTAGAGTAAGCCCTGCACAACAGAGGAGTCAAGTCAATGATCTTCTCGACAATGGATGGATTGAGTTCTTCACCCTTCTGTTCACGAGTTTTACTTCTTTAGGAGGAGGATGGATCTTGGCAAATGTGCATCGATTATCGTATACTCAACAAGATTACAACCAAGAACAAGTTTCGTGTACCCAAGATTGACGACATCCTTGATCATCTTCAAGGATCAAGTCATTTTAGCACGATTGACCTTAAAAGTGGCTCTTATCATATCCGGATTTTCCTAAGGATATTCACAAGAGAGCATTCGATATCACTTTTGAACTCTATGAGTTCTTAGTGATGCTTTTTGGCCTCACTAATGCTCCGCCTACATTTAATTGGATGATGGAGCGAATCTTTCGAGAGCACTGGCCAAGGTGGACCTGTACGCACGTATGTACGAACTGAATCGGTACTATACGTCCGTACAATACATATCCGTTGTACGAAAGAAAAAGATTTTCTCTTTCCGTAGCTTCGCTCCTAAGCGTCCGATTGAGCGCTCGAGCTTGGCTTCTTATTATCCACTTACTCTATTGTGTGGCTCTGTAAACATTAGCAGAGAGTATCTGTTGCAGAGCGTTTTACAAAGAGTGCAAACTGACTGCACAAACTACCACAGAGGTACTCTAGGGTGAAAACACCATGCCTCGCAAAGCCAACCCCTTCTAGAACATTCACACCAATGTCCTCGAGATTGTGAAGACTCTAGGGCAATTCGACGTTGGCAATGCAAATATTGTGGGATGCAGAAGACCAACATCGTCACTCGTGTCATCAAAAACTTGTTGGGAATAGGTTGTATTGCCAATTGTGGAGCATGCAAGAAGATGCCTCCCAAGGTTTAAGATCAGCTGATTGCAGATAAATTCCTGGCAATGGCATGAAAAATCAAAGGCGGAGGAAAAGAGGCTACACAGGATGCTCGTCATGATGCCCTTCTTGGAGACCTTGGGGACACTGGCATCCAAGATCCAACGGGAGGAAGTAGTGAGCCTAGTTCATAGGCTCATGGCAATCCGACGTTGGCAATGCAAATATTGTGGGATATAGAAGACCAACATCGTCACTTGTGTCGTCAAACACTTGACGGGATTAGGTTGTACTGCCAATTGTGGAGCGTGCAAGAAGGTGCCTCCCAAGGAAAAAGGTCAGCTGATTGCAAATAAATTTCCGGCAATGGCAGGAGCAATCAAAGCAGAGGAAAACGAGCTACATAGGATGCTCTTCATGACGCCCTTCTTGAATACCTTGGGACACGGCCCCACAAGATCAAATGGGAGGAAGTAGTGAGCCTAGTTCATAGGCTCAGGGCAATCTGATGTTGGCAATGCAAATATTGTGGGATGTAGAAGACCAACGTCATCACTCGTGTCATCAAACAGTTGACGGAAATAGGTTATACTGCCAATTGTGGAGCGTGCAAGAAGGTGCCTCCCAAGGTAAAAGATCAGCTGATTGCAGATAAATTCCCAGCAATGGGAGGAGCATCAAAGGCAAAGGAGAACGGGCTACATAGGATGCTCTTCATGATGCCCTGCTTGGAGACCTTGGGGACACGGGCACACAGGATTAAATGGGAGGAAGCAGTGAGCCTAGTTCACAGGCTCATACTAGCAGGAAGTTATGCAGGAGGATGAGGATGTATTTTGTGAGGATGTTAATGATACAGAGGATGTCACAGGGCCCAACATACCACCTTGCCCTCGTGTGTGCATTCTCAATCTTGGATCAAGGAGCGACATAAGGCGGTGGAGATCGAGATTGCTCGCACTCTTATTGAGTGCAGCATCTCTTTCAATGTAATGAGGATTGACTAGTGGAAAAGGATGGTGAAGGCTATTGTTCAGGTTGGTCCCACAGATACATGGACGGGCTTAGATTACAAGAAAATGTGCACGACGATGCTTGATGAGCAAAAGACTTTGATTGTCAGGGCTTTGGTTCCGGTGAAAGGAGGCTGGAAATAGTTCAGGTGCACAATCATTTCAGATGGTTGGAGTGATATACGTCGACGATACATCAACATTCTTCTGTTGTCTTGCCTTGGCACCCACGGCTCGCAAGAGTGCAGCACGTCTTCCAATGTAGTGAGGATTGACCAGTGGAAAAGGATGGTGAAGGCTATTGTTCAGGTTGGCCCCATAGATACATGGATGGGCTTAGATTACAAGAAAATGTGCACGACGATGCTTGATGAACAAAAGACTTTGATTGTCAGGGATTTGGTTCCCGTGAAAGGAGGCTGGAAAGAGTTTAGGTGCACAATCATTTCAGATGGTTGGAGTGATATATGTCGACGATACATCATCAACATTCTTGTGTTGTCTTGCCTTGGCACTTACTTTTTGCGAGCCGTGGGTGTAGGGAAGACAGGGGAACATATCATAGGTTAGTGCATATACAACACATCCGGTAGGCTATCATTGAGGTTGGTGTAGAGAATGTGGTACAGCTTGTCGTTGATAATGCAGCAAATTGCAAGGCAATGGGTCACATGATCTCAACAAAGTTTCTGAGTTTGGATCCCATGTGCTACACATTGCCTTGATTTACTCATGGAGGAGATAGGGAAACTCCCTTGGGTGCTGCCTATCGTGTCTAATGCTACAAAGATAACCACTTTCTTCGGTAAGAAGCACTAGGCACTTGCCATCTTCAAGAGTTACATCGAGTTGGATATGCTTCGCCCTTCTAAAACGAGGTTTGCGTACATGTATTTGGTGCTCCATAGGCTCTTAAGTTGAGGGATTCATTGATGCAAATTGTGGTGGATCCCAAATGAAGAGACATGCATAATACCCACCAAGAGACCACGAAGTACATCCTGAGGCGTGTTCTTGATTAGAGCTTTTGGGTAGAGATGCAGCCTCTCACACTGGCCTTGCAGTCTATTCACGTGCTGTTGCGTGTCACGATTATGGAGGGCTCGTCAATAGAATTGGTTTACCATCTGTTCTTGGAGATGAAGAGCCACATTGTAGAGTGTGATTCTTTATCTCAGCAGCGGAATTGCATCATTGACAATTGTTGTTCATTGTTAAATTAATTATTTATAACTACATTGAGATGCCTGCTTTGTATAGCTTTGTTGTGCGAATGGGATGATATATTGTCTATTGTGGAGAGTCGATAGATGTTTATGTCACGAACATGGAGGGCTCAACAGTAGGATTGGTTTACCATCTGTTCTCTAAGATGAAGAGCCACATTGCAGAGTGTGCTTCTTTATCTTAGCAGCGGTATTGTATCATTGACAATTGTTGTTCATTGTTAAATTGTTTATTTATAACTACATTGAGATGCCCATTTTTAATGGCTTTGCTGTGCAAACGGGATGATATACTGGCTATTATGGAGAGTAGGTGGATGTTTATGAGCGGTCCTTTACATGGGATGAGTGCATGTCTCCATCTCTCTACAAAAAGCTAGAACTATTTCATGACAGGGATTTGCTTGATTTGCGTGATTCATACATCTCATTGATGTTTGATGAGGATGCGCAGTTGGAAATTTATGCTGAGATGACGAGCTTCATCAACAACTTAGGCCCATCCTTTGTGCAACTAGTGACACTGAGACGAGGTTTCTGAGTCTCCTTTCACTTGGTGATAGAGCTACGAGAGTAGGTGGATGTTTATGAGCGGTCCTTTACATGGGATGAGTGCATGTCTCCATCTCTCTACAAAAAGCTAGAACTATTTCATGACAGGAATTTGCTTGATTTGCGTGATTCATACATCTCATTGATGTTTGATGAGGATGCGCAGTTGGAAATTTATGTTGAGATGACGAGCTTCATCAACAACTTAGGCCCATTCTTTGTGCAACTAGTGGCACTGAGACAGGACGTTTCTGAGTCTCCTTTCACTTGGTGGTAGACCTACGAGAGACAATGTGACAATGTCAGACTTTGTAAATAATTAGTTTATTTACGAGGAAATAATTATCTAATTAGTTGTGTGCACATCAAAATAGATCTAGCAGTTCTGGGGCCTAAGGTGCGCCCAAAATTTAGGCTAGAGCACCTCAGGGAGACGCTAGCAGAAAATACCTTGAAGCTCTAGTGATTGGGAAATCGGGTCTCCAATGAAGGGGTAGATAGTAGCCTCAGATCTCAGGCTCAGAAAATTACGCGCATGAGTGCGAGCATAGGAATGAGATGGGGTCCTTAGAACAGTAACCCTGGGGCCTAAATTATTTTATGGCTTTAGGATAAGTCAATTAAAATATTTTTAAATTGTTTATGTTGGACCAAATGGCCGAACAAGTGCGAACAGGTAATGCCAGAGCGGTGCCGGTACGTCATTGTGTTAGGGATCAGCTAACATTTCATTGGTTGCATCCATATGTGCAATTGTGGTTCAATTTGCACATTTTATTAATAGTTTATGAACTTTTAAATGTGAAAGTTGAAAGGTTTTTAAGTTATTAAGTAAGTGTGCCAAGTGGCTCACTTACCAATACTAAGTGGCTCTCTCACTCTCACTCTCACCCTCTCTCTTCTTCTAGCGCCCCCTCTTCTTGCTGGCTATTTAGCAGCACCCCCTCCCCCTCTTCACAGGTTGGCAGTGCACCTACCTCCCCAAATGTGAGCGTGCTCTACGCAACGAAGCTCTCCATTGAAGCTAGAGAATCAGCCCTTGTGGTGCATGCGGAGTCTTGGAACTCCCATCACATAGAACAAGGTTTCTCTTGATCATAGGCTGCTGTGGGGGAAGATTCATCGCGAAAAAGTAGAAGGTTACTCTCTTTCTTTCACGCCTAGCTGCTGCAAATTCTCTGTTTTCAGCCCCTAATCACCTCTATTAGGGTGAATTTCAGCAAAGCACACTTAGAATCTAGTGCTTATCTACCTACACTACGCGTACACTAAGTTTGGTGCGATTCCATCGCGAAAAAGGTCTCTATTTCGGCATTGGAACGTGCTCAGGTAACATTTTCAGGTTATGTGCAGAAAATTACAGCAAGCATGTGTGCGTGTATGTTGCGTGTTTCTCCTGATTATGCATAAAGGGACACAGTTAGTGGAAGGTAGACTCTCATTTTTGAGAGCTTCCGTTGAGTTTTGTGGAAGATAAACTCTCGTTTTCAAGAGCTTCCCAAAATCTCATAGCAGGGGGAAAATCTTCTCAGTATTCAGAGAGTAGCTTTCGCACTCTCTCATTCAGAAGCAGAAAGGAAAGAATAGAGGACGGGCTATTACCCTGTTCCTGTGCTTGTAAAGATTCTCCCTTAGTAATAAAGATAATCTCTTTATGGGGGGGGACCAGCCTAGCTTCTGGTCCCCATTGAAGTGTCAAGCTTTCTCTCTCCCTCTCTAATTCTCTCGAGTATTTAAAGTACAATTAAAAGTCAGTTTACGCTTCCGTATTTTTGTGACAAACAACGTCTTCCAAAGCTCATTGATCTTGCGTTATGACTAGTTTCGCAAGTAAATATTAAACCCTAAAGCATTAGCAGCTTGAGAGCTGTCAACTTTGTGGTTTGCAATTTGTTTGGTCTACAATTTCACAAGCATTGTGATTTCTAAATTGAAGGTTGCTCTGTGAATGCTTGCGAGCGCAATTGGAGTGATTACTCATTAATCCACACCAAAATACTCAATGGACTGAGCATTGCATAGTTATAGAGCCAACATGAAGGTTGTGTGAGCCTACCACGCTTTGGGGATACCAAAGCAGGTAATGTGTGATTTTGTTTACTGTTAACTCTTTGATTCTACTCTATGAGCAAACTCTTTGTAACACAGGTTTGGTTGGTTTTCCTATGAGCCAGTAGATCCCAGAGGTAAAGATAGTACTACAAAGGACATTCAACATCAGAAGTAGGATGAGGAGGAGATTCTTCGACTCCTTCACAGGGAGTTGGACAGTGTGGATTGGCGTGTGACCAGATCATGAGCACGGGCATATAGCATTCCACTATGGGAGTGAGTTCCAGTTCCAGATAGTGCACTCCCTCAGCTTTTGTTCATCTTCGAGCTTCTAGACAAGTACTATTACTGCTTTTTCTTCAGCTATGGTCCTTAGGACCCTCCTCTTCATCTCTTCGGATTTGTGTGATGGTATTCATTCTGCTTCGGCTTGGTCTTGCTTGTGGAGCTCTTAAGCTGCCTTTGCCTGATCCTCGACTTCTTTTTCTAAGTGGGCTCTCTTTTGTGCAGCCGTTTATTCTTCTTCAACTTTTTGGTTGGCTGTGGCCTTGCTCTTGGTTGACTTTCATGTGCCAGTCATAGTAGCCTTTAGATAACATTGTCCTCCTCACTGTTGGAAGTCTCTTTCTCTCTATCTATTTCTTCATCACTAGAAGTGTCTTGTACAACTTCAAGCTTTTTGCCAAGCCGAGTGTTCGACCTTTGGTGCTTTCTATGGGAGTTTCTCCTCTGGTTTTAGACGGAGATTTTGTTCCCAAGCAGGGGAAAGATTATCTGCCATCCTTAGTGCACGGTATGCCAGTCGGTGTAACAGGGAGGGGCACCACGTGCCAACAAAAAAGAACAGACTAAACAACTTTAAGCACTTCAAATAACAACCAAACTGAAGAAATAGAGTGCACGACACACGAGACGGGGAGTGGCGGAGTTCCACCCCAAGAGAGCACTGGCCCAAAACATTGGCGTTGTAACAGACTTGGACACTCCAAGTCAAGAATCAATCGCGACAGCACCAAATAACCACTTCAAAACAATTCACATATCACAATAGATTTGCACTGGTCCGGTGGAGTTCCGTGCCTAGAGATATTGGCCCCAAAGACTGGCGCCCCTTTCGGTATTTCTTTATGTATTAAAATCAATGTCAGAGTACAAAGAGCGGTTGGGGTTTCACTCTCAGACTCTGCGTCCAGATGCTCTGAGAAGTGAGGCCTTCACCGCATATATAAAGATTACAAGGGATGCCCAAAAGCAGAGCCCCAAAAACTTTCAAAATAAAAGCAATGAAAATTCTCTCTCTCTCTCTCTCTCTCTCTCTCTCTCTCTCTCTCTCTCTCTCTCGTAAAATAAAGCAATTTCTCTCTCTTTCTTTGCCAATTTGCGTCGCCCATGGGGCCGCTTTTCACTTCCGTAAAATTCGGAAAATCGGTACACTGCTGCCACATGGCATTAGCGCCTGCTTTTAGGGTTTCCAGCCACTTAGGGTTTCAGCCAGCAGTTAGGGTTAGGGTTTCAGAAATTAAGGTTTTTGCAAAATTAGGGTTTGCAGGAATT
This sequence comes from Adiantum capillus-veneris, assembly GCF_014529385.1. NCBI lineage: Eukaryota > Viridiplantae > Streptophyta > Polypodiopsida > Polypodiales > Pteridaceae > Adiantum > Adiantum capillus-veneris. Next base: position 27,121,116 of record NC_140955.1, on the reverse strand, counting down.
TTAGGGTTTTTGGCAGAAATTAGGGTTTCTGTTGTCGGTAGCCACATCATCACTTTGTGACAAGCGCCCCTTTTGGTATTTCTTTATATTGCTTGAACTCAGTACACCGCTAGTACTCCATCCTCTGTACATTCACCTGGAAGCATGACAGAGAATGAGCCCTTGGCTCATATTTAAAGGCCCTTGGTCTATGAAAAGCAGTTTACATGAGAAGGTTCAAACTCAAAAGCATCTAGCCTCAAAAACTGGTGCTAAAAGCTGCCCATCGTAAATCACGGAAATGCGTACACCTGCCACATCAGCATCTGCTAGCGCAAGTCGCCGAAGTCTATATAGTCTTCCACGTGGTCCATACAGTTGCCATGTCATCAGACTCCACGCAAATCTTTGTGTGTGTGTGTGTGTGTGTGTGGAGGTCTTGCTTTATTTAATCTCTTTAGGTCACTTGGGCTCCATCGGACGGGGTCCCGTAAGTTGGTGGGAACTCTTCTTTAAAAATAGGCCACTCGGGAAGACTTATAAGTTGGTAAAACTTTTTCTACTGCTTTTTCTGCTTCTGCTTCTTCTTGGGGTTTAGGTCCCTCGACCGGGATCTGCAGGTTGGCTCCGTTCTTCAGTAGCTTGGCACGTCAGCAGTTTGTGATAGTCGGGGTAGCTATTCAGACCCTCCGGTGTGGGGAGTTTGACTAATCCCTCATGGAAATATTTTGCTATTTACTCATGCATAGCATCAAACACAATGCAAGCTTCTGCATCCTTTAGACGTTGAAATTGTTGCGACCCTGTGCTTCGAATCTTGGCTGTAAACAACCTGATGGGATGTAGAAGAAGAAGCCATAGAGCTTAGAAGTCAAGGTCTTATTGAGCAGACAAACATGTTCTTGAAAGCTCACGAACATGTTCTTGAAAGTTCTCTCTCTCTCTCTCTCTCTCTCTCTCTCTCTCTCTCTCTCCCCCACACACACACACACACATTTGTATACAGGTGCTGGAATCGCAGCTATGACGGTCTAATGGACTAAATAAACGCTATTGTATAGAGTTGCTGGTATTGCAGCCATGACGGGCCAACAGACTAAATTTTCAACGCTAAAATAAAACTACACTAAAGCTCATACACATGCATGTGCGCGCGCATACACACATCCGCACACGTATTTGTGGACACACACAACACCCCACTAAAGAAAATTCAGCTCGTAGGTTTGAATAATTGCATTAGAAGTGAAGCACTTTTTGTTTTCGAATTGCAATAAGAGTCTATTGTTCCTTTTATTGTCAGATTTCTGTGAATTTTTTTTCGTTTGGTCTTTGAAAAACGTTGAAAAAATAGCCATACAGTTTTTTTATAGGCATGGCTGGACTCAGAATGGGTCTATGCCAGCTAGGTGATATTGCTAATAATAAATATGTACGAGTCTGATTTATTGGATAAGAGTGTAACATGGGCAAACTGTAGATGAATCAAAGCTTTTAGACAAAGAGCTGCATCTAGTTCACACTGTTCCAGATGCATGCATTATTAGGAGCCTTCAATTTGAGAACGAGACTCATCACATCATTTGTTTCAAAGATTGCCACAGGAAGCAGGATGGGATTCATCGAAACTTGGGTATGATGGCTTGATTGAAATAGCAAATCATCTTTTCAAGAAAAGCAAGGACAGAACAGATGCAGAAGTATCATCGGTAGGATTTTACTTGAGCCGGTGGTTAAAGTGGATAATTTTCTGGAAATATGATATCTATTTAGGTTCGGCTCACATGATTACCTGATACTTATTCAATCAATCAAATAGTTTTGTGGTATTTCAGTTGAAAGTGTCAGATGGCTAATTTAGACAACAATATTATAACCCATATTTCCTTAGTGCAATACCTTCGTAAACCTTACTTGTGTCTTATGTACTTTTGTACTTGGTAGGTGCGTATCTTAAGGTCACTATTCCCTCCTCTCTTACTGCCAATGTTCAAAATACTTATTGCTCCTTTATTTGGAGGGAAACCTGCTGCTGTTCTTACTGGTATATCTTCTGATATCCTTTTTCTACACTATATGCCCTGTTTCTGTTGCCTTCTGAATGTAGAATGTGAACAGCTCGAGTAACTAAAGCAACATGTCAATGGCTAATGGGGTCTTGTTCCATTAATACTGTCGAACTCAATGATGGCACCTTGTTAGAGAGTGGGGCAAGTATTCTATGAAAATGCTTCAAATTGCTGATAATTTTTATCAAGATTTTTGAAAAGGCAATTTAAGTTCTTACTTCAGCAATTAACAAGGGAGGGTTGAACAGACGGATAACTTCCACATATTTTATGTGTTTAGGTTCTTGTAGAACGATGTAAGTATTTGGAAGAAAGCAAGTGTGCAGGAATTTGTATACATACCTGTAAACTACCAAGCCAGGTAATAAGCGTAATCTTTTCTGAGACGTCTGTTCCTTATTTATGGCAAGATTCAAATGCATAATCCAGATGAAGCTGGGTTGTGGGTCTAGAAGTCATAACATAATTAACACTGCTGTAAACCTATCACGCACAGCGTTAGCACTTAAAACTTCAACTAAGCATGCACACATTGCGCGCATTATACCACACACTTAATACAAATCATTTGACAAATTAAGCATGCATTCAAGACAAGTGAACATAGAGAGAGTAGATACAAATCATTCGCCAAATCAAGCATGCATTCAAGACAAATGAACATAGAGAGAGTAGAGAGTAGAAAGGATAAACTCTATCGATGTGAAAGCCACTCTCTCACAGACATAGTGAGCTTAGAGGAGGCATAGATACAATAAGCTCCTTGGGAAGGGTGAAAGTGGAGATGGAGCTCCAACCTTATGTGTTCTCTCCTCGTGGTAAAGTTAGCACCTTGACATCGACATGAAGGAACCCTAACTTCGTCATTTTCATAGATGCATAAAACCCTCAATAAGGGTTCATCCTTGGCTGGGCATCATGTATTAAAAGTGGCCATATTTAGTAAAAAAGTACAAAGATTGAATCTAAGGTTATGGCTCCGTCTCTTTATCATCCTTAGGATTTGTACATAGGAGTTTTATAAAATGGAGGAGAGATACTCCCAAAATGTAATGGCCGGTGAAGAATAACTTCCCCATATATTTCACTCTAAATGTTGCATTGGTTGTGTTTGGACAAAAGTTGAAAAAATTGGGTTGACCCTCAATGGCTCTGCCGGCCTCATTGGTGCTAATTGCTCTAGTGCATCCTGTGACTGCACAAAAACAAAACAACAAAATCAAAGCAAGAAAAGAAAAAACCAAAAAGAAAACAAACACAAGACCAAACAAGAAATAGACACACCACCAAAGTACAATACAGAGTAAAAACACATAACATAAGGGAAAAGCCAAACAAAAAACAAAGACAAACGTGCGAGACAAAAAATACCTAGGCCGAACAGCAAAAAAATAGGAAAAGACTAACATAACCTAGCGACATAGAGTGGCAGCAAAAGGAGGGGTGGGGTCAGGGGGCGTATTGGACCATTGGTACCTTCTACATCGACTATTGTGGTTACCAGATTTTTGCAGTATCTACATCCATGCACATACAAAAAACTTCAATGTGCACGTCATGTCATCCAGTATGTTAGCTGGTGTACTGGTACTTGTTTATCTTGAAGCCTGAACATAATCATTCTCGAGATGTGTGTGCCCTCATGGGTCACATCATAATGGCAGCTCAAAGTTCGGATAATTGGAAAGAAAATTATTTGACTTGTCTTTTTAATGCCAATGGAATTGTAGCCTACCGGTAAAGTGCTCTATGAGAGTGGGTAGAAGAGAACAATAGACCTGTGTTGCACTCTTTTTTTTTTTCAATGGAGAGGCTAAATGTGTAAAAATGCTTGGTGCGTGCGCTTCAGACTTTTATCACTGACTACATGGGGGTACCTTTGACAATGGAGCCTAACTTTGAAGACTTAAGCTGCCAGGTACAGAGACATTTTGTTTTCAGCATTTTACAGCTACAATTGCAATCTCGTAAGTAATTATGCAATGCATAGGTATCTGTGCATAAATTTTGTAACACAACACCGCTGTTCCATGCCAGCATTTTGCTATGTAACTTTTGTGCATGCTTGTTGGACTCCTGCAGCCTTGCAAAAATTATACTCTTCCCTTTTCTCTTGCAGTTTAAATTTGGGGTTGCGCCTCCTGCTAGACAAGATGACGAGAGTTTGAAGACCCCTTGCTTGGACGTGTGCCCGATGGCCTCAATCAGACAGGGGACCTCAAAAGTTCAAGACTCAGAGCGTTGCCCTCAAGTGGCTTAGTTTAGAAGCTTATGGATTAAGCCTCCACGATCCTTTATCTAGCATTTGCTATATAGGATGGCATATTGTTGCCCCCTTTTCAACTTGTTGGTCTAGCTGGTTAACTGGGATCTCCTGTGTGTCAACTATGTGAGTATGGCACCAGGAAGCATCATGTCCAAAACATCTAGCTTAAAAGCTTGTATTGGGCATTGCTCCTACCCTTGGTCATTGTGAAGATGACCTTTTATATCATGTGAAAAATCAATCCAATGATGCCCACTGCTACTATCCCAGTGGCAGCTTCCCATTTATTGGCTTACCATTGCCATGGATGTCAGGTTTATAGTCAGCGGAGGTTCAAAATGTGGTTGTTGACGAGCATCTGTTTTTTGGTTAGCTTGGCAAACATCTTGCAGAAATCTATCCTATAGAACTTGAAAAAACATTTCTTATGCTCCTCTGTCACTTCAATGTAGAGGTTGTGTAGGTCATCTCTTGGGTATGCTAGTGTGTGCTTTTTTGGGGGAAGGGGGGACCACTCTTCCTTTGTCATTTTATGGGTTTTTTGTTTTGGATTTCTAGGGTTTGTCCCCCCCCCTCCTCTTCCCACACACACACACACGGGAAAAAAAAAAAAAAAAAACCAAGCTGATAGGTGCAGGCTGCTGAAGGAGACTGGATGGAGTAATTGCGTCCACATGGAAGCAGAATCCCTTCCCTCATATTTTATAATAGTATGAAGGTGCTTCCTTCGATTGCAGCACCTCTCTCTCTCTCTCTCTCTCTCTCTCTCTCTCTCTCTCTCTCTCTTTCATTTTTGTTTGAAGTGTAATTTCGAGTGAGAGGCTCTGTGTCGTAAAGTTTAACAATGGAAAGGTCGGGTGAAAGCTAAAGTCTACCGCCCTGTAGCGAGTCTACGGGCTGGTTTCATGCTCTCGTTGCCAGGATAGAATCACTTTTTTCTCAAAGAGTGTGCTTTGGTTGGTTTTCAGCGAGGACACAGAGCACATGAACTTGGAATTACACTATGGCTGATAGAGTGAACGACACGAGGGAAGAGGGTTTCTCTTCACAGGACAGTCAGGTTGTTCCTCCTCCAAAGTTAGAGGTTGGCGAGAGTCCACGGCCACCCCTGTGTACCTTTTGTTGATGTGAATGCTCCACAAGCTCAAGGGTTTATGACAGGGCAACTTGACGGGGATGTGTTCAAGACACAGTTGGTTGCTGCTGTGAATGTGTTTTCTCGGTTGGTGAAGAATCCTAGGTTTACGGAATTTCTGAAGCACCAACAATGTCAGAGCAGACAAGGAAACTTTCTCATGCAGGAGAGCCTGTTGAGGCTCATGCCCAAGTCCCTTGTGCATCTCAACAGGGCAGGGAGCACTCGCATGTTGCAGAGTCAATTGGGCCTCGAGACAAATTCCTTCTGTCCAAAACAGGAGGTTAGGACGCCTATTCCATAGTCTTTACTAGTTCGTTCAGCCAGCCATATTTCAGAGTCCAAATGTTGGATTAAATGGACAAGGAACGAGTTTCCAGGCTATGCAACCGGTTCTTTCACCACCCACGGTACATCCTGGGTATTTCGAGGGTGGGTCTGTGTTTGAGAGCATGGCTGGTTATGCACCTGGAAATCAGCAATATATGCCAGGAACAGTCTTTGGGGGTATGCAAGGCATGATGCCAAACCCCATGTATCGTAATATTGGCATGCAACAAGGGTTTCAGTGCAATCAAGGTGAGTTTGGGGTGTCCCGGGGCAATTTTGGCATGGCCGGTTATTGTATCGGCTTTAGCCATTTCAAAATTAATGAAATCCAATCTTGTTGTTTACTTGATCTACTTGAAAGAATTGAATGATGAACAAAGAACCAATATGTCTGAATTGGATAAAGAACGATAAGAATTCTGCACACGTAAGTTGATTGCTTCTCTGAAGGCCTACCAGGTGAGTAACCATAAAATTCTGGAAGTACACTATCGAACCAACCACCTTATCAAGTTAGCCGAGCCCAAAATGAAGAAATAATGAACGAAGTAAAAGAACTTCTAGTGAAGAGTCTCATCTAACCTAGCTTATCACCTTATTGTTATCCGGTTTTGCTAGAACTAAAGAAAGACGGATCTTGGAGAGTGTGCATTGATTATAGAGCTCTCAATAAAATCACCATCAAGGACAGATTTCCTATCTCAAGGATTGATGATATTCTCGACAGACTTTACCTGTCACGTGACACATCCAACCCTATGCGTCGGTGGACATGCTACAGCATGACAAGGGTTTAGTTCAGTCAAGTCAATCTACAATAGGAAGTGCTCTGGCATTTTTGTGAGTCTGTTTGCAGACTGTGCATGTCCAGACACTTAGAGTAGATGCATATCCTCTGGTTGCACACAGCATGATCATCAGCATTACCATCAGAATCCATCAGGAGCATTTTCTAGTGCACAGAACCCATTTTCCCTATTTTAGCCATTTTCATTTATTATTTTTAAGTGACTTTTGTTGGGAACTGGGTAGGGCAAAATGACTAAAGCAATATATAAGCAAACCTAGCGCTAGCATTCCACATCAGAAGAGGCAACAGGAGCACTTGCTCAACAGGCAACTTCTCAAGCAAGAACCATTGAAGACCTGGCGTTTTCTTCAAGCAAGAGCCAGCGTTTTTCTTCAGCGTTTGGAGCATTGCAGATCAGCGTTTTTCAGCTTTAAGGCTTGGTGTTTTTCAGCATGCAGGACCAGCGTTAGTGAGCCTACAGATCAGCGATTTCAGCCCCTGCATTGCAGCGTTTTCCAGCCCTGCATTGCAACGTTTTTGCAGCCAGCATATCAGCAATTCAGGGCCGCATTCCAGTGATTCCAAGACCGAGCAAATTCAGCGTTTTAAACCAGCATGACCAGTGTTTTTGAACAAGCATGTCCAACATTTTTGGACTAGCAAAGATAGCGTTTTTGTAGACGGCAAGACAGCGTTTTGAGCAGGGCATCAAGTTCATGGGACAGCCCCAACTTGGCGCGATAGGAACTGACTCACAACATTCAGTTTTCAGCCTTAGTATTGTCGACCTCGACATAGCATCACTTAGACTTGCACTAGCATCTTGTACCAGAGTTGTGCAATCAATAGCATAGACCTCTCTCGCCATAGAGAGAGGGGTCCTTGGAGGAGGGTTTGACAACATTGTGGTGTCGTATTCTTCTCTCTTTATCTCTCAGTCTCAGCACCTTCATTCACAGTGTCATTCACTTTGTTTGTGGTCATTTTTCTCACTAAAGGAACAGAAGGCTCTCCCTTTCGTAAGTAAAAGGAACCTTGAGCACAGTTCGGAGCACTCATCTTGAGCAAAGTCCAACATTCACTTCCGCTGTACCTTACATTGGTATCAGAGCTTTGGCAGTGTTCTGTATCACTCAAGGAAAGAACCATAGAATTTTTTTTTGCTTGTTGCGGTCGCACATAACCCAAGTCCTCTTGGGTGTTTCGATTCCTAATCGTGTTTTTGAAGAGTGACAGGAAACGGAAGAAAGAAGGGCTTGTCTTGTTTCCCTTGTGACTCTTTTCACTCATTGTGAGCGGACCGTGCACTTTGCGGCCGGCCAATCGACGTGAGGTGGGAAAAAGCAACCTTGGTGTGAGTGTAAGGCCGCCAAGGAGTGCGCTTGCAAGAAAGAGAAGAGCTTGGGTGAAGAGAAGATCCTTCTCTAACATAGATTCCAAGCTAAAGAAGAACCTCAAGACTTCAAGACCCTCAAGAACCCAAGACCCACAAGAACCCAAGTTCCTCGTGAACTTAAGAACCAAAGATCTCAAAGGATGGTCATCACGCGAAGCGGAATGGATACTTCGCATGGAGGTGGTGAGCATGGGAGTGGCGAATAAGAGTTTTTCCCACCCCTTCCCCATCTACGCCAAGGATTGCACTAACTCCTATGGTGTCATGTGACACATCCCAACCCTATGTGTCCGTGGACAAGCTACACCACAACAAGGTTCAGTCAGTCCAGTCAAGTTAGAGTAGTAGTGATCTGGCACTTTTGTGAGTCTATTCGTAGACCGTGCATGCCCAGTCACTTAGCATAGATGCATATCCTCCGGTTGCACACAACATGATCATCGAAATTCCCATGAGAATCCATTAGCATCAGTTAGGGGAATTTTCCAGTGCATTTAGCCTATTTTCCTATTTATTGGGATTTTCACTTATTGTTTTTAAGTGACTTTCCTACAAAAGTAGGTAGGGCAATTTTGCTAAGTTTCTATATAAGCAAACCCAAGTTAGCACTAAATGGCAGAAGAGGCAGTAGGAGCTTCCCGCTCAACAGGCAACTTCTCAGCAGTACCCCCCTTATGACCTTGCGCCATCCTCCCATCCCCTTGGCGTTTTCAATCCACAGCAGAACCTCAGCTTCATTAGCGTTTTCAGCCTTGGAATACCTGCAGATCCTAGCGTTTCCAGCCTTGGAATACCTGCAGATCCCAACGTTTTCAGCAAACTCTAAAAACGCAGCAAACCCTAAAAAAACCAGCGTTTTTGGATCAGAAATTCAGCAGTCGAAACGCAGGTTTTCAGCCTTAGCAAAGGTAGCAGATCAGCCCGAAAAGGTTGCAGATGGTTCCCCATTTTCAGCCATAAGAACACAGCCCAAAACAGTCATTTTCAGCCGCCGAAACAGTCCCAAAAATCCAGCATCAAGAAGATCCCAGATTTCAGCCCAAGTCGCCGTCGTCACCATCGTCGTCGTCATCGGCATAGTCCCATTGCATCAGTCCATTGCATTCGCATTGTACACCTTTGTGCAATCAAGTAGACCACTCTCGCCGACGAGAGTGGGGCCTTCGGAGGAGGGTTTTACAAACCTCTCGGTGTCGTATCTCTTCTCTCTCCTTCTCTCAGTCTCAGTCACTTGCACGCACAATCCACTCACTTTGTTCGTGACCACAACACTCTACAAGACGGAAAGCTCTCTCTTTCCCTAAAGAACTAAAAGGAACCTTGAGCAATAAAGATCACTAATCTTGAGAAAAAACAACATTCATTCCGCTGCACCTAACATTGGTATCAGAGCTTTGGAAGTGTTCTGCATTACTCAAGGAAAGAACCACAAGAACCACAAGAATTTTTTTGCTTGTTGTGATCGCACGAACCCAAGTTTATTTGGGCGTGGTGATTCCTAATCGTGTTTTGTTGAAGAGTGATAGGAATCCCAAGAAAGAAGGGCTTGTCCAGCCTCCCCTGGTGTCTCTTTTCACTCATTGAGAGCGGACCGTGCACTTAGTGGCCGGCCAATCGACGTGAGGTGGGAAAAAGCAACCTTGGTGTGAGCGCAAGGCCGCCAAGGGGTGCGCCCGCAGAAAAGAGTAGAACTCGGGTGAAGAGAAGATCCTTCTCCAACGCGATTTGCAAGCGAAAGAAAACCTCAAGAACCCCAAGAACCCAAGACCCTCAAGACTCAAGGACCTCAAGAACCTCAAGAACCCAAGATTCTCACGAATCAAGGAGCTCAAGACCCTCAAGAACCCAAGTTCCTCGCGAGCTTAAGACCCCAAAACCATAGTGTATGGTCGTCACCCGAAGCGGCATGGATACTTTGCATTTAGGTGATGAGCATGAGAGAGGCGACAAAGGATTCTCCCCACCAGGAGGTTTTTCCAACCCTCCCCCTTCGCCATCTACGCCAGACTCTATGGAGGCAATGATGAAGCAAATGATGGCCATGATGGATCGACAGGACGACAAGTTCCTTGCTTTGGAACACGAGCGCGACGCACGAAAAGAAAGAAAAGAACTAAGGAAGGAAGAAGCCGCAACAAGAAACGCCGCATTGGAGGCCGATCGTGTTGCGGATAGATTGGCTATGGAGGCCTAGCGTGAAGCTCAAAGGGAGCTTCGCAATCAAGAATTTATTGCCCAAGTCCTAGCCTCGAAGACCGAACCACCCAAAGATCGTGGAAGTTCGTCAAGTGGCGCAAGCCACGATGTGGATTCCAATCATGCAGTTACAGAAAAGTTGATTTTCAGTAAGTATGACGGTAAGATGGATGCTACAGTGATTCATTCTTGGTTGCATCAATTTAATGCTTATTTTGCGACAACTAAGAAGACAAGCAACAACAAAGTTTTGACGGCAGCTATGTACCTTGCCGGTGATGCCATTAATTGGTACCACGCATGGCAAGAGGCACAGCTAGCCGCGCACCTAGAGGTAGCCGACGATTTCACGCCCCTCTCTTTTAGTTGGGCTGATTTTTAAGATAAGCTCAAGGCGTGGTTTATGCCACCTCAATACCTCGCACGCTCAAGCAAAATGGTATGCCGGTTATGTCTTTTTCTAATCGTTTTTTGTAGCTAGGTACCCAATTACGGATGTCGGATGATGAACGCAAAGAGGCTTTTCTCTTTGGATTAGACGAGTATATCAAGTACGATGTCGAGGTATTCGATCCAATCGATCTCAACAAGGCGGTAGCGATTGCTCTCGCACAAGAGATGAAGCACAACAAGGGAAAGCCTAAGGAGAACATGACTTCCACAAGTACCTCGCAGACTCCTTAGAACGGTAAGAACGGTAAGAATGGTAAGAATGATAACTCTTCTAACCACTCTACCAACAATATCTCATCAAAGAATTCTTCCAATGAATCTAAGGGTAAGGCTAACACAACTGCTAAACCTAAGCTTACTCCAGATGAAAAGGTAGCACAAGGAATTGTAGGAGGATACATCACGTCGGAAGAACAAAGCACTTATTCTAAAGAAGGTCGTTGTTTTCATTGTCACATTAAGGGTCACATAAAACGAACATGTCCTAAGCTTGAATTGAATGAATCTAAAGAACCCACAGCACCCACTACATCTGTCAATGCAATGAATGATACCACGATTGTGCCCAAAGTTTCTCAGGACCCTCCCATTGATGATTCTCTCATTAAATGCTATGGTCGTACGTCAAGGCACCGTTTTGTCATATTGTTTTACCCAGGTAGTATGCATGATGTGATCAGCCCTTCTCTTGTTGAGAGAGTCCGCTTCGAAGTTAGTCCGAGATCTCCTATCGAGGTCTCTGGCTTTCGTCCTGGTATGGACGCTCTCATCACGAAGGAGTGCCTTGATGTGTTGTTTGCAATTCAACAGACTACCTTCACTAGAAGATTTGTTGTTTCTCCTCTCTCAGGATGTGATATGATTTTAGGCATGAAATGGTTTTGTGAAATCAACCCTCTCGTTGATTGGGAGGCTAGCACTTTAACTCTCAATGCAAAAAGTGATTCTCCTACTGTCTTTCATGGAGTGGATACTTCTCCTTCTCCATCTCTCATTGCTAATATGCAGGACAAGATTGAATGGATTCGGGACAAGGAGATTCTCTCAGTCTCTCTTTCTCTAAAGCAGGATACACAGGATTTGCATGATTGAAGCATGATGAGGATTTGAAGCACAATGATAAGCATGATGATTTGGATGATAATGATTTGCATAATGATTTGGATGACAATGACAAGCATGATCAAGATATGATTTCTGAGAAGCATGATGATTTGCATGATCAAGTTGTGATTTCTCACAAGCATGATGAGTTGCATGAAGAAGATGTGATTGTTCACAAGGATGATGTGTTAGTTGATGCTTTTCCTAGCGAAGCTAACCTCGTTATAGATTCGATCAATCACGAAGATCCGATCTTGGCTTTCGAGTCGAGGTCCAAAGAACCCCCACAAGACGATTCGATAGATCCCGAAGAACCGATCTTGGCTCTCGAGCCTTGGTCCAAAGAACCATCACAGGAAGTATTATGTGTTCGCATGATTGATACGCACGCATTGTTCGAGTGTTTCATTCGTGAAGGTTTCTTGTATTTTAGTCAGCATCGTCATGTGATCCCTTTTCCTAGGCATGACATATTGTATGTTGAGCAGGTTTCTCTCATGAATGAGCACGAATGTATGCAGATTGTTCATGAAAAGCTGAAAAGTTTGTATGTCAGGAAGTCACATTCCATGTCTCTTCCGTGGCATGACATAGTTTCCGAAAGAGCACATGATCGTATGAACACCAAGAATTGGCATTTCCATTGTGATTTGCCACAGTTGATTGATTTCGATCAAACAGAAAAGATTCGATCGCATTGTTTGCATGTGTTTGATGAACAGGTTGTCACTCCGTCTCTATGTTCATCTACATTGCATGCACAGTCTTTAGAGAAGACAAGATTTTTTTCCTTTACTTTACATGGAATGGGTATGTTCATGGTTTTGTGTTGGAGATGGTTTCAAGAATTTTCAGCCATGGAGATTCTTGAAGACGAAAGAAGCAGGACTCTAGACGAAGTTGAAACAAGAAAGGAGATTCAGAAAACTTTGTGTTGCTTTCAGCGCGTCCCAAAGAAGCAAGCGTTGCAGACCTTTATGAAGTTCAAGTACCACTCGACCCACACATCAGAGTGGGCCGGCGAAGAGTCCCTTCCAGGATTCCGGATGTTGTTGGCGATCTCCCTCGACGCCATACAGTTCGGTACCAGTACCTCACTTTGAAAAGGAGGGGATGTCACGTGACACATCCCAACCCTATGTGTCCGTGGACAAGCTACACCACAGCAAGGTTCAGTCAGTCCAATCAAGTTAGAGTAGCAGTGATCTGGCACTTTTGTGAGTCTATTCGTAGACCGTGCATGCCCAGTCACTTAGCATAGATGCATATCCTCCGGTTGCACACAGCATGATCATCAGAATTCCCATCAAAATCCATTAGCATCAGTTAGGGGAATTTTCCAGTGCATTTAGCCTATTTTCCTATTTATTGGGATTTTCACTTATTGTTTTAAAGTGACTTTCCTACAAAAGTAGGTAGGGCAATTTTGCTAAGTTTCTATATAAGCAAACCCAAGTTAGCACTAAATGGCAGAAGAGGCAGGAGGAGCTTTCCGCTCAACAGGCAACTTCTCAGCAGTCCCCCCCTTATGACCCCGCGCCATCCTCCCACTCCCCTTGGCGTTTTCAATCCACAGCAGAACCTCAGCTTCATTAGCGTTTTCAGCCTTGGAATACCTGCAGATCCCAACGTTTCCAGCCTTGGAATACTTGCAGATCCCAGCGTTTTCAGCAAACCCTAAAAACGCAGCAAACCCTAAAAAAACCAGCGTTTTAGGATCAGAAAATCAGCAGTCAAAACGCAGTTTTTCAGCCTTAGCAAAGGTAGCAGATCAGCCCAAAAAGGTTGCAGATGGTTCCCCATTTTCAGCCATAAGAACACAGCCCAAAACAGTCATTTTCAGCCACCGAAACAGTCCCAGAAATTCAGCATCAAGAAGATCCCAGATTTCAGCCCAAGTCGCCGTCGTCACCATCGTCGTCGTCATCGGCATAGTCCCATTGCATCAGTCCATTGCATTCGCATTGTACACCTTTGTGCAATCAAGTAGACCACTCTCGCCGACGAGAGTGGGGCCTTCGGAGGAGGGTTTTACAAACCTCTTGGTGTCGTATCTCTTCTCTCTCCTTCTCTCAGTCTCAGTCACTTGCACGCACAATCCACTCACTTTGTTCGTGACCACAGTACTCTACAAGACGGAAAGCTCTCTCTTTCCCTAAAGAACTAAAAGGAACCTTGAGTAATAAAGATCACTAATCTTGAGAAAAAACAACATTCATTCCGCTGCACCTAACATATGGAGGCTTTGGAACAGATGTTTATGGACAAGAGGATAGAACTAGAAGTGCAATGCTTTGCCTTGGAGCGCAAGCGCAAAGAAAGGCAAGTAGCATGGGAGCAAAGAAAGGAAGAATTGGATCGTAAACACGTAGAAAGAAAAGCAGAAAGAGAAGTAGAAAGAAAGGCCGACTTGGAGCGGTAGCGTGAGCAAGCGCGCGAAGTGGCCAAAGAAAGAATGGCAGTCTTAGAGTGTGAGCATAGGCACGCACACTTCAAAGCCAAAGTAAGAGAAGCAGAATTTGATCGTGAGAACAAAGCAAGAAAAGCAATATACGACCGACACATGAAAGAGATATTGCGACTCTTTTCTCAAGTGCAGACACAAATGCAAGAGATTCGGGAAAAGGAGACTCTCTCAGTCTCTTCTTCTACAAAGCATGACACACAGGATTTGCATGATAATGATAAGCATGATGATTTGCATGATTATGATAAGCATGATGGTTTGAATGACAATGATAAGCATGATGATTTGAATGATAATGACAAGCATGATGAATTGCATGATAATGATAAGCATGATGATTTGCATGAAGATGATGTGATTGCTCGCAAGGATGATGTGTTAGTTGATACTTTCTCTAGTGAAGCTAACCTCATTGCAGAGACGATCAATCACTAAGCACCGATCTTGGCTCTCGAGCCTAGGTTCAAAGAAACCCCTCAGGAAGAACCGATCTTGGCTCTCGAGCCTAGGTCCACAGAACCCCCCCCCCCCCCCCCGACCGAGGAAGTATTATGTGTTTGCATGATTAGTCAGCCACGCATTGATCAAGTGTTTTATTTGTGATTGTTTCCTGTATTTTAATGAGCGTCTTTATGTGATCCCTTTTCATAGGCATGACATATTACACGATGAACACAATTCACTCATGAATGAGCACGGATGTATGCGGATTACTCATGAAAAGATGAAATGTTTGCACCCAAGGAATTTACATTCCATGTCTCTTCCTTGGCATGACACAGTATCAGAATGAGCACAAGAAAGATTGAGCATCAAGCATCGGCATTTCCATTGTGATTTGCCAGAGTTGATTGACTTAGATCAGAAAGTCACGATTTGACCCCATTGTTTGCGTGTGTTTGATGAACGGTTTGACACTCCGTCTATATGTTCATCTGCATTGCATGCTGTTAGGTGCAGCGGAATGAATGTTTGCGCTTTGCTCAAGATGAGTGCTCCGAACTGTGCTCAAGGTTCCTTTTGTTCTTATGGAAGGGAGAGCCTTCCGTTCTTAATGAGAGAATGCTATGATCACAACCAGAGTGAATGGACACTGTGCGTGCAAGTGTATGAGACTGAGAGATAGAGAGAGAAGAGAGATACGACACCAGAGACGTTGTAAAACCCTCCTCCGAAGGCCCCACTCTCGCTGGCGAGAGTGGTCTACTTATGATTGCACAATATGGTACAAATGGAATGCATGAGACTGATGCAAGCCTAGGCTATGTTGACGATGATGACGGTGATGACGAAGGCGACCCAAGGGCTGAAATCTGCAATCTTGCTACTGCTGTCCAAAAACGCTATGGGCTGAAATCTGCGACTAGTCCAAAAACGCTGATTTGGGGGGCTGTTTTTGTAGGTCGTTGACGCTGAAAATCTGCAGGTTTAGGGCTGAAAACTGAGGTCTCTTAAGGCTGAAAACTGATGGTCTTACCGGGATGAATATGCTACTTCTTTATGCTGAAAATCGGCGAAGCCTGAAATCTGCAAATGCGGAGATCTTCAAAAACGCTAGGGCTGCTGATGGCAAAAACGCTAGCTTGTCTGTGACTTCTTTTGGCGATGAAGGCTGATGCAAACTGCTAGTGTTTGAACTTGCTGGCGATGGTGTAGATCTTGAAAACGCTAGGCAATGGCTGATGCAAAAACGCTAGCATGGGGGTTCTTGCTTGGAGGGGGCAACCGCCAAGGTCCTGTTGAGAAGTTGCCTGCTGAGCTTGGCTCCTGTTGCCTCTTCTGCCAAATAGTGCTAGCTCTAGTTGTCTTATATACAAACTTACTCAATTTGCCCTACCTACTTTCCAACAAAAGTCAGTTAAAAATAATAAGTGAAAAATATCAAAAATAGGGAAAATAGGTTAAATGCACTGGAAAATTCCCCTGAAGGATTCTGATGGAAATGCTTATGATCATGCTGTGTGCAACCAGAGGATATGCATCTACACTAAGTGACTGGGCATGCACGGTCTACGAATAGACTCAAAAAAGTGCCAGATCACTTCTAAATCTAGACTGACTGGATTGACTAAACCCTGATCGTGCTGTAGCTTCTTCACGGACACATAGGGTTGGATGTGTCAGGTGACACATGCACAATTTTTTTGAACGAATATTATTTTTCCAATCACTTTACATGGAATGGGTATGTTCATATTTTTGTGTTGGAAGTGGTTTCAGGAATTTTCATCCTCGAAGATTCTTGAACAAGATAGACGCATGACTATAGACGAAGTTGAAGCATTGGAGGAGCCACATAAGACTTTGTGTCGCTTTCGGCGCGGCCCCGAGAAGCAAGCGTTGCAGACCTTTATGAAGTTCAAGTATTGCATGACCCATGCATCAGAGTGGGCCGGCGAAGAGTCCTTTTCAGGATTCCAGACTCTGTTGGCGATCTCCCTCGACGCCATACAGTTCGGTACCAGTACCTCACTTTGAAAAGGAGGGGATGTCACGTGACACATTCAACCCTATGTGTCCGTGGACAAGCTGCAGCAGCATGACAAGGGTTCATTTCAGTCAAGTCAGTGTAGAATAGGAAGTGATCTAGCATTTTTGTGAGTCTGTTCGCAGACTGTGCATGTCCAGACACTTAGAGTAGATGCATATCCTTTGGTTGCACAAAGCATGATTAACAACATTACCATCAGAATCCATCAGGAGCATTTTTCAGTGCACAGAACCCATTTTCCCTATTTTAGCCATTTTTCATTTATTATTTTTAAGTGACTTTTGTTGGGAACTGGGTAGGGCAAAATGATTAAAGCAATATATAAGCAAACCTAGTGCTAGCATTCCACAGCAGAAGAGGCAGCAGGAGCACTTGTTCAGCAGGCAACTTCTCAAGCAAGAACCATTGAAGACCTGGCGTTTTCCTCAAGCAAGAGCCAGCGTTTTTCTTCAGCATTTGGAGCATTGCAAATCAGCGTTTTTCAGCTTTAAGGCTTGGCGTTTTTCAGCATGCAGGACCAGCGTTAGTGAGCCTACAAATCAGTGATTTCAGCCCCTGCATTTCCAGCCCTGCATTGCAGCGTTTTTGTGGCCAGCATATCAGCAATTCAAGGCAGCATTCCAGTGATTCCAAGACCCAGCAAATTCAGCGTTTTAAACCAGCATGACCAGCGTTTTTGAACCAGCATGTCCAGCGTTTTTGACCAGCAGAGATAGCGTTTTTGTAGACGGCAAGACAACGTTTTCAGCAGGGCATCAAGTTCATTGGACAGCCCCAACTTGGCGCGGCAGGAACCGACTCACTGCATTCAGTTTTCAGCCTTAGCATCGTCGACCTCGACATAGCATCACTTAGACTTGCATCAGCATCTTGTACCATATTTGTGCAATCAATAGTATAGACCTCTCTCGCCATCGAGAGAGGGGCCCTTGGAGGAGGGTTTGACAACATTCTGGTGTCATATTCTTCTCTCTCTATCTCTCAGATTCAACACCTTCATTCACAGTGTCATTCACTTTGTTTGTGGTCATTTGCACTTTCTCACTTCCGTAAGTAAAAGGAACCTTGAGCACAGTTCGGAGCACTCATCTTGAGCAAAGTTCAACATTCACTTCCGCTGCACCTTACATCAGGGATCCTCTTGTTTCTGCATAATTGATTTAAAAGTGGATATCATCAGATGAGAATTGCTCTAGGAGATGTCTACAAGATAGCTTTTCGGAAGACTTTTGGTTTATATTATTATTGGTGATGCCTAGTGGACCGACATTATTGTTTTCTCCAAGGATGAAGGATAACACACACACCATCTGCTTCAGGTCTTTCAAGCATTGCGGAAGCATAGATTTGTTATCAATGCTAAAAAGAGCGAAATTTTCTTACGGAGATACATTTCTTGGGATACCTTGTCTCAGCAGGAGTAGTACAGATGGACCTGGCCAAAATCGAGACTATCCGCGATTGGCCTGACATAAAGAATGTTTATGCTACTTCTTGTCACAAAAGCAGCTTTTGGAAAAGCAGATGCGATGGGTTAACATCTTGTCATAGTTTCACTTCCAGATTGTCCATGTTCAAGGACATAAGAATTTAGTGGGAGATGCGTTGTCTCGGAAGCCCTTGGTTCTGGCTATTTCGGTGATTCATTACAGAAGCTTCGAGGATATGGTTGACTTGTTCGCCACAGATCTTGATCTGCGTACATTTTTGCTCGGATACAGAATGGAGAGATAGTTTTAGGTTATTCTATGCGGGATGGCTATTTGATGCGGAAAACGATGTTGTGTTACACAGCCTTTGAGAAAAAAGGTTTTGACAGAGTGCCATTGCCCACCTTATGGGTCACCGCGACATAGATATCACCTTGAAGGACGTGGAGCGTTATTTCTATTGGCTGAGACTCAAAAAGGATGTGGATGACTTTGTTCGCAGTTGTTTAGTATGCCAAAAGGTGAAGTTTGACAGGCATAAGGCACATGGACTACTATAGCCTTTACCCATTCCCATCCGTCCCTCGAAAGCATTGCCATGGATTTTATCTTTGATCTCCCCAAGACTCAAAGTGGGCAATATGGCATTTGGACTGTCATTGACAGATTTAGCAAGCAAGCTCACTTCATTTCAGTAAAGAAAACAGTCAACC
This sequence comes from Adiantum capillus-veneris, assembly GCF_014529385.1. Lineage (NCBI taxonomy): Eukaryota > Viridiplantae > Streptophyta > Polypodiopsida > Polypodiales > Pteridaceae > Adiantum > Adiantum capillus-veneris. The sequence continues at coordinate 27,102,297 of NC_140955.1, read as the reverse complement.
TGGATCATTTACCGAGACTGCTCATTGCTCAGATTTTCAGTTACATGGCATGCCTAAGACCAAAGTCTTCGACAGAGATCCCCGATTCACGAGTTTGTTTAAGAGGGCTATTTGGGAGAACATTGGCACGCGGTAGCAATTCTCATCATCATTCCACCCTCATACAGATGGGCAATCTGAGATAGCCAATTGAGTGGTTTTGGATTTATTGAAGTCTTACATCTCGGATCAGAAGACTCAATTGGATAAATACTTGCCTTTGGTGGAATTTGCCTACAATAACACGGTTCACTCTTCGACGGGGAAGGCGCCATTTGAGGTAATTGAAGGTGCTAAGAAGGTCCTTCCTTTTCTAAGCACCAAAGACAAGATTTTTGATGCTGATCAGTATACGAGGGACATGGACACTGCTTTTGCCAAGGTTTGCGAGGCTCTAGAGAAGCTCAAGCACGGCATAAGAAAGCAACAGATCGACATAGACGCTACTTGAAGTTGATGGAAGATGATTGGATGCTCTTACGTTTTGAGAAGGCACGCTAAGGAAACGAAAAGGAAAAGAGTGGCTTTTTCCAAAGCTTAGCATGAGGTATTATGGCCCTTTCCAGATTCAAGAAAAGATAAACGATGTATCCTTCAGACTCAACTTGCCAAATACTTGGAAGATTCACAGTGCATTTCATGTGAGTCTTTTGAAACCCTTTAAGGGTGAGGTGCCAATTGATGGGGAGCTTGACGAGCAACACGAAGTGGAAGAGATCGAGGAGATACTCGTTCCATAACAGATTCTTGCACATAAGGAAAGAAAAGGTGAAAGGTAAAGTGATTCAGCGGTTCTTAGTGAATTTTAAGAACTATCCTGCATTGGATGCGAAGTGGATGGTGGAGGAGGACCTAACAGATACTCCTCGGATTTTGGAACTTTACCTTGAGACTTTTGGATTTGTTGCGTCTATTACGAAAGATCACGCGGATGAGTAGGGTTAAATCTGGTGCAGATGGGATTGCACAAGAGGGGAGTCACTCCGCTCCTTTGTCACAAAGTACATGGATGGAATAGTCATCGATTTTCCTTTGGATTTTAGGGATATTGCTGTGCTGACAGTATTCTGCTGTATGACTATGACTATTGAAAGTGGACTTGAAGTTGATCGATGTGTACTCTCTCATGTGATTTTGTTTGAGTGTAGTAATGAAAGACGAAATGACTGCAACAGTTCAGTCTTGAGAATCTTTAGACATGATCGCAATAAGAAGAATTAGCTAATCCGACATGCTAAATATGTTGCCAGGAATCATGGTCTTAGATCTGGAATCAATTTCTATGTGATTGATATGATATGAATGTGCACTGACTAAGTCGTCTTTGTGCAATTGCTAGATTTATGTTAGTCTAGTGCGTCGGTGCTTAGATCCGGTGTCTACTGAATTGGTTTATGGCTTCTGTTTGTTTTGCAAGCGTAATCGAGGGCGATTACAACTCTTTCAAGAGGGGGGTATGTCACAAATTGATGACGTGGCATGTCCATAGTTGTACCCAACTTATAGGGCACCTGCCGACAAGGCCCCTAGGGACACTAGGAAAAATAAAAAGACTGGCGGATAGTAGAATGTACGGAAATTTTTGCAAAACGTGCTGAGCATGCTGACGTGGCTGTTCGTACGGAAATCTTTGCAAAATGTGTTGTTGTGGTGACGTGGCATGCTGTACGAATTTTTGCTTTGAGTACTGGCTGGTTTTGGAGAGCCTAGTGCTTTTGAATTGCAAGCTTTTCATGTCCTGCTTTTCACCTAGGCCAAGGGCCTTTAAATAAGCCCCTTGGGCTCTCTTTGGCTCACTTCGTGTTGACGAGCCGATGAGCAGAGGCGACCCAAGGGCAACTGTACTTTGATTGATTATTAATAGAAAAAGAAATATGGAAAGGGGCACCAATCTTTGGGGCCAATCTCTTTGGGCACAGAACTACACCGGGCCGTGTCGACTCAAATTGAAATGTGATTTAAATTGTGAAGTGTATAAAATGATTCTCTCTTGTGTCGCGACAGATTCCAGACTTGGGGTGTCCAGGTTTGTTACAACAGGGGGAAATTTTATAGAAGCCTCCAAGGTCAGGAAAGTTGCCACTTTTTTGAAAGGTAATGCGCGTGCATGGTGGACGACATTGTTGATGCAAGGACAGACACCCGCCACATGGGTTTACTTCAAGCAAATGTTTGTATCTATATGGATGTCAAACACATTTGATGCCGATGTCATGACAGATTGAAACCAACTCACTGCGGCTACTTGCAAGAGCCTAGATGAGTACAATCGGAGGTTCTGTAAAGCGTCACTCATTAATCTCCTACAGGTTTGTGTCGCTGATAGAGCAGATTGAGAAGTATTGTTGTTGGCTCATTTTACTCCAGATTGTTTATAGAGGAAGAGGCTAGCTGACTCAGAGAACAAGAAAGAACAAACGTTCAAACCCACGACAGGTTTAATGCTAGATACAATGGTGATAGGCCAAACTCGGATGCCAATGAGTTATGCAGAGCGTGGAGTAAAGTGAGGTATTAGACAACATTTATTTTCTTTGATTCAAGTGCTAAGGAAAGCTTTATCTGGCCAGAGTTGGCTATCAAATTGGGCATCAAAGCTGAAGAGATGGGGTACATAGCAGAGGCAAGTTTGGCATGTCGTGACCATTCAAAGTGTGTTACTCCCAACATTGAAAAGTTGTGTCTGCATATTCAGTCGTATGTGGACACAGAGAAATTTTACATCATGCCACTCGAAGGGTGCGATGCGTTGTTGAGAATCCCATGGATGTTACGTGTAGATGAAGTGGTGGATGTTTTCAACAAAGGGTCACCCTGTAGCATAGGGGCAAAACTCACATCTTGGATGTAAAGCTTAAAGGGGACTCTGTCCCTATTGCATCAGCTTCGGCTATCGCTTCTGTAATTAAGAATCATCTTTCTGCGTACTTGATTTTTGCACGTGATGTTTCAGATAAATGTCAGTGAAATTTATCTGTGTTGGATAAAGAAAGGTTAGCATTTTTGTTAGAGTCTAGTTGAGTGTTTTTGTGATTCATTACCGGCTCAGTTGCCGCTAGAGAGGCCTGATGATCTTGTGATAGATTTGGTGCCAGGTTGTAGCTCATCAAATAGACCTTTCTACAGGGTTAGTGCGGCCAATTAGAAAGAGATCATGAGCCAAGTAGAGGAGCTGTTAGAAAAAGGGCTGATTCAACCTAGTTCTTCCCCCTTTTGCTCCCTAGTGCTTCTAGTAGAAAAGAAGGATGGCTCTTGGCGCATGTGTATTGATTACCGTGCGTTCAATAAGAGAATGCTGCAATTTTCAGCAGGATAGACCTTAAGAGTGGACACCATTAGATTCGCATCAGCAGATTCGGATCAGACTAGAGGATGTGCACAAGACTGCGTTTAGAATGACATTTGGTCTATATGAGTTTTTAGTGATGCCATTTGTTCTTACAAATGCTCTTGCTACGTTCAGTAGGATGATGGATCGGATCTTCTGTCCACATCAAAAGCTTGTTGGCACACTCTTTGATGATACGATAGTCTATTCAAAGAATGAATAGTATATAGATAGTCTATTCAAAGAATGAAGAGGAGCATAGGCGTCACTTAACCATTGTGTTCGAATAGTACCACAGTCATAGGTTGCTCATCAACCCCAAAAAAAGTGAATTTTCTTGGAAGAGATCCACTTTCTAGGCCACATAGTATCAAGAGATGGTGTCCGAATGGATCTTGCCAAGGTTGAGCAATCAAGACATGGCCAAACTTGAAGACTATGGATGATGTCCGTGGCTCCTTGGGATAATGTTCTTACTATAGAAGGTACATAAGGAACTTTGCCGAGATTGCTTCACCCCTACTGTAAGGTTTCCAGTTTCTGAAACCTTAGAAATTGTACAAAGCCTCATCAAATTAACTTGGTTGTTAAGAAAACACTGTAGAATGATCCAACTATGGCAAATATTGGTATTTTTTGAAACCGTAACCAAAGCTTTACTATGGTTAAAATTTTTCAGAACCGAATTCCGATAAAATCTGAAAAAGTTACGGCCTCTGAAAGGTTACACTATGAATCTAATTAGTTAAGTAAAATTGAATGGTTTCAGTGATTATTACTGCTACAGACTTTTTATCATAAGGTTTTAGAAATTGTAGATATTTCCAAGTTTAATCATTAAAACTTAGGGAAAATAGCAGAAATCGATTCTGGAAGCTTGGGGGGCTGTGTGGAACCTTCCCAAGACAGAATTAGTAGCAGGGGGCGCCATCTTGAGCCTGGGGGCTGCTTGAGCTGCAAGCAACTGTCTTTGTCAGCCTATGAGAGCTTGTGAGTGCCAGAAACCTATAAATAGGACCCCTTGCTTCACAATTTCAGGCAGACTCGGAGCCTTGGCAAATTCTCCGTAATCTACAGAGACCTCTTCGCAGAAATCACTAGAGAGCAAAGCTCTAGTTGGTTAATCAACAGATACGAAGTTATGGCATCAAAAAGGACCCGAGCCAATCCTACATCTGATGATGAGGGCAGAGCTCTAAAAAGAACTAGAGCGTCGCACGACGATGAAGTTGGGCCTAGTAGTAGGTCTACGGAGGAGAGTCTTAAGGCGCCAGCGCAGCAGCAGATGGCCGATCAGTCCCAGGTGGGTTTCCCATTATCCAATTAAGTCTTTAAATAGTTTAAGTTCTTTTATAAGTTAGCATTGCATACATAAGGAGCGAGTAAGAATCAGAAAAGGAATAATTGACCAAAAACGGAAGGTAACTTCCAACGTGCATTTGTTTATAATGTAGGAAAGAATTGTTTGGGTTAAAACTGATTGAATTAGGAAAGATATGATTGATTATCCTTAAGATAGCTTGTCTCAAGACACCTCTGACTTTTTGGTATATTTTGATGATAATGATGGCTTTTCAGCCACGGATAAGTCGATTACCCCCATGAACGTTGAGCTTCTACTCCGTGTCATATCTTGATGTTTCTACATAAGTTACGATACCATTTTTTATCCTAGGGGAGCTGCCCGGTTGTATGGGCAACTGGTTTGCTGTATGGGCACCCAGAACTTTGGGTGGGGGTTTATCCATTCCGGATTATGAATAAGGAATGGGTGTCGTTTTTTTCACCCTTAGGTGATCTTGAGACAAGAAGAGTATTGGTCATGGTTATTATGGACAATGTTTTGATTGACAGTACTCTGTCTTAAGTTCAAAGATATCTGTTTGCAAAAAGAATGTTTTCAAGAGGTGTTTTAATGAAATTCAGTTATGAAAGTTAAAAGAAATCATTATTTTAATTGTGACAAGAATGTGGTAGTAATTAAATAACAAAGCAATCATATGTGAGTGCGGGGTGGTAAGTGGGGATTGACTAAGGTTGTCAATCATGGACGGGTGGACCTGATTAGTCAGGTAACTATCCATCCTCGCGCACTAAAAACGTTTGGAAAACATCTTCACTTGGAAGAGGAGTTCACTAGCGGCTGTGCCCTCACATATGTTAGGAGGAAAAAAGCGTTGGTTGAAGATATCTTAGCCCAAATTGTGGAAGTTATAGGGCTGAAATAGTTTTTTGGACTTTTAATACGTTGTCCCGTTTCCGTTGCGAGACAGGACTAGGTCTTCTTCTAAGTCTATAGACCCAAGCCATTGTCAATGGTAAAGGGTTATTCCTTGGATTTTTCTTGTTTAGAGACTCTAATTTTTATCAGACCTAGAGACCTGTCAAGGATCCCATCCCGATCTTGGTATATGTGGGTTGGGGATCTCACACCTACATGTTCTGCAAAAGAAAGAGGTCACTTTCAAATGGACACAAAAAGAGATTGCAGCTTTTAATCTCTTGAAAAAGACGATGACTTTGGATCCAGTAATTGTTTTACATGATCTCAGGAAGTCATTTGTGGTCCAGTGTGATGCGTGTGGCAATAGTATTGGTTAGTGTTAACGCAAGATGGTCGGGTAGTAGCATATGAAAGCAAAATCTTGCAAGGGCCAAAAAAGACTATGCAAATCTATGAGAAAGAGCTACTAGCCGTGATTCATGCGCTTTCAAGTTGGAAACACTAGCTGCTAGGTGCTGATTTGTTGTCCAAGTAGACCATTAGACATTGCGAAAGAGCTACTAGCCGTGATTCATGCGCTTTCAAGTTGGAAACACTAGCTGCTAGGTGCTCATTTATTGTCCAAACAGACCATTAGACATTGCGATACTTCTTGACACAATGAAAGTTATTTGAAAAGCATATGCGATGGGCAAACATTCTCTCTATGTTCCACTTTCAAATTGTGCATGTGCAAGGCAATAAAAATGTTGTGGCTGATGCGTTGTCAAGAAAGCCACGATTTTCAATTGTGTGAATTCCTTATCATCATGAGCTTGATGAAATGAAGGAACAATATACTACTGATGAAGATATTCTTTTATTGGCTTGCTTTGACGAGAGATATGGATGCCTTTGTGCGAGCATGCATAATCTCCCAAAAGGTCAAGTTTGACAAGCAAAAGGCACCAGGGTTCTTGCAACCATTGCCTATTTCAGATAAGCCATGGGAAAATAATTCTAAGGATTTTATCTTTGATCTTCAAAGAACGCTAACAAGGAATGATGGTATATGGATCATTATTTACAGGTTCAACAAAATAGGCTCATTTTATCCTTGCCAAGAAGAAGATAAAATCTGACTAGGTTTATGTACAATGTGTATAAGTACCATGGTATGCCATAGTCTATTATCAGTGATCGTGATCTTCGTATGATGAGCCTCTTTTGGAGAGGCTTGTTTGAAAACATGTGCACTACGCTCAAGTTTTCCTAGTCATTTCATCCACAAATTGATGGACTGTCAGAAAAAGCTAATTATACTTAGATCTGCTGAAATGCTGTGTCAGATAATAAGGGCAAGTGGGAACAATATTTACCCATGCTTGAGTATGCATACAACAATACGGTCAACAGGCAAGGCGCCTCTTGAAAGGTGGCAAAAAGGTTTCTCCCATTTTGTACACAAAGGACAAGATTTTTGAAGCAGATTGCTCTGTAGAGAACATGGATGAAATGCATAAGAAAATCAAGCTTGCCTTGGAGAAGATTGAGGCAAAGGAGAAAAAGGTTGCTGATTGTCACCGTTGTGAACTCTTGTTTTCACCCGGTGATTTGGGTTCCTTTGGGGTTTGAAAAGGCAAGGTTAAAGAAGATGGAGGGCAAGAACGATTGATTGCTAAGCTGAGCATGTGTTACTATGGGTCTTTTCAAGTACTCGACAAGATCAACGATGTTGCTTATAGGTTGAAATTCCCTAACAATCGGAAGATTCATAATGTGCTTCACATGAGTCTTCTAAGACCCTTTGTGGGTGATGTGCCAAAAGGTTTGCTAGATAATGATTAACCAGAAGTTGAGGAACTTGATGAATCTTGGTACCTGAGCAGATTTTGACACATACGGAAAGGAAGGTTAAGGGCAAATTTGCATGACGCTATTTGGTGAAGCTCAGAAACTATCCACCTATGGATGCATAGCGGATGGAAGAAAATGAATTGCTAGTCACTGAATGTATTGCATCTCCACCTCGAAGCCTTTGGGTTACAACCTACGTATGCCCCAACTCAATGTGCTCAAGAGGGGTGATAATGGAGCTAGCACGTCATATGTACATACGGATTCATTGCAATAGAAGTGTACATCGTTTAGCAAGTGTTAAAGGTATATTGCTCACTTGTATCGTACATAGAAATGACAAGAGTATGAGGTTTCATTAAGTCATTTGTATCTATGTTTCATGACCTTTCTTGCCATACATGTGATGATAAAAGGGTGCTAATCACACTAAATCATCTATGGCATGTATATCTGGCATGCAATTGAGGACGTTTGCAATTTTTTGAGGGGGCTATGTCATGAGGTTGTGACAACCACTAACCTCAGTTGTTGGTTTCCTTCCCTTTATTTTTATTTACTTCTTGGGACCCTCTTGTTGAAGTCACAAATGGTTGGACATTGTGTGGCTAGTGTGAAATGGCCGATGGCCATAAGTTTCACCCACAACAGTGAAGGCTAGGTCGCCACAAGTTGGTTGGGCCAATCGGCATTGAGATTCGAGTAGTAAAATGGTGGCTAGGCTTAGTTCAAAGTCATTTAGGCCCCACGCGATACTTTATTAGTTGGTGGTTACTGGGAAATTAACACAAAAGGGCAAACCTGACACTTGGCGGCTCTAGAACTCACCTCCAAGATACCTTAGTTGGGGGTGCCCAAATTTGAGAGAAAAGGCTGTTTGGGGCTGCCTTCTTCTTCATTGTGAAGCCTATAGTGTGTGTGTGAGTAGTGAAGGGTTACAACTTTCATGGAAAGCTTGCCTTCTCCTTTGTTATATGTAGCACGATGATTCCGCTCGTGCACCTCTCTCCCCTTTTGAATATAGAAACGTGATGCCCAACTTAAGGGCTACTCATTTGTATGTACAACTGTGTGGGTTTATGTGCGATTGCGGAGGCAAGAGCCTCTTTCACAGGTACTGGATTAGCTACTTGTCAATCCCCGACAGATACAAGTCGATTCGGAGAGATTTCTCGTGAGAAATCTCGTTCAAATCAAAGGGCAAGTAGCCCTACAGGTACGGAAACTCGAGGGCTTGCTATGAATGCGATTGGCACGCGAAACAGAGCCCAAAATAGAGAATTACAACGTGTTGTGTATTTTTGCAGGTTAAGGATTCTGGCCGTTTTTGTTGCCTAACAGTCCCAGGAGCTTCGGGGAAGTTAGAGAATCATCGTACAGGTGTTTTGGTGCATTTTAGAGGCCGAAAACAGAGAATTCAGCATGCTTTTATTTCTCGCCCGGTTTAGGAAAGTGCTCTAATGCATTGGGAAAGTCACCTATTTCATGGGGATTTTGTCTGTGAAGCCTCCTATTGTCGTTATGTTACCGAATCCGGCTAGAGTAGGGCATTTTCAGCCCAATAAAAGTGGGACAACACGTAGGAGTTCATAGGTTTCTCCAAAGTTTAATTGGAATAAAAAATACGGAAAGGGGCGCCAACCTTTGGGGCCAACGCGGTGTCACTGTCTATTGGTGAGCCACTCTGACTGCCAAGTTGTGATTTGTTTGAAGTGTTGAATTCTTGTCTCAAGTTTATTTGTGAAGTTCTTATTACCTGGGTATTCGATCTTAGTCCGTCGAGACACACCTTTAAAGATCAACGTGGTTTGGTTGTGATGGCTAATGTTGCTATGCCTAAATATCAAGAGCTTCGATATGGAATGAGAAAACTGAATGACCGTCGGGATTGAACCTTGGAATAACCCTCATACATTTTTGAGCTAACTTGAGTTGTTTTGCAGATATAATTGCGGGTGATTACTTTTCTTTCAAGAGGGGGGGTATGTCACAACCTAGTGACATGGCAATCCCTGAGAACTGGGCTAACCTGTAGATCTTGGCCGAGGGGTCTAAACCCTAACAGAAGAAGCATTAGTAGAAGAAGACTTCCCAACTTACAGATCCTGGCCGAGTGGCCTAGAGATTGAAAAGGGGTGAGGATTAAACATCCTAGCCGTAATGATAAACAGGGAGCTCGTCCAAGTCATAGGCAACTTGATGAGATTGTTGAAGAGAAGTCTTGAAGAAGGAAACATACTCCACTTGAACCTGCTGAAATATGAGGAAATTACATGCTCTCCACATTGTCCATAGGACCTAGAATCTAACCCAACCGAAGAAGCATGCATACGGTTGAAGTAATGGCGGAAGCATTCAAAAAATCAAGAAAAATCTACTGAAATGCATACCAGGAAAACGTGTGCGAAGAGCTGTAGAGATGCAATCCACAAACTGTTGCGTATGAGAACAAGACCACAATAAATGTGGAATATTCTCAATGCGTGCACCACAACGAATACATCGCGAAGAGGCCAATCTTTTGGAGTGCAAAAATTTGCCAGTCGGGAGAACCTCAACAATACATCTCCACATAAACATTTTCTCCTTCAGAGGCAATTTAGCATGCCATACTTTCATAACTTTACTCCGCCACAATGAAACACACTCTGTCATATTCCATACCTTATTACAGTGATCTTGGATCGAGGAAGATGATTGCAAATGAGAGTATACTTTCTTTTCAAATATCGAACGGATCGAAGAACCAACATAGAGCTAATCACAAATTCGATTCTCCGCAACTAGCAATGGAACGGAGACATCGAGCCAACTAGAACCTTAATGGTGTCCCATATATGCCTATAGTGCATCCCAAGCCCAAAGGAAAGAGCAGCATGTCTTCACATTTGTTATCCTATCAATACTTTCTCGGGAGAGAAAATAAGCTTGTCTAGGAAAGCATTGAACAAGAGTTCGATTAAAAAACTGGACTCCCAATGCAAACTCTCCAATCGAAGTAAATTTCCACAGGCATCATCTCTACCATGCCACAACAATTCCCGCGTGACCAATTTTTAATCAGCTACAAGACTGGAAGCAACGGGCATCCAGATATTGTAGCTTCAAACTTACCAAAAACCACATCCCAATACGACGGCTGCCAAGGGCCAAAAGCCGGTGTAGAAACTGCATGATAGCACAGAAATGCAAACATCTGTGTCCAGGACTGCTTTCGCTTAACTAGCACCAACAACGAAGTAGCCTTCCTTGTTGTAACATGAGAACACAAATGTAAAATATTCAGACCACCACAACGCTTTGGAGTACACAAATTATCCATCGCAAGGAATCGGAGGCCCTTTTTCTGGGAGGAAGTACTAAGTAGACCAGAAGTGCTCTAGAATTTAAGACATGAAGGTCCAAAGACGACGAGGTGGCCAATGCAACAATGGCAAGAAAAATTGCATGTATGCCACCAAGATGGACTGCACTATTTTGAGTCTTACAGGTAACGGCTAGGTAGACAATTTCCAATAATGCAATTTAGACCTCAATTTATTCTCAACCCAATCCAATAATTCTGCATTGTTAATTGATCAAGCCAACGGATATCCAAAATGGCTCACAATTTGATCAAGCTTCACTATCTCACCTGGCCATAATACAGAGTGCCAATCCATTTGATGCAATGGTAACAATTTAGATTTTCGAAAATTCACATGCAGACCTGCAATCAACCCATAAATATGCAATGCATCCATGATATATCAAACATCCTCAGGTCGATTTCTAGGCCAAAACATGGAGTCATCCGCATACGCAAGCACCACAAAATGATCACGAGAAGGCAGTTCCAATCCACAACACACACACACACACACACACACACACTCATTGTAAGGTGCAGCGGAAGTGAATGTTGAACTTTGCTCAAGATGAGTGCTCCGAACTGTGCTCAAGGTTCCTTTTACTTCCAGACGGGAGAGCCTTCCGTTCCTTTAGTGAGAGAGTGCATTGATCACAAACAAAGTGGTAAACACTGTGAATGAAGGTGCATGAGACTGAGAGATAGAGAGAGAAGAATACGACACCAGACAAGTTGTCAAACCCTCCTCCAAGGGCCCTTCTCTTGTTGGCGAGAGAAGTCTATGCTATTGATTGCACAATTTGGTACAAGATGCTGATGCAAAATCTAAGTGGTACTATGTCGAAGTCGACGGTGCGGACGACCATGATGAAGCTAAGGCTGAAAACTGAATGTTGTGAGTTGGTTCTTGTCGCATCCAATCGGGACTGATCTGTGTGCTTAGTGCCTTGCTGGAAACGTTGTCTTGCTGTCTACAAAAACGCCACCTCTGTTGGGCCAAAATCGCTATCTCTGCTGGTTCAAAAACTCTGAAGTCTCTATGCTGAAAAATGCCAGGTTCTGCTGCTTGAAAACGCTAAATTGGCTGCTTGAAAACGCTGCAGAAGATTGCTGAAATCGTTGATCTATGGCTTGAAACCATTGCTGCAATGTTGGCTCCAAAACGCTGGTCTTAGGTCTTCAAAAACGCTGAAGTGCTGGCCTTCAATTCTGAAAACCCCGGGGGTTCTTTGGTCTTGGTTCTTGTTGAGAAGGTGCTCCAGAGGGCCTGGTGCACTGGGTGCTTGTGCTCTCCTTCCTGCTTCTGCCAGAAATGCTAGCGCTAGGGTTTCCTTATATATTGCTTTAGTTAAATTGCCCTACCCAATTCCCAACAAAAGTCACTTAAATTAATAAGTGAAAAATGTCAAAAATAGGGAAAATAGGTCTAATGCATTGGAAAATACTCTTGATGGATTCTGATGGTAATGTTGATGATCATGCTGTGTGCAACCAGAGGATATGTATCTAGTCTAAGTGTTTGGACATGTACGGTGTGCGAACAGACTCACAAAAGTGCCAGATCACTTTCTATTCTAGACTGACTTGACTGAACTGAACCTAGGTCATGCTGTAGCTCGTCCACGGACACATAGGGTTGGATGTGTCACTTGACACACACACACACACTCTCTCTCTTAATTTTACGTAAAAAGTGATGACATGAGAGGTTGTACGGACATCCCGGATTTTGGGCTAGCACGTTGTATGGATTTTTGGATTTTGTGCTAACAGCTTCTGGGGCGCCAAATTCTGGACTTCATGCTTTTGAGTCAAGTGCTTTTCATGTAATTGCTTTTGATGAGGGCTTGTGTTGTGGGCTTTCTTTCTGGGATTCTACCCGTGGGAGAAACAGAGTGGGGCCGCACAATTGTAATGTTGGAGCAATATAAAGAAATATCAAAAGGGGCTCCACAGTTTGGGGCCACTGTAATTTGGGAGTGGAACACCGCCACTCCGTGTCTTGTGTGGATTCTCCCTCTCTTTTAGCTCAATTCTTTGAAGTACTAAAAGTTCCTTTATTCTGTTCATTTCAATTGGAACATGGTGCCCTCCCGTTCATTACATGTGGATCTCCTGGCCCACTGCGTTGTAGTATTGAATAACATCACCTTGGTTTTGCCAAGGTTGATGGAGAGCCCACTGTCATGTGCATAAGAATTTAACGCATCTAGATGTCTCTGCATACCCTTTGGAGAGTCTGAAATAAGCACAATATCATAGAGGCCCATGTACTTGACAATTATGCCCCTCTATCCCCTGCAGTCTCAATATTGTCGGAAAATCTACTATCCAAACAAAGTCGGAGAAAGTGGGCATCCCTGCTTCACCCTAGTAGTAGAGTGAACAGGCTCTGAAAGACCCTTTGCTGTGTGTACTATCCCTATAACTGTGTCTCATACAGTGCCATGATACCCCAAGTCGTGTAGTCTTTGTGTCAACCTGGCTTTGCAGAAATCTAGAAAGCTAGAATATATCCTCCTCCCACGTGCTGTGTCCTCTTCAATGATCGCTCTAAGCGTGAAGATATGATCAAGTGTAGAGAATCCCCTCTTGAATACAGGCTGCCTTGAAGCTTGTACACCCTCTCTCTCTGCCCATCTGCTCAACTCATGCATTAAGTATAGATGCATATAGCTTGGCCAATGAGTGCCCAATCATGATACTGCGATAGTTAGTTGGTAGGGTCGAAACTGTAGACTTGAGTATTGGTACAATACTGCGATAGTAAGTTGGCAGGGTCGAAATTCCAGACTTGAGTATTGGTACAATTGTAGACGTACTCCAAGTCTCAGGAAACCTTCACACATGGCCTTGTTGAACATAAGGCTAACAAATCATCAATATGATCTCTACCTTGTATGAAATGCTTTGCCACTATACCATCATGATCCTATGCCCCCCATGTGTGCAATTTGTCAAATTTCACCAAATTGGTGTGAAGAAAGTAGAAGTGGGAGGACAAGGCTCCGACGGGTCTGGCAATGGTAACTGCTCTACTACTGTGTATAGAGAGGATGCATATTCAATTGCTCTGCTACTGTGTATAGAGAGGATGCATATTGTGTCCATGTCTTTGTGGAAGCAATGATTGGAGAGGGTGAGTTCTCTCTCCAGAATCGCGAAGCCTCCCTAGAGTCTTGGCTCAAGAGTATTTGATAAATATCTCTCTCAAGATGAGCTAAGAAAGCTCTCTTCTTTCGTCGTATAAGGCGTCGGAAGAGTATATGCGATTGCCTATGTGTGATGTCTCCCAAATCCATCTCTCTGTGTGTATTCGGCCTCTCGTTTCTCGTCACTCATCATCATACCAACTATTATGAGGCGTGCTTCCAAACCATGGTCTCCTAGCAAGCTAAGAGTGGGGAAAAGCTATGGCTGCTGTTCTGTGTATCATCTATGTCAACATCTGGGTGAGCTCGAACAAGGAAGGGTCTATGGGGGTTCTCCCTTGCTAGAAGACTATACAACTTTGCTATATACACTCCAATTGTCTCTCTGCAAAAGTGGTATCTCAGATGGCGATGTGTTGCATGATGAAAGCCACCAATGGTTTAAGTAAAATTAATGCAAAAGCATGATCTACGGCCACTCCAACGGGTCTGGGCGAGATTGATAAGTCTTGAATGCGTGGTATAAGTGATGTGGGAGCCAAAACGTAATCCACAATGCTAGCACCATGTTTGTGAGGGAAGCAAGGGAAGCTACCTGAACAAGAGTATCTATCAAGGCTTTTCAAAATGGCCAATCCATGTGTTGTGCCCATCTCAATGAGACATCTCTTTGTAAACTCCTCACATCCTCTAAGGTCCTGGAGAGCTCAATCTCTATGGAGTCTAGCTCTCTCAACATCTCCTTGGAAGTGTCAAAGAAGGATGCCTAATGACATGCTGTCCTAGCATTGAAATCCCCAAGTATAATGACATCTCCATTCCTCGAGACCTCCCAAATTTCCTCATCTAGTATCATGTATGGTGACTATCCCCTAGGTCTCATACTCGGCTTTGGATAAATTTTCTTCTTACTCTTCCTCTTTCTCAAGCATGACTTCTCAAACCTAAAAAGCACCCAATCACCTTCCTTCAACTGCAAGTCACGTCGATGGTTGTTCGTACTTGCCTGTGCCGTTGTTGAGACTTCTACAAAGCCTCCTCAACCTTGGCACAAGTGGTGGCTAGATCCTCTACAAAATGATCAGCCTTGGAAATTTTGTTCTTGGTGTACAAGGTAGTCGGAACCTTCTTGCCAGTTTGGACACTTCCAGATGGGAGCTTCCTCGTGGAAGTGTGGACATATTGTTGTAAGCAAATTCCACCAATGGAAAACACTTTTTGCATTGAGACTTATTTTTAGAGATGTAGCACTTCAACACGTCTAATACTAGAGAGTTTGTGATCTTTGACTTCCTATTGGTATATGGATGAAATATTGAAGAGAATTTGAGTGAAGAACCCGCAGTCTCTCATTCTGCTCATTAAAACAAGCTCGTCAATGTGGGGTCTCTATGTGACACAATAGACTTAGCTCCTATAGCCAAAAAATGTGTGATAAAGTAGTTAGATTTTGTACACACTTACCTAATCCAACCCATTGTATGCATGTTGTCAAGTTATCATTAATCAAGTTATGCTTTGAATCTACGCTCTCTCTCTCTCTCTCTCTCTCTCTCTCTCTCTCTCTCTCTCTCTCTTTGAGTAATTAGTGTAATAGTTAGTGATTATCAAGTATGCTAAGATGAATGCTAGCCTTGCTAATCCCCCATGAAATCTTTCAATTGGTATCAGAGATTTGGTGTGATTAGCGTTCTCTAATCAATTCACTTTTAATTGCACACTTATCCCTCTCTCTCCCCGCTGCGGCCAATTGGTTAGCATGAGCATGTCCATGAGATTAAAGACTCTTTGGCCACTACTCATTGACCATTGAATGCTCACTTAGCATTAGGGTTTGTTAATTAGGTGCTCGCATATGCATTTAGACTGCACTTAGTGTTGATTTTGCGTGTTTCTTTTGTGTGTTTGTGTTTGATCTCATTGCATAAGTGGAAGCCTTATTTCATTTTAAATTGTGTGTTCATTTGTGCTCTGCAAGAGCTCTCCAGAGAGCCCCTGTTCTCTTGATTTGGAGCACATTAGCCCCTTAATCAATAGCTCTAATTGTTGCTTTATTTAGGAGTGTGCGTCTGGGGAGGAACCTGCCGAACCAAGCATAACAAACTATTTTGTGGTTTCCTTCCACGAAGAGCATGGCTTGGCCACTTGGTTTAAGGAGAGTTTTGGGCCCCTTCTCACGTGGCGTGTTCAAGCCAATTTTTATTTTTATTTTTGAGAAAAGTAAGTTTTGATTGAAATGATAAAGATAAAATTACAAGCGTCCCACAGGAGGGGTGTGTTCAAGCCAATTTTTAGGCATGGGGAACATGGCGGACTTCAACCAACGCGCCTGAAGGTGATATTTGGGTCCGCAGGAGAGGTTCACTTCTTTTTGGCGGCCCCCTAGATCTCGCCTCCCTTCTCAAATTGGCGCTGAAAAGCTTTGGAGTCCATTGGCAATCCAGCCCCCACGAGCTTCAACAGCCTGCACACGAGCAAGACGTGAGGTGCTGCCCCCCACGGTTGCTGGGACAACCCTATGCAAAACGACATCGTACCCCAGAAATACTGCGATTCTGGCCCACAAATACTGCGAACATTGAGAGAGAACCCAACGGTTGCTATGACAACACTGTACACAATGACATTGGAGCTAAGGGCCAAGGTGGGGCGAACGTTTAGAGAGTGGGTGACCCATATCGTTGGTGTGGCAGCACACAGTCAAAGGCAAGCTTATAGGTTCTCGGGGTGCGATGCGCGCTCCATAAAGAGGTTGCGGATTGCGGGCAGCTCGGAAATACGGAAAGCCTGGACAGCAAGAGGCTAGTATGCACACAAGCTGGTGTGGCTGATGGGTGAGGGGTTGGCAAAGTCTTAGGGAGGGGGGACTACTGCTGCTCAACCTCGTAAGCAAAAAGGGCTTTGAATGTGGCTGATAGCTGTGGCAGGCGAAAGGGGTGTACATAGTCTCGATAGCAGTAGCTTGGGCATCGTGTAGTACATATGGTGGTGGGAGTCATCAAGTACCAAGGTGGTAGTATTATCACAGCCAGGGAAGAGTAACCAGAAGCTCTCAAGGTTTTTGGAAAATATCAGCTGCCTCTTTCTCATTTTCCTCATCTCAACAGTAGCAACGTCTCCTCGATTTTGTTGTCCACATGTCCTCTCTGTCTCATTTGCCCTGTGCCAGTTTGCATCTTTGGCATTCTTGGCTAAGCATTTGCCACAGTATTTGTGGCTCAAAATCTGCAGAAAGGTGTTCAATGGTATTTTCATTAGTAGCAGCCCCAAGTGTTGTCTCTCCCTTCTCCTCATCACCCACTGTAGTAGTCAAATCAGGGATGTCCATGCTATTGGAGTTGTTGCATCACTAGTGGTAGCAATCAAATCACATTCTCTCCCTTCTCCTCAGCATCCCCTCCTGCCAATTCAACACAACAGTTAACGTTTTATAAACCTGATGCAAAAGATGGTGCAATTATAGAGGGTTATCTATAGGTCTTGCAAAAAGGGTGTCACATCAAGAACATCTGTGTCCTCATCCTCACCAAATACAGGACCGGAAGCACAAGCCGAAAAGGTCTTCAACAAGTCATCCAAGTTAAAAGGTTCTACCTCATCGTCCATCACACTTGCAGGACAATTTTGAGCCCTTCCCTCGCATCTCCTAAATAAGTAGGCCGTATTGGTGCACAATGGTAGATGAGAAAAAGTTCTCCTTGCACATCCTACCATGTGTTCAGCACTTTGTAAGTCGGGATATTATTGCCAATGCACTCAGATTGAGTAGCGCACACAGCTGCCCAACAACCACCATAGAAATATTGTTGCATCTGCTTATAGAAGGCAAGGTGGGCACCAGTATAACCTTGCTCTCCCACTTCAACAAACTCAATGCACCCTCGATAATCTCTCATCTTTACCAAATCATGCTCCAAAGGATCATGTTGTCCTTGAAGAAAAGATAGGAGGAATCATCATTTGCAAAAGTCTTGAAAGCAGTTTCAAGCAGTCAAAGCACTCTAATTTACTTGTGAGACACTATTGAGTACACAAAAGGCAGACTTGTACTTTTTAGTTGTCAAAAGCGTTATCAATCTATTTGAAGAACTTTTAGCAATTCTAATCATTTTTAAGAACCTGTCTTGTACTTGTAAGTTGTCAAAGGCACTAGTTTTTCATGTTTCAGATTACAAAGCACGTAGTAGCATTTTTGAAGCACACTCAAGCACCTAACAGCACTTTTGAAGCACTAAAGTAAAAGATGAAGCACTTCAAATCAGTACTTCAAAACACTTTTTCAGTGCTTTTGAAGCATTGTGATGGAGGTATAGGCACCAAGAAGTACCTTAAAGCATTTTGGGGCTCATATGTGAGGGACATTCATGAATACATTTAAAACCCTTGAATCACTTGCAAAAATATAGTTTATAGCACTTTCACAACACCTTCATGGACAAAGCACTTTGAACACACCATTTGCAACCACCTCAATGAATATTGAGCCTGATGAACATTTGCAAAGTGAGCCTGATGAATATTGAGGAAGGCATGACCAAACGCAATAGCATTGGAAGGTAGAGGTAGCCTATGGCACGTAGCAATGGGGATGAGAGTAATGCAAGAGGCACATCAGTAGAGTGACAAAGGTGCATAGGTTTTATCCTATGGAGGGACAAGAAGACCTTTGTCACTTTGAGTGAGAGAAAGTCACTACAATGATGGCACCATGAAGCCCCTCGCCTAGCAATAATGCCATGACATGGTTGCAGATTCAAAGTGTTACTTTCAAAACCTTAGTTTCCAAGGTGCCACTTCTAAACAACTGAAAGGCTATTTTCCAAAATTGCTTGATTTCCTCCCTTTTGGAAGTCCAAGGAGTACCAAAAAAAAGGGCAAGCATTGGTACCATCATTACATGTTTTCACCCACATACTTGTCAAAGGTGGCAACAGAAGATGCAATGAAGACAAGAATTGGTTGGTGATCGGTCGGAAACTTTGGCTCCGATCTAGAACACCTGCAATGCCATACACATGAAAAAGGCACATGTGGAGAAGAGAGATCACTAAGGTAGAAAGAGACGAGACATGTGTGTGTGTGTGTGTGTGTGTGTGTGTGTGTGTGTGTGTGTGAGAGAGAGAGAGAGAGAGAGAGAGAGAGAGAGAGAGAGGAAAGGCTCTCCATGATGAGAACAAGCTGCTCAAATAGGTGACCAAGCGCTGTTCAACATAGATTTGACATGCCATATGGATAGACCCGACATACACACAACTTCGACTGCTATTGACAATGCCGACAATGTCAACTGCTCCTAAACATGAGACCATTGGCATGGTCTCCACGCGGACATCCAACCCTCAGGTGCTCCTCCTCATGACACCACCTCTGATCTATAGAGGGAGATCGACATCCGTGTATGGTTGCCCTCTAGAGAACGTAATATCTACGATCTCCTAGGCCTACAGCATCGAAGGGGTGCTCTGTCTCTGCCTGAGATCACATGAGCAAGAGGGTGTCTTGAAGAGAAAACGTAGGGTTGGATCTGCTGCTCATTCATGCATGCTACCCACTGCCCATGCCAAAAAAATGCCAGCGTTGCCAGCAAGACAAAAAACGTTGCTGGCAGAGGTTGCCCAAAACTGCCCAAAAACGTTGGCTGCCTCCTCATGCATGTCAGTTGCTTGCCTTGTACGACTGTCCAATAGGGCACCCAAGGGAGGGTGACCCCCTAGTGGGGCTGAACTTCATGCTAAAATATCACAGGCCTCCAGGAGCTTATATGGCCATGGAACAAAGCCAAAACCCGAGCTTAACATGGCTAAACACTACACGACGTGAGAGAACTACCTCATATTAGCCATGCATAGCCACATAACAACCCTCACTCCCTAACACCTCTGTCCATGGGAGAAACTAGGACCGACTAGACGATTCCAGAGAGATTCCTAAACGTTAACACCCTCCTCTCCGCTCGTCGAAAGGAAGAGGGACCAGGAAGCTGAAGTGAGCAATTTGCAGCTGTAAAGTGAGGGTTTCATGGACGCAACAAGTCTCCGCAATGGAAAAGTATCCTACAGTATATGATCCAATTGCTACCCTTGAAAAACGTCCACATAGTAGAACGTTGTCTGCTGAAAATACTTCCAACTCTATCAAGAATCTCCGCGACTCACAAGTTGCACAACCAACGCTTGCTGAAAGTACTAGTGTTGACTACTTCAAGAGAATGCATCAAAACAAAGGGTAAAAGCATAAACTACTTGTATCTGGATGATTTCCTAACTCTAAAGTGCTCCATGCTTGAGGAAAGAGTTAAAAAGTGTACCTCCCGTCATATACCACATGCGAGAATCTTCAAACTGCTACGAGAAGTCCAAAGAATGTGGGCAACTGAGGCTACTGAGAAATAATTTGTCTGTCGATGACGAAGAACCAAAAAATTGCATTGACCACCATATACAATACTAAATTGCAAACTGTACTTGAAGGAACTTCATCGAGACAGTGAAACTGCTATTGATCTTCATCTGTTTGAAACACATTCCCAAAGTGAATTGGGAACAAACATCCAGTAGAAAGATAACACATCAATACTAAGACTGCAGCTAACCCGAAAAGATCAAGAGACTGTGCACTTAGCTCTGCAAGGGAAGAACAAGGTGCTATAGAAAGCTACCAAATAGACTATCAATCCTGTCCACTGTATATGGAGCCACTAGTATTGAATAGGAAGTACTTTACGAAAATTGCTTCCCAAGCTGGCTCCACACCCCCCTATGAACGGAGAACACCCAAACCATGGTAATTCTTCAATAGTCTGTACTTGTGTGGATGGATCACCTAAGGTAAGTGAATCCAAAAGGAAAATATACCTATGGAATTTGGAACAAAATCTGCTAGAACCAAGAAGTCCGTCTCTCCATTAAAAAGAATGCTGGCTAAGTGTAATTGGTTTGTAGTCCAAGAAGGACCACTATCCACTTGTACGAAACAACATGGCAGTCTAAGGATAAGGGAAGTAGGTGTGTCTGGGATGGTATAATATCTAGGGGCCAATCTGGAACTACTTCTCGGATGCACTGGGAAGAGCTACTGTTACACCACAAATTTCGAAGATCCGCCAAGATATTAAGCACACTGTGGACTAAAGCACACTATCCAAAGCCACAAGAAATGGGCAAGGAGTCCAAGGACTAGAAGACATCGTGCATGGCACTATGTTGAATAGAGAAAGAGAGTCGAGTAAAGATAGAAACTTGGAAGCCCTCTCTGAAAGTGAAGTATCCTCAAAAGAACGCTTTGAGGTAACAACTACGCTTTGAGGTAACAACTGACTAAACTTCACGTTTTCACGTTAGAACAATGAAAATACTCTCACTGAAAGCTCCAAAGCTATAGCTGAGGGCTCCCCTGAAAATGGGAAGCCCCTTTCCTGCTCAATTCTGGGAAAAGAGAGTAAGTACCACCAAAAAGAAATATGAGACAACCTGGAGTAAAATTACTACCTCTGTACGTGAATGGAAAAACCTCAATCTCAAGGAACTTGAGACTCAAAGAGAGTCACACCATCAGTAAACTCGAACTGCTAAGAATAGGAAGACACGAAAAGTTGTCACGTAAGGATCATGTTTGCGAATGCTGCAGCCAACTGCTCCTATACACGATATCATTCCAACCCTCAAGTGCTCCTCCTCTGTTGACACCACCTCTAATCTATAGAGAGAGATTGACATCCCCATATGGCTGCCCTCTGGAGAGCATAATATCTACGATCTCCTAGGCCTAACCATCGAAGGTGTGCTCTGCCTGAGATTGCATGAGCAAGAGGGTGTCTTGCAGAGAAAACGTAGGGCTGGACCTGCTGCTCATTCAGGCATGCTACCATTGCACATGCCAAAAATGCCAGGGCTGCCAGCAAGGCAAAAAACGTTGCTGGTGATGGCTGCCCAAAACGTTGGTGTGGGAGGCTACC
Organism: Adiantum capillus-veneris; assembly: GCF_014529385.1. Taxonomy (NCBI): domain Eukaryota; kingdom Viridiplantae; phylum Streptophyta; class Polypodiopsida; order Polypodiales; family Pteridaceae; genus Adiantum; species Adiantum capillus-veneris. The sequence goes on along the minus strand of NC_140955.1, from coordinate 27,080,415 downwards.
CAAGGGAGAGTGCTCCCCTAGTGGGGCTGAACTACATGCCAAGAGAAGACCCCGCCATGCCCATAGATGGGACCAATCCCCATCTGCCCAACTTGCTCCACGACCCTGAAATAAAGTGGAAAATAGGAGAGAAATGGGAAAAGGGCATCATACGCTTGAAGAAAAAGTAGGGGATATTGGGATAAAATATCAGAGGCCTCCAAGAACCTATGTGGACATGGAACACAGCCAAAACCCAACCTAAACATGGCTAAACACTACCCGACGTGAGAGAACTACCTCATATTGGCCAAGCATAGCCACATAACAATCCTCACTACCTAACACCTGTCCATGGGAGAAACTGGGACCGATTGACGAGTCCAAAGAGATTCCTAAATGCTAACACCCCCTCTCCGCTCCTGAAAAGGAAGATGGACTAGGAAGCTGGAGTGAGCAATGTGCAACTGTAAAGTGAGGGTTTCGTGGACACAACAAGTCTCTGCAATACAAAAGTATCTTACAATGTACGATCCAAATGCTACCCTTGAAAGATGTCCACATAGTAAAATGTTGTCTGCTGAAAATACTTCCAACTCTATCAAGATTTTCCTCAACTCAAGCAACTCACAAGTCGCACAACCAACATTTGCTGAAAGTACTACTGCTGACTACTTCAAGAGAATGCATCAAAACGGAGGGTAAAAGCATAAACTAATGGTATCTGGATCTTTTTCCAACTCTAAAGTGCTCCATGCTCGAGGAAAGAGTGTAAACCTGTACCTCCCGTCATATACCACATCCCAGAATCTCCAAACTGCCACGAGAAGTCCAAAGAATGTGAGCAGCTGAGGCTACTGAGAAATAATTTGTCCGTCGATATTGAAGAACCAAAGAACTGCACCCACCACCATGTACAATAATAAGCTGCAAACTGTACTTGAAGGACCTTCATCGAAAGTGAGAGTGAAACTGCTATTGATCTTCATGTATTTGGAACACATTCTGAGAGAATATCACCCCACTCTTAAAGTGAATCGAGAACAAACATCCAGTAGAAAGAAAAACACATCAATACTAAGACTGCAACTAACACGAAAAGATCAAGAGACTGTGCACCCTAGCTCTGCAAGGGAAGGACAAGGTGCTATAGAAAGCTGCCAAATAGACTATCAATCCCGTTCGCTGCACATGGTACCAATGGTACTGAATAGGAAGTAGTTTGCGAAAACTGCCTCCCAAGCTAACTCCTCATCCCCCTTTGAATGGAGAACACCCGAACTATGGATAACTGTCATAATTCTCCAATAGCCTGTACTTGTGTGGATGGATCACCTAAGGTAGGTGACTCCAAAAGAAAAATATACCTATGGAATTTGGAACCAAATCTGTGAGACCCAAGAAGACCGCCTCTTCACTATAAAGAATGCTGGCTAGAAGTAATTGGTTCGTGGTCCAAGAAGGACCATTGTCCACCTGTCTGAAACAACATACCAGTCTAAGGATAAGGAAAGTAGGTGTGTTTGGGATGGTACAATATCTAGGGGCCAATCTAGAAGACAAAACATAGGAACTACTTCTCGGATGCACTTGGAAGAGCAACTGTCATGCCACAGATTTGGAAGATCCGCCAAGATATTAACCGCACTGTGGACTAAAGCACACTATCCAAAGCCACGAGAAATGGGCAAGGAGTCCAAGGACTAGAAGGGAGAAAGAAAAGTCGAGTAAAGATAGAAACTTGGAAGCTCCCTCTAAAAGTGAAGTATCCTCAAAGAACGCTGAGGTAACAACTGACTCAACTTGTGGTCGAAACAATGAAAATACTCTCACTAAAGCTCCAAGGCTATAGCTGAGGGCTCCGCTGAAGATAGGAAGCCCCCTTCTTGCTCAATTATGGGAAAAGAGAATAACTATTACCATAAAGAAATATGAGACAACCTAGAGTAGAACTGCTACCTCTGTAAGTGAATGGAAAAACCTCAATCTCAAGGAACTTGAGACTCAAAGAGAATCACACCATCGGTAAACTCGAACTGCTAAGAATAGGAAGACACTTTGAAAGGTTGTCTCCTAAGGATCATGTTTGCCAATGAAGCCGTTGAGTTCCAAAAAAAAGGACCTAACTACTCAAGACAACTCCTTATGATCAAAGCAAATGTTTGCCACTCCTTTGCATCTGTCAAGATCAAACTTGTAGGTACAATTCAATACAATATGCCAAACTACATACATACTTGGAAGAGCACATCTACTCCCAGTGTTGTAAGTTGCTTCCTTAAGATCCTCAACAAAACTGACCTTTGTGCTTTTGCTGAAGAGAATATACCCACAACTACACTGTGCAAGCAATATCGAATACACAACATGACACTAATATTCAAGGTAAGAGTAAAAGAATTGGCTTTGGGAACAAGCCCGTGAAGAACAATGGGGCTGATCTGTAACATGCCAAAAATCTTGGCAAAAAACCGTGAGGAAAGAACCTATTACACTTGCCAGCAGTGGCTAGATCTGCATCCCAAGGGCTGCCCCAAAGGTTGGAGCTCTCCAAAAGGATCTATGGAAGAAGCATCCAAATGTTGTTGCATGTGGGAGTAGGAACTAGATTTCCCCCACCAATTACCGACTCCATATGCGAATTTGTCATCCAAAGAATCTTGACAAATATGCTATCGAGCATTAAGAAAATTGCCCATCTAAGGGTGCAAACATGCCCAAAAACTGGTACTATTAAGCTCTTAAAAGTGCAAAGAAATGACCAAATCTGCAGGGCCACACTACCACCGGAACAGGAGAGAACATGGAGAAAGGAGAAGTCCACACTCCATCAAAACCTCTTTCAACTGTGTCATTGTCGGCTAAGGGTCTAACACCACATGCTCCACCTCTAACCTCATTAAAGAAGGTCAGATGATCAAACAAGAAGTGGGTTTGGAGTTAAAAATAGCCCCCTCTACTTGTCAACAAGACATGCACTAAAACATGCACATGAACTACTTCATATTGGATGAACAAGAGTCATCTGAAGCTGGAACTAGAACTTCCATCCTTAGAGGATAAGAGAAAATCAAAGATCATCCTTTGATTCAAGAAGGAAAGAAATCTCCTTTTGTTATCCATAATCCACTATCTGGTACAAAAGTGCAATTGAATCATCAACTTGTTGCCCATCGGAGAGGTAGCTCCACCGAAAATTCTCTGAAAGACGTGCATTTGGAAAGGCACAACAAATCGTCCAATCTACCTCATCAAAGGAAACACAGCCATAGAAACCTACTCCATAAGTGTTGAAGAATATCATACTGATGTCCAAACACTGCTCTCTGAAGAAGAAGCTTGAAATGAATAGATCCCCATATGGATCCAACAACCACATGCTTGATCCCCTTGCAGGAAGGCATGACAACATGACTCCATTGGGGAAAACCAAAGCAATCCAGCACTGCTACACATCTTGGAACCTCCATCGGGTTCTTCTCAGAAAAGAGAGGTCGGGGTAAACAAGGGTTAAAGATGGGGAAGTCGTAGACGAGGATCCATAGCCTCCACATACCCAAATGTGCCCCAAACTTGGAGGAAAAAAGGAGAAAAATAGTAAGCTTCCAGTCTCTTTATCAAGTCCAAAACAACACCAAATAAACCAAATTCAAGCGTCGAAGGTGTCATATCACCTAGGGTTTTGAAATCATGTCCAAGGTGGCAGCAACAGATGCAATGAAGTCAAGAATTGTCTCTTGATTTCGTGGACACCTCAACTCCTATAATGCCACACACATGAACAAGACACCTATGGAGAAGAGAGATCACTGAGGTAGAAAGAGACGGGACATTTGAGAGAGAGAGAGAGAGAGAGAGAGAGAGAGAGAGAGAGAGAGAGAGAGAGAGAGAGAGAGAGAGAGAGAGAGAGAGAGAGAGAGATCTGGGAAAGACCCTCCATGCTGACAACAAGTTGCTCATACAAGTGACCAAGGCTGCCCATGCTGATACCAAGCTGCTCCATGCTAATAACAAGCTGCTCATACAAGTGATCAAGGGTGGTGCACGGCATAGATCTAACATGCCATATGGATAGTTAGGAGGTACACACAACTGCGATTGCTACTGATACTGCCAATTGCTCCTACACAGGAGACCACTAATCAAACCCTCAGGTGCTCCTCATCCTGACACTACCTTTGATCTGAGAGAGAGATCGACATCCCTCAAGGCTACCCATTGTATGGTTGCCCTCTAGAGGGCAGAACATCTCTGATCTCCTAGGCCTACACCATCAAAGGGGTGCTCTGTCTCTGCCTGAGATTGCATGAGCAAGAGAGTGTATTGAAGAGAATGTAGGAATGGAGTTGCTTCTGACTCGCACATGTTGTTTCCCATTGCACATGCCAAAAATGCCAGGGCTGCCAACAAGACAAAAACACTGGTATGGGAGGCTGCCCAAGAACACTAGGGTGCCCCCCTCTTGCTTGCTAGTTGCCTGCCTCGTGCGGTTGCCCATTGGGGCACCCAAGGGAGGGTGCCCTCTTAGTGGGGCTGAACTGCATGCCAAGAGAAGACCCCCCCCATGCCCATATATAGGGCCAACCCCCATTTTGTGTGACTCAGACCTTATGCTCCACGGCCCTGAAATAAAGGGAAAAATAAAAGGGAAATGGGAAAACGACACAAGATCCATGGGGCAAAAATAGGGGAGACTAGAATAAATTATCACACGTCTCCAAGATCCTATATGGCCATGGAACAAAGCCAAAACCCGAGCTACAACCCCCATTTTGTGTGACTCAGACCTTATGCTCCACGGCCCTGAAATAAAGGGAAAAATAAAAGGGAAATGGGAAAACGGCACAAGATCCATGGGGCAAAAATAGGGGAGACTAGAATAAATTATCACACGTCTCCAAGATCCTATATGGCCATGGAACAAAGCCAAAACCCGAGCTAAACATGGCAAACACCACGCGACATGAGAGAACTACCTCATACTGACCTGGCACAACCGAAAAACAGCTCTCACTCCCTAGTTAACTTGTCCCTGGGAGAAATTGGAACCGATTGGACGAAAACAAAGAGATGCATGAACTCTAGAAACACTAACCCTCACTATTGGCCCCGTGTTGAGATAGATCTATAAGCACATATCTATATCTTAACACTTGTTCCCATTTATTCTCCCACATTAAGTGATCAATTTAATATGAGAAAATCATTTGGGTTGGTTAGATATTAGATTTTATGACATTACCTCTCTCTTGAAATCATAGTCGTCCTTGACTATGAGGTAGAAGAGATAAAGCCTTACTCATTAGTCAATCGTACTTAGCGGGTAGAGGATCCCTTTTTTACCCTACGACATCTTTCCAAGATGGATGACTAATCCATTTGGTGGTTGGGAGACATAGCTGCCGCAAGCATGTCTGCTCTTTATTCCATTTCATTCTCCCAAAGTAGAGTGACAAATTCTACTTGGTGTTTGAGAGACGTCGTCATCACAAACATGATTCTAAGCATGCATACTAGTTAAATTTGTGCACAATTAAAAAGAGGATTAGTCTTATAAGACAAAAACATGAGTCATTTAAAAGAGAGTTGTACATTTGCTTACTCTAATGTAGCATTGTAAGCATTGACAAGGTTCATACTATCCTTAAGTTGTACTCCTTGCATCCATTTAGCATCTTCAAAAGGATAATTTTTGAACTTAATAAGATACCGTCGGATTATCTTACCATGTCGTAGTACCTTGTCTTCATGCCGAAGGACAGCTTCGGGTTGTAGCACCTCTTCTTGGTCTTCAACTTCGGGAGTGTCTTCAATAATTGGTTCAGTTGGTGGCTCTCCTTTGTAAGGCTTAAGTAGGCTTACATGAAAGGCATTGTGTATAAGCCAATGGTTGGGCAACTTGAGTTGATAAGCCATCTCATTGATGGGCTTCAAGATTTGGAAAGGACCGTAGTATCTTTTTGCTAGTTTAGCATAATACTTTTGATGGCCCGTAGGATTTTTGCCCGTCGTTTGCCTTAATCGAGCCTTAGAAAACTTGAGTAAGACCCAATCATTTTCTTTGAACATTAAGGCTCTTCTGTGCTTATCAGCAGCAGCTTTTTGCCTTTGTTGAGAGATGGCTATAGCCTCCCTAATCTTTTGAAAAGATTCTTGTAGGTCACGGCTATACTCATCGGCGGCGAAGATCTTCCCATGTACTTTGAGTAGCAAGGGACTTTTAGGTCTTCCCTCTATGATCTCGAAAGGTGCTTTCCCCGCAGAAGTATGTACAGTATTATTGTAGGCATACTCTACTAGAGGTAAATACTTTTCCCATTGTGAGCGTTGATCTACTTCGGTAACATAAGTCTTGAGTAGATCGAGTATCGTAAGATTGGCTATCTCACTTTGGCCATCCGTTTGTGGGTGATAGGCCGAAGAGAAATTCAATCTTGTTCCTAGATTTTCAAAGAGACCTTTCCAGAAATTACTGGTCATTCTAGGATCTCTATCTGACACGATGGATGTGGGTAATCCATGGTGCTTGAAAATCTGAGATATGAAGAGAGTTGCCATTTGATGTGCCTTAATAGTCTTTTTGACAGGAATAAAATGTGCTTGCTTGCTAAACCTGTCGACTATTGTCCATATTCCTATATTCCCATGGATAGACTTGGGTAATCCAAAGATGAAATCCATGGATATACTCTCCCATGGCGAATTTGGAATAGGCAATGGCTGGAGTAATCCAGGTTGCTTCCCTCTATCATACTTGGTCTTTTGGCATACTACACATTTTGAAACATACTCTTGTATGTCCACTTTCATGGTAGGCCAATAGAAATAAGTCTCTACTCCTCGGAGAGTAGGTTGAATACCTCTATGCCCTGCATATGGAGGAGTATGGGATTCATACATAACCTTCTCACGAAGGGAATGGGTAACACATAGCCTATTGCCGTGGAGAAGATAACCATCCTGCAAGGTGAATGGTTCCTCTTTCTTCCCCAAAGCAAGGGCTGACATTATGTCTCTAAAGTCAGGGTCAGTAGCATACTCATCTATCATAGAGGATAGATCATTGTGAGTAGCTATAGACACCGCATTAACTTTTGGTCGTCGTGAAAGTGCATCGGCAACTTGATTGTGCTTACCAGCTATGTGAGCAATATGGAAATTAAATTGCGAAAGAAAATTTGCCCACCTCATTTGTTTGTCGGAAAGTTTGGTTTGCGTCATGAAATACTTGAGACTTTGGTGGTCGGTTCGTAGGATAAATGGAGTCCCCAATAGGTAGTGCTTCCATGTATCTAGGGCATGTAGAACAGCTAAAAGCTCTTTCTCATAAATGTCCAAGACTCGTTCATCACTATTGAGTCTTCGGCTCTCATATGCTATGGCATGCCCTTCTTGAAGCAAAACCGCTCCAAGGCAATCACCACAAGCATCACATTGGACCTCAAATGGTTTTGAGAGATCCCAAAACATGAGGACTGGTTGGGAAGTAAGCTTCTCTTTGAGTTTTTCAAAAGCATTTTGCTCCTTAGTAGTCCATACAAACTTAACGTTCTTCTTTGTTAATTCGTGTAGTGGTCCTTCTACTTGAGAGAATTTTGCTATGAAGCGTCTATAGTATGCACACATACCAATAAAGCTTCTTAGCTCATGTAGATTCCTTGGGTTAGGCCATGATTTTATTACCTCTAACTTTGATGGATCCATACGAATACCATCGTGAGAGATAATATGACCTAGATATTGAATCTCTTGAAGGAAGAATTCACTTTTCTTTTGGTTGAGAAAAAGTTTGTTTTCCCTCAAGGCTTGAAAAATCACTTGGAGATGTTGCTTATGTTCCTCCAAAGATTTGGAGTAGATGATGATATCATCAAAGAACACTCCAGTGAATTTACGATATGGTCTAAAAATTTTCTCCATGAGACGATTGAAAGTAGCTGGTGCATTAGTCAAGACAAAAGGCATGACTAGATATTCATAAAGACCAAATGTTGTGCGAAACACGGTCTTTAGGATATCTTCATCCACTATCCTTATTTGATGATAGCCACTCTTAAGGTCAATCCTACTGAAGTAGGTAGAGCCTTGTAGCTTATCAAACAGATCTTCTACCCGAGGCACGGGAAATCTGTTTTTGATAGTGATATGGTTTAGTGCTCGATAGTCCACACACATACGGTATGTACCATCTTTCTTTTGCACTAAAAGGACTGGAGAACAAAAGGGAGAGGAACTAGGCCTCACCATCCCTTTGTTTACCAATTCCTGTACTTGCCTCATAATCTCCTCTTGTTGAGCTTGTGAGACTCGATAAGGAGGTTTGTTAGGCGGTGAGCTTCCTGGAAGGAGCTCAATACGATGGTCATCATCCCCTCGTTTTGGAGGTAGATCCATAGGGATATCATCGATGAACACATCTTGGAATCCTTTTAGAAAAGTACACAAGTCTAACTCTTCTTGATTCCTATCATTTTCATTTGATGAAACATTATTAGCTTTTAGAGACTCTTTGACATAAATCATGTACGCAGAAACTTAGCTCTTCATTGATTTATCAAAAGAAAGAGGATTTACAAGTGGAATAGTGCGACCACGCTCACTAGCATCTATATACATGTTCTTTCCCCTGTAGGTGAAGTAAATTCTCCTTTCAGGGAACTTCATGTTGGTAGCCATGCGATCAAACCATGGTGCCCCTAGGATAACATCCTGATGTTGGAGAGGAGAGATGAAGAAGTCTTCTTTGTCGACATAGCTTTGGACATGAAGCCTCAACTTCCCAATCAAGGGAGTAATGGAGGCTTGTTGTCCCTTGAAAGCTGCATCAGCTGTTACTATATCTCCCATCTCAAAAGCTTGAATGCCCAACTTGGTGGCCAACTCTATTGATATGAAGTTGAGAGTAGAGCCAAGGTCAAACAAGATGAAGGCATCATGCTCTCTTACCTTTCCCCAAGCATAGGAGAGTGATGATGCTTTGCAATGAGCATCCTCTTTTGGAGCTTCGATGGTGGAAGCCCTAGGAGTCTCATTGCGAGTATTCTTCTTGGGGCAAGAACGATAGCCATGTCCTTGCTCCCCACACTTGAAACATTTATGGTCCTTGCGAAAAGCTTCAAGCTGTTCAGGAGAGAGTTTGTTTTTACCTTTGTAAACTCCCTTCTCCTTGGAACGATTGTTGTTGTTATTGTTGTTGTTGGAAGTGCCTTGGGAATTATTTTGAGCATTGGATTTTGCATCATTTTTATCTTTGTTTTCCATGGGCTTGACATTACGTCTAGCCCCTTGATGGAAATTGATGCGTGAAGCAACCATGGTGTGATGGATTACTTCGGTAATAGTACTAGGCCGTTGAGAGTTGATGTATTCGGCCATCTCTTTAGGTAATCCCGCACAGAATTGCTGTCTTTGCTCGGCAAAGTCTATCTTTTGAAAGACAGTAGCTTTGAGATGTAAATCCCAAAACTTGTCTACATACTTGTTGATAGACTCATGAGAGAGAAGCTTCAAGCCGCGCCATTCGGTAAGAACTTTATCTTTAGTATCGCTTGGAAGAAATTTCTTCATGATGGAAACTCGTACAGTTTTCCATGTCTTTGGGGCTTCTCCATTGCCACGAAGGCTAGCCCACCATTGACGAGCTGATTTTTGGAAGTGCATAGCTACATGGTGTAGCTTGGAGGACTCTGTGAAGCCCTCGTCCCCAAAGGCCGCATCAAATTGCTGGATGAAGGCCAACACTTTGTCGGTAGCACCAAAGGTGCCATCATAGTTGAGAAAAGAGATACTCCTTCCTCCCTCCTTGAACTTCTTTAGCTTTTGTGACCTTCGCCATGCAGGAAATGATTTGCGATGTCCTCCCCTCTTGTATTCTCTAGGAGAATAGCCATAACTTTCATCGGAAGAGGAGGAAGGTGAAGAAGAAGGAGAAGAGGGTGACCTCTTCCTAGCCCTTTTCTTCCTTTGTTTCCTCTCATGCCTTTCAGAGTGATGAGGAGAAGGACTATAGGTTGCTCTTTTCCTCTTGGGAGGAGTAGGCGATCGTCTAGACCGCCGTCTTCGTGGAGCCACCTTTTCAGAAGAACTTAGACTTTCATTGCTTTCTTTCTCTTTGGATTCCTCCTCTCGAATGGGAGAGAGTCTTCTTTTGGGGGTCTCTTCAAGAGGCCTCCTAAGCTCTCTCTCCTCTGGGAGAGGAAGGGAAATTCCATAAGCACGAAGTTGTTGAGTAACTTCGGCTTGCAAAACAGGGTTGCCCATAGCTTGTTGCAACCTAGTGACGAGATAATTCACAAACATGGGAGCATCATCATTAGCACCTTCATGTGCAAAATCAAAGCTATCAATGTTCATTCTACTCTCTTGATTATTGTCAGCCATGTTAACAAAATTGATGTTTATACTTATTGCATGCTTTGGCAATACAAAACCTTAGTTGCCACTCCTCTTAGCCTTTGAAAATCGGCTCTTAAGTATCTACACCCACGGCTCAAAGTGGTTAATTATAGAGAGTAGAGGAGTAGGTCTAACATAGCAGAGTTGCCAAGGGCTAGCTCCATTCGGACTTCTTATGGCTCAATAATGGTAAAGCCGTAGGCAAGTCTAAAAAGACTCCATTATTAAGTCCAAAGCTCCTGAGGTGTGCACCATCCCCCACATAGTGGGCTTAACAAAACCGATATTAGATCCCAGTTCCACTTACTCTATTATAATTAACAACATCAACCATTTATAGGCTACTTAAGGATCTCTCTTCTTAAGCAAGAAAAGAGAAACCAAATGCTCTGATACCAATGTAATGGAATTTTTCTATTCAATTTGAGAGTAGAGGAATTTAATGAGAGTACTTTCAAGAAATGATTTTGTGAGCATAGCGGGTAGACATAATTGAAGATAACAACATAAATATAGCAATTAGTTAACTTGGCATGGACAATACTTTTGCAAGAGAGAGAATTTAGGGAACATGACAACAGTTGAGGACCGGATTTATATGGAGCCAGTCCCCCCTCCAATAGGCATTTGTATTATGATTTCTCCCATAAAGAGAGACTTGTTACAATACATTCTTTGTGTTCCTTGTGACGTAGGTGAAGCAATGAAGATGGAAAGCTTCATGCATCACCATCATAGCATAACCTAAACTTGAAGAAAGCTTTAACTATACCAAGCCTCAGTCCCAAGACCTCAAACATCTTCGAAGGTGGAGAGAGCTAGCAGGGAATGAGGGTAGGGAAGAGGAAGAAGAAACATTTCATACAAGAAAGAGCTAGTTCCTCACTTATCATAACTCTTGTGCTAGCATACATAATAGCATAGTAATGAAGAAGAAATAGATGGCAAGCTCAAGCATTGAAGCATGGCTCTTGGATGGATTTGCACTCCATAGCCAAGAGTGTTGGTGTAGGCTCTCAACCTCTACTTGCTTGGAGAAGGAGAGGGAGTTCTTGCACTTTGCATAGTACACAATGAGAGTGTTTGTGAGTGTGTGTGGGTGAGTATACCCCCTAAGCACCCCCCTAGATTGCTTGGGTCGACCCCCCCTTGTAGCTCATGCTTGAAGCTCATTGGACCCCTCCAGGCCTAGCCAATCACAAGCAGGAGCCATTACAAGAAACATGGGTAGCTTTGGGACAAGTGTCCCCCTTTCCCCTTTGAGAGAGAGGACTTGATAAATGCAAAATCAATTAATTAAATATCCTAAATTATCATTGAACCCCTTGGGTGGCCAACCAATAGGCTTCAGGCGCAACATGGGGAGGAACTTGACAAGTGTCCTTGCTGCCTCTTCAAGCTGGGGCTTCCCTTGTGTGTGTGTGTGTGTGTGTGTGTGTGTGTGTGTGTGTGTGTGTGTGTGTGTGTGTGTGTGTATTCTCTCTCATCTCCCCCCCCTTGTAGGCTCGCCCCCCTCCTTGTAGGGATATTTTTGACTTTGGATGAGCAAGCCCCTTAGTCATCAAGCATGACTAAGCACTTGAAGTAGGGGGTGTTCCCACAAGCATCTCAGGCAAGCTTCTCAAGGCACCTCAAGCACCTTAATCATGCACCAAGTCAAGCACCTCAAGCATGGAGCCAGTCAAGCACCTCAAGCATCTTAATCAATCACCTCAAGCATGACAAGCACCTCAAGCACGACAAGCACCTTGAGCTTGGGCCGGGTTCCCACCTCAAGCTCAGCCCTAGCTTACCTAAGGTCAAAGGACTTTTACACACATTATTGGAGGTCTTCAATGAAGCTAACCCTAAGGTCTTATGCTCCATTGGTTAGCCTTGCTCTTGATAGACCATCTCCCATTTGGGCCCCTTTACTATTGGCCCCGTGTTGAGATAGATCTATAAGCACATATCTATATCTTAACACTTGTTCCCATTTATTCTCCCACATTAAGTGATCAATTTAATATGAGAAAATCATTTGGGTTGGTTAGATATTAGATTTTATGACACCTATAGTCCGAGCGAGTCTCTTAATTGGTGAGCCTCCTATGTAATACCATTATTCTTTTACACTTCCTATCAGCCTATGTAAACATTTTGTTGGTAAGGTCACCTAAGGCCTCCTCTGAGTCCTAGCCTCTTGCAACATTTGTAGTTCATGATGGCTTACCTTTGGAAGATTGTGAGCCACAATTGGTTCTACACATCGTTAACAAAAATTTGAGATGTAGTGTATTTCTAACGAGCTAAACTTGAGAAATCCAAAGGCTAGATTTGGGCTTTCGATTAAGAAAACATTCAAATTTTACAAGTGTTAGTGTAAAAGCCAGCTAATGCTTCAAATTTAACATTAAATTGGGAGGATTTCAAATAGTATTTATAAAAGCTGGTGGTGTGATTTATTTCAATGGCCTCAATTGAGAAATCTCGGCTAGACTTGAGCTTGCCCTTGAGAAAAGTGCTCAAAATTACGAGTTTTAGTGTAAAACAGGAAAATGCTTCAAATTTTTACTTAAAACTCGGAGCTTTTCAAGTGTGCCTTTTCTATATCAATGGGGAACGTGCCTTCTTTTGACCCTGGTTGATTTTTTCTTTTGGGAAATTATAGAATTGCCACAATATTTCTAATGAAAACTATCTTTAGGAGCATGCATTGGTGCACTCTGCTAGTGAGAGCACGTGATAGAGAGAGACAAAGAGAGAGGGAGGGAGAAAGAGAGTGTGTGTGTGATAATTTTAACATGACTCGAGAAAAGCTAGGTTTAGTTTATCCAAAGCCTACTCAGGCGTGCTTGGGGGGGGGGGGGGGTTCTCAAAAATAAGGGAGAAGGTTAGTGAAACCTTCTCAATTTTTTGCCCAAAAGGCTTTAGGCGTGTTCACTTCAGTTGCAAAAGGAAAAGAATAATCTCTATTTACCTTGAGCATGATTTTACACACACACACACACACACACACAAGGAGTGCAGGACTCAGTGAGACTCCATATTCAAACATTTTTTTAGAGTAATTGTCTAATGGCAAGAGGCTGGACAAATTAGAATGCTTTAGAATCCTTCAATCTAGATAACGTACACTGTGCGTGCGTGCGTGCGTGTGTGTGAGGCTGGACAAATTAGAATGCTTTAGAATCCTTCAATCTAGATAACGTACACTGTGCGTGCGTGTGTGTGCGTGTGTGTGTGTGTGTGTGTGTGTGTGTGTGTGTTTTTTCTCATGTGCCTAGAGATGCGTCACAAGATGCAGCGGCAACAAGCCTGCACAGTAGCAAGTTACGGTAGAACGTGAGGTGATGTCCCCCTCACAAAAAAAACTACTCTTCCAAGTTCCATCCTCTAGTTTGAATAAACCTGCTTGTGTCAAGTTGTGTGGCTTTACTTCTATTGGTTTTTGTCCTCGAACCTTAATCCAAACAGGTTCTTTTATTGTTCTATGCTAGGCATATTGAGTTACTACCGTCCTTGTGTGAACAGGAGCTCAAACCTTTATTCAAACAGGTTCTTTTATTCTTTTATGCTAGGCGTATTGAGTCACTACTGCCCCTGTGTGAACAGGAGGGTGGAATGTAGTGTTAGAGAAAAGTGTGCCTCAACTTAGCCTTATACTAGATAAGGAGAACTCCACTTGAAAAGTTTAAGAAAACAGAGTTAAGTTGAAAAAAAAAATATGTAGGTTAAATTTCCTCAATTCATTTAGTCAAACAATGCTAGGATGCAAGGATAGGGAACCTCGTCTGAAACTGGCTCTCCTTGCACTTAGTGTTGGCGGCCTCCACATGCGTTGCCAACTTCCCAATAGACCCGTGTTGCACCTCATCTTCCCCAGCAGTTTGTATTCGACAACGTTTCTATCGCGACATATGGCTGCCATCTAAACTGCCTTCAAGGGTGCATGCCGACCAAAGGAGAGAGAGAGAGAGAGAGAGAGAGAGAGAGAGAGAGAGAGAGAGAGAGAGAGAGAGAGAGAGAGAGAGAGAGAGAGAGAGAGAGAGAGAGAGAGAGAGAGAGGCTCTTGTCCTCGACGGTTTGTATTCAATAGCGTTTCTATTGCGACACCTACCTGCCATCATCTAACTGCTTGCAAGGGTGCACGTCGATGTGTGGTGCTAGAGAGAGAGAGAGAGAGAGAGCGAGAGAGAGAGAGAGAGAGAGAGAGAGAGAGAGAGAGAGAGAGAGAGAGAGAGAGAGAGAGAGAGAGAGAGAGAGAGAGAGAGAGAGAGAGAGAGAGAGCCGATGTGTGGTGCTGAGAGAGAGAGAGAGAGAGAGAGAGAGAGAGAGAGAGAGAGAGAGAGAGAGAGAGAGAGAGAGAGAGAGAGAGAGAGAGAGAGAGAGAGAGAGAGAGAGAGAGAGAGAGAGCCGATGTGTGGTGCTAGAGAGAGAGAGAGAGAGAGAGAGGCTCTCGTGGCAGTTTGTATTCGGCAACGTTTTTGCCGCGACACATTACCGCCATCTAAACTGCACGATCTAAAGTACCTTCAAGGGTGCACGCCGGCGCGTAGTGGTAGAGAAAGAGAGAGAACAGAGGAGGCGGCATTGGGCAAGCAGAAGCAGAAGAAATGGAGCAAGGGAAAGCTGAAGGAGAAGGTCCATAATATTATGGTTTTGTTTGATGAGGTTACTCATGATAAGCTTCTTTCTGATGTTCCAAAGTACAAAATTATTACCCCATCCATCCTATCAGATCGATCAAGGATGAGTGGGTCACTTTATCGTAAAGCTATTAGCGACTTGATGGCCATAGGCACCATTTTTAGGCTTGTAGCTACTCATCAGTGTTCATGAAAAATCATTTTTCCAAACACACAAAATTCCTTTCCTTGAATTTGCCAAGAGGAAATTTTAGCAAATTAGGTTATCTTTTTGGGTTTTTTGCACCATTTTTCTCTATTTTGGTGAAGAATTTCTCCTTTTCCTCTTGATCTCAATTGACATTTTGAAATTGAAAACGGCACGATATTAAACTGAGACACATTTTTTGAAACATTGCTGCTCATAATCTTTTTTTTTTAATACTAGTTCCTCTATGGAGATTCAAACTTTGTCAGTTTTGAGAGGCAAAGGTTATTGGCGGCGTAAGAAACTATCCCAAGAGACCTTAAATATCTATCAGACAAGGAGAGTTGAACTCAAGACCTGTGATTCAAGAGGGAAATGGCATAACCAATCTACCACACTTGGGTGATTGAAATTCTATACCATTTTCCTCTTTTTATTAGTGCACACACACCCCGTTGAAGAAGAGAATTTTAACGTCGTAGGAAACTATCCCAAGAGACCTTAAAGATCCCGAGGAGCCTTGAACTGCCGTAAAGTGCGCGAGAGAGAGAGAGAGAGAGAGAGAGAGAGAGAGAGAGAGAGAGAGAGAGAGAGAGAGAGAGAGAGAGAGAGAGAGAGAGAGAGAGAGAGAGAGAGAGAGAGAGAGAGAGAGAGAGAACCTGCCTTGAGCTATCGTAATGTGCACGCGCTGGTGTGCGATGCTAGAGAGAGAGAGATGACGTCTTGCTGACAGCGGCTTGCGGCAAGCTGCGGCACAGAGGGAGAATAGCATATAAATTAGTGCATGCCAATATTTGGCAATGGTTGTCACAACCAGCTTTGGACTCTTCAATCGGCTCAAGGCTCCCGTTGTAGGTGCTTTGTGTTGGTCTGTAGCATTTAGATGATACGCAACAATGAGATCATAGGCATGCATTTCATGGCTAAGAGGGTGGCCACATACGCCTGATAAGATGGAGGCATTTCAATGGAAGCCTCTAGTGGGTTGCTGCTCTCACCCAAGGGGGTCATGCATTGCAGGGGGTTGTTGCTCAGGATCGTGCTCAAGCTAGCTGTCGGGGACCTTCCCCTAATTGCCACTCCAGCTAATGCAATAAGGGCTTTTTGATGGCATCCTTTGGTGCCGGAAGGCCCAATCAGAAAGACTGGTTTGTTGCATGAATGAACCATCGAACGAGAGGTCTCAGACTTGAAAAAGCAAGTGAAGGTGGGTGTCGGACCCAGAGCAAGATCCTACTAATGCCCTTGCATAGTCTCGTTCGCATGACCACATAGAGCATCCACCCATAGGGTCGACAATCACCGACTATGTGTAAGATAGGCCTGATAAAACCACCTCTAGGGGGTGAAATAAGGGTGTGGCTGCATTCTCATATGCCATACATGGCTGAGATGGCAGGTTGCTTCATCTTTAGATCACCTCTAGTGTAGAGGTGGTTGAACCTCCCTCCAAAGCTATGATGCACCTCCTTCATCGGCAGCTACCGATTCGACGCTCCTGTTCTAGCTTCTCGTGGGCCCTATTTACAACCAACACCAATCATTTGGAGACTATTAAAGCATGAAACCGGCTCTGTGAATCCTATGTGACCGCAACCATCTCATAGCAAGCCCGCTATGAGTGTTATGCTATAGTCATATGAGCGGCTGAGCTGGTATAAGAAACTTGATTTGCTATAATATGTCATCTGTTGGGCAATCATGGCGAGACCGGCCATCTTGGGAGTGCTTTGCCTTCCTGGCATTGATTCTGGCAACGCACATTGCACATGCATGTAGGGTAAGAGTCCTAACTTCCGACCGACATTCTTTTACACCCAAGCTTCAACAACAATGTATCTGCTCAAATCCACTTTCACGTCATGTAATGTGATCACATGCAAGAGCATTGTCCTGGACTCATCAACACCTACACGGTTGTTCTTCATTCCGATGCATGCAATCATTCACGTAGCCGATCAGGGGAAGACAGGGGCATGTGGGGTAAGCTGGGCCAGGCTGCACTTTTATGCCAAACGAAGCTTGCGAACGGCTCATTTGCGCAAAAGTCTCTTGATCTCGATTGTGATGTTGATGATGAGCTTGTGAACAACAACAATGCCACCTTCCTTGTCCCTCCTCAACCTAATGAGGGCAACCCACAATCCAAGAAGGCTGCACCTACCGATGATGATCCTGCTTATTGAGTATAGTGCAATAATTCAATGTTGTTCTTCATTTGCGGGGGTCCACAATTCTTTGGCCGGCCCAAAACATTCGAATTTTGTGGCCTTTGTTGCCGCAACCAGCTAAGTTGAGGAAGCTGCCTTTGACAGATCACAACCTCCACTTCTTTGTTGGTGTTGGAAATTGGAATCATGGGTAACTTTGTACTTTGATTGTTCAGGAACTTTTTGTCTTACTTATATAAGTATTGGTGCGATTTGTTAGAGAGAGAGAGAGAGAGAGAGAGAGAGAGAGAGAGAGGGAGGGAGGGAGGGAGGGAGAAATTTAGTGTGTGTGCGTGGGCGTGTGTTTTCTCATGTGCCTTGAATTGCCTTCAAGGGCGACACGGACACGTGGTCAGTGACTTGCCAGGATGTATGCCGCATGCGGATCCTCCAAGAAGATTTTGAAAGATTTACACTATCATCCTGATTATTCATTCCCATAGTGATTGTGATAACACAATCTCAACACAGTGAGCTTTGAAGGTAGGAGGTGTTATGGTTTTGGAATGATATCTGGCTTCATGAAGAATCTGCACTAGCTTCATGAAGGCAGTGCAAGTGGTGAATCCTAAGGGGCACATGGCAAAGAATAAACAATCCAAAGGGGCACAATTGGCACAAAGGGTGAAGAATCCTAAGGGGCATAGGTTGTAAGAGGGGGAAGAATCCAGAGGGATACAAATTAAGTCCATAGCTATATCTCCTAGTAGATGGTGTCTCTTGCTAGTGTTAGCAGATGGGAAAGCACTATGTGCATGGCTACATCACAATAAATAAGGGGGGTGCCCCACAATCACTGTGATGGTCCCTTCTCTTTGCAATCAGCCTACATATGACCTACTCTTGCAAATATGACGAAGGCATCAAACGAAAGCTCGATGCAAGTCAAAGATTGTTTACCTACTCTACACGTATGGTCAAGTTGTGCATCTTGAGCCCTTGATCAACCTCCAAATTGGAGGAAAGTTCAAGCTAAAAGTAGATACCTACGAGTTAGAGTTACAACATTCTAGCTAGATTTTGAGCTTGGTTTGAAGAATAAGAAAACTAGGAAATTCTCTAAATTTTGACCTAACAATTGATTAGTTTTTAGTATGCCCTTATTTTCTTCAATTACAAAAGTGTGTTTTTGGCAAGCCCTGGCTGGGACACCATCTGAAAACACTGTTATTGGTATGTGTCCATGCAATTTTATTTGAGAGGGTCATGTTCAAGAAAGTCGGCTATTCTCTTTCGCCTAAACCATTGAGCTTCCTCCTTGTAAACATGCAAACAAGAAGTACAAGTAAAAAATTACAAATTTGTAGGATTTTTGAGCTATTTTTTTATATATTTTATCGATTTTTATGCCCTTTTCAAATGTTTGTAGTCCAGTAATCTTGATTTTCAATCAACTCAAGGTTAACCTGAGGTAGACCTTTTCCAAACATGGACCCAATAGAGGTGTGACATTGGAGGTAGGAGGACTATCGGGCTTTATAGCCCTCACACACAAATGCACCTAGCTAAGTTTGCAAATGGCAGGCAGTTGTGTACGAGGGCTACAAAGGTTGATATTCCCCCTACCTCCAATGTCAAACCTAGCTAGCTAAGCAAAGATAAGACAATAGAAGCACATGATGTTGCCATATCACAATGTGGAAATAATAGAGGGAGGAATGATGGCTTCTTGTGACAAAATTACTCACCCTATTAGTAGAGACAACAATCTTGCACCCATACCAAACTTAGTTTTGTCAATCCAGTAGAATGTTATGATGTTAAAAAAAAAGAAAAACCAAGACAATGAGGAGCTCTTTTTTATAAGAGAATTTGTCAAAATTATTTTGTTTTTGTTAGCATGGATCTAGCCTAATACTCTCTTTAGCTATTTTCCATGGGCCCTACATTTGTAACTACACTTAAAATAGGAAAAGTTATTCTTTTTTATGGGAGCGTTCTACCACTGCTCTAAGAAAGGGGTTTCTAAATTTACACAATTCAAATTGGTCTAAAATTGAGAAAGAGGTTTCTAGAATGGACACAATTAAAAGTGTTTGTAGAACTCATGCTTGTACAAGATTGCTAGTATCTATATAATTGTTTATTTTAGTCCTTATGCTATCATAGTCCATAGCAAAGATTTCTATTTTACAGCCATCACTAGCTCATTAGACTTACATAGAGGACTTGCAACTCATAGACAGTCGTCTTGAAGTTGCATACATTGTAATAGCACTATATATCTTTCTATTGACATGTCACAAAATTTTAATTTTGGGCATTGCTAGCTTAGTGTCTACTTATTAGTGATTGTATATATATATATATGCTACAACACAATATTGAAAGCACGTGAAAAATAACACCTCTACCCGCTTCCTTGGTTTGTCTGCTAAAATTAAGAGATCTCCTTGCTTTTTTGTTATTGTAGCTTACTCCTTTGCTCGGTTTAGAGATTGCTCAAAAAATCTTGCTCGGAAATAGGGATCCTTCAGAAAATAGTGTAGAAGCTGATAAAGTTTCCTTTCGGATACTTGGTTGGTGATGGATAACAATCCATTGAAACATGCATCTTTTGTCTAAGAAAACTCCTTTGTGTCTCTAGCACCTATTGAAGCCAACATATTTCTCATGGAATTATAGTATTTCTCATAGAATTATAATCCCTTTTGACTTGGTTGTTATTGCAGATCATTTCTTGTCTATAAACTTTGAATTCTAATAAACCCTATCTATAATTCTTGCTCCTTTTTGGACTATCTAGAACACGATGTTGTCATGGATTGCGTGATTGGGCTTACCCTATCATTGATCATTTGCTTCCAGTTCTCCTTGCTAGGTATTTTTCTTGCCCATCAAGTTTTAAATTTGCCCTTGGCAAATCATAGCTCAAACTTGGATATTCTCAAGCGTACTTCCATAGTATTGAAAACATATAGCAAGTCTCCTTCTTATCTTTGTACAATGAATATGTACAAGTGGGTAGTGTCCAGTGCTTCCAATTTTGGTTCTAAAAGCTAAAAGAGCAAAGGGAAAAATACCCGGTGGGGAAAAAATACCTATGGTATACAATCTTATTGAGTTAAACGGTTGACATCAAAGTATTTGTTCATGGAAGTTGAATGTCTAGGAGAAACAAAAGAAGAGTGCTTAATGCAAGTGCTAATTATGGGACACTCCAAATGCATACTTTAAACTCTCCAAGAAAACATGATGTGCAAGAGTAGACTTGATGGGTACTTTAAGGAACAAATGTAGCATATGACATCATGAGATGTCTCAATAGCTTCCATTTTTCAAGAAACGTTTCTAATGTAAAAGATTTTTCACTCATAGGGGGATGATGAGAGAGATCCATAGCTCTTCTTCCTCTCTCCTTTGATGCATTATGTATAGTCCTCCTCGAGTATATATACGCCGATTTCCTCTCTTCGGCTTCCCCATGTGGGATTTGAGTGCACTGCCACGTGGCACCGCTAGGGATGTGCACCCCCTTGTGAGTGGAAAAAGTGCCTTAGAAAAGTCCATAAAAAACAACTTTTTTTTCCAACTTCAAGGCATCCCCATTCTCTGCTCGAATACCACAAGCTCATTCTCTAAAGCCACAATGCATATATTTTGGAATCTTTTCTAGCACTCCTTTGGACTTAAAATACATAGACTTTGACTCTTATGCTTACCTATACAACACTAGGAACACAAATCAAAGTATTATGCCATTTGACATGCACACTCAATCTATGAAAGCAGACCATGTCTACTTTGAAGGAGCCCATGAATTAGAATCCGTGTGTTTCTTAATTTTTGAACTTTGACCTGACCCACTCTCTTGTGCTAGTGCTGTGCTTCCATTTTTTTAAGTTTTTGATAAATTCCAATTAAGATTTCACCCAAAACCAAGTGTCCTACTTATTTAGCCTTAGTTTCCCAATTTTTGGTCTTTGATAACTTTATTATCTTTCAATTTAAGTTCACCACACTTTTCTTCGGTAGATCGATGAGATGGTAAAGTTTCAGGTCATTTAATGGGTGCCCATGGATCACGATCCATGTGCATCTAAGTTTTTGAAAAGTAACCTTACCAACATATGTCACTCCTCTCTACAATGATAGCCCAAAGTTCCAAATGATTTGGAGTTGCTTTACCCCCTCAAAAGTGAGTTCCGTTGTTTGATTTGTAGTCTACGTTTTTTGAACCTATAGACTTGTTTTAGCTTGTTTTTCAACCCAAATTAGTGCAAAATTGACTATGCTTTAAGGGTTCAATTAGCCTTTGCAGTTAATGTGGTTTTTTACATAATTTTCATCTCTAATTAGTCCTTTTGATTTCATAATCCCTTTGCATTAGAGGTCAAGGTAAAAAGGCCATAAGGGCTTATCTTATTTTAGGCGCCCATTGGCCGGATCTCAACCACGTGCTCAAGCGGACTTCATAAACCACTTCGGTCTACGAACAACTATCCTTGACCGACCGGCCCCCGAAAGATGGACGCTCGATGAGTCTTTGCACTTGTTGGCCATCGATTGGTGGTGGAAATTAGCCTTGCCATAAAATATTTTTACTCCTCTTTTCGGGTCTACCTCTATAAGGCCCCCCCTTCCCAAGCCATTGTCACTCCAAAGGGTACCTACCATCGAATGCAACTCTTCATGAGAGCAAAAAAACCCAAGGTCCAAACCATCCAAAGATTTAGTGGACTCCCGTGGCACTAGTCTCAAGCTTTTGAGGTTGTATAAGAAAGTTCTTTAAGCAAGAAAAATTGAGGCTCAATTTGAGATTTGAGGTAGTGGGGAAGGGCTCAAGGGGTAGTTTTTTTGTAGGCAGAAGATCTTGCCGAGAATTACATTTGATCACAATACAATGTAGGTATTATTCAATCCTGATAATGTTAAACCTAAGGAGCCCCAAACCATGCATTTGCATGCACATATCCTCGCATTTTGAGGTAGTGGGGAAGGATTCAAGGGTAGTTTTTTGTAGGCATAAGATCTTGCCAAGAATTTCATTTGATCACAATGCAATGTATGTCTTATTCAATCCTGATATTGTTAAAACCCAAGGAGCCCCAAACCATGCATTTGCATGCACATTTCCTCGCATTTTGCACAAACTCTCTACATTCACACTTGCATGGACACAAAGCATGATCTAATTTGGCTTCATGAAGATTATATTTGTACAAAGATCAGGCCCTACCCTACAATGGGTTAGACCATTCTGAATACCACTTGCACAAAATTTAATTTGGATGCCATGCTGCCATTGGCATTCACTTTGAAGACTTTGACAACACATTTTAAGGGGAGGAGTAGCGACCACAACAAATTTGACAACACAAATTCTTTATTGCTGACATCAACAACAAATACAAAAATACTTTTAAGATTTGCAATAGGCATTCACCATGGATCGCGATCCATGTACATCCCCAGTTGGTAGTGAAGTTTATCAAACAGGCTCTCTATGCTTTTCTTAGTCATTGTTATGATTTTTTGTGCAAAATGAATCCCAAAAATGCACGTGAACTTCCCATCTTGTGTTTAGTCTTTGAAATCAGAGACTTAATGTTTCTAATAAAAAATTTGGAATTTTCTCAATTTAATGCACGGAGTGGATGCGCAATGTAGTAAGGATCACAAAGAAAACTCTATAAAATGATCAAAAATCACATCAAACCATTAGTGCAATTTTTTTCGTTTTAGTGTTTTTGCAAAGTTTCAATGGTCGTTTGGCAATTTGTATGCTTAAATGAAGTCCAAATTTCATGAAGTTTTGGGTATGTGACCTATATGACAGGCATGCACTAGCAACGATATAAGCCTCTTAAGTGCAACCCAAAATTTCTAGATTTCCTTCCTAATGCTTGATTAAGCCATTTTAAAAATTTTGATGGAAAATAATCACCTTGAAACACTCTATTTATAGCTTTTTCCAAATTTCAAAGTTGTGGTTCTTTGGCCGAAAGTTCAACATTTTTATGGCACTTTTCAGTAAGCAAGAGATGGATTTTGATCTACTTCATGTACTCGTCAATGTACGGGAATGAAAGAAGCTAAAAGAATAAAAATAATGTGAAAATTTATAGAAATGGAGTGCTAACAATAATTTAAAATCACATGAACAAAAATCAAATGGACACGGACTCCCCAACCTTAAACGACATACAAAATTCTTCAAAAAGCTCCCAAATTGTTAAGAAAGTGTCCATACTCCCTTTGTGATCATGACAAAATTGTTTAGATGGTCATTGTCTATGGACCATGGGTAATGGTCCACATGGGAGATCAGCTATATGAGGTTAGGAGATAGCTGGATTTGTACAATAGTACTTGATTTTTGTTCTATATTAGCGGTTAAGTAATTGTGTGTCATAATTGAAGATTAATGCATGGAGATTGGATAGAGGATTCTTATGTTCTAACAAGGTCTGATATTCTGTTCAACATCATATTTCTCACTAATTATTCTCACTACTCCCATACATGATGATGGAAAAGGTAATTGTCATGCATGAGCTGTGCATGGAACCATGTAAGTAAAACTCTTCTTAGGAGAAGTATGCAAATGGTTTTAAGAGCTTTGTATATTTTTAGGGTGCTTCTACAAAAAAAAGAGAGATGTGAAACAAGGAACAAGATGATGCTTCTCCAAGTAGATGACCCTCTTATTCTCCTTGCAACATTCTTAATGACGCTCTTTGCTTGTCCACCAATTTTTACGAATTCTCACGGATAAACTCTCTCTCTCTCTCTCTCTCTCTCTCTCTCTCTCTCTCTCTCTCTCTCTCTCTCTCTCTCTCTCTCTCCCTCTCCCCCCTACTTTTGTAGCAATTCTAGAATTTATAAGGAGGATCACATGACTCATTGAGAGACCCATGTGGGGGAAAATAGCATTTTTTCCTAGGATCGTATCACTCTTCTCCTCTTCTCTCCCTATGTTTGGGTTTGATTATATTTTGTACATGATGTTGTGAGTCTCTTATTCAACTATGTGAGTGATGTTGGCAATCTATTTCTTCCAAAATTTGCAACAATAGTATCAGAGCTTTGGTTGAAGCTTTATCATGTAGACTGGATTTGACATATTTATTTCCAATTAGCACTACTTAAATCTATAATTGGAGATTTTTCCTTCAAAGTGCAATTATTGATCACTAAAAGTTGGTATGGCAGTTGCTTGAGTTGTAGTTGCTAATTTCATGTGAATTTGTGAAGACGAAGAATCCGCATCAAAGAAATTGAAAAAGCAAAAGAAGAGGTGATTGAGCTCTCCTCTCCCTATGTTTGGGTTTGATTATATTTTGAACATGATGTTATGAGTCTCTTATTCAACTATGTGAGTGATGTTGGCAATCTATTTCTTCCAAAATTTGCAACCATAGTATCAGAGCTTTGGTTGAAGCTTTATCATGCAGACTGGATTTGACGTTTTATTTCCAATTAGCACTACTTAAATCTATAATTGGATATTTTTCCTTCAAAGTGCACTTATTGATCATAAAAGTTGGTATGGCAGTTGCTTGAGTTGTAGTTGCTAATTTCATGTGAATTTGTGAAGAATAAGAATCTGCATCAAAGAAATTGAAGAAGCGAAAGAAGAGATGAGAGCGAGAGAGAGCAAGACGAGATTAATCAAGAAGAAAGTTTTTGAAACAGTTTGAGAGCGACCAATTGAGGCTCACTTTAGAGAAGAAGTGGAAAAATTTGTTTTTGAAAGTTGTTGCTCAAATCAATACCTAGAGACCTTGAAGAATCATCCGATGAGTTCAAAGTTGATTCAAGAGTGTTCAAAGATGTATCCAATGCTCAAATTCAAGATTTGTTATTCAAGTGAGAATAACAAATTTTCTCGTCAACAAAAGAGTTCTTTTGTCGATTCTTGTGGAAATGGGTGCTTGTGCATGCAACACCTTGGTGTCAAAATTGTTCAAAGGCTCCTCAATAGGTTCACCATCTCCCTGCGACCAACTTTCATCATTGCAATGCCCTAAAAGAGCCCCATACCCATACCCATACCCGTCGCCAACACTCACTCTCTCTCTCTCTCTCCCCCCGCCCCGCCCCCCCCCGAGTGCTTTGACTACAATAAAACACCATATCCCTTTTCTCTCTCCACGCTATGTTCAAATTTCCTGTTTTTTTAAAAGCTCCTAAAGGCCTCAAAGGGTAGCTGCCCAATGGAAGCCTTGAAAGCTTTACAATCCCAAGTCCATAAGCCACCCAAACGGGGTATTCCCAAAAAACCTACTATGGAAGGTCTTTGACCGCAATCAAAGCCCCTCAAAAGTTTGACAAATCTCTGAACCCAATTGATAATATCAAAACAAAATTTTTTGATTTGTGAAAATGATATCGCGGAGTCTACTCAATGATTGGGGAAAAAAAAAATCCTTTTATTGAAAGCTCGATCTTTGGAAAAGAGAAATTAACGACGTTGAAATTACATCATGGTCGCTTTAATGGACCATTTTTAATCGATTTTTTGATTATTCTCCACCATTTCAAATTTTCATCGTTTGGAAAAGGGAGAAATTCAATGATGCCATAGGCTCAAAAACATTTCAGCATTGAAACTGATTAGAAAATTGATCTTTTTGCAATTTCTTTGTGTGATTAACTTTCACGCTTTGAATGTTGTAGATATCTATCCCTTGGACAAAGAAGGTTGACAATCGATGGAATTCATAATGGGCATCTTCGATGTATGGGTGAACTTTTCTAGAACACTAGCACCAAAAGAGAGTTGTCTGAAAGGGGGATATTCTTCTACAATCACTTCTACAATGTTCTTTAGTCTACACTTGGCTTTGACACATTGCCATATCTCCCACTTCCTTCAAAGGAAAGTCCCGAGTGACCAATCCCTGCCTCTAAAAACTTTGAGTGCTTCAAAATAAGGCTCCATCAAGAAACAGAAGTGCTTACAACCATATCTTGTGAGTCGTGTGGTACACATCTCCATCTTTAGGACCATGCATGTGTTTATTGACTTCTTTAATGATGATAAGGAGCTCAAGAAGACTGCTATTATGCTTATCTTCAAGTTAGAGAAATGTCTTGATTTTTAAAATGATTCTTGGGATGTCCATGATTCTAGTGGAATTTTATGCAAGGTGGATAAGAAGTATATTGTGTGTAAATGCATGATAGCCTCTCATAACTTCATAGCTTTCTTCTACTACATGAGGTGGCATCAAGTGAACGATCATTTGGTAGCTTTGAATCAGGATTTGTCTGATGACATTATTAATCCTTTGAGGATTCTTAGAGTGTGGTATGGATATGATCCGATGATAGTTCTTAGAATTTGAGGTAATGTCACACTACGATAGGTGCACAAGGACTTGGAGAATGAAGTTGACCTTATCTTGCGTTCAAAATTCTTTTCTATTGCAACATGCAAAATGTAGTTTACTTTATAAGTATACATTTTCATTGCGTTTATGCACTGTTTCCTTTCCCTACTTGCTATTGTGAAAATATTTTGGTCTAATCTGTATTTTGGAATAATTATGTCGTATAAGTCCCTGAGAGAAGGGAGAAGAAGATGCTATATGTAGAGATAAAAGATGACCAACTAAACATAGTGTATTGCAAGTCCTAATTCAAGAAGGCCGCTCACACAAAGTAGCATGAAGTTGCGAAAGAGCTATAACCTGCAATTTTGTAACAAATCTATAAACAAGAGTTATATAAACTTTATACATACATCAATGCAAAAAACTATTTTCTTGCAAACAAATTCTAAGCACAATCGGTTTTTTTATTCCGAGTACAATTTTCCTTACATTGTATTGTCAAAGCAAACACATTGAGTTTTAACTTCAATTTACAATAGAGGGAGATCCCTCACGGGCTTGAGAATCATTAGTAGAACGTAAAGGCTCGCTCTAGGTAGGTACAAAGGACAAGGCAGCATGGAAGAAAGGAGAGCAAGTGCATGAATAAGCAATATCCTCCCCAACATGAGCGACACATGGTATTGGGTGATGCTTGGTAAACGGTCGAGGTGTTGGTTGATGTGTAGACGAGCGCAAGGGAGAGTGTGGAGGTGTTGGGTCACGAGGAGGAGAGCGCATGGGAGAGTGTGGGGTGTTTAGTGATGACTGAGGGTGAGGAGAGCATTGCATGATAGATTCTTTATCTTTGGGAAAATTGGGTATAGCAAAAAGGCTAGAAGAAAACTCCTCAGAAAGACAAGTGAAGGATTTTGCACATGCTTGATGTGTTGCTGGAGGCTCCTATTTGTATCTCTAAGGTGGAGGGCATGGTTGTGGCCTTGATTGTGGTGGGAGAAATGCATCGGGGACTTGAGCCTCAAAATACTCTACCAAGTTCCTAGCTTACAAAACGATTCCTCACCCTTAATAACTTTAAGTACTGATACTTTGTCATCCATAATTAGAAAAAAAGTTTATCCTTACACTCCTCCCCATAAATATGCTACAAAAAGTGTTCTACATTTGTAAGAACTATCCATCCACAAATATGTATATTATCCTGTTTCTATTTCAACACTTTGCAACTTAAAATTGGCATGTCGTCTTAGATTTGTTCTTGGATGATGCCTCTATGACAGCCACAAGTTATGAACAGACTTGCAAGCTTAGGCAGAGAGTGATGACCAATTGTATCAATTGTTGCAAAAGTAACTAAAGTTCACTTACCTCTAGATATTACCATGGAATCCATGCTAGAGTTTGCAAGATAGCAATACTTGCGCTTCATATTCTGACCAACAAGGCTCCAATGGAACTATTTGAACCAAATAATGAATTTAATTGCTACTCATTATAGACACAACATCTAAACAATGACAAAATCACTTACTATCTAATAGTGAAACCTTGACCATGTCCATGTTGATGGATTGAAACCAATCAATGACATTGATCAAGGAGTAGAATATGAGGTAAGTACCACTGATAGGCTGTGAGTTTATCACAACCAATTTGGATTCAATAATCCATGAAAAGTTGGACACCAACAAGCTACGAGTAGAAAACGTTTTGTTTAAGAGACTAAACATTATTGCATTAGAACAGTAATGGCAAATTAAATCTCACATACCATGTCCATGTTGATAAATTGAAACCAATCAATGACATCGATCAAGGAGTGGAATTTCAGGTAAGTACCACTGATAGTTGTGAGTTTATCACAACTAATCTGGATTCAATAATCCATGAAAAGTTGGAGACCAACAAGCTGTGAGTAGAAAACATTTTGTTAGGGGGACTAAAGATTATTGAATTAGAAACAAAAATGGAAAAATAAATCCTATATATCACAGATCACAATGGATAATATGGTATGAAATCTCCCTTGTACTATCTTGCAATATGCTAATATTTTGTGATCCGAAGGAAAAGTACAAAATATATCCCACATAGAAAGGGAAACATCAAAATGGGGACCAAGGAAGACAAGGGCCTCCCTAGTGGCTTCATGAATGGCCTCCACTATCTCTCTATCTCTTGATTGAGCACATGAGAATCTCCATTATTGATTCTTGGTCTTGTTCCATGTTTAAACATGTACCATAAATGTGCTTGGTGTTAAAGACATCAATCACCATTATTTTACTCGGGGACATGATGCTGAAAACATTGTCCATTTTTTTGTTGGAAATGGACACTGGCACAAAGGTCTTGTCATTCTTGTCGTACCTGAACTGCAAAAGCTTTAGGGATTTGATATAACAAGGCATCACAATAACTCTATAGAAATGACCTGTAAAGACATAGCTATTTTGAAAAAGCTCAATGAGAAAGTCTTTTTTTTGCCTCATGTAGGAAATCCATTTTGCTTCTCACCCACCAAAAATTGAGGTTGACCCCCTTCCATATTTCACAAAAAACTCTTTGAAAAGGGAGCTAAGGGATAGCCAAAGATATGTGCCTCTAGAGTTCATGAAGCTCAAGTATAACACTTTTGTTCTAATCATATCTTCAACTCCTCATAGTTGTGTATAAATTTGCAAGGCTTTTGCCTCCAACACAAGAAGAAGAAGGTTGACCATGTTACGGGTACACCTTCTTTGGTGTTTGCTTTGTGTGCATCATGGAAAACCTAAAATCTTGCAAAAAAGTAGAAAGGTGAAAGAAAACTTTGACCAATATTCATGGGGCCCCGGTGGTGGTGGTGGGGGGGGGGGGTTCACTATATGTAAAACCTTTATATCGCGTTTGTTCAAGGACAATTTATGAAACCCTTTAGATGTGGGACCATTTTCCTATTCAATCTATTTATATTTTTTCTATATCATTTTTCCAACACCCTTTTGTATGTGAAAGTGCAAGAAATTACAAGAGAAAATAAACTCTCCCACTATTGAATCCATGTGATAGAAATTTTTTTATTGCAACGATCCCCTCAAGGATGAATAAGAGAGTATGAGTGCAAAAGATAGCTTTGAGAGTGAAGTACCTGGTTTTGACAATAGTGGACTCTATGGAAAGAGAATTGGTATATGTCCGGGGAGATCATCATAATGGATCATGGGATACTGATAGAGTAGAAACTACATTTATGAGCTTCATTGATTGTGGAAAGTGGTGTCTTGAAAAGTGTGCACCCACATGCATAGAGGACATGTGGCAGCCAATTACATACAAGGCTATGTTGCGGCTCAACACGATGTGAAGGGGAGGGGGTTCTCAAAAAATCACAAACCCACTTGAAATGTGGCACGAAAAGAATCAATTGGTCATCATGCCACAATGCGATATGAATGGGAGCCCTACGGATCAATTTATTTTGCATTGTGATCTGATAATTTGTTTTTTCACACAACAATACAAAAAAAATAAGGAAAGGGGGTGGTAGGCACCCCTCCTTCTCATATTGTGGCATGATTTTTTATTATTATCGTGCTATAAGACGAGAAGGAGGTGGGGGTGGATGGGCAACTATTTATGTCGTGTTGTGGCATGACTAATTTATTTTGTTGTGCCACAATGAAAACAAGGGTTGTGATAGGGGGGATCCCTCCATTTCTCATTGTGGTGTGACATACGATTAGGGTGGCATAACAAAACAACACCTTTTGCATTGTGCCACAATAAATGTTTTCCTTACAAGAAAATGTTTTTCATGCAACAACGCGAGAGGAGTTTGCGTGCAAAAGTGAACCCCTTCTCTTGTGTTATGACATGAAAAAATTTTAACTGTTGTACCACAATGCAAGAGGGAGATGTGTATTTTTACCACCTTCCCCTCTTGCATGGTGGTGAGATTGACGACCAAAAAATACAACACAAACACACACAAATGAATAAGATGGGATAAATTCCTCTTAGATTCAAAGAAGAATTCAAATGAACTCCTTCATTAATATTTCAAAACAAGGTACAAAGGTGAGGGATGTACTAATTGCTTTCTCCTTTCCTACTATTCCTCTTCTTCCTTTATCATTGGTGGTTTCTTATCCTCTATCTTTGCAGTTCTGTTTCTCGTAGCGTTCACTTACTATGATGCTTTGATCTTTTTCTTCATCTCCTTTTGCATTGCTTCAGCCTCAAATTATTTTTTTGCACATCCCTTAAGTCTGTACTCATCTTCTCAGAAACTTTGGCTTTCCCCTTCAACTTGTCCTCCATTCGTGCCTTGTGTGTAGACTTGGATGAGGCCGCATTAGGTGCTTCATATGCCTGATGGAGGTCTGATCATCAATACATTGCCAGTTTGGCTATATAACTCACCCAAGCTAGGCATGCATCATCAAGTAAGGTAGAGCTTGCATCAGGTTGTGTTCCACATTAAATGCACCATTATTATTGCAATGATTAGGAGGACTAACATAATGATGTCATTTTTGAGAGGTCTATAAATATGGGATGCCCACCACGTATTTTTACTCTCTATCTATAGCCAAAGCCTAGTTACTCAATGTTCTCTTGTTAGGGATGACACAAAGGCTTTTGTAAAAAAATTTGTGACGGGGTCCTCCTAAGAGAAATGCGTCCAATTACACTATTTTTACGTAGAGAGGACACAACCTTGATTTTTAATGCAACTTTTGAGATTGTGTCCTTTTCAAGCGGATGAAGAGGACATTTGAGATAGTGTGTTAATTTTGAAAGAGAAACTAAAGTGAACGGTTGTTTGTTAGAGATACATGATAGTAATAAAGACATTGGTGGAAAACTACTTCAAGAGGGTAGATCTATGGCTTTCACAAGCATCAATAGGATCATTTAGCTTATGAGAGGATCTTCATACTATCACATCCACACTCTACATAAGTGATGATATTATCTATATGGTGCACAATTTGCTATTGTGCATGACTAATCCGAGTATCACATAGTTTCAATCACAAATGGATATAAAAGGTAGAAATACCACTGGGCAATTTTTTTTTTCAAGGAAATGACTGCAAGCTAAACCTAAAGGGTGATATATTGTGGTAGCGGATGTTGTTAGTAGGATGTCAAAGAGTAATGCTCTTAGTATGATAGGTTTGATGATGAATTGAAATTTCTTCAACAAAAATGTGAGCATGATCCCTCATACTCCAATATGTGGAGGAGTGATCTCCTTCATTTCAAAGGAAGTATAAATGACATCTTGCACATAGTTCTCATTTGATGAGCAATGGATAGTATCATTGGAAGCACTTTTCCATCGATAATAGGTATACATCATACAAGGGGGAGTATTGGTACCCATGACTAAGAAACTAGGTTCCCGATACTTTATGAGTGTCATGAAAATCATAAAGTATGCACTAAAAAACTAGGTACCCGATACTTTATGAGTGTCATGACAGTCTAAGTGTAGTTCATCTAGGGATACAAAAGAGATATGCTAATTAGATGGAAAATTTATTGAAAAGTTTGCATGAAGTTGTGCAAGAACGCATTTTATGTTTAAAAAATGCATCAAAGATAAGCTATGAAAGTGGGAGGCTATTCATCCAATTAGATATCCAAAATAGCAAGTTCTAGAATATCTCTATGACTTTTATTATTTTTCTTCCGAACACAAATGGAAAAAATGACTTCATTTGTGGTGTGGTAGAGCAGTTGAAAAAGATGTGGTTTTTTTTCGTAGCAAGTTAGATGGGTCAAGAACAAACCATGCTACTTAAGGCTTGGGCTGGCTAGTGATGGTGCCACCATTCACTCAATGTTGATGTGTGGTGTCATTTATTTTGTCCTTGAACATGAATAATTATGGTTCAACGAAGGTAACAAAAGTGTTCCATAAACTAGAAGAACTCATGGGGTGTGAAATCTTTCTCTTGTCTCATATACATTTTTCTTTGAAAAATGGAAATTTAAAAGCTTCAAGTGCTAATCTTAACCTTTTCTCTCCGAATAGATTTGTTAGGTTCAAGGGAATTGAGTCGAATGAAATACTCATGGCACTAAACTTGGTCATGGAGGTGTTTGTGCCTTGGAGGAAGCCTCTAGTGATCTATCCTTGTTAGTCAAGTTCATCTAGATTCCTTGTTTTCAAGAAATTAAGTGATGCATACACATGGTGGGTGTTTTTCCTTGGGGGAGATTTATAAAGACTCTTAAGGATTTTTTGCATCTACAAGAATCACCAAAGACAAGCTTGATCAAGAGACTGATTGACATACCAAATTTTGCGTAGTAAATCTCTCAATATCTAGCCTTGATAGATCCCATCATGCCATGCCTAGTTAAGGACGAGGAGGCTTTTTCCCATTTGCCTAGTAAAAGGGAGAAGTTCATTGTCTGCTTGGTGGTAAAAAATCTTAGTATCTTCAATTCTAGACTTATGACCTAGCGAGTGAACTTTTATATGGTGGAAATTATATTGCAGGCTTGCGCACGTGCACACACAAGTGCGTGTGCATCCACACACGAGTGTGCGTGCATGCACACACACACACACACACACACACACACACACACACACACACACACACACACACACACACACACACACACCCAAACAGAGAGAGAGAGAGAGAGAGAGAGAGAGAGAGAGAGAGAGAGAGAGAGTGGTATCACTACTAGTGTCGATCACTACCTATTCGTTGAGAGGTATCAAATACATTTGACCTCAAAATTGGAGGTTGTATCATTATTGGTGTTGATCACTACCTATCCATTGAGAGGTATCAAAAACATTTGACCTCAAAAATGGAGATTCGATACATGCATCTCTTTGTGATGCTTAGGTCCATCAACCTACTTTATTATTTATTATTGAATATTCATTAAAGTGAGTGCCTGGACATAATTAGTGTTAGCAATCAAAATATGAAGTGATGTCTTATCGGTTAGCATAGCTTTTGAATTTAGGGTTTTTTACCCATATGGTCCAAAATATTGAGTCAATATATTTGATTTGTGCCATATTTTATCAAATTTGGATAGAACGAGTGTTAGCAATTAAGACGTTGAACCAATGTCTTATGATTTAACTTAGTTTTCTTTAAGTGTTACATGTCTTTAACTTAATATTTTGATAGTGTAACATGTGAAAAACCTAGATGCGATATGCAGTAATAAATAAATCATTTTTTAAATTGACCAATGTGAAAGTGATGCCTAAGCAAACTAAAACTATCATGTGGGCCATTCGCAAGGAGTGTATATAGGCAATTTCAATGTGTGCATATGCCAAAATCCAGCAAATTAATGAGAGCGACATTTTTATTAAAGATTTCATTAGCAATGTTTGGGAAAATATAGAATGCAGGCTATGTGAAAAAGGGCACCATGAGTTATTGGTGACATCAGGTATCAAAGAATTTAACCCGCATCATAAAATTAGAACGGTGCTTGGTAGCATGAAGATATGTTGCAAAGACTTGAAAGAAGACATTTCTCCCACTTGCAATATGGCCAAGTTAGAGCTATGGACAAATAATGGGAGGAGCAAAAGGTAAAGGTGAAGAGAGTGAAAATTTTGGAACAATCCACTTTGCCCAAGTGAGTCAAGATGGTGTAAGATGCAATGGGAGCCATTGACAGCCGATCAGATGCCAACAGCACGTGAACATTCATGCTTACATCATTGAATGCTAAGAATGTACGTTTGATTGGAATTCCCCACAAAGCCTTAGTAAAATGTGCAAGAATTGGAGCAAGTTCATTTGATATTTGTAGCTTATATACCGTGAAGAGAATATCTTTAGTTTTAGGACACATCAATTATGTACGCAAATGCTATAAGGGAGAAATACAAGCAAAGTTTGCCAGCTTCCAAACAAGGCAAGGCATGCAAACATTGCATCCCTCCATTCTCAGATACGTACAATTTCACTACAGAGACCCCTTGGATCACTCTCTTTCCATATCATTGAGCTTACACCATATTTTATCGATCTGAAACACTTGAAAATTATCAATGTTTGTTGTAACTAATTTTTTATCTCGATTTTTCATTTGGACCAAATGTCTATAGTCAAGCATGTTGACTATTGTACACATGAATGGTTTTTCATTTGGGCCAATCATCTATAATCAATCATGTTGATTGCTCTACACATGAAGTGTTTGGGCCAACTATTTATAATTGTGTTGATTGGGGCAATTGTTTATAATTGTGATGATTACTTTGTTTAAGCATTTTGATTTCCCTAGATTGATGTGGTCCCGTCATGGTTGGTAAACACTTTGAACGGAAGAGTGACAGATTAGATGTTCGAGAGAAAATTTTTTGGCCAAGATATTTAATATTTTTTTATTTGGAAATTGCAGTTTTGAGACACCATGGCTGAGCAGGACCAATCATGTGACACACAACTGGCCACATCAAATCATCACCAAGCATATGTTAATGCTTTTCAAGACATGAAGTCTCTAGCACATGGCATGTTAGCACAACAAGCAATGCGCACAACTCGTTGACGTTATGGAAGGACATGAACAAAGAAGTGACCAAGAAAATAATCAAGATAGTATGGCCATATGAAGATGCAGGGATCAAGAAAGGGAGGTGGAAAGTATCAAAGTGCCAGCTCCAAGAAATCAGAGAAAACACTGAGAAGATTTACTTGTAAATTTTTGAACATTCATTGCGCAATGCAAATTGTACTCTATACTTTGTGAAGATGTTATATAATCAATTTGTTCAAAAACATCCAATAGGCTTCTCCTCAAAGGAGACAACCATGGCCACACATGACATAAGGGAGAGATGTGTGATATTCACGCAAGAAGAGTTGGCACTAATAGTTGAAGGCGCTATTGGAGAAGGATACAAAAATCACAATTCTCGTTCAAGTATCCCAAACACCTCTAGCGTCATAAACCAAAATGGAGAAAAGTCTTGATCACCTAATCCAAGAGGTTCAAAACTTGACACAACGAGTGAATCCCCTGGTTGTTCAAGGGACACACATAACTCACTTGGTTACTTACATCCACAATTAGTCTCCATATCACACTTAGATGTATATTCACCCTCTTAATTCCCAATATGCTACAAGGCTTTTGATGGATGGAGTGGTTTCTACACATTGGCATGCGGCCAATATTATCACATAATCTATCTAATTAGACTAATGCAAAACAATAGTCGACGTGGAATCTGTTCTCAAAAAATTTCATTGGGTGTGTATTACATGTTTGGGATGGGGAATGAGTATAAATTCAAGCAAGCATGATAAAGCACTCCTAGTGCAATTAGAAATCTATTCACTACGAAAGAAGCATAGTCAGAACACCACCTTCACAACAATAAATGTTGTAATTTTGCCTTAAATCAACATTGTATAGTATATAAGCTTTAGTTACAATTTCACAACTTGCAATCTAGTGACATATTATGATGAGTCTGTATAATCGTTTTTTTTCTTTGAATCTGTCCATTGTCTATTTTGCTATGTTGAATTGTCTAATCTATCGTGTGGCTCTCTTTGATTTTGTCTATCTTACATTGAGAGCAACATTGAACTCACCTTCATCTTCTGTTTGACAATAGTACTGACAGTTGTACATCCAACTAGGCATTTCCTTCTTATAGCCAACACTTTTGATATGATACATTATCTTTTCATTGCACAACATGTAAACTAATGTTTTAGCTCTATCTACCAATAATCTGTTGTGAATTGTTCTATTAACATACTTGTACATAATCCAATTTCTCTTAGAGCTCAAATTTGCTGCACATTGCACCAAAACTTTCATTTGATGCATGTTGCGTGCCAAAACTCTCATTGTAAAGAAGACGTAAAGTCGAGTAATGCTCACTACCATTCATCATCCGTGACTTCCATACAAGTTTCTCTTTTGCCATCAAATGAAAAAAATCATTTGCAAAAATTTCTTCTTTTTGTTTGAATGCACTCATCTCTTTGATGCAATTAATTTAATAATGTGCATTGGAGTAGAACTTATTGACTACCTAATAAAAATCATTTACCACCTCTATATTTGACACCAAGTCTAAATTCTAATACTCTAGATTGAGCATGTAATCCATATAGAGTGGACTATGAGCACTCTTCCACCTTTTGTGACCTCCATAATAACTTACATGGAAAATCCCCTTATATAATATAGCTTTTTTGTCTATTGGCAAAAGATAAGGTATAATATCAATAGACTATCAAGGAAAATGAAACTTTGAGAAGATTAAGCAACCATTGATTGCACAACCAACGCCATTGTTTTTGGACCGTTCTAACCGTTTTGAATTTCACTACTATCATCAAATTTATTTTATATGTATTGTAAGCGTTATCAATGCCTTCTCTCTCTAAAAAATGAATACACTAGAAAAACATATATCAAAGGAGAATGAGGCATGCAAGGAAGTGCACTCATGGCCAAGGAAGTGCCAGAAGATGAATGCCACTTTATAAGTGCATGTAAAATTCTTAAGATCTTATTATGAGGCTCAAATAAGTTCTTGGTCGATTCAAAGCAGCAAAATCTGGCTTACGGTGGGCGAGAACATGAGGAAAAGTATGTACAAGGCATGTGGGGCATGAGGGTCTAGAACATTCATTTGCCTTTACAAAAATCCCAAAAGAGGCTAAATCTTCACAATCATACACTTCCACCTTGTCTTAAAAAGTCAAAGTTAGTATTTCTAAAAGGAACAAAGTGGTTTTGACTAAATCGATCATAATTGCCTAATATAAGCTTGGATTTCAAAAGCTAAAATTTCAAGGTTTAGCTCTATACTTGGAACTTCCACCTTGTCTTAAAAAGTCAAAGTTAGTATTTCTAAAAGGAAAAAAGTGGTTTTGACTAAATCGATCATAATTGCCTAATATAAGCTTGGATTTCAAAAGCTAAAATTTCAAGGTTTAGCTCTATACGTTTGTGAAAGAATTCAAAGTCTAGTTTGGAGATTACAAAGGCCATATGATAGGATTAATAGACATGAACAAGAATTTTAGGAACATTTACTAGTATTCCATATAGTACTATGCTATGGAACTTTTTCTCTTCACGCTTATAACTAAAGCCCCATAGATTCCACTCCTCTTATTTGTGATATACTTCTATTGATATTTATTGATGATTTTAAGAAGAGGTGTACAATATATGATGATCAACGAAGCTACTAGGTTGCTTGGATCATGGAGATTTTAGCCTCCTCAATTCTGTGTATACTTAAGTATCTCTTTGTTCTAAAGAGCTTCAAAAGCCTAAGCAATGAAAAGCCTTTTCAGGGTTGTAAGACTTATGAATTTGGCCTTGAATTTTGTGTCATCTCATGTTAATATGCTTTGTAGTTCTGTCTATAAGTACATCAGTAATACGAGTGTGGTAATGATGCTTGGGTATGCACCCAAAAACATAATCTAGGCTAAGGTGAATCTATTCTTAAAGCAAGCTAAAAATAATTAAGTTTCAATGGTATTAGAGCTTGAGGTTTTCTCTTTTATATAAGGTAAAGAAGGGTCCTATCATATACTCTTTGGGACTAGTACTCTTTTCTTTATCTTCTAATCTATATCATTAAAAGGGGAGGGGGGGGGAGCATAAGGTACTTAAAGATAACCATAAAGAATAATCCATCCCATGAGATTAATTGGCACAAAATCAATCTTATGGGAAATGAAGCTTTGACACAAAGGTGTTTAGTACAAAGCTTGCATGAAGTACACCATAATCCCTCTTTATGACCAATCGTACAAAGGCTGATGTTTGCACATGAAATGCTTTTTATCATGTTTAGTCATTTTAGCATACGAGTGCCCACGTATCCGAACACCTTATTTTTAATATATTTGTACTTTGTTATTTTATTGAGCTACTATAGCTATATTGTGTGTAAATTTGGATTCCAAAGTGACAGATCTAATCTATGAGTTAGTTCTTTCATGAACTTTGTAAAGGCCCATGTGAGCCAAGCCATTGGCCATTTAGAAAGCCCTAGGTATAAAAGACAATAAGCTTAGTATGAAAAGGAGGCTTTTCTTTTGGAGAGAGAATAACTTTGTGTACATATGCTCAAGCGGCCAAGTAGATCAGATTTATAATCAACTGTTCTCATGATTGGGTAATCCCATTTTGATTCCAAAACATGCATTGTGTTCCTCTTCTCTTTCTTTTTCATTCAAGTGTAAGCATTTAAAGTTCTGTCAAGGTTTGTGACTTAGTATCTAAGAGACTAATCTTCAGATTTGAGTGCTTAAATCATTATTTTTTTGACAATTTACCATAAGAGAGTGTTATTAAATCGTAGAGTGACATGTTTGGGATGTTTTGTTGCAGCTTTTGTGACCTATTACATGATGGTTCGCAAGTTTGGTACCTTGTCAGATTACAACCAGACTTTGTAGACATTTCCAATTAAACCTAATATAGCTTTCCTTAAAGTTTTGTGTCTATTTAGGTATGTTTAGTCATTCAATGGCACGATGATCTAGAGAAGTGAGATAGAACATTAGCAGATTTTCAGATGGTAATTTGCTTATTGAGTCGATGCATTTGCTTGTTAGGTTCACTCTTGAGGATTAACACCCTCAAAGAGTCTCTGCGTCCCATCCAAGTCACTTCCCTAAGTATTGACATTATTATGTTAGAGCAAAATAGCTATGCTACAGACTCTCATCACAATCATTTGCTAATATTGGTGCCATTGTGGAGGAATGATCCATAGGAGGTGAGTGACCTAGTGTATATTTTGAGTTTTATTGTCGAGAGATTAGTCTTTCCATTCCATTATTACTAGCAACAAAGTAGCTAAATGGTGGTTTAGCACTTGATAGAGTCTAGAAGTTAGGGACTTGCTAGATCTAT
Source organism: Adiantum capillus-veneris (assembly GCF_014529385.1). Lineage (NCBI taxonomy): Eukaryota > Viridiplantae > Streptophyta > Polypodiopsida > Polypodiales > Pteridaceae > Adiantum > Adiantum capillus-veneris. Next base: position 27,040,841 of record NC_140955.1, on the reverse strand, counting down.
TCTTGAGGGGTAAAGAGAGTCGTGAGTGGAATAGACAAAAGCATTTCATTCTTCAATTTTCTCATTAATTTTAGAGTGATTATTTGTTTTTGATTACCACTCAAATTTTTATTTTTTATTTGATTTTGTTTCAAGTTTCTTTCCCGCACATAGAAGTAGAGTAAGTAGAATCTAGAATCCAATGCCATCAAATTGCGCTAAAAAGATCAAGGCTTAAAGCCATATTTGGGGAAAAAAGACCATAACTCAAAATTTTTGAAAATTTGATGGTAGAGACCTTAAAGCTGATCCAAAACCATAAAGGTGTTACTCAAGGGCCTCAACAAACCCATCAGAAGCAGGCTGTAAATTTTCAGCAGAATGTGTGGTTAAACATGGATTGCGGTCCATGTATCCATGGAAATTTTCAGCAAAATCTGTGGTTAAACATGGATCACAATCCATGTTTCCTAGAGGCCATTTTTACAAGAAAGTTGTCAGTGACACTCTGCATGAGTAGAGCATTCCTGAGAGAATATTTGGTTGCAAAAAAGTTTCAAAAATCGCATCAAAATTGGATGATAGGGCAAAAATTATGGAAACAAGGATTACATATACAAAATTGGGCTATCTTGAGATTTTGAGATCTAAATCTTAAAAGACCAAGTGGAGTAGTTAGAGAAAATAAGTGTTTAGAAACGATGAAAATTGTAGATTCATCTATGGTGGAACATGGATCACGATCCCTGTATCCCTAAGACAGAACTGGGAAAAATTGAGAGCAATTGATAAACACTAACTTCAATTGACTAAAATGAAAGTTTGGGATTAGATTGTGGTAAAAAGCACACTCAAAAGAAGGAAAATGTGAAAAAACACTCAAAGTTACTCTATATGACCAAAACTTGGGGAATTTCAACTTTTTGTGATCTAGACCCAAAAAGATTTAGGAAACAGCTTCCAAATAGCATAGATTACAAACTGACCAAGTTTCATGTCAAAAGGAGGTTAAACATGGACCGTTATCCATGTACCTCATCAGAGATTTTGGATGAAAATTGAGCATTGAGTAGTTGAGACTTAGAGAAACACATTTCCCAAAAGAGACACTTGCCAAAAAGTTAAAGAGGGTGAAAATAGTCAAAAACACCAAAGCAAACACAATAGGTCACTCTTGGCTTACCGAAATAGATCCAAATTCAAAAAGAATTTGGGGATAGGCTACTCACATCATAACCTATCAACTCACCAAATTCCAAGTCCAGAAGTGATGAAATGTGTGCGATCCATGTCCTCCATCTGAGAAATTTAGTAGAGATTTTTCCATTTTGTAACAAAGACCAATAGAAACAATACTCCACAAAGAAAGATTGCCAAAAAAGCCCAAAAAGCTTATTGAAAGTGCCAAAAACAATTCAAGGTTAAAATCAGAAAGTCCGACCTAGGGTTTGACTTTCAGTAGACCTAACTAAATCTAAATCACACAAAAAGCATATAGCTGGTGTCAGTGTATCAAGGTAAGCTGTGTGTAAAATTTCATCACATTTTTTCATTGAGGTCGCCATGGATCGCGATCCATGTTCCTCTATCACGGATTGAAACCATAGTTGTACCATAGCTAGATCTAGTCATAAGAAGTATAGAGGTCTTTTCAAAAGTGAATTTAGACATCAAAGCCCAAGTCCAAATCCCAAAATTATCCAAGTACTTTGAGAAAGTGAAATAATGGACCCAATTTCCAATCCAAAGGTACAAACCCAAAAAGTTGGATACCATAGTACTAGTGATCATGTTGATCCTAATGGTACCAAGAAAACTCAATTTGGCCTCCGAACATGGATCACGATCCATGTTTCCATGGTGACAGCTTGACTTGAAATTTTTTAGACTGTAGTGCATATATAAGGAAACACATCCCCAAGTCCAATTTTGGAAAAAAATGAGCAAATTTGGGTCAAAAGGCATCAAAACACAAGACACGCTCAAAACCATATATCAAATATAGGGTTTGTCATTTGACCTATCAAAACTATTCCAAATTCAAAAAGATATGAGATATAGCTTGTAGGACACAGAGTGTAATAGACTCTCTAGAGATCAAGTCCACATGTAGTGGAACATGGATCATGATTCATGTCCCCCTACCTCCAAAATTGGTGAAAATTGTTATAAAGACTATAGATTACCTTATCTAGGCTACTGTCAAAATTTGAAGTCAAAATTAGATCGTGATCATGTACCTGGGGGTATCTGAATTGATGAACCTATAGATATACCCGAGTACATCTTATATCTCCAGTTTGAGCTCAAAATACTCTTTGGAGATTAGCATACAAGTGAAAGTTCTTGTGTCCTGAACTTGAGACTGTTTTGATTGTTGTTTCAAGTGCAATTCATCAAAATTGCCCTAACTTTTTCTACAAAAATCCAAATTGAATCAAGTAAAGCCAAGATAAAATCTTGTGAGCAATAGGACTTTTTGGGTACCCAAAACTAGTTTCCATAGGCCAAAGGGTCACAAAGAACTGACTTTTGAGAGACCTAACTAGGGACAAAAGGGGATAAGTTGCACTAAGCCAAGCTCGCTTGTCAAAGACTATCTTGAGAGTATTCACTGAGCCTTAACCATGACAAATCATCCACCACCAACTCAAGGATATGCAAACTGCCAGAAATGTTGCAACACCTTCAAAATTGGAATTGAGAGAAAACGTGGAGATGTATCAAACATACAATGCCACACCTCAAGGCATGGCTCATGGTTCCTTGGCAAGTCATTATACACCTCATTGGAAAACTGCATTAGCCATTATATATCTCAACTCAAATGCATGTGCTTAAAAATACGAGAGAGAAAAATGATGAAGACCTAGAGGAGAAGCATCTACTGATCAACGAACCCAACGTGAGATTCATCAAAACCAATGAAGCCATGAGAGTTCTAACAGATTACACTCATGAGGGGTCATATAGGTTCACAAACGGGGATGAACATAGCTTCTACAAGTGTGTAGAACCCAATGTTTGTAGACCATAATAACCTATATGCATTCACATATACAGACTCCCACGGAGTGCAAGTTTTGATGGTAATTAAGTATGGATGAGAGTACAAACTTTTTGATCCAATTGACCTATAAAGGTACACATACAAGGGTAATCCAATCTCTATGTACTTTTAGCCTAATGTGAGTGCACCAGGGATCTTTCAAACCAAAACACAAGGACTTAAGATGCAATATATGAGAAGAATGGGATTCTACATGCCTCTTAGAGGATCAATAGAATCACAATTCGGACATAGATTTCCAAAAATGATGCTAGAGCATATATCGGAGAGGATTCCACCAGTATTTTCTCTGAGACAAGAGGAGAGAGCAAGAATTGACTTTGCAAGAGACCACACATTGGTCTGATTGGTGATTGAATCACGGAAAATGAGAGCATCTCAAGTGGGAAAATGTGTCAAAACAAAGTACAATGGGTCAGAGGATCCGTATGCATACGTTTCACTATTTAAACAAGTGTTAAGGGCTGAACAAGTATTTGATTTCCATACACAAAATGAGAAATTCTGCTTAACCTTGGAAGGGACAACATTGACTTGGTTCCAGCCATTGAACATAGAGGCTTTTTCAAACATTCAACAACTCTTGCAAGAATTTGCAGAGGCATTCTCTAAAAGGGGGATCAAGCACAACACGATGTCATAGATTTATGCTTTCTAGCAAAAGGACAATGAAAAACGTGAATGAAGTAGTGCTTTGATTCAAAAAATACCTTGAGACATGTCATGCACGAGAGTTACCACAAGAGGAAAGATTGTCAGCTCTCTTTATAGACGGCTTAAAAATAAACTCTTAAAAACGATCTACACTTAAGAGGATGTATCACCTTTGGCAAGTCATGAAATAAGCTTTGTATCTTTGTGGACAATTATAAATCTTATGGTGGTGAGATTACAGAGGATGTGAAAACTACAACATGCAATGTCTCCTCGTCTTCTAGTGTGAAACCAACATGATACGAGTTACTCAACCTCAAACAATGCCCAATCTAGCTGAGCTCATAAAAGAAGTAGCACGATGATCGAGCCTAGATTTTGGACAAAACATAAAAATGAGACACCCACAACTAAGAAAGTGTGACACGTGTAGGAGGGACTATCCTACTCACTTATGTGATACACAACCAAAACCAACAGTAGTCAACACAGGATTTTTGGTGCACTATTGTTGGAAAAATAATCTTCAAAGATATACTTATTTTAGAAGGAAATAATTGAAGATTAACTATTATCAACACACATTCCTACATAGAATATTCATAAAGCAATCTTTCACATGACAATTGGGTTCTATGAATATCTTGTGATGCCATTTGGGCTCACAATTTCACTAGCTACATCCAATATGATGATGAAATTACTATGTTGTACACATCAAGATTACACTAGAAAGCTTCTTGATTTTATAATCATCTAGCTCCAAGCCTCTAAAAGAGAACAAAGAATATCTCATGGGACTCCAATAATTTAATAATTACATGATCATGTAAGAATTTATGTAATTACAATGTGATATTATCGTATTTACCTAATTACACTTTACATGATCACAATTAACCTAGTGACAAGTGACCTGTTAACCCACCAAAAGCCCATTGGGGTTTTTGATTTTCCCAGCGGGACCGTCGATAAAGATTAAAATCCTAGTGGGCCTGTTTAGCGTTTGTTAATATGTGTCATTTGTTAGAAGCATGTGTTTATGCATAAATGAAACGTTTAAGTCATTGATCTTGCCATATGAATGCCATATAAATTGTATGTGCATGTATACATAGTGTATGTTTGAGTACTATGATACTTTGTCGGTAGCACGGTTGTGAAGAGTATTTCATATACAACTTCTCATGATGTCTATAAATGGTCGTGTTGATTTTTTCTGTCAAAGTATCTTGTATCAAATTATAGCGTATCTATGAAAAAAAATAAAAGAAACTATTGGTTGAATTATTTGTGAATTATCTCTATCATGTTAATAGACTTTATTGCAAAACTAATATCTGGTTCACAATAAAATCGTATTCTTTTTGACCTATTAAACTTTGGATTCTTCATAAAACTAAATTTCAAATGCTCTCTCTCTCTCTCTCTCTCTCTCTAGGATGCGAAATTTATAATGAGCTACTTTGAGCCACAAAAATTGCTCAGATCATTAGATCTTAGTGAACGAGACACTACTTTTCTCTATAATATCAAACCCTCTTGAAACTTCTTATGTATGGAATTACGAAAAGAAAAATCTCAATTTACATATGTATGAATCTTACAATTGCCATGAAAAGCTCAAAAATAAATATTTTACCTCAAATTAGTAAATTATTTGTAAAACTAAATTCTATTAATTGACTTGGAGTAAAAGATATCAATATTCTTGAAAGATTTGCTTCGCTTTCAATAAACTAGCAAAAACTATTTGTTTTTGCAAATCATCTGTAAAAAATGACCATGGAGAGACAACATTACATTGGTTCACTTAGCTTTATACCATATTTTATCAACTTTGGATAGAACTAGTGTAGTAATCAAATGTGAATCATTGTCTTATAGTGTACCATAGTTTTGTAAAGTGTTACATATCTTTAAGTTGTATGGTTTGGAAGATTGTTTCAATGTATTTGATTAGCCTTATCATCATGGTTTGTGCCATATTTCATCAATTTTGGACATAATTAGTATTAGCAATCAAAATATGAACCAATGTCTTATCAATTAGCGTAGTTTTTTGAATTTAGGATTTTTAACCCATATGGTCCAAAATATTGAGTCAATGTATTTGATTTGTGCCATATTTTATCGAATTTGGATAGAACTGTGTTAGCAATTAAGACGTGAACCAATGTCTTATGATTTAACTTAGTTTTTTAAGTGTTACATGTCTTTAACTTCATATTTTGATAGTGTAACATGTGAAAAACCTAGTTTAAATCATTTTTTAAATTGACCAATGTGAAAGTGATGCCTAAGCAAAGGAAAATCATCATGTGGGCCATTTGTAAGGAGTGTATATAGGCAATTTCAATGTGTGCAGATGCCAAAATCCAGCAAATTAATGAGAGCGACATTTTTATTAAAGATTTCATTAGCACTGTTTGGGAAAATATGGAACGCAGGCTATGTGAAGAAGGGCACCACGAGTTATTGGTGACATCATGTATCAAAGAATTTAACCCGCATCATAAAATTAGAACGGTGCTTGGTAGCATGAAAATATGTTGCAAAGACTTGGAAGAAGACATCTCTCCCACTTGCAATATGGCCAAGTTAACAAATAATGGGAGGAGAAAAAGGTAAAGATGAAGAGAGTGAAAATTTTGGAACGATCCACTTTGCCCAAGTGAGTCAAGATGGTGCAAGATGCAATGGGAGCCATCGACAGTCGATCATATGCCAGCAACACGCGAACATAAATGCGTACATCACTGAATGCTAAGTGTGTATGTTCTATTGGCATTCCCCACAAAGCCTTAGTAAAAGGTGATAGAATTGGAGCAAGTTCGTTTGGTATTTGTAGCTTGTATACCGTTAAGAGCATATCTTTATTTTTAGGACACATCAATTATGTAGGCAAATGCTATAAGGGAGGGATACAAGCAAAGTTTGACAGCTTCCAAACAAGGCAAGGGATGCAAACATTGCATCCCTCCATTCTCAGATACGTACAGTTTCACTACAGAGGCCCCTTGGATCACCTCTTTCCATATCATTGAACTTACACCATATTTTATTAGGCTTAAACACTTGAAAATTATCAATATTTGATGTAACTGATTTTATATCTTGATTTTTCATTTGGACCAAATGTCTATAGTCAAGCATGTTGACTATTATACACATGAATGGTTTTTCATTTGGGCCAATCATCTATAATCAATCATGTTGATTACTCTACACATGCAGTGTTTGGGCCAACTATTTATAATTGTGTTGATTGGGGAAATTGTTTATAATTGTGTTGATTACTTTGTTAAGCATTTTGATTTCTCTGGTTTGATGTGGTCCCGTCATGGTTGGTAAACACTTTGAACTGAAGAGTGACAGATTAGATGTTTGAGAGAACAATTTTTGACCAAGATATTTAATATTTGCTGATTTGGAAATTCCAGTTTTGACACACCATGGCTGAGGAGGACCAATCATGTGACACACAACTAGACCCATCAAATCATCACCAAGCATATGTTAATTCTTTTCAATACATTTGCTGATTTGGAAATTCCATTTTTGACACACCATGGATGAGGAGGACCAATCATGTGACACACAACTAGCCCCATCAAATCATCACCAAGCATATGTTAATGCTTTTCAAGGCATGAAGTCTCTAGCACATGGCATGTTAGCACAACAAGCAATGCGCACAACTCGTTGACGTTATGGAAGGACATGAACAAAGAAGTGAGCAAGAAAATAATCAAGATAGTATGGCCATATGAAGATGCAGGGATCAAGAAAGGGAGGTAGAAAGTATCAAAGTGCCAGCTCCAAGAAATCAGAGAAATCGCTGAGAAGATTTACTTTGAAGTTTTTGGACATCCATTGCGCAACGCAAATTATACTCTATACTTTGTGAAGATGTTATATGAACAATTTGTTCAACAACACCCAATAGGCTTCTCCTCAAAGGAGACAACCATGGCCACACACGATATAAGGGAGGGATGTGTGACATTCACACAAAAAGAGTTGACACTAATAGTTGAAGGTGCTATTGGAAAGGGTTACAAAAATCACATGGCTCCCCTTCAAGTATTCCAAACACCTCTAGCGTCATAAGACAAAATGAAAAAAAGTCTTGATCGCCTAATCCAAGACGTTCAAAACTTGACACAGCGAGTGAATCCCCTAGTTGTTCAAGGGACACACATAACTCACTTGGTTACATCCACAATTAGTCTCCGTATCACACTCAGATGCATATTCATCCTCTTAATTCCCAATATGCTACAAGGCTTTTGACGGATGGATTGGCTTCTACACATTGGCATGCGGCCACTATTATCACATAATCTATTTGATTAGACTAATACAAAACAATAGTCGACGTGGAATCTGCTCAAAAAATTTCATTGGGTGTGTATTACATGTTTGGGATGGCCAATGAGTATAAATTCAAGCAAGCATGACAAAGCACTCCTAGTGCAATTAGCAATCTATTCACTACTAAAGAAGCATAGTATAGTTAGAACACCATACTTCACAATAATAGATGTTGTAATTTTGCCTTAAATCAACATTGTATACATTCAAAACTTGTTAAAGAATATAAGCTTTAGTTACAATTTCACATCTTGCAATCTTGTGACATCTTATGACGAGTCTATGTAATCATTGTTTTTCTTTGAGTCTGTCCATTGTTTATTTTACTCTGTTGAATTGTCTACATCTATCATGTGGCTCTCTTTGATTTTGTCTATCTTACATTGACATACAACAATATTGAACTCACCTTCATCTTTTGTTTAACAATCGTACTGACAGTCGTACATCCAACTAGGCATTTCTTCCTTATAGCCAACACTTTTGATACGATACATTATCTTTTCATTGCAGAACATGTAAACTAATTTTTTAGCTCTATCTACCAATAATCTGTTGTGAATTGTTCTATTAACATACTTGTACATAATCGAATTTCTCTTAGAGCTCAAATTTGTTGCACATTGCACCAAAACTTTCATTTGTTGCAAGTTGCGTGCCAAAACTCTCTTTGCGAGTAGACATAGAGTCGAGTAATGCTCACTACCATTCATCATCCGACACTTCCATACAAGCTTTTCTTTTGCCATCAATTGAACAAAATCATTTGCAAAAAGTCCTTTTTGCTTGAATGCACTCATCTCTTTGATGCAATTAATTTAATAATGTACATTGGAGTAGAACTTATTGACTACCTGATAAAAATCATTTACCACCTCTGTATTTGACACCAAGTCTAAATTCTAATACTCTAGACTGAGCATGTAATCCGTATAGAGTGGACTATGAGCACTCTTCCACCTTGTGTGACCTCCATAATAACTTACATGAAAAATCCCCTTGTATAATATAGCTTTTTTGTCTATTGGCAAAAGATAAGGTATAATATCAATAGACAATCAAGAAAAATGAAACTTTCAGAAGATTAAGCAACCATTGATTGCACAACCAACATCATTGTTTTTGGACCGTTCTAACCGTTTTGAATTTCACTACTATCATCAAATTTATTTTATATGTTTTCTAAGCGTTATCATGGCCTTTGTCTCTCTAAAAAATGAATACACTAAAAAATCATATACTCAAAGGAGAATGAGGCATGCAAGGAAGTGCACTCATGGTCAAGGAAGTGTCAGAAGATGAATGCCACTTTATAAGTGCATGTAAAATTCTTAAGATCTCATTATGAGGCTCGAATAAGTTCTTGGTTGATTCGAAGCGGCAAAATATGGCTTACGGTGGGCGAGAACATGAGGCAAAATATGTACAAGGGCATGTGGGGCATGAAGGCCTAGAACATTCATTTGACTTTTGAAAAATCCCAAAGAGGCTAAATCTTCACAATCATACACTAATACTTGGAACTCTTCCACCTTGTCTTAAAAAGTCAAAGTTAGTATTTCTAAAAGGAAAAAAGTGGTTTTGACTAAATCAATCATAACGAGTAATATAAGCTTGGATTTCAAAAGATAAAATTTCAAGGTTTAGCTCTATAAGTTTGTGAAAGAATTCAAAGTCTAGTTTGGAGATTACAAAGGCCATATGTAGACATGAACAAGAATTTTAGGAACATTTACGAGTATTCCATATAGTACTATTCTATGGAGCTTTTTCTCTTCAAGCTCATAACCAAAGCCCCATAGATTCCACTCCTCTTATTTGTGATATACTTCTATTGATTATTCATTGATGATTTTAAGAAGAGGAGTACAATATATGATGATCAAGGAAGCTGCTAGGTTGCTTGGATCATGGAGTTTTAGCCTCCTCAATTCTATGTATACTCAAGTTTCTATTTGTTCTAAAGAGCTTCAAAATCATAAGCAATGAAAAGCCTTTTGAGGGGTGTAAGCCTTATGAATTTGGCCTTGAATTTTGTGTCATCTCATGTTAACATGCTTTGTATTTCTGGTTATAAGCACAACAATAATACGAGTGTGCAAATGATGCTTGGTTATGCACCCAAAAATATAATCTAGGTTAAGGTGAATCTATGCTTAAAGCAAGCTAAAAATAATTAAGGTTTCAATGGTATTAGAGCTTTAGGTTTTTCTCTTTTATATAAGGTAAAGAAGGGTCTTATCATATACTCTTTGGGACTAGTACTCTTTTCTTTAGCTTCTAATCTATATCATTAACAGGGGAAAAGGGGGGGGGGGGGGGGTATCAAGTACTTAAAGATAACCATGAAGAATAATCCATCCAATGAGATTAATTGGCACAAAATCAATCGTAAGGGAAATGAAGCTTCAACACAAAGGTGTTTAGTACAAAGCTTGCATGAAACACAACAATCCCTCTTTATGACCAATGGTACAAAGGTTGATGTTTTCACATGAAATGATTTTTACCATGTTAAGTCATTTGAGCATACGAGTGCCCACCTATGCAGACACCACATTTTTAATGTATTTGTACTCTGTTATTTTATTGAGCTATTATAGCTATATTGTGTGTAAATTTGGATTCCAAAGTGACAGATCTAACCTATGAGATGTAGTTCTTTCATGAACTTTGTAAAGGCCCATGTGAGCCAAGCCACTAGCCATTTAGAAAGCCCTAGGTATAAAAGACAATAACCTTAGTACAAAAAGGAGGCTTATCTTTTGGAGAGATAATAACTTTGTGTACATATGCTCAAGCGACCAAGCAGATCAAATTTATAATCAACTTTTCTCATGATTGGGTAATCCCATCTTGATTCCAAAACATGCATTGTGTTCCTCTTCTCTTTCTCTTTCATTCAAGTGTAAGAATTTCAAGTTCTGTCAAGGTTTGTGACTTCGTATCTAAGAGCCTAATCTTCAGTTTTGAGTGCTTAAATCATTATTTTTTGACAATTTGACCATAAGAGAGTGTTATTAGATCGAAGGGTGACTTGGTTGGGCTGTTTTGTTGCAGCTTTTGTGACCTAGTACATGATGGATCACGAGTTTGGTACCTTGTTAGATTACAACCAGACTTTGTGGAGATGTCCCCTTAAACCTAATATAGCTTTCCTTAAAGTTTTGTGTCTATTTGGGTTTGTTTAGTCATTAAATGGCACGATGATCTAGAGCAGTGAGATAGACCATAAGCAGATTTTCAGATGGTGATTTGCTTAATGAGTTGATGCATTTGCTTGTTAGGTTCACTCTTGAGGATTAACCGTCAAAGAGTCTATGTGTCCCATCCAAGTCACTTCCCTAAGTATTGACATTATTATGTTAGTGCAAAATAGCTATGCTACAGACTCTTGTCACAAAAATCTGCTAATATTGGTGCCATTGTCGAGGAATGATCCATAGGTGGTGAGTGACCTAGTGCGTATTTTGAGTTTTATTGGCGAGAGATTAGACTTTCCATTCCATTTATACTAGCAACAAAGTAGCTAAACGGTGGTTTAGCACTTGATAGAGTCTAGAAGTCAAGGAGTTGCTAGATCTATTCTCGAGGGGTAAAGAGAGTCATGAGTGGAATAGACAAAAGCATTTCATTTTTCAATTTTCTCATTAATTTTAGAGTGATGATTTATTTTTTATTACCACTCAAATTTTCATTTTCATCTGATTTTGTTTCAAATTTCTTTCCAGCACATAGAAGTAGAGTAAGTAGAAACCAGTGCCATCAAATTGCACTAAAAAGATCAAGGCTTAAAACCATATTTGGGGAAAAAAGACCATAACTCAGAAATTTTGAAAATTTGATGGTAGAGACCTAAAAGCTGATCTAAAACCATAAAGGTGTTACTCAAGGGCCTCAACAAACTCATCAGAAGCAGGCTAGAAATTTTCAGCAGAATGTGTGATTAAACATGGATTGTGATCCATGTATCCATGAAAATTTTCAGCAAAACCTGTGGTTAAACATGGATCACGATCCATGTATCCTAGAGGCCATTTTTGCAAGAAAGTTGTTAGTGACACTCTGCATGAGTAGAGCATTCCTGAGAGAATATTTGGTTGCAAAAAAGTTTCAAAGATCAAATCAAAACTAGCGGATAGGGCAAAAATTATGGAAACAAGGATTACAAAAACAAAATTGGGCTATCTTGAGATTTTGAGATCTAAATCTTAAAAGACCAAGTGCAGTAGTTAGACAAAATCAGTGTTTAGAAACAATGAAATTTGTAGATTGATCTATGGTGGAACATGGATCATGATCCCTGTATCCCTAAGACAAAACTGGGAAAAATTGAGAGCAATTGATAAAGCTAACTTCAATTGACTAAAACAAAAGTTTGGGATTAGATTGTGGTAAAAAACACACTCAAAAGAAGGAAAATGTGAAAAAACACTCAAAGTTACTCTATATGACCAAAACTTGGGGAATTTCAACTTTTTGTGATTTAGACCCAAAACGTTTTAGGAAACAGCATCCAAATAGCATACACCACAAATTGATCAAATTTCATGTCAAAAGGAGGTTAAACATGGACCGTGATCCACGTACCTCATTAGAGATTTTGGATGAAAATTGAGCATTGAGTAGTTGAGACTTAGAGAAACACATTTCCCAAAAGAGACACTTGCAAAAAAGTTGAAGACGGTGAAAATAGTCAAAACCACCAAAGCAAACACAAGAGTTTCACTCTTGGCTTTACCAAAGTAGATCCAAGTTCAAAATGAGTTTGGGGATAGGCTACTAACATCATAAGCTATCAACTCACCAAATTCCAAGTTCAGATGTGATTGAACATGGATCGCAATCCATGTCCCCCATCTGAAAAATTTAGTAGAGATTTTTCCAGTTTGTAACAAACACCAATAGAAACAATACTCCACAAAGAAAGATTGCCAAAAAAGCCCAAAAAGCTTATCGAAAGTGCCAAAAACAATTCAAGGTTAAAATCATAAAGTCCGACCTAGGGTTTGACTTTCAGCAGACCTAACCAAGTCTAAATCACACAGAAAACATATATATGGTGTAAGTGTACCAAGGTAATTTGTGTGTAAAATTTCATCACATTTTTCCATTGAGGTCGCCATGGATCGCGATCCATGTTCCTCTATCACGGATTGAAACCATAATTTTAGCATAGCTAGATCTAGTCATAAGAAGTATAGAGGTATTTTCAAAATTGAATTTGGACATCAAAGCCCAAGTCCAAATCCCAAAATTATCCAAGTACTTTGAGAAACTGCAATAAGTGACCTAATTTCCAATGCAAAGGTAGAAACCCAAAAAGTTGGATACCATAGTATCTAGTAATCATGTTGATCCTAATGGTACCAAGAAAACTCAATTTGGCCTCCGAACATGGATCACAATCCATGTTTCCATGGTGACAGTTGGACCTGAATATATAAGGAAACACATCCCCAAGTCCAATTTTGGAAAAAATTGAGCAAGTTTGGGTCAAAATGCATCAAAACACAAGACACCCTCAAAATCGTATATCAAATATAGGGTTTGGCATTGAACCTATCAAAACTATTCCAAATTCAAAAAGATTTGAGATATAGCTTGTAAACATAGAGTGTAACAGACTCTCCAAAGATCAAGTCCAGATGTGGTGGAACATGGATCATGATCCATGTCCCCCTACTTAAAAAATTGATGAAAATTGTTACAGCGCCTATAAATGACCTTATCTAGCTACTGTCAAAATTTTAAGTCAAAATTTGATAGGGGGCCATAGATGGTGATCATGTACCTCTTCATGGTGGGGGTATCTGAATTGATGAGCCTATAGATGTACTTGAGTACATCTTATACCTCAAGTTTGAGCTCAAAATACTCTTTGGAGATTAAGATACAAGTAAAAGTTCTCGTGTCCTGGTCTTGAGACTGTTTTGATTGTTGTTTCAAGTGAAATTCACCAAAATTGCTTTAAATTTTTCTACAAAAATCCAAATTGAATCAGGTAAAGCCTTGATAAAAGCTTGTGAGCCATAGGACTTTTAGGGTACCCAAAACTAGTTTCCATAGGCCAAAGGGTCACAAAGAACTGACTTTTGAGAGACCTGACTAGGGACAAAAGGGGATAAGTTGCATTAATCCAAGGTGGGCTTGTCAAATACTATCTTGAGAGTATTCACTGAGCCTTAACCATGACAAATCATCCACCACCAACTCATAGATATGCAAACTGCCAGAAATGTTGCAACACCTTCAAAATTGGCATTGAGAGAAAACGTGGAGATGTATCAAACATACAACACCACACCTCAAGGCATGGCTCATGGGTCCTTGCCAAGTCATTATACACCTCATTATAAACTGCATTAGCCATGATATATCTCAACTCAAATGCACGTGCTTAGAAATACGAGAGAGAAAAATGACGAAGACCTAGAGGAGAAGCATCTATTGATCAACAAACCCAACGTGAGATTCATCAAAACCAATGAATCCATGAGAGTTCTAATAGATTACATTCATGAGGGCTCATATAGTTTCACAAACGAGATCAACATAACTTCTACAAGTGTGTACAACCCAATGTTTTTAGACCATAAGAATCTATATGCATTCACATATACAGACTCCCACTGAGTGCAAGTCTTGATGGTAGATAAGTATGATGAGAGTACAAACTTGTTGATCCAATTGACCTATAAAGGTACACATACAAGGGTAATCCAATCTCTATGTACTTTTAGCCTAATGTGAGTGCTCCAGGGATCTTTCAAACCAAAACACAAGGACTTGAGATGCAATCTATGGGAAGAACGGGATGCAACGAGTCTCTTAGGGGATCTGTAGAATCACAATTCGGACATAGATTAAAAAATGATGCTAGAGCATATATCAGAGAGGATTCCACCAGTATTTTCTCCAAGACAAGAAGAGAGAGCAAGAATTGAGTTTGCAAGAGACCACAAATTGGTCAGATTGGTGACTGAATCATGACAAATGAGAGCATCTCAAGTGGCCAAATGTATCAAAGCAAAGTACAATGGGTCATGGGATCATTATGCATACGTTTCACTATTTAAACAAGTATTTGGTTTCCATACACAAAATGTGGGAATCTACTTAACCTTGGAAGGGACAACATTGACTTGGTTCCAGCCATTGAACATAGAGGGTTTTTCAAACATTGAACAACTCTTGTAAGAATTTGCAGAGGCATTCTCTAAAAGGGGGATCTAGTACAACATGATGTCATAGATTTATGCTTTCAAGCAAAAGGACAATGAAAAAGGTGAATGAAGTAGTGCTTTGATTCAAAAAATACCTTGAGACATGTCATGCACGAGAGTTACCACAAGGGGAAAGATTGTCAGCTCTCTCTATAGACGGCTCAAAAATAAACTCTTAAACATGATCTACACTTAAAAGGATGTATCACCTTTGGCAAATCATGAAATAAGCTTTGTACCTTTGTGGACAATTATAAATCTTATGCTGGTGAGATTATAGAGGATGTGAAAACTACGACATGCAATGTCTCCTCATCTTCTAGTGAAACCAACATGATACGAGTTACTCAACCTCAACCAATGCCCAATCTAGCTGAGCTCGTAGAAGAAGTAGCACACCCACAACTGAAAAAGTGTGACACGTGTAGGAGGGACTATCCTACTCACTTATGTGATACACAACCAAAACCAACAATAGTCAACACAAGATACCCTTTGATTGAAATGGTGTGCCATAGAGCATCAATGGAACAATCGCGAGATGAGCGAGTGCTATTATAACTAGAACTATGTGCAAGAGAGATCATACAAATCTCAAGCAGGGCAACACCTCCAAGATTTTGAATAAGTCAAAATAGGATTTTCCCAAGCATTGAGGGAATGCAATCATCCTATGTGCCACAACCCATGAGAAATCATTATTCCATGAACAAGAACACCTTAATGCTCATAGCCGATCAAGAATATCGACGAAAGACCATTCTTACTAGACAAGAACAACCATTGGCTGCACCACTAGCTACCCCCCCAGCGTATGAGTGTGGAGGTGATCATTCCTCAAGGATTTTTCCACACAAGGGTGAACGTAAAGATATTTTTGGATTCTCTGACGAATGTGCAATCACTCATGTTCTTTCAAACCGTCTAAAAAATCTTGATAACAAGGGGAAGGCAACAATGAATGTTGTATGAGAGTTACCTTCTTCAAGCGGATCTAAGGTAGAACCCACTGCTCCCATAAATGTGATTACTAGAGCTCGAGCTCAAGAAGCTGCCAAAGACAACCCTGTTGTTGACGAGGAACATAAAGTGCCTGTTCAAACAAAAATTTAGAGCTTATTAGTGAGGACTCAAAGAAAATCATGGAAACCTAAACGAGATAAAAGGAAAGCAAAAAGGCT
Organism: Adiantum capillus-veneris; assembly: GCF_014529385.1. Taxonomy (NCBI): domain Eukaryota; kingdom Viridiplantae; phylum Streptophyta; class Polypodiopsida; order Polypodiales; family Pteridaceae; genus Adiantum; species Adiantum capillus-veneris. The sequence continues at coordinate 27,024,354 of NC_140955.1, read as the reverse complement.
AAAGGAGAAAACTACCTTGGAAATGGAATTTCTTCAAACCAAAGAGCACCTAAAACAAGAAAAACAAAACAAGGAACATACAAAGAAAGAAAATTCATCTAAGATGCCGTCAGGAGGATCGATTTTGGTAGACAAAGTCCTAGAGCCGTTAGATGCAAAAAAAATAGACACTAAAAATATGAAAACGGCTCATAAATACAACTCAAGCTCTAATGGAGCCAGAGAAACTAAACATCCCTAAACAAGAAGTGTTAATCCACAAAAGGATGAAAAATTGAGCACAAAAGAGACAAAACAAATGATCACATGAGACTAGAGACAAAAATACCATTGGACAATAGGGTAGTGGCTAATACCACAAATGACTCAAAGCCACAAGTGATGATGTCAATTCTTGAAGTGGAAGAGCCATGGCCACAAGTCTTATGGGAAACAATCAGAAATGAGAAGGATGGTAGTGTTCAAGTCTGTAGCTATCACAGAGATCAACATGTATCACGAGTTTTACCCAAGCGACATACAATCTCTATATGGTGATGCAGGGTCTATATTATCTAAAGAGAGCAAACCACACTCTCTACAGACTCTACCATCATATACAAGAGAACATGAAGTGGTACCATGTCAGTGGAAATCCCACATCAAAAATGATGGATACTAAAAGCTTGCATAGTTTTTTGTCAACTCCTAAATAATGCATGATTACTCTCTCAAAGTTGTTGAAAATCAAACCACACCTCTGGGGAGAAGCGGGCAAAAATCTAGAGAATATGGGATTGAAAATTCCTCTTCAAGACATCCCCTTAGATAGTCAAATGGGTAAAATGACACAAAAGCAACCAAATGCAAAACCAGTACTTGAAAACAAGGTGGAGATTATTGTGAAGGGGAAGAAGGAAATACCACCTTGCCCAATGAAACTAAAACTCACAGATGGTTATGTAGAGAGACATATGGGTATGCTAGAATTTTTTTTTGTAACATCTTGTAGAATAGAATACAAACATACATTTGCAATAGTAGATTTTGGGAAAGACAAAAAATTTGATATCATTTTGGGACTTCCATTCATGAGACAACCTAAAATTATACAAGATTGGGGCTATGACCACATCTACTTGAGTCACAAAGAGGTTACAAGGCCATAGCTATAGAGATGTCACAAAGACACTTGTTAATGAGTTCAATTCAACGGCCACAAACGAACCAAAAATACCTACATGGCTAAAGACTAAAGCACATCTTTTGATGTGTGGAGCTTCCAAGTGTGAGAGTTTGGTGAGAGAAGATTGTTTCTTAAAGAGACCGGTAGAGGACAAAGATTACATCCTAGAACCATTATTTGAGGATTTATTTGATCCATTTGGATGGGACCAAATCATGGCTACTCTAGATGTGTGGGTAAATGAAACAACACCTACAAAGTTTTGTGATGAGGAAGGCTATGACATAGCTCCCTACTTTATGATAAAAGTGTTGAAGGAAGCTAATGAAAATTGTGAGTATGAGAGCAAAAAAGGTGTGACAAACAACTAGTTCATGAATCATGATGCACAAGCACAAGCGAAGGAGGAAAATCAACCACGAGAATATGTCATCATTGACATACGTGGAAGAAAGAAGAACAATGGTTGTTTCAAAGAAGCCGACTCCAAAATAAAACACAATCAAAAGTAGATGGAGAACATGTGTTTTCAAGTTTCACATTAGATGTTCAACAAAATCAACATCAATAGTAGAACAAGAATAAGACAAAAGATCAATTGTCTTCTATAATGATCAAATTCAGCTTATGTGGAGAAACATGACTCAAAATGACACGTTCATTTGCGATAGATCCTTATGCTACAAAAAATCTAATGTCTTATGGCACTTGGATAATGATGGAAAAGCCACCAATCCAAGAGCTAGAAGAAACAACGTACACAAGTTCTAAAATGCCAATTCCCAGTTTTGGCATGGCAAAAGCCGTATTCAAGTTGAGTAATCGGGAGTTCAAGGAAACCTTCTACATAATCAAACCTCATCACATCAAAGAGAGTCCGGTCCTGAAAAAAATATGGATGAACATCTTTTTTTGACAACAACAACAACGATAATAGTCCTAGAAGCATCTCTAATCCATGCAAAAAAGAAAGAACCAACCATAGTAGAAAATTGTAAAGCTAAAGCAAGCACTAAAAAATTAGATCAACCTTGCAAGTCAAGTTTACCTTCAATGAGACACCATCAAACTACGTAGCCTCCTCATCAAAAGCCAAACCATTGACAATGCAATGGAAACTTTAGGCAAAAGTTTTTCAACCAAAATTTCCATCACAACAAAGCCTCCAAAAGAATCCAAAATGAATCAACCAAGTGTTATTATCTAAAGAGAACATCAAAGTCAAAGATCCAGTTTGGATACACCAATCACAAGTTCAACCACAACAACCAAAGGTAATAGGGTGGGTAGCATCAAATGAGTCAATAACTGCTCAAGACTGCTTTCAAGGAATGTAATGGAAATGTTCATGAACATTGAGAATAGCAAAATTAAGAAAATTGTAGTGAGCATTTTTATGAGATTGCTTTGACTAAATAGAACTTGATTAGAGGTAGCAGCATAACCATTATACTTAATTAACTTGGCATGAACAATACTTTGCAAGAGAGAGAGTTAGAGAACTTGACAACAATTGAGGATCGGATTTATGTGGAGCCGATCCCTCCTCCAAAAGGCTTTTGTATTATAATTTCTCTCATAAAGAGAGACTTGGTACAATACAAGATTTGTGTTCCTTGAAACCTTGATGGTGCAATGAAGATAGGGAGCTTCATGCGCCACAATCATGCCCATAACTTAGCTAAATGAAAGCATTAACGTGTCCCTGACCTCAGTCCCAAGATCTCAAACACCTTCAAAGGTGGAGAGAGCTAGGGTACCAAAGTTATACTTCTACCAAGCTACCCAACAAAGACATGTGAAGCAACAAATCATTCCAATCAAGCTACTCAAATCACAAGGATCTCATGAAGGTAACTCTCAAATATGGTTACCAAAAGTAGTAGCTCTACCTAGAACAACTAAGATCATGTAACACAAGGCTTCACCCAAAGGCAAGCAATCACAACAGGGCCAACAGAAGTCAATCACAACTGGAGTGATACAATGTCTAGATGGATACCTTGTTTTCTACAACAAAAGAAAGGCTTTTACAATGGTAATAATCAGATATGGATACAAAATCCTAGTGTCCATCAAGTCATAGAGCAAAAAGGGAAAATGCAAAAGAAAGTCACATGGAAACAAAAAACAAGGTGGTTCCAAAATTTCTATTGGAAACTCAATCACAGAGAACTCACAAACATCTACACCGATTCTCATGGGAGATAAAGCAAAGGCTCCATCAATCCCTACTACAATAGTAGAACCTTTTTCACAAAGCAGTATCAACATACGGCACACAAATCAAGAGGAGGAGAAGTATGCCAACCTACTGCACAAAATAGTGGCATCCAAAGACCAAAACAATGAAAGAGGCCTAAATCTCAAGAACCTATGGAATTTGATTTCTGGTCTTGAAAAGGTATGACGTCCAAGTTGCCATTAAAAATACATGGCGTAAAAGTCAGAGTCAAATAGTTAAGCCACTAATGAGCGATGTGTTAGTTCCAAAGCTTTAAGTATTATTCTTTGTGGTCTAAGAGTCTCATCTATTCTAGGTATTGCTCAAGGTGAAAGAGTTGAGCATATTTATGTTGTGTCGCTCATGCTAGTATAGGTGAGCATAAGAGTTAAAGTCTATGTGTTTTAACTCTGGTGAAGTGAAGGAGGAATTTCAAAAAACACTCACGCATTGAGCACAGTGAGATATGAGTGGAGAAGCTTCTACATCAAAAACCCTTCGTGGAAATGTGGAAGCTATTGTGACATCCTTTGATGTCATGTGTGCTACATTTGTTCCTTGAAGCACCCATCAAATCCATCTTTCACATTTCATGCTATTGCTTGATAGATTTTTTATATGCATTTAGAGTGTCCCATAATTGACACTTGCATTAGGCACTCTTTGTTTCTCCCAAAAGCACTCACTTGCATGAACAAATACTTAAAGTCCAACTCCTCAATTCCAATAAGAGCATATACCAATGGCACTCTTTTCCCCTTTGGTCATCTAGGTTTTAGACCCTAATCTAGAAACACTCATCACTATCCTCTTGTACTATATTCCTCCTACATTAGGTACTAGTAATAAGAAAATTGCTTTCTATATCATTTGTCAAAGATTTCAAGAAACAACTATAGGTCTCAAATATGCTAGTGACAACAACTCTTATCTTTGAGGACAACAAGAAAGCTCCAGTCAACAATGGCAAGTCAAAGAATGGCTTACAAAAACAAATGACAAGCATGGACAAATTCAGCAAGAGAGCTATGAACAACAATCATAAGGGAGTCACACAGTGCTTCAAGTTGGTGAAATATTGTAGAAGACCCACATTGTAGTGGAAACCAAAGGCAAGTTCCATCATGAAGTCAATGACCAAAAGAGGCTCAATTCCCAAATAGGTAGGCAACATCAATAGTCATCTTCACTACCAAAAGTGACCACAAAAAGGAGAATGTGCAACAATAGAAGCCCAATTCATGTATCAATCACATATATAAATCACTAAAGGAAGTGGGACGTGTCATTAGCTACAAAGAAATTTCAAAGATAGAGACCAACCTCAATGACAAACCTAAAGACAACCCTCCCGACAAGATTGACATGGTCGTGTCAAGGGGAGGATAGGAACTAGGAAGAGGGGAGTGTTTGGCCATTTCAACATATGACGCCCACCTAGCCGGACACCACATTTTTAGTATATTTGTACTCCATTATTTTCTCAAGCTACATATTGTGTGTAAATCCATATTCCAAATTGATAGATCTAATGTATCAGTTGTAACTTCTTCATTATATTTGTAAAGGCCCATGTGAGCCTGCGACCACCGGCCATTTAGAAAGCCCTAGGTATAAAAGACAATTAGTATGAAAAAGAGGCTTATCTTTTGGAGAAAGAAGAACTCTGTGTATGTACGCTCAAGTGGCCAAGCAGCTCAGATTTGTAGTCAACTTTTCTCATGAGTAATCCAATTTTGATCTCGAAACTTGCATTGTGTTCCTCTTCTCTTGCTCTGTCATTCAAGTGTAAGTATTTTAAGTTGTGTCAAGGTTTGTGACTTTGAGTCTGTGAGCCTAATCTTTAGTTTTGAATGCTTAATTCATTGTTTTTTTACATTTTGATCGTAGGAAAGTGTTATCAAACCTTAGGGTGACCTGTTTGGGTTGTTCTATTGCAATTTCTACGGGTACATGATTGATCGCAATTTTGGTACCTTTTCATATTACAACCAAACTTTGTAGACATGTTTCATTATACCTAATATAGCTTCCCTTAAAGTTTTGTGGCTACTTAAGTCCATTTAGCTTTTGAAAGAGTGTGATGAACGAGAGCCGTGAGATAGGGTATAAGTAGATTTTTTGAACAGTGAGTCACGGTTGGTGATTGCTTGTTAAGTTGATGCATTTGCTGGTTAGATTCACTTCTTGAGAATCGTACACCCTCAAAGAGCCTCTGTGCCCCATCCTTACTTCCCTAAGTATTGACATTATTATGTTAGTTCTAGATAGCTATCCTACGGACGTCCATCGCGGTGACTTGCTAACATACCACAAGAACTCCTCCTTGAGAACTACCTACCCCCCCTCCCCCAAACTCTACTTAAACATCAAAAATGTATTTTTCTCTCGCTATGAACCCTTTCTCAACCTCTTTAGTGCTGAAATTGGCCCCATTTGTTCTCCATCCTCTTTCCTATTCCCCTTCTCACACTCTCTCTCTAAAACTTGCACCAATCCAAGAACTCCATAGTTGTCATCTACACTCTCACTCTAAAATCTGCACTACCCTTAATTCCTTTTTCACCCACCCTCCATAGCTACCATCTACACTCTCTCAAGGAGGTCAAACTCAAGCTTAAGCTCTCCCATATGCCCTCACTTTTCCATAGATACCATCTACACTCTTTGAAGCTCATCCCAAGCTCAAGCTCTCCCACCTATCCTCAATTCTCAATAGCTACCATCTACATTATCTCAACCTAAGGTTAAAGAGATTTGGAATCAACTCTCTACACCTCTCTCCTTGCACCTTCTTGTGGGATGTGGGCTTTTGTTGCATCTCTTGTGATGAGAACAACCTCTCCACTTAGGATTGTGATGTGTCAACAAGCCATGTGATAGAACTTGTGAATACCTTGTGTGACTCGTATGTGGAGAGCCTAGTCAATAGTCCTAATTGGCTTACTTGTGATGCCACCCAATATGTGTGCAAATATGCCTAGCTCAAAGCTATAAATTGAACTTTTCATACACTCAATAATTATCCTAATAATCAAGTGTGTTTGTGTCAAGTTTATGCTTCCATTGCATTGAGTAATTAGTATGTAATTAGTTTCTCTAATTACTTTAATAATGTCTTTACCAAGAATCGTACTTTGCCTTATCCACCGTAGCCATTGATATGAACAATTGGTATTAGAGCCATCAAGGTGATTAGAATCTCCTAATTATCGATTAGATCTTAAATGTCTCTCCCTATGCTAGATTGTTATGGCTTCTCCTCTTAGCCCTTACAAATACCAAGTTGCTACCCCTTTTGCATTGCATTTTAATCACTCATTTAATCTCTCTCTTTTGAGTTCTCTTATGTTGAGAAATTTACTAATGCAATTCCACCCCCCTCATTAATATGCTTAAATAAGGAATTTGCATTTAGCACGCATATGCACGTATTTGTGGAGTGATTAATGCCTCTCTAGGTATCAATTAGGTCAACTTTAGGTAAATTTTATGCAGCTTTGGGGTGTTTTTGCTTGATTGTACTTGCAAAATAAAATACTTCAAGTCAATTTTGTGGTTTTGTGCTTCAAAGTCTTTAATCAACTCCTTGATCACCAAAACTATTATTAGGTGTGTGTAACAAGGTTGTTTTATTATTGTGTTTGTGTGAAAGAGAAGTGTGGAGCTTGTTTTCTTGACTTTTAAGAAAAATAGAAGGTTTTCCAATTCCAAAGTTGGCAGCATGCTATCTCTAGCAGCGTATCAAGCTGGACGCAATCATTTTTGGCAAGGGAGACTTAGCTTGAATTAGCCTATTTTGGAACTCAATACAATCGTACTTTGGAAATTTTGCAAGAATCTCAGCCACACCATGAGTTATCATTGAGTAATTAGCCCCATCACATGTGTAGTAACTACGCCACTTTCTCCCCTTCATCCTCTTCTACTCACTCCGACCCTTGCCCACCTAATTATGATATCAACCTACCCATTCAAATTCTACCTCCCCTTGTCCCCATGTGTGCAACACTCTACACAAACCTACTACCATTGACGAAGCCCTTGAAGTTCAAAGACCTAAAATAACACATCATCACTTTGTATGGACACACATGTGGTAGCCATTCCTTATTCTGATATAATATCATCCCTCTACATGCACCGCATTCCTTGCTCCCACGTATTGTTGGTCTATTCCCACAATATCACCTATTGCATGTTGAAGCCTATGGTCTAGTGATGGTGCCTCAAAATATTAACAATGAGTGCTACCCCAACCATAGCCTCTAGCTCTCAACGTCCATCATGCAAGCATGCATTACATCACATGCTATTAACAAGAGCTACTACCGCACGAGGCTGCCCTACTATTGAGTCTCCCACTTGCACTATTGGCATACTACTATCATTGTGGTCACTATCATTGTTGCCAATGGCAATGTTCTACTATCCATGCTATACACGTTGTCCCATGCACAAGCATTTTTCCTCGGCAACACTTTTTGGCTCCTCCAAAAGGTCAATGCCCACATAACTAGTGATTCATTAAATGCCTCAATGTTGTTTCTTTTTGCCTCTTGGCCTTAGATGCTCATGCTCACCGTCAATGCTTCAAAGTCCTTTGCCTCTTGGCCTTAGATGCTCACCATCAATGCTTCAAAGTCCTTTGCAAGGGAAATTTTAAGCCACAAAGGCTATGTTCTTCTATCAATGCTTCTTCAAAGTCCTTTGCCTCTTGGCCTTAGATGCTCACCATCAATGCTTCAAAGTCCTTTGCAAGGGAAATTTTAAGCCACAAAGGCTATGTTCATCTATCAAATCCATCTCCTACCAAAACCAAAGAGCATTTTATGCTTAATCTGTTAATAGTGTGCTTAAATTCTTGTAATACACAATATAAGCTAGCATCACACGATGACACACTCATTTTGATGTAGTTACTCACCTAGAGGATTAGACATTGTCCCACATCCAGGTAGTAAGACCTTCCTCTCATGAATATAAGGAAGTGCGCCATAATGGGAGGTGAGAAGAGTACCAATAAATTCAACAGTCAAGAGTTTCATACCTAGAAATCCAAATAAAAAGGTAATTCATGCGCTAGTAAGTATGACTGGTGGGGTCAAACGACTCATTGAAGCCAAAAGGGTAGAAACACGGCATAGTCTAGCACAATTTGTCATTAAAGAGGAGCAACCTCTTAGCATCTAGCACATCATGTAGCTAAAGACGAGCAAGCTCTTGGCATCTTTCTCACTTCACTCAATGAAAATTTTGTGGATTATCTTGAAAAATTTCATCACGAGGCATGGACCACCTTAGAGAAGCACTTTTGTGTTGTTGCTAAACACTCCAAGATTGCATTAAAGATGTATATAATGAAGACCAAATTGCTATTAATCTCAAAGTTGTACTTGATTCATATTTTGGGCAAATTATCACAGTGCTCAAAGAGAAAGACCCAGTCCCTAAACTTGAAGATGTAATAAAATCTCTTCAAGAGCTTCAAAAGAAGATTGAAGGCCATCAACCATAGACAAGAGATGATTTTTTTATCTGATCTAGCCGCTACAATTGCAACACCAAAACAAACTTGAAGTGCACACATTGTGGTATCCAATTGTCTTTCTAAAGATTTCTATGAATTCAAACAGGGTTGTTGTTGGGACTCGGGATTTTGTTGCATCTCTTGTGAGAACAACCTCTCTACATATGATTGTGAGGTGTCAACAAGCCATGTGATAAACCATGTTAATACCTTGTGTGTCCTATGTGGAAACTTGCCTAGTCATCAGTAGTCCTAATTGGCTTAGTTGTGATGTCACCCACTATGTGCGCAAAAATGCATAGCTCAAGGCTACACATTGAGCTTTTGTATACACTCAATAACCATCCTAACATCAAGTATGTTTATCAAGTTTATGCTTCTATTGCGTTGAGTAATTAGTGTGTAATTAGTTTCTCTAATTTCTTTTATCATGTCTTTATGGTGAATGGTACAAACACTTATGCACCATGGCCATTGATATCAACACACCTCATCCTTCCACCTTCGCAAGTTTAACTGTTATTGCACACAGCCATGTCCACCCTTAGCAACGTTGATGAAAGTATGCTCTATCACATGTCATACAAGCTACTTATGGAGAGGTGTATCTTCTTTTATTCCCACTTGTATGCTATTGCAAGTAGCCATGCCCGCCTCTGCTAGTCATAGGAGACCCAACAATGACATTGGTGAGATGCTTTTGCACAACACAAGGAATCATGATGGTGAATGGATCAATGGTAGCTTTAAAAAGGGGGACTAGTGTTCATGCAACTGAGGATCATGGATAGTCATCATGTATCATGGTGTACTAGAGAAACATCAAAAAGGGAGGCTTCAAGGTTTTCGATCATACAAATGACGTCATTGTGGTGCTTGTGCAACATGTTTACTACACCTTTGATCTTCACCTACACCCAACCAACAATGGACAAGCCTTTCTCACCCATTGTAACTACACTTTGTGATTAATGATTGCATTGAATGTGTGAAATGAATGACCCATATCATTCATGTTCTTTGTGTAGATGTGTTTCCATCTAACTTGGTAGAACAACAACTTCTCCATAGCCTTACATGTAGCTTCATGGAGCTCCATGCCATCATTGCTAAGAGTATGCTCACCCACATGTCCTACAAGCTACTTATGAAGATGCATATCTTCTTTTACTCCCACTCTTATGTCATACCCAAGGCTCTTTGAAGCACTACAAGATACTAAACCAATTGATATATGTTTGATTCAATGCAATGAGTAACCACAACCATATAAAATGGTAAGAGATATTCAATCCAACATTAAGTATGTCAACGCTGCTAGATCCGTCGATCTTAGTTGGTGGTTACCTATGCATCTCTTTGTACAAGATTTTTTGTTCTTATTTCTTGAACGATGTTTAATTGCAAGGATGTGGGTTTAACAATTTAAGGTGGTGTGTTGTAGTCAATTAAGGAAGGGAATTCATGATGGGGGAACATTCAAGAGTGTGGTTGATTCCTTCAAGTTTTTCCTTAAGTGCAATTTTTTAACGAGCATTGGATGTGCAAGAGGGTGAGCATTCATAATGGGGGAACATTCAAGTGTGTGGTTGCTTCCTTCAAGTTTTTCATTAGGTGTGAGTTTTTAACAAGCGTTGGATGTGCAAGAGGGCGAACATTCATATTAGGGGAACATTTAAGTGTGTGGTCGTTTCCTTCAAATTTTTCATTAGATGCAATTTTTTAACGAGTGTTGGTTATGCAAGAGGGTGAAATGGACTCCTCTTCAAGTTACCAATGAGGTGTATCCCTTTGACTTGATGTTTACCTCACCTAAATGTGTTCAAGTGACTGTGTAGGTTAGCAAGCATTGGAATCTTGCTCATCTTTCTGATCAATTGCTTATAATGGGAGTGGATAATGTACATGCGGCTTCTTCTTTTCAAGCTCATAATCAAAGCCCCATGGATGCCACTTTTTTTTATTGCAATAATCTTGTATTGATTATTTATTGTTGAAGAAAAAGGAGAACAACATGATAATCAAGGAAGCCACTAAATTGCTCGAGTCATGGAAATCGTAGTCTCCATGACCATATTAATACTCAAGCTTCTCTTTGTTGTAAAGAGCTCCAAGATCATAAGTTAAAAAAATCCTTTTGTAGGGGATCAGACTTGCGAAATGTGGCCTGAAATTTTGTGTCGTGTCATGTTCATCTTTTCCTTGATTTTGGTTATGAACATGCTAGTAATATGTACACAGAAATGATGCTTGGTTGTATAGTCTATGCTAAGGTGCTCTATGCCTAAATCAAGGTAAAACTATTTAATGTTTCAATTATGATGCATGCAATGACTATTTAGGTGATGTTTAATTATAAGAGTGACATGTTATTGCTTATGAGAGCCTTTAGCTCTACTAAGAAAAATTGTAGGTGAACTCAAAAGAAGAGATACTTGATATTATTCATGCATTAGTTAATAAGAAGAATTTAACTGATGGGCACCATGTCATCATCCAAACAAACCAGTAAAAAATCAAGTATTAAATGACTCATACCAAGCTATCAAATGAATGAACAAGGTGGAATTTTTTCCTTTTCCTATTTCCTTTTTCAAATGCTACAAAAGCACAAATCGTGGGATGCCCTGGGAATCACACTCTTTAGTTGGATCTTACTGAAGCAAGTAACACCCTATAATCTGTCAAGTATATAATCGATCCTAGGTATTGAAGATTTTCTCTAAGAGCTCTATAAGTCCATGCACATCCTGTGAGATCCGGCTTTCTTTGGGACAAGTAGCACTAGTGAACAAAAAGGGGGTGAACTCGGCTAGATCAAGCCCTTTTCCAATAGATTGTTGACTTTAGCTCATGATTTCTTCTTATTGTGCTTGGCTAATGCTATATGGGGGTTGCACTTGGAGGTTGGGATCAAATCAATGGTGTGATCTTCTAGTTGCTTAGGAGGTAAATCGTATGAGAGACCCTTTGAGAAGCAATCTTCATGAGACTTGAGAAAACGTAGACATTCTACCTCTAAACTTAGACAAGCTAGATGAACTCTCCTATTTGAAAAACATCACATGAGAAAAATTATGTGATTTCATTAAGTTAGAAATGACAAATGCTGATACAAGAGAAATAGATTCTACTTTGAGTTTTACATCAACGACTAGGTTCTGGCCACCCCTTACGATCCCTTCAGATGAGCTTACTAGCTTGAGATCTACTATCAAAATGTTCATGTGGTGCCATGACGCTCGAAGATAATAGCACACCCCTCAAGTGGCATGATTTAGAAGTCTTCTTGTCCACCAACATAATCTTGTCCATGCAAGAAAAGATTTCCTATCAGTGCCACTACAATCTCATCCCTTGGTGTTTTTATAATAGTGTCCATCCATGGTTCCACGTTTTCAAACTTCATTCCTAGCTGCCATCTCTAGTGAAAAAAAGTTGGCCTTGGTGATGTTGTCAAAGGAATCAAAGCATACCAATCTTGTACTTTGCCCCATCCTTTGTATAGCTCAATACTCTAACTCTCTTCATCCCATGGAATTCCCATAAAATTTAAGATCAATCTTGCTCTAGTCTTACCCTTCTTTTCTTGCTGCTCCCCAATTGCCTTTGATGTTTTTGGTTTGTCCACTAGACTTTACTCCTCCTTTAAACACTTAGTCACAAGATGACAAGTCTCTCCACAAACTGGCTACACCTTTGTTCCTTGAATTTTGGTATGGTAACAATGAATATAGACCTATAGGACTAACGCTTGGCTTTACTCAATAAACTCTGAGATTCATTTATCAAATGAAATCCCTTCATAGTTCAAAACCAAATTAATAACTAAATTCTTTTAGGTCTTAATTTGAATTTTTTAGTAATACCATGGTCTCATTAAAAGATATACCTTTACCATATTCTCTGCAAGGCACGGTCAGAGTAGGATAAGCTAAACCTTTTCTTTTGTAAGAGCTAACAACATCACAAAGTAAGACCATAGTTCCCAAAAGATAACACAATTGGTTTATTTATACAAAAAGCTTTTAATATGAAGTACTTTCAAGCAAACATAAGAGAGAGGGTTCTTCAACCACCATAAAATTCATTTTAAACATTCCAAAATTGAAAAAAGATATTACTATTTTGTGAGTGTTTAGGAGGAGGTGGAACAATTATTCTATCTTTGCCAAAAATAAAATTTTAAATTCGCTCAAAATAAATAGTAGAGAAAAATCAAGTCCTTTAGTAGAGTAGGACTTCTTTTAGCAATAAATTTACCAAAATAAAAGAGAATCCAAAAGCTTGGTCTAAACAAGGTTCCAATTTAATTCCAAAGCAAAACATTGCCAATCAAACATAGAAGGAATCGTCTAAGTTATAAGAGCTAAACCTCAAGTGATTTAAGAGAGGCAATGTGAAGAGGCCAAAAAGAATTAAGGAGTCTATGAGGGACAAGCTTTTTGACCAAATCAGTAAGGAATGTGTGTGTGTGTGTGTGTGTGTGTGAGAGAGAGAGAGAGAGAGAGAGAGAGAGAGAGAGAGATGGAGATTTTATTATCGGCCTTGAAGGTCAAATACGACCTATGGGACCAAAGTTACATGTGATGTAGTATGTGTGGGGCTAATGAGTCATTCTCAATGCTCCCAAATTGTGGTGATGAGAGTTGCAATGAAGTTCCCACACTGTGGCGAGACTGTGGCTAAGAGAGGAAAGTGCATAGGTCTAAGTCATGGCTAAAAATGTGAGGGAAGCAAGTTCAGATGTGTCCAAAAGCTAAGCACTCTAGTAGTGTGTGGTACTCAGACTCTCAAACTTGCAGTGAGCACAATGTGCGCAATTGATTTGACTCTTCTTTATTTCCCTAACACCATGTCTCGCATTGAAGGGAGTGGGAGCTAAGCCGAATGGCTATCATACTGTGTATCGCTGACAAGGGGATAGGCTCAAGCATGTAAGGGTGAGTACGGTTTTTATTTTTAGTGAAGAACATGGTTTTGCAGCTGGGGGCAATATGGGGGGTGTAATGCTGAAGCGTGATCCACCAGATTCCTCTCAATCCATAATATGTTGGCGTTGTAGAAAAGCTTCATTCACTTGGGAGTCTCTTGAGGCGTCATGTAGCGAGTGTAATGCATCCCATCTCCCAAACCACATCTTCATGTCTTGCATCCATCTCGTGCTCAAGATATTGCTTTTATGCATCTTTTGAACTTTTTTTCTTGCTTTCCATGCAATTGTAGGAAGTCCATGTGAGGGGTTTTGATGTATCTTTATCATGTACTCCACGACCCTTTCCATGCCCATAATCTCAATTGGAAGAGATCCTGACTCAAGAAGTAGGAGCATATATGGTGTTTGTGTCTTAACTTGAAGAAAGTTTGTAAGAAAATTCTTTTGGACATTCTCAAACTCTTTCCAAGTAGACTTTGAGATGCTCCCGCCCCACTTCAACTCCATAAACAAGAATTGGTGTCACCAATGTGTCAAAAAGATACTTCTTGAGAACCCAACACTTGATGTTTCTTGCATTACACATGTTCTCAAATGCATAGTACGCTCTCTTTCTAGCTTCCAAACAATGCATAGCACATTTATGCCACTTGTGATTGGCCATAATATCAAGGCCAAGGTACTTAAATCTCTCAACAACTTCAAGTGTCTCATTGTTTTACACAATGCATTGATTCTCCTTATGGTTGATTTTCATAAGCATAACCTTTGTTTTGGATTCATTCATAATCAACCCACTATGCAAGCAAAAGTTCTCAAGGACAACCATAAGCTTTTGTGCATCCTCTAAAGTGTGTGCTAGAAGCACTACATCATCCACATACAACAAAACCATGATTATCGCATTGTGAATAGTGACCTCTTCAATGCCTTCTTCTTGCATAAACTCAAGTATCATTTTTTCCAATTGATCAATGCATAGACCGAAGAGAGTTGATGATAATGGACATCCTTGTTTAATGCTAATAGTACTTGCAATTTTTTTAAAAATTATTCTTTCCATTTGCAATTGACACATCAACTTCTCATAGATTTGATAGAAATGCAAGCATAAACTCACTTGGCACTTGGAGTTCTTTTATCCTTCTCCACAAATTGTTACGTGGAATCATATCAAGGGATTTTTAAAAGTCCACTAAGAAACAATACAATTGTTTGCTTTTCAACCAACTTTCCTCCATGAGAACGCAAAGAGTGACAAGATGATCAATGGTGCTATGGTTTCGACAAAAATCCGCTTGTCCTTTTGCACGCTTTCCATTCTCTTCAACCCAATCACTCAATTTTATTTCCATTATGCAACCAAAAAACTTTGCCATAAGAGACCCAATCATTATAGTCCAGTAGTTGTTTACATTATAGTCCAGTAGTTGTTTACATTCTTTACATCCCCTCCGTTATGCAAATGATTGACCAATTAGTGCTCCAATCACAATGCATACCATGTTGATGTGCAAGGTTGAACATATCACACATCCACTCATGTGCAAAATCTCTCATCCATTTAATCATTTTTGGCTTGATACCTTGAAGATCTCCCTCCTTGCGAGTGGCCAAATTTTGGAGCCCGCCGCACACATCCTCTATAGTAAACAAAGGAGGGCATACATGGGAGTGAACCATAAAATGACATCTTTCCAATATTTGGTTGCTCATATAGTGGCCTACAATGTGTATACATATCCACAAAACTCAAGTTACCAAAACTCTCAACCGGCTTGTCCCTCAAGTTTCTCCAAAATCTTCCACATGCACGTGCCTTTTCTTGGACTTGGAGAAATTGATGCTTGACTTCCCATCTTCTTCTCTTCTTTTGAATCAATGGCTTGTATGTATGCAAATGAAATTGATAGTTTTCTTTGTCCATAGTTGCATCAAGATTTATCAAGGACTTCAAGCATGTTGACATTCTTTATCAAACCACCTTTTGTCTATCTAACTTTGTGGATACCATGGACATGCTTTATGGAAAGAATTCTTTTGCACAAGAACAAATAACTCTCTTGAAATATTTCCATTTAGTTTCCAATGGTGCATTGTATTGAAGCTTTGTCATCCATAACTTTTACTTGACCATTTCAATATACATTGGTGCCCGCTTGAAATCCATACAAAATGATAATTTCTCTTCCATTTGGCTGAGATTAGTTGTTTTTCCACATGCAAGGCAAATACATAAGGCTTGATGGTATGATTTTGGGGTCCATTGTCCAAGTGTAAAACTCCTTATGTGATACATGATGGATTCAGAGAGCAGCATATAGTCAATCACACTATCCCCAGTGTGTTTTCTACATGTATATCCATTGGTTCCACTCCACAAAGAAACGCCATAGGTGATGAGCATACCCGTCCTATTGCACAAGTGTAAAAGTAACTTTCCATAGCCCTCTGTCTCTTTCTCATCCATTGAAGTATGATCATACAAGTGAACTTTCTCCAACTCCCTTGAACTGTATGGCATATCAAATTGTTGAGTATCATGTTGCAATGTTTCTTTGACCAGATCAATGAATGTACATTGTAATCCTCCAACCCATTGATCCTTTGTGTATCATGCTCCCAAGTTTCAACAAGAGGTACAAAATTGGAGTTACTTGTTAGTTCATCTATGCCAACCCCCACATTCCATGGGTATCCATTGAAATGCCAAAAGCATACTTTCAATTGTAACTCCGGAGCAGGGGAAGTGTGGGAGCTTTTGGAGAGATCTTTGGGACGAGCTTTTTATGGAGAATGTACCTATTGCCAAAAATGCTGAAAAAACTCTCTCCATCAAGTTTGTGCTAGACTTTCTAATTGTAATGGAATTGGCCTATGAACTTGAGAGTAGCCAAAATTAAAGAGAATAGTTTTGAGAAATTACTTTATGAGCATAGCGCGTGAACATAATTGAAGATAGCACCATAAACATAGCAATTAGTTAAGTTGGCATGAACAATACTTTTTCAAGAGAGAGAATTTAGGGAACAGGACAACAATTGAGGACCGGATGTATGTGGAGCCCGTCCCATTAAGAGAGACTTGTTACAATACAATCTTTGTCTTCCACATTATATGATCAGTTTAATATGAAAAAATCATTTGGGTTGGTTAGATATTAGATTTTATGACATTACCTTTCTCTTGAAATCATAGTCGTCCTCAACTATGAGGTAGAAGAGATAAAGTCTTAGTCATTAGTCGATCTTAATTAGCGGGTAGAGGATCCCTTTTTACCCTATGACATCTTTCCAAGATGGATGAGCAATCCATTTTATGCTTGGGAGACATAGCTGTCGCAAGCATGTATGCTCTTTAGTCCATTTCATTCTCCCAAAGTAGAGTGACAAATTCTACTTGGTGTTTGAGAGACGTCGTCATCACAAACATGATTCTAATAAGCATGCATACTATTTAAATTTGTGCACAATTAAACAGAGAACTAGTCTTATAAGACCAAAACATGGGTCATTTAAAAGAAATTTGTAAATTTGCTTACTCTAATGTAGCATTGTAAGCATTGACAAGGTTCATACTATCCTTAAGCTGTATTCCTTGCATCCATCTAGCATCTTCAAAAGGATAATTCTTGAACTTAATAAGATACCATCGGATAATCTTGCCAAGTCATAGTACCTTGTCTTCATGCCAAAGGATAGCTTTGGGTTGTAGCACCTCTTCTTGGTCTTTAACTTCAGGAGGGTCTTCAATAATTGGTTCACTTGGTGGCTCTCCTTTGTAGGGCTTAAGTAGGCTCACATGAAAGGCATTGTGTATGAGCCAATGGTTGGGCAACTTGAGTTGGTAAGCCGTCTCATTGATGGGATTCAAGATTTGGAAAGGACCATAGTATCTTTTTGCTAGCTTAGTGTAATACTTTTGATGGCTTGTAGGATTTTTGCCCGTCGTTTGCCTCAATTGAGAATTAGGAAACTTAAGTAAGACCCAATCATTTTCTTTGAATATTAAGGCCCTTTTGTGCTTGTCAGCAACTGCTTTTTACCTTTGTTGAGAGATGGATATAGCCTCCTTAATATTTTAAAAAGATTCTTGTAGGTCACGGCTCTGCCTTCTCTCTCGATTGTGCATAAAGAAATACAATGGAATACTAATATAGTGCTTCTTAGAAAAGAAAGTGATATTTTTCTTTTTTATATATCTTTTACTCACATTAAAAAGCGATGCTTTTAGACCAATTTCCCGTCAACCCTCTTACACTTTTTTTTGAGACTCTCTCTCTCTCTCCCACGATGCGCACTACATTTGGATGCTAGCGCTCATGTGCATTGTGTGTGTGTGTGTGTGTGTGTGTGTGTGTGTGTGTGTGTGTGTGTGTGTGTGTGTGTGTGTGTGTGTGTGTGTAGAGAAACCACCCCCAACAAAATGGTTTATACAGAGATTATATACCACAACAGTTGGTACCATGTGTCAAAACCAACTTAGAACAATAATCCCGCAGTATAACAACAACCCGAAGCACCCAGTAGAAGGGTAAGCAAGTCATGCCAAAAATATCAATCCTCATATACCCTCGTTGATCAACCAGTACCATAACCAGGATTTGTTTATGCAAGACAGAGAATTACATCAAGCATCACCATATATATAGAAAACAAGCTACAACGTTATTTACACAGAGAAATAACCCCCTTCTGTTAATACAAAAATCTGTCTGCAAAAAAATATATGCAAGGGTGGAGAAGCCAACCTGAGAGACCTGCATTGCAAGCTCCATACTTCAAAGTAACACAGCTACTCAGTTTGTACTTAATGTAAGCAGAACAACAACCAAAGCTAAGTGAGGGGCAGAGATGCGCCCTCACCTCTTTAAATAGAGGAAGGAGGACGACCGTCAGGTCGATGTGATGAGCAGAGTGCCATGAATGGAGAGATCCCCCACAGCTATCGTGAGGTTGGCTAAAGGCAGAATAAGAGAGCTATTACAAGGCGCCTTCATGGCAAGTATTTTTTGAGGCAGTAAACCGCCCCGCTTTGTAAAAAACCACCTTGTCCCCTAAAAGGGTTAATACCCATGGTGGATTCCTAGTGTGATGAATCTAAAAGGTGTCCAATTAAGCTAATGATAATTAGGTAATTCATGTGTGTGTGTGTGTGTGTGTGTGTGTACCCACCTTGTCCCAGGCACCAAACACAACGCGTTGATAGTAGGCCCATTGTGAATGGGCCTACTACCTTATTAAAGAAATGAGATTTTCCTATTTAAAATGTAACCTAGGCCAATCATGCTGAGTAAGAGATAGTAAGATTTTATTGACAATTTGGTTTCTACTGAAACCGTTCCTGCAATATTTACTTATTAGTAATTTAATGTCCTCCGAGGCAAGGAGATAGTTGGAGAAAGAGTAAATGATTAAATAGAGTAGGCTAATACAAGTGCTAAGTGCTACTTTGTGCGGTTTATTACTATTCCTCTTAATGAAGTCCATACGAATCTTAGGTCGTATCCACCAACATAAGAGGTGTGAAGGGAGATAGAAAGGTTAAGGAACTGAACTAAGGTGAAAAAAGGCCCATTGGGAGTTAAGAACTCGTGTAAGGATGTAGGTTCAATTTTTAAGCAGTGAGTATATATAAGGTAGATTTCCTTAGGGAAAGCCTTATTGTTGATGCTAAGTATGTAATCCATGTACCTGTAAGTATGTCTGAAAAGAGATCGATTATTATTCGTACATTCCATGGTTTTAAGAAATCATTTGTATTTGAAGAAGGCTAGGTAGGTATTACACATAAGTGGAGAACCGGAGAACCCCATGGGGATGCCTAGGCTTTGGTTGAAACAATGACCTTCGGAAAGGATAGTGCAATTATCAAGCAACCAAGAAATGTACCGACAAAGCTTCTCTTCATTGATGGGTAGGGGGTGTATAGAGTGCGTTTTCCTTATCCACTTTGGTTTTTTGGAAAGTGATATTCTTCTTACTTGCATTGGAGAAAGCCATTGCAATTACCTTGGATAGAACATTTCTAAGGCCAAGATCCCCATCCAGGGGAATTTTTTCATAACATTGTGTGATATCTGCAGAAAAATATGGAAGATATGTTTAGGGAGGTTAAGAGAGACTTCAGTGGAGTTTTTTGTAATCCAAAAGGGTTGTACTGTATTTGAAGAAAGCCGTGACAAATTTTTTGTTTAGGGGCACAAATAAGTTCAAACTTAGCCAGTATTAGGTCAAGGCATACAATGATATCTTTGTTGATATTAGTAAAGATACTACTAGAAGCTTCAGATATCCATCTGAATTTATGTTTATGTATCTTATAGGTGGAAAAAGTATTGGCAGTTTTGTGTCCTGTACAATATAGCCTAAATCCTCCAAGTATCTTGAGATGTTATTGGTGACAGTCTGAATGGAAGAGTTAATTCTAATGAACTCATGCCCAAAAACCCGATCAGGGGCAGATCACGGACAGCAATCCAAGCAAGTTTTGTGCAGATAAGAGTGGTACAATTGGGGTTTTTGTCCAGCCCGACTATGGACCAATTATTAGATATCTTTTGAAAATCAAGAGCAAGTTTCGGTGTTAACCAGGAGTTATCATTAGATAACCATTTTCTAGGGATTTGTGATATTTTCCAAAAGATGCATTCCTCCATAACTTTAGCTAGGACTGTCTTCTCCAGTGGAGAGAATTGACAAAGGCCAGTTAAACAGCTAAGTAAAGCTAATAGAGCCACGTAAGGGTTTTTAGGAAAGTTTGGTATGTGATTAAGCCCATTGGCCAAGATTTTTTGAATTTTGATACTTTCAATGATATTAAGATCACAAGTACAAACATAAAAATTGTATGTATCAAAGTCTTTGCAATATGTGGTAAATTGATTGCATGTACATTCGGGAACAGATTCAGCCAAGGAAATCATTACTGTAAACGAAGTTTTTTTTGGGTTGTTGATACAACCAACCAATGAGAACATTATCGAGCAGTTTATGATTGCCAGAAAGAAGGTCAAAGCACTCACAAAAAAGAGTTTTAGTTTGTATCCAATGGAGAAGTACATTATGGAAAAGACAGTGTGCGTAGATAAAGCCTTGGTTTGGAGCTACTTTGTTGAGAATCCTTCGTCCACAAGGGCTCGTAGTAACCTGCAGTTCCACCAATGGGGGGTTACATTTCAAGAAAATTCCTAATGGGAGAGTTTCTGCCTCTACCCCTAGAGCATCTACAAGACTTTCCTCGGTTGGAGGAAGAGCTAGGTGTTAAAAAAGAAGTAAAAGAGTTAGGGGTAGTGAGAGAATTAGGTCTTTTCAGAGCAGGAGAGTCATCCTCCTCAATACAAGGTTTGAGTAAGCTAGTGATAATTTTTACACCTTTGTAATTAGCATAAGTGGTAAGGTAGATTCCAGGTTCATCAGATTTCAAAGCAAGAGAGTCATCCTCCTCAATACAAGGTTTGAGTAAGCTAGTGATAATTTTTACACCTTTGTAATTAGCATAAGTGGTAAGGTAGATTCCAGGTTCATCAGATTTCAAAGCAGGAGAGTCATCCTCCTCAATACAAGGTTTGAGTAAGCTAGTGATAATTTTTACACCTTTGTAGTTAGCATAAGTGGTAAGGTAGATTCCAGGTTCATCAGATTCCGGCATTAATCCATGAAAGATGTTGAAGGCAATCTGAGCAATTACAATCTGTTAAACTTGGTCGCCCAACCAGGAGCAAATAAGGGAGAGGTGAAAGTCAACTAATTTTTCTAGGAAGAGTAGGTCCAAATGGTTGAGAATAAACCAAATGGCATGATCAAACCACATGATGCTGGATTCGCAAGAGGCTTTAGGGTCAAGAAATCTACAAGCACATTTAACATAGGGTCAAAAACATTCCAAATGGATTCTGTATAGAAGTCCGGGTTACTTTTAGCAAACTCCATGTTCCCTTTCGTACGGATATAAAGGCCAATATTAGAAGGGCACTTAGAATGGTCAATGATATTGAGGTTGAAGGGTGCTTTAATAAGTTCTCCTTTGTCAAGAATTGCCAACCTTTTAAGATCTTGAGTCTGCAGTCCTCGACTGTAGATGCAGGGAGGTTGGCAAGGTAAACCCAAGTTTCACGGTGCTAAGAAGGCTTTGTTGTGCAGGACCCAAAGCTGATGGTCAACTCCAAAAGACTTGATCTCAATCTATCTGACATGTAAGAATGGAAAAACTTTTGAGATTTTTGGTACCATTTCTAAGAGGTTAGAGTCATTGAGAGAACAAAGAGTACTCTGAAATTCTTTGACTGCTTCAAGAGTAGCACTATCCCTACAAAAGATACCACCAGTTTGAGGGATAGTAGGGGTAGCTGGGGTACTAGCAAAAGATGTATTGAGGCCGCACAACTTCCTCCAAAAGTTAGACAGATCATCCCCAGAGGAAGAGAATAGAGCAAGCTCATGTTGGTATTGCAGAGAGAGTATAGGAAGTTGGGCTATGTACTGGGAGATCAAATTCACACCTTCCTTGGAGTCCTTATCTAAGGTAGCCAAAACTTTAACACAAACATTTAAAAGATAACATGTGCAAGATAGACATTTTCTTGTCTGAGGTAAGAGGCGAGTCATATATTAGTTGAGATGCATCCAAGCTATTAATACATTTGAGGACAAGAGATGTAGCCGCAGAGAGGGGTTCAGAAGTCAATTCCAATCCTTGTGAGAGAGAAAGGGTCGACAATACATCAAAAAAGATTAAGTGAGGTTACAATTACTTACAAAAGTAAGTAATACAATCCTTGGCTTTTCTAGCAAGGAAGGGTCTGGTTCTAAGTTCCAGAGCTCTTTTCAGTTTATGGCCTTTTAGGTACAACTTAATATGTTCGAGAATCTTTGCATGATTCTCAAGGCTATGTTTTATACTCATGCAAGCTGTCATTCTAAAAAGTTTGTGTTCCTAAAAGGCAATAGATAGGATTAGTTACTATAGATTGGCCATGCAAACCTTAAACCAGCAAAGTCAAAGACTATAGTAGCCGTGAGAAGGGGACCAAAAAAATAGTCTAAGAAGGACCACCTAACACCACTCAACCAAAAAGGAATTACAGATTGTGGGTTCAACTTAGAGCTAAGTTTCAAAATCAGTTTCAAAATCAGTTTCCAAAGCCAGCATACCAATTTTTTTCCAAGAAAAAAACCTTATCTATAGGATGTGTGTGTAGGTGTTCTACTATAGATAATAAGACATATTTGAACTTTTTACATTCAAAAGACAGTTGGCTTTAGAACAAAGGAGATGATAAGTACAAAACAATTCAGTCTTAGAATTAATTTTGTACAATGATTGTAGCTACAAATGAAGCACCATTCCAATATACAGTTTAACAAAAGAACTTCCCAAGCACTAGGTACATGTGTAATCCAGTGTTGGACAACTTGCTAGCCAAAAAAAACTTTCCAAGATAAGATAGAGTCCTTACCTGCATCCATCCAAACAAGAGGACAAATATGTTAGTCTTGGATGTGTTTTACAGGTATCAATGGACTATACCAGTTGTTATCCATGTCCACCTTACAAACTTTTTTCTAACTCACGAGCTTAGTCCATAGTATTCTTGTGAAAAGTGTTTTTTAACCTCTTCTTCTTTTTTTAGAAAACCCAAAGTTTTTAGTAAAATAGTGTCATTTTGATTCGAAGGCCATCACCCCTTCTAATCCAAGTGTCAGAACCCCCCCCCCCCCCCCCTTTTTTTTAAACTTTATATATTTTCATCAATTTTTATCAGTTTTATGAAAAGCTCTACAGAATGAAGTTATATAAAAGGTTCCATTTATAGTTCCTATAAAGTATCACGTTAGTTTTTTGTTTGTTTTTTTCAAATTACATATCCATCATGGTAGATGTACTCCAAATTATCCCAAATTTTTCCAATGTCTTACCATAAACTTCTCTTTAAGCAGTTCAAGTGACAAAGAGCCCTGACCGGACCATGAAGTTTTTCTAAAAAAGATATAACATGCTTTAAAGTGCTAGTACAACATCAATATTCAAAGCTATAAAGAGGATCAACAACCACCCAATAAGCATGTAGAAGCAGTAGTGTATAACCTATCTTTAATAAAGAAAAGACCAAGTAGTGCAACAGCGTGCAATCGGGCATAACACCCTTAAGAACCAGTGCGCAGTAGGAAAGGAAACCATCACTACCCATGTAGATGCCTATAGCAACTTCAGTGCACAATGCATAACAAAAACCAGTGTGTAGTAGGAAAGGAAACCATCACAACCCATGTAAATCCCTATAGACAATCAATTTCAGTGCACAGCAGGGTCAAAAAACCCACCCCACGTAAGTACCAGCGGCCGTCCAATGCATAAGGCCCATCACGGTTTCTTATTGATATTGGTCACGAGGCGTTATGCTGCTCAGTAAGCCATGCAAGTAAGATCAGTTACTGTTGACTGAACATTGTAATGCTAAGTAAAAGTCGGCAGCCAAATCTCTTAAAGGATCTAATGTTTTTTGTAGAGCAACCACCCCCAATAAAATGGTTTATGCAGAGATTATATACCGCAACAGTTGGTACCATGTGTTAAAACCAATTTAGAATACTAATCCCGCAGTATCACAACAACTCAAAGCACCCAGTAGAAGGGTAAGCAAGTCATGCCAAAAATATCAATCCTCATATACCCTCATCGATCAACCAGTACCATAACCAGGATTCATTTATGCAAGACATAGAATTACATAAAGCATCGCCATATATAAAAAAAACAAGCTACAATGTTATTTACACAGAGAAATAACCCCCTTCTTTTAATACAAAAATCTGTCTGCAAAAAAATATATGAAAGGGCGGAAAAGCCAACCTGAGAGACCTGTGTTGCAAGCCATATTTCAAAGTAACACAGCTACTCAATTTGTACTTAGTGTAAGCAGAACAACAACCAAAGCTAAGTGAGGGGCAGAGATGCGCCCTCACCTCTTTAAATAGAGGAAGGAGGATGACCGTCAGGTCGATGTGATGAGCAGAGCACCATGAATGGAGAGATCCTCCATAGCTAGAGCAAGGCCGCCTAAAGGCATAATAAGAGAGCTATTACAAGGCGCCTTCACGGCAAGTATTTTTAGAGGCAGTAAACCGCCCCGTTTTGTAAAAACCCACCTTGTCCCCTAGAAGGGTTAATACCCATGGTGGATTCCTAGTGTGGTGAAGCTAAAAGGTGTCCAATTAAGATAATGATCCTTAGGTAATACACTGTGTGTGTGTGTGTGTGTGTGTGGTTGTTTTAAATTTAGTAAATACACACCAAGGTCTGCAATAGGTTATGCACTTTCATCAACACTATACCATATTCCATAAAGAATTCCCTTTGAAATTAGCTGAACTATCAGCCCAGAGAAGTACCAGCCAGAGCCAGAGAAGTATCGGCTAGAGCCAGCCAAAAGGCAGGCCACCTCAAACCATTCCCAGAAATAGTGAGTTTTATGAGAGTAGAGTCTATTCCGAAAAAATGATTAGTCACATCCAGAGACCAGGATTAAAAGACTAGGATTCTAATACTTTGCAATAGGTATTATGCACACTAATTATCATTACACCAAATACCATAAATGATCTGCTTTTGAATAATAGCTGAACTATCAGCCTAGAGAAGTAATAGCCAGAGCCAGAGCCATAAAGTAGGCCACCTCAAACCATTCCTAAATATTGCCACTGTATGAGAGAAGGATCAAGTTGAGAGAAATGACTAGCCATATCCAGAGAGAGGCTTTTTTAAAAAACCAAAAAATGTGTTGTAGATCACATCTCCTAACTAAGTTAGCAGAAGACACCTGCTATTGAAGTACATATATCGAGTAACAGTTAGCAAGTCAAAGTCACCAAGCTTGTAACATCTAATGGTCTAGTAATTTGTGTGTAGCAAAAAATAGCATGAACATAGTGAGCATTTCAATAGAATAGATTCCTCATGAGAATAACAAGAGTGATTGGGTGGAGATAGCAACCAAAAAGTATAACACCTAGTTAGATAGCACGAACAATACTTCAAAAGAGAGAGAAATTAAGCAATTGACAAGAGTTGAGGACCGGATTTGCATGGAGCCGGTCCCCCCTCCAAAAGGCTTTATATTATGGTTTCTCCCATCAAGAGAGACATTTTACAATACAATTCTTTGTGTTCTTTCAATACTAGCTAGTGCAATGAAGATGGAAACTTCAAGCACTAAGCAAAACACTTATCAAACACAACATCAATTCCCTCACGGTCTCAGACCCAAGACCTCACACACCTTCGATGATGGTGAGAGCTAGCGGGGTATGAGAGTAGATTGAGAGGAAGAAGGAGTAGTCTTACGATAAAGATGTACATCTCCTCACATAATCACTCTTATTAGCATAGCTTAGCTTAGTAATTAGCATGGTAGAGGAGATGAGCATGCATTGAAGCTTGGCTCTTGGTTGGATTTGCATCACAAAGCCAAGAGTTGTTGGTGTAAGCCTCCCTTCTCACAAGCTTGGAGTAGGTGATAAGATTTCCATGAAAGCTTGAGAAGGAGAGAGAGAGCTTTCTTGCTTCACACATGAGTTGTGTGAGTGTGTAAGTGATAATACCTTGAAAAATTCAGCCCCCCCTCTCTCTTGTCAACCACTCTTGCTATTTTCTCGTGCTCACACCCTATTGGCCCATGCCAGGCTTAGCCAATGAAATCTAAGCAGCATAATTGATAGCCTTCTGACATGTGTCCCCCTTTCCCCTTTTGTGAGAGCTTCAGGTAATTAATAAATGCAACTGAACACTCATTGGATCCCTTTGCCTCCTGGCCAATAGGAATCAAGCAAGCCATTGGGTTGTTGAATGCTCATTGGACCCCTTGGGAGACTGTCCCATAGTCTTTTAGAGAGCTTAATTCCTATCAGTTCTTTTATTAAGTGTTTTTAAATTTAATAAACTAGATTTACTCTAGCCTAATTCTCATTGGTCCACCTCCAAGGCCATCCAATAGGATTTGAGTACACCTTGTGGGCATCTTGGCTAGGGAGCTGACATGTGTCCCTCATCCCCTTCGTGTAAAGGGAGCTTGTGTGTGTGTGTGTGTGTGTGTGTGTGTGTGTGTGTGTGTGTGTGTGTGTGTGTGTGTGAGTTTCTCTCTCATCTCCTACTTCTAGGGCTCGCCCCCTCCTATGTAGGGATGAATGAAGACTTTTTGAGCACACACAAAGCATCCAATTCTCAGGCTTTTGACCTTTGGACACAACCTTTGAATTTTGGAAGTCTTAATGGGCTGAACCTTAGGGTCTTTTTATCCCATTGTTGCACCTTGCTCTTTTGCAGATGGCCCCCCCTTTGGATCCCTATTCTCCCTCCTTTGGATTTCTACTATGCCAGGTCTGCTAGCTTAACCAATATTCTAGCTTTTTCTCCCCTGGTACTTCTCCATATCAAATGATGAGTTTAACATGAGAAAATCATTTAGGAGAATTAGATATTAGTTATTATGACATTACCTCTCTCTTGAAATCATAGTCGTCCTCGACTATGGGGTAGAGAAGATAAAGCATGTTCATTAGTCCTTTTCCTAGCGGGTAGAGGATCCCTATGTTACCCTACAACCTCGTTCCAGAATGGATGACTAGTGCATCCGGCGCTTGAGAGCCTAAGCTGCTGCAAGCATGTCTGCACATTAGTCCTATCAATCTTCCATAGTAGAGTGACAAGCTCTACTTGGTGTTTGGGGGACGTCATCTCCGCAAACTTGATCTAAGCATGCATACTACTTCATATTTGTGAAAAATAAAGAAAAAGAGAGTCTTATAAGACAAAAACTTTGTTTTTTTAACATTTGTACATTTGCTTACTCTAGGGAAGCATTGTAAGCATTGACAAGGTTTAGGTTATCCTTTAATTGTATGCCTTGCATCCATCAAGAATCTTCAAAAAGGATAATTCTTAAACTTAATAAGATATCGCCTCTTAGTACCTTGTCTTCATGTCAGAGAATGGACTCGAGCTGCAGCACCTCTTCTTGGTCCTCTCCGGTGGGTCTTCAATAGGTGGTTCATGAGGTGGCTCTCCTTTATAAGGCTTTAATAGGCTCACATGAAAAGCATTGTGTATGAACCAATGGCTGGGAAACTTGAGTTGATAGGCCATTTCATTGATTGGCCTAAGAATTTGGAAGGGACCATAGTACCTTTTTGGTAACTTAGCATAGTACTTTTGGTGTCCCGTAGGATTCTTGCCCATTGTGTGCCTTAATTGAGCCTTGGGAATTTGAGTAAGACCCAATCATTTTCTTTAAAGGCTTGGGCTCTTCTTCGCTTGTCAGCAGCAACCTTTTGCCTTTACTGTGAGATAGAGATAGCATCCTTAATCTTTTGGAAAGATTCTTGTAGGTCTTGGCTATACTCATCTACAGCGAAGATCTTCCCGTGTACCTTAAGTAGCAGGGGACTTTTTAATCTTCCCTCTATTACCTCAAAAGGTGCTTTTCCGGTGGAAGTATGTACAATATTATTGTAGGCATATTCCACTAAAATGGTAAGTACTTCTCCCATTGGGATCTTTGATCTACTTCCGTTACATAGGCTTTTAGTAGATCAAGAATTTTTAGGTTAGCTATTTCACTTTGGCCATCCGTTTGTGGGTAATAGGCCAAAGAGAAGTTTAGCCTTGTCCCTAAATTCTCAAAGAGACCCTTCCAAAAATTACTGGTCATTCTAGGATCTCTATCCGACACTATGGACATTGACAAGCCATGGTACTTGAAGATTTGTGAAGAGGGTTTCCATTTGATGGGCTTTGATAGTCTTTTTGACAAGTATAAAATGAGCTTGTTTACTGAACCTGTCTACTATCGTCCATATTCCAGTATTCCCATGGATCGACTTAGGCAATCCAAAGATAAAATCCATGGATATGCTCTCCATGGTGAATTAGGGATTGGCAAAAGTTGAAGCAATCCAGGTTGCTTCCCTCTATCAAACTTCGTCTTTTGGCATACCACACATTTAGAAACAAACTTTTGTATGTTTGCTTTCATGGTAGGCTAATAGAAATATGTTTCAATCCCTTTTAGGGTAGACTGAATCCCTCTATGCCCTGCATAAGGAGGAGCATGAGATTCATACATTACTTTCTCACGTAGGGAGCTAGTAACGCATGTCTATTGCCATAGAGAAGATAACCATCTTGTAAAGTAAATGGTTCCTCCTTCTTCTCTAGTGCAAGGGCTGAAATCACATCTCTAAAATCGGGATCTATAGCATACTCATCAATTATAGAAGATAAATCATCATGAGTTGCTATGGAAACCGCATTCACTCTCGGTCGTCTGGAGAGTGCATCGGCTACTTGATTATGCTTGCCAGCAATGTGAGCAATATGAAAATGAAATTGCGAAAGGAAATTTGCCCACCTCATTTGTTTGTCAGAGAGCTTGGTCTGCGTCATGAAGTACTTAAGACTTTGGTGATCCGTTCATCACAGAATGAAAGGAGTCCCCAATAAATAGTGCTTCCATGAGTCTAGGCATGTAGAACTGCGAGGAGTTCCTTTTCATATATGCTTAGAGCTTGCTCCACAGGGTCGAGCCTTCGACTTTCATAGCCTATGGTGTGCCCTTCTTGGAGAAAAACAACTCCAAGGCAATCACCACAAGCATCACATTGGACCTCAAATGGCTTTGAGAGATCCGGTAGTGTAAGCATAGGTTGAGAGATAAGCTTTTCTTTAAGATTTTTGAAAGCATTGTTCTCCTTGGCAGACCATGTGTACCTAACGTTTTTCTTTGTTAGGTCATGTAATGGTCCTGCTATTAGTGAGAACTTTTCTATGAAGCGTCTATAGTATGCACACATACCTATAAAGCTTCTTAGTTCATGAAGATTTTCTGGTTTAGGCCATCCTTTTATTACCTTAATTTTGATGGATCCATTTGGATGCCATCTTGAGAGATAATGTGACCTAAATACTGAATCTCTTGTAAGAAAAATTCACTTTTCTTTCGATTAACATAAAGTTTATTCTCTCTTAAAACTTGAAATATTACCTGGAGGTGTTGCTTGTGTTCGTCTAATGAATTAGAGTAGATGATGATATCATCAAAGAACACTCCAGTAAAGGTTCGGTGAGGCCTGAATAGCTTCTTCATCAAGTGGTTGAATGTGGTTGGTGCATTGGTCAAGCCAACAGGCATGACAATGTACTCATAAAGACCAAACGTAGTACGAAATGTTGTCTTTATTCAACTATCCTTATTTCATGATAGCCACTTTTTAGGTCAATCCTATTGAAGTAGGTGGACCCTTGTAGATTATCTATTCTTGATAGTGATCCTACTTAGTGCTCTATAGTTGACACACATACGATATGTGCCGTCTTTCTTTTGCACTAATAGCACAGGAGAGAAAAATGGAGATGAGCTAGGCCTAACCATGCCCTTCTCAACTAGCTCATGTACTTGCCGCATAATCTCCTCTTGTTGAGCTTGAGAAACTCTATAAGGAGGTTTGTTAGGTGGTGAACTTCCAGGAAGAAGTTCAATTGCATGGTCATCATTGCCTCGTTTAGGAGGTAGCTTACAAGGGATGTCGTCAATAAAGACATCTTGAAACCCCTTGAGAAAATTGGATAACTCTAATTCCTTTTGATTGTGTATATTTTCTTTTGCTAAAACATTAGGTTCATTTTGAGAGTCTTTAACAAAAATCATGTACACGAAAATAGAGCTCTTTATTGACGTATTGAAAGCTTGCATTTGTACAATGGATATGGTGTTACCCATTTCCTTAGCATCTATGTACATATCTTTTTCCCTGAACCTAAAGGAGATTCTCCTTTCAGGGAATTTAACATTGGCAGCCATGTGATAAAACCATGGTGCCCCTAGGATTACATCCTCGTGCTTGAGAGGAGAGATAAATAAGTCCTCTTTGTCCACATAGCTTTGGACATGGAGCCTCAATTTCCCGATTAAGGGAGTGATTGAAGCTTCTTGCCCCTTGAAAGCATCGTCTGTGGGTAGGACATCTCCCATCTCGTAAGCTTGTATGCCTAGCTTGGTGGCCAACTTTGTGGATATGAAATTGTGAGTAGAACCAGGGTCAAAGAGAATAAAAGCATCATGTTCTCTTAACTTTCCCCAAGCATGGCATAGAGGAGATCCTTTGTGGTGAGTTTCCTCCTCTTGGATTTCAACCAAGGTAGCTCTAGGAGGCTCATGGTAGGTGTTCTTTTGGGGACAAGCGCGGTATGCATGCCCTTGCTTGCTGCACTTGAAACAATCGTTATCCTTGCGATAACGCTCAAGCTCTTCAGGAGAGAGTAAACTCCCTTCTCTTTATCTTTGTTGGAGTTGCCCTTAGGAGACTTTTGGACATTGTGTTTCCCCTTAGGCTCATTGTAACCCTTGTTTTTCGTGGGCTTAGAATTTCTTTTAGCCTCCGTTTGGAAATTGATTTGAGAAGACACCATACTATGGTGTATAACCACCGATATGGCGCGTGGCCTTCCACCATTTCTTCAGTTAAGCCCGCACAAAATTGTTGCTTTTGCTCTCCAAAATCCAACTTTTTGAAGACAGTGGCTTTAAGTTGTAGGTCCCAAAACTTGTCTACATATTTGTGAATGGATTCATAGGGAGAGAGCTTCAAGCTTCGCCATTCGGTGAGTACTTTGTCTTTGGCATCAGTGGCCAAAAACTGCTTCATAATGGAACCTCTTAAAGCTTTCCATGTTCGTGGAGCTTCACCGTTGGCCTGTAGGCTGGACCATCATTGTCTGGCGGCTTTTGAAAGTGCATAGCTACATGGCGTAGCTTAGAGGACTCTGTGAAGCCCTCATCTCCAAACGCCGCATCGAACTCTTGGATAAAGGCCAAGACTTTGTCCGTAGCACCAAAGGTGCCATCGTAGGTAAGGAAAGAGATGCTCTTCCCTCCCTATTTGAACTTCTTGAGCTTGGATGACCTCTTCCATGCGGCATACGATTTCCTATGGCCTCTTCTTTTTGATGGTTCAAAAGTTGCACCATCACTTTCTTCAGAAGATGAAGAATTTGAGGCTTCTTTTTTATGGTTCAAAAGTTGCACCATCACTTTCTTCAAAAGATGAAGAATTTGAGGAAGATGGAGAAGAGGCTGATCTCTTTCTCGCCTTTTTCTTGCCTTGATCTTCTTTGTCTTCACCATGACTTTCATAAGAGGAAGAGGATGAAGAAGATGAAGAAGAGGGTGTCCTCTTTCTCGCCTTTTTCTTCTCTTGCTTTTTGTCATCCCTCTTTGAATTATGGTGTGGAGAAGCATGCAATGGTATTCTCCATTTTGGAGCTGATGGAGAGCGTTTAGTCCGCCTTCTTCGTGGAGCCATCTCCACCGAGGTGGCAGGAGACTCACTTCTTTCTTGTTCCTTCAGTGGGGGCTCTTGAATTCTCCTTTGAGAAAGAGATGCGTCATCAAGGAGAAAATTTTTGAGCCCTTCATATGGATCCTCTTCTTCTTCCCGAATCAGAGAGAGGCCTCTTTTGGAAGTTTCACAAGGAGGCTTCCTAGGTACTCTCTCCTCATGGTGGGGAGGTTGGAGAATCCCATGAGCACGAAGCTACCGTTGCACTTCACTTTGGAGGGATGGATTGCCCATGGCTGGTTGAAGCCTAGAAACAAGGTAGTTAACAAGCATAGGGGCATCATTAGTAGCCTGCTCATTAGCAAAATCAAAGTTATCAACATTAATTTCACTCTCTTTACTATTGTCAGCCATTCTAACACCTTTTAGGTGTAAACTTTTAGGTGTACTTTGGCACTTCGAGCCCTAGTTGCTACTCCTCTTTACCCCTTTAGAAAAAGAACTCAAGCTATTGTGCCCGTGGCTCGAATACCATTAATTGCAAGCAATAGAAGAGAGGGTCGTTCAACACCAAAACAACATTGGCTCCTGTCAAGCTTCTAATAGCTCAATAGTGGCTAAGCCATAGGCAAGCCCCGTAGGACTCCACTATTAAGACCATAGCTCTCGACGGTGATGCCCCGTTAACTGCACAAAGACAGGCTCACTGCAAGGCTGAAAAAATCCTATTCTACTAACTCACATGCAATTAATAATACCAACCATTTATAGCTAGCGTGAGGACCTCCCTTCTTAAGCAAGAAAACAGAAATATTGTGCTTTGATACCAATGTAAAATTTAATGGTCTAGTAACTTGTGTGTAGCGGAAAATAGCATGAACATAGTGAGGATTTCATTAGAATAGATTCCTAATAAGAATAACAAGAGTGCTTGGGTGGAGATATCAACAAAAAAGTATAACGCCTAGTTAGATAGCATGAACAATACTTCAAAAGAGAGAGAAATTAAGCAATTGACAACAGTTGAGGACCGGATTTGCATGGAGCCGGTCCCCCCTCCAAAAGGCTTTGTATTATGGTTTCTCCCATCAAGAGAGACATTTTACAATACAATTCTTTGTGTTCCTTCAATACTAGCTAGTGCAATGAAGATGGAAACTTTAAGCACTAAGCAAAACACTTATCAAACACAACATCAATTCCCTCACGGTCTCAGACCCAAGACCTCACACACCTTCGAAGATGGTGAGAGCTAGTGGAGTATGAGAGTAGATTGAGAGGAAGGAGTAGTCTTACGAGAAAGATGTACATCTCCTCACATAATCACTCTTATTAGCATAGATTAGCTTAGTAATTAGCATGGTAGAGGAGATGAGCATGCATTGAAGCTTGGCTCTTGGTTGGATTTGCATCACAAAGCAAGAGTTGTTGGTGTAGGGATCCCTTCTCACAAGCTTGGAGTAGGGATAAGCTCTCCATTAAAGCTTGAGAAGGAGAGAGAGAGAGTTTTCTTGCTTCACACATGAGTTGTGTGAGTGTGTAAGTGATAATACCTTGAAAAATTCAGCCCCCCCCCCCCCCCCCCCCCCCCTCTCTCTTGGTTGACCACTCTTGCTATTTGCTCATGCTCACACCCTATTGGCCCATGCCATGCTTAGCCAATGAAATCTAAGCAGCATAAGTGATAGCCTTCTGACATGTGTCCCCCTTTCCCCTTTTGTGAGAGCTTCAGGTAATTAATAAATGCAACTGAACTCTCATTGGATCCCTTTGCCTCCTAGCCAATAGGAATCAGGCAAGCCATTGCGCTGCTGAATGCTCATTGGACCCCTTAGGAGACTGTCCAATAGTGTTTCATCGGTTCTTTAAGTGTTTTTAAATTTAATAAACTAGATTTACTCTAGCCTAATTCGCATTGGTCCACCTCCAAGGCCATCCAATAGGATTTGAGTACACCTTGTGGGCATCTGGGCTAGGGAGCTGACATGTGTCCCTCATCCCCTTCGTGTAAAGGGAGCTTGTGTGTGTGTGTGTGTGTGTGTGTGTGTGAGAGAGAGAGAGAGAGAGAGTTTCTCTCTCATCTGCTACTTCTAGGACTCGCCCCCTCCTATGTAGGGATGCATGAAGACTTTTTGAGCACACACAAAGCATCCAATTCCTAGGCTTTTGACCTTTGGACACAACCTTTGAATTTTGGAACCTTAGCATTTTGGAAGTCTTAATGGGCTGAACCTTAGGGTCTTTTTAGTCCATTGTTGCACCTTGCTCTTTTGCAGATGGCCCCCCCTTTGGATCCCTATTTTCTCTCCTTTGGATCCCTACTGTGGCCGGTCTGCTAGCTTAACCAATATTCTAGCTTTTTTCTCCCCTCGCACTTCCCCATATTAAATGATCAGTTTAACGTGAGAAAATCATTTAGGAGAATTAGATATTAGTTATTATGGCCAAGCTTCCCCATGTCAGAACACCATACCGATCTCAGGTAGCATGTTATGCAAAAAACCAATTTTCCATAAGTTTTCATGATAGGTAACTACTACAGAGATTGCATAGAAGAACTTCTAAAGTAAAGTCAGTAGAACTAGAGACCAACAAAACCAGCTATTAGCATTTTCTAGTCAAAAGAATAGCAGAATTTCAAGAAAATTTCTTCGTTGTTTTGTGTCCAAGCTTAGATTAGTTAACAACTTTCCTTAAAATGCCTCTAACCAAAATAGGGCTAGATTTTATGCCAATTTTCAGTAGAGCATCAAACATACAATATGTATGTATGTATAAGTTTACATGTAATTTATGGCAATATCCCCAAGAGCTGGCTCTAGTAGAAAAAAAGAACTAAGCCAGATATCCAAGACTCAAAAAGGAAACCAGTAATCAGCAACAGGTTGTAGGCAAATTAAAGCTAACAAGCATCTCCACCTTCGTAGAGAGATTAAGCCAGATATCAATATATAATCATGGTATTATTTGCTATCATAACCAGATTAGAACGTGCAATTTTCAAACTCAGATTTCAGCAATAAATCACTTCCTATGGTTTTGTACAACAAAACTTCTAAGCCAAAGTCATTTCTCAAAAAAATCCCCATGTAACTTTTTAAAGGAATATGAACCATCGCATAACATTCCAGAATACAAACTAGTGTTCAATATTTAACCCACCTCAGTAGGATTATTAAGCTAGATAACAATTATTGTATTATCTATGAAATGTATGTATTATAACCAGATAGAACTTGCAGATTTATCATGTGAGTGAATTACTCCTTTATCCTCCTACATCAAAATATCAACCATCATCATAAGCACAAGGTCCTGTCAAACCTAGATTAGTGGTAAAAAGCCAATGTGATAAAAATGCACAGTACACACTAAAGATGGTGAATAAAAACCTTTGAAGTGGAAGCCATCCTAATAATCATCACAGTAGCAGTGGATATGGATTACTGCAGAGCCAAGCATCAACCTTAATTGCGCATTCTTTACTACACCAAGTCTAATTGAGGGAGGAGAAGAAATCCCTTACCTTTATATAGGGGTAGTCGTTTGGTAAGAAGCAGCTCAGAGTATGTTGGCTATAGTCTGAAACCCAAGACAAGGGAAAACTCGAAAAGTCTTCAATTATGGAGGTGCTGCAACCACCTAGCACAGGTCCTTCTTTATAGGAGGGTAGGATGCTTTTACTGCTTAGAATCATACCAAGCAATGGATGACCCAAAGTCATGCCAAGCCACCCATCATCAGATCGAGATGTGTTTCATTGTGAAGCACTATGAGTGAAAGGGGAAGAGTCTTGTCCCAACAAAGTATACTGACTAAGTATTGCAGAGTGTAACCAAGAAGGAAACCTAGCCTTTATATAAAGGGTTAAATTCTTTTAAGGGATTGCTCCCACTGAGCCTATGTTAAAAAAATTGTTTCACACTAAACCATGCAAACCAACATAGCAGTGTAAGTAAGTCTAAATCCACAAGGGATTTCTCTGATTGAATTAGGCTTTTAGTGGTACTCATTCAGCCATGCTAATCAAGATAGCTTAGTAGGCAAGCAACAAGGAATTCAAGTATCAATTCAGTGATTTCATACTCAAGGTGGAGAACCTTATGCTAAGAGTAGGCTACTTGTAATCAAGCAACAAAGTCTTAGTCAAACTGCTAGAAGTGTGTTGGATAAAGTATTAGCAACAACCATAGTTAGGGTAGTAATACCAATAGGTAGAGTTAGTGTAGCTAGCAATAGTTATCCTAGTCAGCTGCAGTGACCAAGTGTGTGTGTGTGTGTGTGTGTGTGTGTGTGTGTGTGTGTGTGTGTGTTTAAGAATGATAGTCTAACAATAATTTGATTTCACAAACTATTGAACCACACAACGGGACTAGAAATTAGAAAAAGTGTATATAATAGCCAAGAACTATGTCTGCATTAGATAAGAAATAGTCTTAAAATTGACAGAGATAAGATTACAATTGACATATAGACTAGACATTGACATATACAATAAAGAAGCATATACAACGGCTATCACTCAATTATACAAATAACTGGACAATGGGTAATCATCTGTTATTGTTGTAGTTGTCGTCATACTCCCAAGGAGGAAACCTCTTGCCCGCCACCATCCAAAAATAACCAAGTCCATTAGCACTTGACAATATTTGGGAAGATAGGTGTTCAACGACTCCCCCCGCTTGTTATTGGTGTCAAGAATTTAAACAAAAACTAACAACAAAGCACAGGTCAAGTATTATGTTTCGAGATTGAGTCATATATTTGCATCTTTTAATTCCAAAAATTATCGGGAAACATCTCCTTTGTAAAAGTCTAATCCAATGCCATCTGATTCACCAGTACGCAAGGAGGCAAACACAGGCATGTCTTCTATGGTGCGAGCGATTTACCACTATGTGTATGTGATTTAGAAGATACGCTCAAAATATCCTAACTCCAAAATTGTGGTGTTCACTATCTTCAAACAGAAAGATCCCAAGTGGTGATATGATATCAAAACCCTTTCAGTTGTGGTATTGGCTGGTTCACAAGTTTGTAGCCGAGCGACAATTCAAACCCAGATAAACAATTTGCAAAATGTCAATCCTCATTAGAGTAGTACGACAAACTGTTAAGTATGAAAATTCCTTTAACAAAACCAATTAAGCATATTTAAGAAGGTAAGCTTCTATGTCAAAGAAAAATATGAGTGTTCACAACTTATGAACTAGTAAAATTTTACCTCTAAATCTTGCAACTATTTTTAATAGACAAAGAAAGGTAGCAGCATGAAGTATCACTCCAGTTTCTAATATTGAAGATCTCCAAAAAGTGAAAATTTGGTCAGCATCTCCTTTGTACAATGGATAACTTTTCAAAATTCCAGTCAAAGCCATCTATATCGAGACCCTCACATGAGGTTTAAGGCTCTAGCAATCATTTGAAAGTAAACAAACTTTGTCTACAATTTCCATATATCCATTAGTCTATGTAAATATCAAAGTTTATTATACTTCTATTTTTTGTCATCGTCATACGATAGAAGTGCATTGGCCAACTTTTAGTATTTTTTTGTTATCTAAAATACAACAGATCTAATCTATCAAAGAAACTATAGAAGGAAGTTAAAAGGCAACAATACACACACGTCATGTATGATTATTTAGGTATGGGCAGCTGATTGCCCTGCAGATGGAAAGTAAAGAGGTAACATTACAAACCAGTAAGTCTCATATTTAGTCATACTAAAATGGTTATATTTCCTAGTATTTATGTCATACCAGATTCAGGATCAAAAGAATCATCTATGTTATAATAAAAACCATGAATCAAATGTCCGTAACTAGGGTCAGATGTCAAAAGAAAATCTATTGTACATAGACCATGTAGACCTTCAATAGTATTTTCATTCTCCAAGTACAACATGACACAAAACTGCAATCTAAAGCCGATGTTTATCATCACCCTTAAAAGGACATTTTGACTGTAAACCCCCAGATAGTTTTTTGTAATTGATAACCATGAATAATGTTATTCTTTCATATCTAGAGAGATTCAAAATCAATTTTTAGATTTAAAAGGACATGTGATATACTTGCCTATTAGTTGCAAACAACACACATATGTTTCATGTGTTTAATCAACCGCATTGATACTTCTCATTTAATTCCAGCTATGTGTATTACTCAGAGCATAGCCTATAGTCTCTTAATATGTAGTCATGTCCGAAAAAAGTCATTAGAAAACCAATGTAAGCTCAAGAGTTCATCTGAACCATAAAAGCAAGAATTACTCTATTGACATATAGAAATTAGATTTAAGTAGAGTAGTCCATCTAAGCAAGAAAGGAAATTTTTTAAACAAAACCTTTTATACTGAGTAGTTATATAAGCACCTACCTGAATGTAGGAAGCCGAAAATAATAAAGTCCCAAACTGTGATTTTGTCTACCCTTGCACTGTAAGGATTATGTCGAGAATCCAAAAATGTTGATTGTGTGTGTCATCCAAAACCTTAAACTCATGTGTTGTTGTATGCATGGGAGGTCTTCAGTATACGCCATCTCCCAGGATGCACGTGGGCTAGAATAAGCAAAGGTGAAGCCATCTCTAGGTATGAATGTGGCCGATGTTGCTTCCTGAGAACCAAGCAAACTGCAGTAAGATGCTCTCGTAGGGGTTGTGAGTTTTTAGCGAATATGTGTGTGTGAGCATACATGTTTGTGTGTGTGGTTGTGCGTGTAAAGCTCTAACAGAATGTGCCAAGATAGAAGTACAGCATGATGATCAAGGAGAGGATAAGATCCTCATGCGCAAGATCAATCAGAAAAAGCCTTGTGTAATGTCGGGTTTTGGGGGGCGAGCGAGTAAGTTTAACGGGGGAAGGTGAGATAGCATCCAAAGTGCAAGGATGGCGAGTAAGAGGCAAACACAATGGTGCATTGATGCCAGCTGAGAGATAGGTAGAGGAGGCATACATGTGCGATAAGCCCAAAAGGTTGATTTTTTAACTAATGGTGTGAGGAGCTAGGCCAATGAAAAACAGAAGGTTAAGTGTGAGTAGGTAGGTGAGCAAGGAATTCGGTGCTTTATAAGAATTTGGAACATACTAGCAGATAACAACATTAGCATGTGCATTTTATGAGTGTTCACAATTATATTCATAAGCAAGAAATGGCTTTCGGCACGAAGAGGAGAAGATCCTCATGTCTAAGAGTAAACACATGAAACTATTGAGAATGTGTGGAATTTTAGAAGGCAAGCATGCATTCATGCAATGCCCTTCGGTTTGTAACTCAATGAGCCCAGCAACGTGTGTGTGTGTGTGTGTGTGTGTGTGTGTGTGTGTGTGTGTGTGTGTGTGTGTGTGTGTGTGTGTGTGTGACACCAACATCCAGGTTCAACTTGTGTATTGTAAGGATCTCTAAGTGTATGTTTATGTCATTGTGGGGTAGAGAGCAATAGCTAAACATGGTGTCCTGTCTAGATAAGTTTGTGTGTGTGTGTGTGTGTGTGTGTGAACATGGTGTCGTGTCTAGATAAGTGTGTGTGTGTGTGTGTGTGTGTGTGTGTGAGAGAGAGAGGGGGGGGGGGGGGGGGGGGGTGCGTGCTGCTATGTGATGCAGGCTATGGTGGCCTTAGACTTGGTTACACAACCTTACTCTATTGACAATCGCCCAAGAAACGGCCCTACTTGCGTTGGGATGATCTT
This sequence comes from Adiantum capillus-veneris, assembly GCF_014529385.1. Lineage (NCBI taxonomy): Eukaryota > Viridiplantae > Streptophyta > Polypodiopsida > Polypodiales > Pteridaceae > Adiantum > Adiantum capillus-veneris. Next base: position 26,984,475 of record NC_140955.1, on the reverse strand, counting down.
GGACCTTCTTATTGCGAGACGAGGCCACCTAGTTCACCTCTCAGTTTCTCTTCTTGTTGACAAGGGGAGAAGATGTGCAAAAGGGAGTAGATAATCCTACTGCTAGAAAATATGCAGCTACTAGCTCCTAATAGGTCAAGCAAGTCAATTCTTTTTGACCGCCCTCAACTTCTTGGTATGCGGATGATGAAGATGGTCATTTTAACTACAGGGTGGGAGAGAACCCCTCGTTATAAAATATTGCGACAGATGGTCAAGGGACATTTGGTCTGGTCTTGGAATGTTGGGATAGGGATGGCCAAGAACTTGTTGCTTTCAAGGTTGTGCACAATGTTGAAAAGTACCGAGAGGCTGCAAACATTGAGATAGACATGCTTTGCACACTTTCTGAGAAAGATGTAGGAGTTTTGGTTGCGTGCAGGTCAAAAACTGGTTTGACTATTGAAATCACATTTGCATTGTTTGTGAGAAGCTTGGACCAAGTTTATTCGATTTTCTTCGGACAAACATGAATCCAAGAGTTTGGTTGACAGATTTTGGGCTATGTAGCATTTATGCACAGCCTGCGCATCATCCATATAGACTTGAAACCTGAAAATGTTCTTATTTGCCGCATCCATACATACTTGATACCTGAAAATATTCTTCTTACATCTTCGGACTACTCCAAAGTTGTAGATCACAAGAACAGCTCGAAGCATCCTTTTCAAATAAAACGGGTTCCTAAATAGGGTAGAATAAAGCTCAATGATTTTGGTAGTGCTACATATGACAGAGAGGATAGTGTTTCTCTTGTCTCTACAAAGCATTATCGAGCACCTGAGGTGATTTTAGGTCTTGGGTGGAGCTTTCCTTGTGATATCTTGAGCGTGGGTTGTATTTTGGTTGAACTCTACTCGAGTGAAGCTCCCATGAAAATATAGAGCACCTTTCGATGATGGAACGTGTCCTTGGGCCAATTCCCTCACATATCATCAAGAGGTCTATGCAAAGAGCAGATTAATATTTCAGGTATGGTTGAGAGCTCAATTGGCTTGATCATGATCTACGTCCAAAGATAGTATTTGGGATTTACTGAAGCTACCTCGATTGAGAAATCCTGTTATGTAACATGCCAAAGAGTTGTTGATTGACCTACTGGAGTGATTGTTGAAGTACAATCCCAAAGAGAGGCTAACAGCTAGGGAGGCTTTGAATCATCCTTTCGTCAAAGAAAGTTCTCGAAGATAACAATTGGTTAGTTGGGTTGTGTGTATTGTTAACGAAGCTGTGAGACGGTTGTGGGTTGGATGGTTACTTACTTTTAAAATAAAATCAATTGCTTATAGCCTTACATTTGGAGATATGTGAGCTTTATCATTGAAGCTGTGCTAAAGATTCAGTAGGAATAACAATGTACTTGTGGCTCACGTCGTCCATTTATTTCACACCACCTTCCTTGGTGAGGTCCCTGTAGGTACAAAATGTTTGTAAAAGAGGCTCTCTTGCCTATCATGCACCTACCTGCTTCTAAACTTCTGTGAAGGTTTGTGTTACAAAATAACTCTATAGATGTTTGTAGAGAGGATTGTTTGGATGGCCAAATCATACACACTTGCATTTGACCGTCTGAAGATTGTGTAATTGGTCAAAGAAACTTGTACAATCAATTGTTCCAAGAAATGAGAATGGTCTCCCGAGAGAGAGAGAGAGAGAGAGAGAGAGAGAGAGAGAGAGAGAGAGAGAGAGAGAGAGAGAGAGAGAGAGAGAGAGAGAGAGAGAGAGAGAGAGAGAGAGAGAGAGAGAGAGAGAGAATCAAAGAGAGAGAGAGGGAGAATTAAAAAAGGGTAGAGAGAGAGAGAGAGATAGAGAGAAAGAGAGGCATAAAGGGAGTGCTATAAAAGAGAGGTAAGTGGAAAGTTGGAGAGATAGGGGGAGAGGGAGATATATTGGAATTAAAATAAAAAATAGTGATTGTATATATGGAGATAAGGATAGATAAGGGAGGGATTGAGAGAGGAAAAAATTTAGAGAGAGGGAGAGAAAAATAGTATGATGGTTAAGAGAAAGAGAGGGGGAGATAGATATAGGTAGTGGGTATGGGTGAATGAGTTTGAGGTGGAACAACTGAGAGAGAGGGTGGAGTGAGAAGGTTGGAAGCAAAACAAGGGAGAGAGATAGAGAGTGGGAGTGGGAGCTAGAAAGTGAGAGTGTGTTAGAGAAACGATGAGAGAGAGAGAGAGAACTAGAATGAGGTTGGAAGACAAAGAGGGACTTAGAGAGACTAGGGGACAGATTTAGAGAGAGATAGAGGGGAAGAGACCAGAGGGGGGGGGGGGGGGGGCGAGAGGAATATTGAGGGAGAGAAAGAACTAGATGGGCGGGTGTAGACAACTCAAGGATAGAAAGAGAGGCAGCGATAGACAATTAGAGCGAGAGAGTGAAAGATAAAAGGAAGGAGAGACAACTAGAGATAGTGAGCTCGCTAAATGGATACTTGCATGTAGGAGAACAATCAAAGGAAGTTTGAGAGAGATAAAAAGGCAGAGACAATTAAAGAGTGAAAAAGATAGACTTGGAGAGAGGAAGGAGCAAGGAGAAGGACTGGAAATGAGAAATATAAGGAGAGATGGATGTTCAACAGAAAGGTTCAGATTAAGAATACATCATTGATTGGATTGTGGTGTGTGGTTGTCTATAAATATAGGAGCGGGTGTCTACATGGCAGTCAAGTTACATCTTGGCCATACTCTTGAGAATTTCTTCTGGAAATAGCTTCCTCTTCATCGTGGAATGTGAGTTTGTTCTTGAACACTATTTGTCTTGAACACGTGCTACTTGAATGCCCTGCAAGATTTGTCATGGTCAACCCCAAAGATTATGTTTGGGGGGGGGTAGCAACAACAAGATTTTTGCCATCATTTCCACCTCCGATGGCCACATTCAGACTCAGGTGAAAGATGGTGTGACATGAGGGGATCAATTTCAATTTATATTGGAATCATCCTTGTTTACAAGATTTCTTTTGGTCACAAATATGTCGACAAAAAAATATATGGATGTGAATATGTCCTCAAGGTCAAATGTGGCTATGTTGGAGTCATCTAACAGCTCCTCTAATGAAAAAGAATGTTTGTTCTCAAACCTCAAACAAAAACCTTCAAGATCCAATTTTTGTGTGCCATAAATCAGTACAAGATGTTTGGATAGAAGATGAGAAGAAACACAAAAACATATCTTCGAGTTCAGGCCGGGAACACAGAGTACATTGGAGTGGATTGTGCTAAATAGCCACAAGAATTGTCATAACATCTAATATTTAACCAACCCAAGTGATTTTCTCATATTAAACTGATCATTTAATGTGGGAGATAAACAGGAACAAGGATTAGAATATAGACATGTGCTTATGGATCTATCTCAATACTAGGCCAAGGTTAAAGGGTCCAAATGAGAGCAAGGCTAGCTAATGGAGCTTAAAATACCTTAGGGTTAGCTTCATTAAAGACCTCCAATAGATAGCCTTAAAAGTCCTTTGACCTTAGGTAGGCTAGGGCTGTGATTGAGGTGGGAACTCAGCCAAAGCTTGAGGTGCTTGTCGTGCTTGTTGACTAAGGTGCTTGAGGTGCTTAATGACTAATGTGCTAAGGTGCTCCATGACTAAGGTGATTCACGGGCTCGAGGTGTCCCACAAATTCAACATGATCCCTAATCAAGGGGGACGAGCCCTTATTGTAGGAGCAAGAGAGAGAGAGAGAGAGAGAGAGAGAGAGAGAGAGAGAGAGAGAGAGAGAGAGAGAGAGAGCACACCTTCACACAAGGCAAGCTTGGTCTAAAGAGGCATCCAGGAGACTTGTCAAGTTCCTCTTCATGTTACCCTCATGGTGTGCCTAAAGGCTATTGGTTGGCCTCTCAAGGGGTCCAATGATAAATAAGTTAATTAGATTAATTGTTTATGCATTTATCAAGTCCTCTCTCTCAAAGGGGAAAGGGGGACACTTGTCCCAAAGCTTGTTAGGAAATAAGACGTAGCTAAATAGATAATTGAGTAGATTACTTAATGGAGAGAGACAGATTTATATACACGAGATTATAGATTAGAGAGAGAGAGAGTACACACGATATACATGGTTCACCCAATGTGGGCTACGTCCACGGGAAAGCAGCCACTCAATGGCTTTAGTACTTCAAAACAAGAAGTAGTTTACAAAGGGATTATACCCTTAATGGAGCTCCCGCCTTGCTTCACTCTCACCACCTCACACTCACCTTGTTGCATCAACTTCACACTATGAAATGTGTGTAGAAATGGCCTCCTTTTATAGGCCAAAAGGGCTGCCCTCTCTTATGAGAGACAGCCATGTGTAGCCGCCCTTGAGAAGACAAGTCCACTTTTGAATTCGGCCACCGGCCATTGACTTCCGACCACCGGCCACCGGCCATTGACTTCCGACCACCGGCCATCGGCCATTGACTACCGGCCACCGGCCAACCGACCGGTTGTTTTCCGACCACTTTTCGGTCGTCGTCCGGCCATAATATTCCGGCGAAAGTTGCCCCTGATTCTTGTCCGTGAAAATTTTGGTTTCCGGTGAGTGATTTTCCTTCACGCACGATGGCTTCTCCTCATAATGGGGGCCTTACAAATGTGCGCTTTTACCACAGAAAATTACAAGGGTAAATCAGGCTCCATACTTAACAAAGCTAGCATGCTTGCTTGATATGCACTAAGCATGTGATTGGCCATGCTTGAGGAGGTCCAATCAAGTGCAAGCTAGTGCTAGAAGAGGGGGTTGACCAAAGCAAGAAGGGGACTAGCTTGGGGGTATACTCTCCCACACACACACTCATTCTGTGAGGTGCAAAGTGCAAGAGCTCCATCTCCTTCTCCAAGATTGTAGAGAAGTTGAGATCCTACACCAACGCTCTTGGCTATGGAATGAAGGTCCAACCAAGATCCATGCTCCAATGCTTAAGCTTGTCATCTTCTCCATCTTCATTACTATGCTATTATGTATCCTAAGCAAGAAGAGTGATGATAAGTGAGGAGCTATTTCTTTCTCCTATGAATGTTTCTTCTTCCTCTTCCCTATCCTCATTCCCCGCTAGCTCTCTCCACCTTTGAAGGTGTTTTGAGGCCTTGGGACTGAGGCCAAGGATAGGTAATGCTTTTTACAAAGTCTATGTTATGCGCGTGATGAATGAAGCTTTCCATCTTCATTGCATCACCTAGGTCACAAGGAACACAAAGATTGTATTGTACCAAGTCTCTCTTGATGGGAGAATCTATAATACAAAAGCCTATTGGAGGGCGGACCAGCTCCACATAAATCTGGTCCTCAACTATTGTGGGGGCCCAACTATTGTCAAGTTCTCTAAACTCTCTCTCTTGCAAAAGTATTGTTCATGCCAAGTTAATTAAGTATTATGGTTATGTTGCTACCGCCAATTAAGTTCACCCTCTATGTTCTCAAAGTAGTCTTAAAAAAATGCTCGCTTTAATTCTCCTAATTCCGCTATTCTCAAAGTTCATAGGCCAATTCCATTACAAGTACCCCAAGTTGAGCCAAATGATTTCTAGGAGTTTGGTTAAGAAAAAGGTTGTTCAGGTTCCCCAGGTATACGATGGAGATTGTGTTTTTGAGATGGACCCTGTGTCAGACGGTGTTCCCAAAATGTTGGGGATGGATCAAAAGATGACAGCCATTGTTGGATTAAACCTATTCATTCTAGAATGAAATATCTGGCAGTAGTCAGTAGAAACAAATGTGGTGGACATCTTATCTGCAAAAATGATTTTTCCTCAATCAGAGCCATAAACGGACGGCCAAACATTGTTTATTACTTACTCACTGAGGACAAATGGACCTGGCTATTCATCCACATCGGAACCCACAACGAGCCTATCACAAAGAGAGTTTTGCAATAAAAAATACAACGAACAAGAGAGCTTGTGTCTTGAGTGGTTTTCAAATCTCCCACAACCGGGCCCTGTTGCTATTGCAACAAAAATTGAGGATAATCTTAGAGGTACACCACTCTATCAACAACCAAGAATGGAGGGGGATAATATTACAATCGCCAAAAAGCAAAAATAGGTTGGGAAAGTAAGTTGTGAGGAGGAGAATGCCTCGCACCAACCTGAGTATCTCACACAAAACATCCCGCGAAATCGTAGAGGTCTCCAAGAAACCACCAGAGAGGGCGATCAGGTAGGAAAGGATCACGTGGGTGGAGTGGTGGTTGAAAAGACACACACTCATAAGACAATGTGGGCAATGCAGTGTCGTATACCAAGGGGAAGTAGGGTTCAATGTCAAGGTGGTTAGGATCTAGATTCGGTAAATGCACCATCCTTTTGGGGTATTCGGACTTGGGAAGGAAGGGCTGATAGTGCTCATGGTAGCGGATCAAAGGAACAATTCACATGGTTCTGCAATGATAGTGTGGATCACCCATGGCAGATCTATAACACAATCAATCAATCCTGTGCTAGAGTCCCTAGTATATGGCCATGGAAAAGGGAACATACATGACTTCTTCAGAGTTGAAGGAATTGGAAACAGGAGGCTACATGGTAAAGAAGACTACAATTAAGGAAACCAACAATGTGTGTTATTGGCCAAGAGTGGCAATTGAGGCCTCCAAGAGAATTGAATCCACAGTTACCATGGAATCCCCAATTGTGCAGCACACTATCATGAAGACAAGCATGCATGAGAAATTCATGGTGAAAACGTCTGCTTCGAAATTCGGGGCGAGAGGTATGAAATTTATATTGCACGTAGCCTAATGTGTACATGTGGAGACTTCACCGAACGATTGGCACAAAGCAAACCATACATGGCCTGCAAGCATATTTACTTCATCTTCCTTCGCTACTTTGGCTTGGATTTAAACTACAATATGTTTATTCATCAGAGCAAGCTAACAAATGAGGATCTGCTACATGTAAAAGTATTGTTCATGCCAAGTTAATTAAGTATTATGGTTATGTTGCTACTGCTAATTAAGTTCACCCTCTATGTTCTCAAAGTAGCCTCACAAAATTACTCACTCTAATTCTCCTAATTTTGCTATCCTCAAAGTTCATAGGCCATTTCCATTACATTGGAATCAGAGCTATTAATTTCTCTTTTCTTGCTTAAGAAGAGAGGTCCTTAAGTTCATGAAAGGTTGGGCATGTTCATTGCAATAGGGTAAGCGGGACATGGATCTATTATCTTGGTTGAGAAGGACTTAGTTTGAGGTACACCATTGGGAACTATAGTCTTAATGATGGAGCCTCTCTGGACTTGCCTTTGGCTTTAACCATTATTGAGCTACTAGCAAGCTCAATAGGAACCATAATCAACCGAGCAATGTTAGGCCCTTTCCGCTAATCTTTGCAATCAACAATGTCTAAACCATGGGTGTGGCTACTTCAGAACTGATTTTCGAAGGTAAAGAAGGGTAGCGAAAAAGGTTTTTGAGGGTACAAAAGCACAAAGTAATCTATACATAAAATTCATTAGCATGGCTGACAATAACCAAGAGAGTAGAATGAACATTGATAACTTCTATTTTGCACAGGAAGGTGCTAATGATGATGCCCCCATGTTTGTCAATTATTTTGTTACTAGGTTGCAGCAGCGTATGGGCAACCCTGCTTTGCAAGCCAAAGTTACTCAACAACTTCGTGCTTAGGGTATTTCCCTCCCTCTCCAAGAGCAGAGAGAGCTTAGGAGGCCTCTTGATGACCCCCAAAATAAGACTCTCTCCCATAACAGAAGAGGAATCCAAAGAACGCGAAAGAAACGAATCCCTAAGTTCCTTTGAAAATGTGGCTCCACGAAGACGGCGGTCTAGACGATCGCCAACTCCTCCAAGAGGAAACGGTCAACCCACAGTCCTTCTCCGTGTCACTCCAAAAAGGAAGAGAGGAAACAAAGGAAGAAAACGGTAAGTAAGAGGTCACCCTCTTCTCCTTCTTCTTCACCTTCCTCCTCTTCCGATGAAAGCAATAGCTATTCTCCTAGAGAATACAAGAGGGGAGGACATCGCAAATCTTACCCTGCATGGCAAAGGTCCAAAAATTTCAAGATGTTTAAAGAGGGAGGAAAAAGTATCTCTTTTCTCACCTATGATGGCACCTTTGGCTCTACCAACAAAGTATTGGCCTTCATCCAACAATTTGATGCGGCCTTTGGAGACGAGTGCTTCACGGAGTCCTCTAAGCTACACCATGTAGCTATGCACTTCTAGAAATCTGCTCGTCAATGGTGGACTAGCCTTTGTGGCAATGGTGAAGCCCCAAAGACATGGAAAACTCTACGAGTTTCCATCATAAAGCAATTCCTTGCAAGCGATGCAAAGGATAAAGTGATTACCAAATGGCGGATTTTCAAGCTTCTCTCCCATGAGTCTATCCACAAATATGTGAACAAGTTTTGGGATTTACATCTCAAGGCTACTGTCTTTCAAAAGATAGACTTTGCCGAGCAAAAGCAACAATTCTTTACGGGATTACCTGAAGAGATGGCCGAGTACGTCAACTCCCAATGGCCTGGATCTATCACCGAAGTAATCCACCACACTATGGTTGCTTCGCACATCAATTTCCAAGAAGGGGCTAGAAGGAATGCCAAGCCCATGGAAAGTAAAGACAAAAGTGATGAAAAGGGGAAAACCAATGCCCAAAATTCTTCCCAACGCAATTCCAACAACAGCAGCAACAACAATTGGTCCAAGGAGAAGGGAGTTTACAAAGGTAAAAGTAAACTCACTCCTGAAGAGCATGAAGCTTTTTGCAAGGACCACAAATGTTTTAAAGGAGGGGAGCAAGGACATGGCTATCGTTCTTGGCCAAAGAGAAATGCCTGCAATGAGACTCGTAGAGCTTCCACGATTGAAGCTCCAAAAGAGGATGCTCATTGCAAAGGATCACCTCGCTCCTATGCTTGGGGAAAGGTAAGGGAGAATGATGCTTTCATCTTGTTTGACCCTAGCTCTACTCACAACTTCATATCAATGGAGTTGTCCACTAAGTTGGGCATTCAAGCTTTTGAGATGGGAGATATTGTAACTGCCGATGGATCTTTCAAAGGACGGCAATCCTCCGTTACTCCCTTGATTGGGAAGTTGACAAAGAAGACTTTTTCATCTCTCCTCTCCAACATGAGAATGTTGTCCTAGGGGCACCATGGTTCAATCGCATGGCTGCCAACATGAAGTTCTTTGAAAGGAGAATCTACTTCACCTACAGGGAAAAGAGCATGTATATAGATGCTAGTGAGTCTGGTCGTACTATACCACTTGTAAATCCTCCTGCTTTTGATAAATCAATAAAAAGCTCAGTTTTTGCATACATGATTTTTGTCAAAGAGTCCCTAAAAGGTCCTAATGTTTCATCAAATGTAAATGGTGGGAATCAAGAAGAGTTAGACTTGTCTAATTTTCTAAATGGATTCCAAGATGTGTTCATCGATGATACCCCTATGGACTTATCTCCAAAACGAGGGGATGATGACCGTTAAATTGAGCTCCTACCAGGAAGCTCACCGCCTAACAAGCCTCCTTATCGAGTTTTCCAATCTCAATAAGAGGAGATCATGAGGCAAGTACAAGAATTGGTTGACAAAGGGATGGTGAGGCCTAGCTCCTCTCTCTTTTGTTCTCCAGTCCTTTTAGTGCAAAAGAAAGATGGTACATATCGTATGTGTGTGGACTATCGAGCACTAAACCATATCACTATCAAAAAAATATTCCACGTACCTTAGTCATAAGATCTATTTGATAAGTTACAAGGCTCTACCTACTTCAGTAAGATTGACCTTAAAAGTGGCTATCATCAAATAAGGATAGTGAATGAAGATATTCTAAAGATCGCATTTTGTACAACGTTTGGTCTTTATGGATATCTAGTCATGCCTTCTAGCTTGACTAATGCACTATCCATGTTTTAATGGAGAAAATATTTAAACCCTACCACAAATACATTGGAGTGTTCTTTGATGATATCATCATCTACTCCAAGTCCTTGGAGAAACACAAGCAACATCTCCATGTGATTTTTCAAGTATTGAGGGAGAACAAGATTTTTATCAATCAAAAGAAAGTGGATTTTTCCTTCAAGAGATTCAATACTTAGGTCATATTATCTCTCAAGATGGTATCTGTATGGATCCATTGAAATTGGAGGTAATAAAAGCATGGCCTAATCCAAGGAATCTACATGAGCTAAGAAGCTTTATTGGTATGTGTGCATACTATAGACGCTTCATATCAAAATTCTCTCAAATAGAAAGACCACTACATGCCTTAACAAAGAAGAACGTTAAGTACTCATGGACTGCTAAGGAGAGAAATGCTTTTGACAAGCTCAAAGAGAAGCTTACCTCCCAACCAATCCTTATGCTTTCGGATCTCTCAAAGCCGTTTGAGGTCCAATGTGATGCTTGTGGTGATTGCCTTGGATCAGTCTTGTTTCAAGAAGAGCATGCCATAGCATATGAGAGTCGAAGGCTCAATGCTGATGAACGAGTCTTGGGCATATAGGAAAAAGAGCTTTTAGTTGTTCTACATGCCTTAGACACATGAAAGCACTATCTATTGGGGACTGCATTTATTTTACGAACAGACCACCAAAGTCTCAAGTACTTCATGACACAAACAAAGCTTTTCGACAAACAAATGAGGTGGGAAGATTTTCTTTCGCAATTTTATTTTCATATTGCTCACGTTGCTGATAAGCACAATCAAGTGGCCAATGCACTTTCACGACGACCAAGAGTTAATGTGGTGTCTATAGCAGCTTACAATGGTCTATTTTCTATAATAGATGAGTATGCTATTGACCCTGACTTTAAAGACATAATTTCAGCCCTTGTGTTGGGGTATAAAGCCCAATGTGGTCGCCCAGGTAAGTGGGCGGGCCGCCAGGTATGTACACATATTCTTTTGTAAAAACCTAATAAGAACTCACTATGCTCTACACATTACAGTAGAGCGAGTTCACCATATCGTCGTGATCTTTTGCTCGCACTCCCTCTCGCGTCACACTTCCGCTGGTACTCCTTCAACTGGTATCAGAGCTCAGATCGAGGCTCGGAGCAGCACTGCAGGAGACTAGAGTCACCAACTCAGATTGGAGTGAAATTCGACATGCGAAGACACGGCCCCAAATCTCGTGGGCGAACCCAAAGGGCTCGGTGTTGTCAGAATTTCATTCTGAGGTCATCTCGGCCACCGTTCGGCTTCGACAAAGGTCTGCGCAGGCCATTTTCGACTACGTGGTCTCGACGGGTGCAGATCCGACTCTGCAAATTTGGGGTTTTCGGCCTACGACTACAGGTGTTGAGGATATCGACACTCCCAGAGTGTTGATTTGTGGCTGTCTACACATCGAAGGACGGTTCACAGTTCTTGGAGGCGTGTCACATATGACACGGGCACATCTACACACAGACTGTAGGCGACATCCACTAGTTCATCAGGTTGATATTGGTTCAGAGGTCAGTTTACAGGGGAAACTCTACCGAATTTTTCCCAGGAAAGTAAACTATTGTGAAGCGTAGCTATGGCTGGATCACAGGACACTGCTCTTTACAATATCAAGAAGCTGGATGGAACCAATTTCCCATTGTGGAAGAAGCAGATTTGGCACGTGTTGGTACAAAAGAAGCAGATAAAACCTATAAATCTCAAGGGGATAAAACCAGAAGATATGGACGAAGATGAATGGAGCGAAATGGATGAATTGGCACTTTCTACCATTATGCTGACTTTGGCAGAAAGCGTTTACTTCAATGTAGCAGACGAGATTTCGGCTTATCAAGCATGGTTAAAGCTGAGTGATCTTTATGAGAAGCAGAGTGCAGCTTCACAGGTATACTGGCTTAAGAAGCTTGTTGACTTGAAGATGAAAGAAGGGAGACCTATGTCCAATCATCTGAATGAATTCAACACAATCTATAGTCAGTTGTCAGCTCAAGGTGTCAAGTTTGATGAACCTCTTAGAGCCATGTTCCTGTTGATCACATTGCCGGAAAGTTGGGACACTTTTCGCACAGCTTTGAGTAATTTTGCACCTCCAGATGGTTTGAACATAACAGGTGTAGAAGGAAGTCTGCTTACTGAAGAAACCAATAGAAAGACAATGGACAAAGGCAAAGGAACAGCCTTAGTTGTCAGGGGAAGGACCAAAGAAAAGTACAAAGGTGGAAAGAGGAATCAATCTCGTAGTAAGTCACGCAGTGCTAAAGGCAAGAGTGACATAGAATGCTACCATTGTGGCAAGAAGGGTCACATGAAAAGAGACTGCAGAGAATGGAAAGCAGAAAAAGGCAAAGAGAAAGCTGAAGACCATGGTGAGAAGAACAAGTCCTCAGTGAAGATTCAAGAAATAAATGTGACAAACACTGTTGCAGAGGATGACAGTCTAGTGTCAGGAGACATCTACTTCTTGAAGAATACAATGGACTCAGCTCTTCTTACATCATCTGATGGAAATGCACTGAGTGACTGGATTATAGACTCAGGGGCATCACTTCATGTGTCTCCAAACAAGGAGTGGTTTACTTCTTATGTGACCACTAAAGATCATGTTCGGCTAGGCAATGGGCAGACATGTGAGATCTTAGGTGTTGGAGATGTTCAATTGAAGTTTCAGAATGGCTCTTCTTTCACGCTGAAGAATGTGAGACATGTTCCCGCAATTACAAAGAGCTTGATCAGCACAAGTTTACTTGATGATGCTGGCTACGTCACCATTTTTGGACAGAACATGTGGAAGATATCCAAGGGTTCTATGACAGTAGCACATGGAGTAAAGTCTGGAGGACTTTACATGATTTATGTATCAAATGTCTCTAAAAATGTAATCAATGTAACCGAGCAGCCGAACGTTTCTTTGTGGCATAGCCGGTTAGGACATATGTCCAAGAAGGGAATGGAAATCTTGTCTCGTTCTGGTTATTTGCCTGGCTTTTCATTTAATGATTTTGAATTCTGTGAACATTGTCTGTATGGTAAGCAAACACAGCAGCCACATAAGCATAGAAGCAGTAGAAGAGATACACAGTTGGCACTTGTTCATAGTGATTTGTGTGGACCTATGCCTAACCTATCTCTAGGGGGAGCTTCTTACTTTATGACATTATAGATGATTACTCGAGAAAAGTATGGGTTTACTTTCTCAAGCACAAGGATGAAGCGTTTAGTGTTTTCAAAACGTTTGTGACACTTGTGGAGAATCAGAGTGGCAAGAAGCTTAAATGCTTACGCACTGACAATGGTGGAGAGTATGTTTCAAAGGCCTTTCACGACTTTTGTGAGTCAAAAGGTATAAAACGTGAACTTACTGCTCCTTACAATCCTCCTCAAAATGGTGTTGCTGAGAGGATGAATAGGACCATACAAGAGAAGGTCAGAAGTATGTTGTCTAATGCACAACTGCCAAATGGGTTTTGGGCTGAAGCTGTATCAACAGCTGTTCATCTTGTAAATAGATCTCCTAGCAAGGTTTTGCAGAAGGATTCAGTGCCAGAGATGGTATGGTCAGGCAAAATGCCCTCATACAAGCATCTCAGAGTCTTTGGCTGTGAGGCATATACTCACGTTCCAAAGGAATTTAGGAACAAACTTGAGCCAAAGAGTAGAAAGTGCATCTTTCTAGGCTATGGTAATTCTGGTGAGATGGGGTACAGACTTTGGAATCCCGAATCCAGAAAGGTTGTCCGCAGCAATGATGTTCACTTTAATGAATCCAAATATCATTCTAAATCAGAGAGGGTTGGGGAGATTAGAAGAGTTGTCTTCCAAGAAGATGGACCTGCACGTGCAAGACAAAATGTTAGGGCTCAAGAGGAGCAAGGACAGGATAGAGTGGAACCACAGGTTGTGGCTGAGCCTGAGCCACCTATTGTGCGTAGATCTGGACGTGTCACGCGACCTCCTGATAGGTTTGTTCCATCTATGAACTATGTTATGTTGACTGAGTGCAATGAGCCTTCATGTTACAAGGAAGCAGTGCAAATGAAGGACTCCGGGAATTAGCAATTGGCCATGCACTCAGAGATGACAGCTCTGCATAAAAACAAGACATGGAAGCTAGTTAAATTACCACAGGGCAAAAAGGCTCTACCTTGTAAATGGGTTTACAGGTATAAGATCACCGCTCATGATAGTCAGCCAAAGTACAAAGCAAGGCTTGTTGCCAAGGGCTTTAAGCAAGAACAAGGCATTGACTTTGATGAAGTCTTCTCTCCGGTGGTCAAGATGACTACATTGAGATGCTTTCTTGCATTGGTTGCCATATTAGATTTGGTGTTGCACCAAATGGATGTCAAGACAGCGTTCTTGCATGGTGATTTAGATGTGGAAATTTACATGCAGCAGCCAGAAGGGTTTGTTGAGAAAGGCAAGGAAGATTGGGTATGCCAGTTGTTAAAGAGTCTTTATGGCTTAAAACAATCACCGAGGGCATGGTACCATAAATTCCACAAATTTATGCTTTCTCAAGGCTACAATCGTAGTGAGTTCGATCACTGTCTATATACAAAGAAGGCTAAGGATGGTAGTTGTCTGATCCTTATTTTGTATGTGGATGACATGTTGATTGCTGGCAAGCACTTGGAAGAAATTTCAGCTTTGAAGTCAAAGATGGCAAAATCGTTTGACATGAAAGACATGGGTGAGGCAAGTCATATACTTGGTATGCGCATTGAGAGAGATAGATCAAAGAAGTTGATTTGGTTATCTCAAACAGAGTATATTGACAAGGTTTTGCAATGTTTCAATATGGAGAAGGGAAAGGCACTGAGTGTTCCATTGCCACCATATGTGAAACTTAGCAAACAAGATTGTCCTATGTCTGAGGAAGAACAAGCTGAAATGGATAAGATTCCATATGCGTCTGCAGTGGGTAGTTTGATGTATGCAATGATTGCTACTCGCCCAGACATTGCATTTGCAGTGGGAGTAGTAAGTCGATACATGTCAAACCCAGGCAAGAAACATTGGGAGGCAGTGAAAGGAATATTGAGATACCTGAAAGCTACAAAGAGTATGAGTATATGCTATGGGAGTCAGGAGCTAAGTGTAAAGGGTTTTACAGACTCAGATTATGCAGGTGACTTAGACAACCGAAGGTCTACGTCAGGGTATGTCTTTACATTGGCTGGTGGAGCAATATCATGGCGTTCTAGATTACAAGATTGTGTTACTCAGTCTACTACAGAGGCTGAATATGTTGCAGCATCAGAGGCATGCAAAGAATCAATTTGGCTAAATCGACTAGTAACAGATTTGGGAATCAAAGAAGAGATGCCTGTGTTATATTGTGATAGTCAAAGTGCTATACAATTGGCTCACAATCCAGTTTATCACTCAAAGACAAAGCATGTGGATGTGAAGTATCATTTCATCAGGGAAATGCTCGAGGATAAGCAACTTCAGCTTGTCAAAGTTCACACCACAGAAAATCCTGTTGATCTACTTACAAAAGGACTTCCCTCAGAGAGCTTTGCGCATTTTCGCAAGCAGTTAGGTGTAGGGTAGTACATCACTTCTCTACATCTCTTGTATATTAGCTTGTATAGTAGCTTCTCTCACACTTAAAGTCCACATTGGACTTTAAGTGGGAGGTTGTTGGGGTATAAAGCCCAATGTGGTCGCCCAGGTAAGTGGGCGGGCCGCCAAGTATGTACACATATTCTTTTGTAAAAACCTAATAAGAACTCACTATGCTCTACACATTACAGTAGAGCGAGTTCACCATATCGTTGTGATCTTCTTCTCGCACTCTCTCTTGCGTCGCACTTCCGCTCGTACTCCTTCACCTTGCTTTGAGGAAGAAAGAGGAACCATTCACCTTGCAGGATGGTTATCTTCTCCATGGCAATAGGCTATGTGTTACCCACTCCCTTTGTGAGAAAGTCATGTATGAATCCCATGCTCCTCCCTATGCAGGGCATAGAAGAATTCAACCTACTCTTCGAGGAGTAGAGACGTACTTCTGTTGGCCTACCATGAAAGTGGACATACAAGAGTATGTTTCAAAATGTGTGGTATGCCAAAAGACTAAGTATGATAGAGGGAAGCAACCTGGATTACTCCAGCCATTGCCAATCCCTAATTCACGATAGGAGAGTATATCCATGGATTTTATCTTTGGATTACCCAAGTCTATCCATGGGAATACAGGAATATGGACAATAGTCGACAGGTTTAGCAAGCAAGCACACTTTGTTCCTGTCAAAAACATTATTAAGGCACACCAAATGGAAACTCTCTTCACATCTCACATTTTCAAACACCATGGATTGCCAACATCCATCGTGTCAGATAGAGATCCTAGAATGACCAGTAATTTTTGGAAAGGTCTCTTTGAAAACATCACCTAGGTCACAAGGAACACAAAGATTGTGTTGTACCAAGTCTCTCTTGATGGGAGAATCTATAATACAAAAGCCTATTGCAGGGGGGACCCTCTCCACATAAATCGGGTCCTCAACTGTTTTCAAGTTCTCTAAGCTCTCTCTCTTGCAAAAGTATTGTTCATGCCAAGTTTATTAAATATTATGGTTATGTTGCTACCGCTAATTAAGTTCACCCTCTATGTTCTCAAAGTAGTCTCACAAAAATGCTCACTCTAATTCTCCTAATTCCGCTATTCTAAAAGTTCATAGGCCATTTCCATTACAAGTACCCCAAGTTGAGCCGAATGATTTCTAGGTTTTTGGTTAAGAAAAAGGTTGTTCAGGTTCCCCAGGTGTACAATGGAGATTGTGTTTTTGAGTTGCACCCAGTGCCGGATGGTGTTCCCAAAATGTTGGGGATGGTTCAAAAGATAATGGCCATTGTTGGATTAAACCTGTTCATTCTTTATCTGCAAAAATGATTTGTGCTCAATCAGACCGATAAACGGACGGCCAAATGAGACTTCTTGGACTGGAAAGTATGTATGTTCGTATGTTGAATTTTGAAAACGGAACTCTAAGGTGTTTTCACTGTGATCAAAGTTTAGTTCTGGTTCAAGAGTGTTCTTTCATTGTATATTACTTGCTCGTTGAGGACAAATGGACCCGGTTGTTCATCCACATCGGAATCCACAACCACCCTATGACAAAGAGAGTTTTGTGATCGGCAATGCAATGAACAAGAGAGCTTGTGTATCGGATGGTTTTCAAACCCCCCACAACCGGGACCAACTGCTATTGCAACAAAAAATGAGGATAATCTCAGAGGTACACCACTCTATCAACAACCAACAATGGAGGGGGATAATATTACAATCGCTAGCAGAAAGCAAAACAAACATGCTGGGAAGGTAAGCTGTGAGGAGGAGAATGCCTCGCACCAACCTGAGTATCTCACACAAAATATCCCGCGAAATCTTAGAGGTCTCCAAGCAACCACCAGAGAGGGAGATCAAGTAGGCGAGGATCACGAGGGTGGAGTGGTGGTTGACGAGACATGCACTCATAAGACAATGTGGGCAATGCGTCGTATAGCAAGGGGAAGTAGGGTTCAATGTCAAAGTGGTTAGGATCTAGAGTCGGTAAATGCGCCATCCTTTTGGGGTATTCGGACCTGGGAAGGTAGGGTTGATAGTGCTCATGGTAGGGGCTCAAAGGCACAATTCACGTGGTTCTGCAGTGATAGTATGGATCACCCATGGCAGATCTATAACACAATCACTCAATCCCTTGCTAAAGTCCCCATATATGGCGAGTGGAAAAGGGAACATACACGACTTCTTCAGAGTTGCAGGAATTGGAAACAAGAGGCTACATGGTAAAAAAGGTTTCAGTTTAGGAAACCAACAATGTGTGTTATTGGCCAGGAGTGTCAATTCAATTCTCCAAGAGAATTGAATCGATGGTTACCATGGAAGCCCCGATTGTGCAGCACACTATCGTGAAGACAAGCATGCATGAGAAATTCATGGTGAAAACATCTCTTCACAAATTCGGGGCGAAACGTATAAAATTCATATTGCAAGTAGCCCAATGTGTACATGTGGAGACTTCGCACAACGATTGGCACAAAGAAAACCATACACGGCCTGCAAGCATATTTACTTCATCTTCCTTCACTACTTTGGCTTGGATTTAAACCACAATATGTTTATCCATCATAGCAAGCTAACAAATGAGGATCTGCTACGTGTATTCAACTATCGTTGTACGACATAAAAAAAGGAGTGTACTTGAATTGTATCAAACAAAACCCTTAGCATTGCCATGTAATTGTGTCACACAAACTACAAATGTTCAATTGATATTGTAATTATTTTTTGAGAAATTTAGTTTATGATGGGGCATTGTGCTTTGTCCAAAGGGTACTTGTTAAAATGTGCATGTTAGTTTCAAAGTTCTTTTGGAATAAGAAATTGTTAAAAAAAGCTCCCACCAAAAAGCTCTCTCTAACCGATGGGCGAGCCCCCCCCTTCGAAATACACTTCTACAAGGCACTTTAGCAGCGTGGATTGTAGACCGCACAACTTAAAGGAAAGCATTGGTTGGCTAGGAAACGATAACAATGCAACAAGAATCCTTCGCTTTGCCATTGGGCTTGTCTGGCCAGACCATTCTATTGCCTACTTGTTATTGGTCGACCATTTCATGACTTAGAGTTGAGTCGCATCCGATGTAGTAGCTCTAAGAGGAAAAAAGTTGACCTCTAGTTGCACCCGCAGAGAAAGACAATTTTGGCTGCCAAGGAGGAGAATTTATTGATCAAAAGCCAAATCTTGAGAGAAAAACGCTTTTGCATTTCTTTCCTGAATGTTAGACAGGGTTAACGCAGCTTCAGCAGGGCTTCTACCTACTATAAAATCGAATTTTCTAAAGCTGTATACCTTCAGAGTCCCCCAGTTGTGGGTCTTTCTTGCATTTTTTTCGACTCTTTGTTTGTGGTAGGCTAAAAGATCGCTTCAAAGCAGCTTTTCTTTCACTCCGCCTAAAAAAACGTGGGTTCGCACTGCCAGTCCACCCACGATTCTTGTGTTCTCCTCTTCATCAAATTTGGGTTCCTATTCTGTGCCACAGAGAGAGAGAGAGAGAGAGAGAGAGAGAGAGAGAGAGAGATCTAACAACAGCCATGGCTCCTATTAGCGATTCGCTCTCTAGAATTGGGCTGGTTGGCCTTGCAGTGATGGGCCAGAACCTGGCTCTGAACATCGCAGAGAAGGGGTTTCCCATCTCAGTTTACAACCGCACCAGCAACAAAGTGGATGAGACAGTGGAACGGGCAAAGCATGAGGGCAACCTGCCAGTGAGAGGTTTCCATGACCCTGAAGCGTTTGTCTTGTCAATCCAGAAGCCGCGCGCAGTTATAATTCTTGTTAAAGCCGGTTCCCCTGTGGATCAAACCATAGAGACCCTCTCTAAGTTCTTGGAGCCTGGGGATTGCGTTATTGATGGTGGCAATGAGTGGTATGAGAACACGGAAAGAAGAGCTGCATCTGTCAAGGAAAAAGGCCTTCTTTATCTTGGCATGGGGGTTTCAGGTGGTGAAGAGGGTGCCCGCTATGGGCCCTCCCTCATGCCTGGTGGTACTCCTGAAGCTTATGAGTACATAGAGGACATTGTCACCAAGGTGGCAGCACAAGTCAATGATGGTCCATGTGTTACCTACATCGGGGAGGGAGGTGCTGGAAACTTTGTTAAGATGGTACACAACGGGATCGAGTATGGTGACATGCAGCTCATTGCGGAGGCATACGATGTTCTCAAGTCTGTTGGAGGACTGTCCAACCAGGAGCTCGCAGCCGCTTTCACAGAGTGGAATGAAGGGGAGCTTGAGAGCTTTTTGATTGAGATCACTTCACATATTTTTCAAGTGAAAGACGACAAAGGAGAAGCAGAGCTGGTTGATAAGATTTTGGACAAGACAGGGATGAAAGGCACAGGCAAGTGGACAGTCCAACAGGCTGCAGAGCTGTCTGTGGCAGCACCAACCATAGCGGCATCTCTTGATTCACGGTTTCTAAGTGGTCTCAAGGAAGAGAGAGAGGCAGCGGCACAGGTGTTCAGAGAAGCAGGTGTGAAGGACATTCTTGCCACAAAAGAAGTGGACAAGCAACAACTGGTCACTGATGTACGAAAAGCGCTCTATGCATCGAAGATATGTAGCTATGCTCAAGGAATGAACATCATCCGCTCAAAAAGCATAGAAAAGGGATGGAATTTAGATCTCGGGGAAATTTCTCGCATATGGAAGGGGGGCTGCATCATTCGTGCAGTCTTCTTGGATCGTATAAAGCAGGCGTACGACAGGAACCCCAAGTTAGCCAGCCTGTTAGTAGATCCCGAGTTTGCCAAGGAGATGGTGGAGCGCCAGGAAGCATGGCGGCGAGTTGTCTCGCTTGCCATCAGTGTGGGGATCAGTACCCCTGGCATGACTGCAAGTTTGGCCTACTTTGACAGCTACAGGAGGTCAAGGCTGCCTGCAAACCTCCTGCAAGCGCAGCGAGATTACTTCGGAGCTCACACATATGAGCGTGTGGATGTGCCTGGCACTTTCCACACTGAATGGTCAAAGCTTGCCAAGCTTGCAAAGATTGGCTAGGCTTGATTTTTGAATTCTGCTAGTATTTTTGTTGAACCTACTGCTCATCGAGAAGGGCATCGTACTAATCTCCGTGATTAATGTGGGGAAAATAATGCATAAGCCTGTAGTTTTTGCATTTTTTGAGATAATACGTTTTGTTAGCATCATGGTTTAGTCATTCTAACTAATTTTGGTGTTGTGGATGGATTACTGGACAGGTAGGACTCAAAGTATTAATCAAATTCAAACATCAGACTTCCTTCTAATGTTTTGTAGCTTGTGTTGCAGCATGCAAAGATATGATGTGATTGTTCATTTGCAATGAGCATTGCCACCCCCATGTTTACTGGATGAATTCTTTTTAGGACTGGTCTCATTTGAAAGTTTTTAAAATGGAGGTCATTCATCAAAATTGGCACTTTTAATTACTGTAAGAGTATTTCTTCCACTCATTAGTTTTTTTCTGCACTAGAACAGGAAAATGTGAAATAATGATTTCTCACGAATAAGTGGTTTAAGTAGAAGAATATCGGGAATGATGACAGCATTTTACATTCCAATGGTCAGTTCTTGATATACCAATTAAATGGTGTTGTTACCAGTAATAATTGGTTATTTTGGTTGAAGGTGTTAGATGGCAAGTATTCCATAATCTTAATCAAGCTTTTTTCAGAGTCAGTGTAACAGTGGGTTGAACAGGGGTATACTTTTAATAAACCACATTCTGCTTGGCAATGCTTTGGTTGACATGTGTGCCCAAGTCTTGTATAGTTATTGGCAAGCATCCTATCCTGGATGTGGTCTCTTAGAATGCATTTTTTCCACAATCTGTGCGCTAAGAGCAGAGCCAAGAAGTGCTGGGTCATTTTCATGAGATGACAAGCAAGAGCTTCTCCGAATGTGGTTACTTATGCTTTGCATTATGCCAGATGTTGGCTTGGCAACCCGAGCCTCCGTGATATTTGAATGTTGTGATGCAATCTCTCTTAGAATGCATCATTATGTTTCTTCTAAGCAAAGAGGAAAAGGAGGCACTAAGAACTCTTCTTGTTTTAGGTCAAAGTGAAGGATTAACACTAAAATTTGTAGAATCTTATTGGTTTTTGTCAGGGCAAGCTTGGAAAGTGATGTGCACAAGCAATGGCTCGAAGCTAAATCTAACCTGGCTAATGAACAGCTTGAGGAAATCAAGAAGGTGAGGTCGTTTTCCAAGGTGACCTTCCTACAACTGGAAGCCTCTAATCAAACACATTTTTTAGGGCACTGGAAGTCAAGAAGAGTCCAGGCAATGTCCTATCGCTCTATGATGAGAATGGGAATGTAGTGCAAAACCAAGATGGGATGGCTGGTTTAATGTTGAGCTATCTAAGCCAAATGATTGGCCAGCCAAAGACCCAGTCCCAGGAAGTGGATGAAGTCAGAGCGACTTTGCTTGAGTGTGTTGATAACAAGGTTCCCTAAGCAGAAGCCAACTTCTTGGAAGTGGCATTTTCCAAAGATGAATGTTCACTAGTTGGCAAGGAGAAGCCCCCCGAGTTGGGATGGGCTAATGCTTCAGAGAATTCTAGGATGATCTCAAGGTCCCAGTCACATGGTTGGCTAACCAAGCCATTACCGAAGGGTCATTGGATACGAGGTCTGAATTGGCTTGCTCAATTCTGGGACGTTAACAGTAAGAGCTGCAAAACCATTGACTTGCTGGCAACCCAGTATCAACTACATGGCTTTGAGATATTGCTAGTCGGCAGAGTGATAAAAGAGTTGCACAAGGTTATAATGCCAATTTGTGAATTCGGGTTTGAGTTGGAGATGGTTGTAAGTAGTCTTTTATGGAAACCCCATTCTAAAGGCATCTACCAGGCATTAATACACGAGAATAAGTGGTCTAGACCCCTCAACAAAATATGGAAGAGACAATGTCTAGAAGAACGGTGGGGGGAAGTCATGGAGGACATCCGGAAGCCAAAGTGGCCACAATATTTTTGTGGAAGGTGATGTGGGTGCTCTATCGACGGGCGTAAAGATCCAAGAAAGAGGAATTGGGTCCAATCTTTGCTTGGGGTGCACCCACCTTTTTATAGAATGCCAGCCGATCGGAGGCCTGGCAGGGAAAATATGCAAGTGGATTCAAAGGACATGGCATATTAGGTTCTTCAAAACTGATTTATTCCTTGGTTGCAAGAAGATGAGAAACCTTGCCATGCTTATTTGCACTCAAACTATCAAATTCTTCTTCTTCCACCATATATGGCAGGCAAGGAACCACCGTGTCTTCGAGGGAGACTTTCAAGTAGCAAGCTTCTCAGAGGAAAGCAGTGATTATATATATGCTCGGAAGCAAGCAAGATTCGGGAGACTAGTTTAGGGCTACCCATGCCGTGTTGTCAACCTGCGAGAAGTAATAGCCTAGGTGAGGCAATAGACAGTTTGTAATATCTAAGGCTCGTCATGCCGAGGCTGTTTGTAAATTCTATGTTGTGCTTAATACAAACCACTCACAAATTGTCAGTTATGCCAAGAAAAAAAGGATTATGCAATTTTAGCCAATTATATATACACTAAAGACCATTAATTTGTGTACAGTATTGCCAATCAAAGGCAGGGTCAAAAAACTATGGTCTGTTTTGGTTTGGTGTTACCGTAAGAAGCAATGTCGGCTAGACTAGACAATGATAGGGACTTGAAACAAATGCGGCGTTCTTTCATGCTAAGAATGCCAAGGCAGTCGTAAACTTACTAGTATTTGATTACTTGGGCCTTACGGACATGTAGGCCAGTCCAGTGCATCACATACTTGGAGCAAGTATGCCATGCAATTGTATATCAGGGAGAAGGATTTAAGAGCTGGTTGGACAAATAGTTGTGTGTGAAATGTGAATGTGTTTGTATTTGTGTGTATATTACGTGTGTTTGTGTATGTGTATGAGAGAGAGAGAGAGAGAGAGAGAGAGATGATATATTCATAGATACTAAAGTGAAACTA
Organism: Adiantum capillus-veneris; assembly: GCF_014529385.1. Taxonomy (NCBI): domain Eukaryota; kingdom Viridiplantae; phylum Streptophyta; class Polypodiopsida; order Polypodiales; family Pteridaceae; genus Adiantum; species Adiantum capillus-veneris. The sequence goes on along the minus strand of NC_140955.1, from coordinate 26,960,978 downwards.
GAGGTGCGACTTGTATGGTATGTGTGATCACTGATACAGTGCATGCCCAATACAAGAGGGTGATATGATGGGTGATGAGCCCATCCGCATATGCATTTTGAATGTCGAGCTAGTATGGCTCAAATCCTCTGTTTGTAATCCCAGTCGATGATGTGAAGCTACTCTCCTTACTCGTGGGTGTCTCGATCTCCCTAGCTCCGATGCTCGATCAATGAGAGTATCGCAAGTGTGTATGAGCTGAGCTTTGCACTGGTGGCTGCTCCTCTAATTGTCCAATATCTGGTGTGAAGAAATAAGTAATCAGTCACTTGGATTGTCTCTCTCCAGATCTCCTCAGTAGACTGTCTGTGTATATGTGCAACTCATTAGATACAATCCAAGACATCTCTGGTCCTGATATCTCATGACTCTAGAGAAAGGTCCAAAGCCTTTTCTAAAAGACAGTGGAAGCGACCCTGTATCTCGTAGTACACTGTACACTGACATATATAATGAATGCATCTTTGTCTCTAACTCTATATGGCATACGTGACACATCTTGTTGGTTGTTTGTATCCTTCTACATTACCGATCTCAATCTCAATTTGGTGTGAGGATGTCCGTATCTGATCAATGGCACATCATAACCCATGAGTTAGATGTGTATCCATATAGTTGGGTTGTATCACAAACCCATCCTCTGTGAGTTGGAGAAGATGCTCTCTATAGAAAGCCATCTTCGTGCCCCACTCCCGTGTCGGCTCTATCCATGTCCTCCTGGTGTCCAATTTTGTAAGGTCCTAGCCAATGAGTCTAGTAATCTCCATCCATGTAGGACAACGATGGTGCATCTGATGAAGCCATGTATCTGGAACCATGACAACCTTTGCGCATACCGGCATGATGTGTCCCTTTATAAAGCTAACTGTCTGGAGGACTCAAGGGCCAATCTAGCATATATGTCTTTGGTAGAATCCCATAAGCTATGTATAAAGGAGACTGATATGGTAAGTGCCTATGTCTCCATAGAAGGGGTTGCTAACTCCGCTCTAATGATCTTGTGTGGCACAAAGGCCTTGGCTCTATCAGCCGAGATTTCATAGTTACCAAGGGCCTCTCCACCCATCTTGACCCATAGAGTGTCCCCAAACCCAAACCCCATAGAGCATAGCTGAAGCTACCAAGGTATCAAAGAGTCATAGCTTTATTTGACGTTCCTGGAACTAAACATGCGAACTCATCCTCTCCAATCCTCCCAAGGCCGCATATGCTCTGGTCAGTCTTATCTCTACTGCTCTCTTCAAAGAAAACCTTGACCCAATGAAGACTACCCCAAGATAAGTGTATGCATCTATGTACTCCACAGTCTCTTGGCCATAAGTGAATGTGGGCGTTGATCTCCTAATCCACTGCGGTGTGGTGTTAAACACCATAACTTTGGTCATTAGGACTTGTTTGGGGTCTTCTTGGGCCCTATAAATTGGACGCTTAGTGAAGTGCTTAAAATGCTAATGAAGGTTTGACCAAACTAATGGCATAGGTCTGAAAATACATATTTTCATTTCTTATAAAAAGAAAATAGGTCTCAATCATATCTAGTCACTAGAGCCTCTCATCTTTTTTGGTGTTAGTGCAGCCCCACATACCACTCCCCCACTTTTGAATTTGAAAATTTTTGTCACTTTTCCCTCCCTCCTTTTGGAGGTACTGTAAATGCCTTTCTCTCTCTAGATCCTCTCTCTAAAACGAGTTTAAAGGGTTATGCTTGTGTTTAGGCTTCTTTTTCCCTCTCTAGAAACCATAGCCTGGAGATCTGAAGCTCCTTTACCCCCCTTCCTCACTCCACCCTCTCTCTCTCTTTCTCTTGTAATAGTTCACCACAGCTCTTTCTCCCTCTATTGTGCATTGTTGCAGACCTGCACATCCTTGCAAGCTCCATCTCCATCTCCATTGGCATCTCCACCTCCATCTTCAGTTCCACCTCTACCTCCATCTCTAGTTGCACCTGCACCCCCATCTCCATCTCCATCTCCAATTCCATCTCCATCTCTAGCTACAATGGCTATGCGAGACATCACCAACAAGCCTTCAAAGTTCAGATTACATATCGATTTGGAACATGAATATATAACTTTGTGAAGCAATTGAAACAGTGGGTCTATTCCGATGGACATGCTACGATTGCAAGGGAGGAAAGACATTGACCTTTGGACAGATGGAGCAATTTACCCCCTTAATCTTCAGACACGTGCATCTCCACCATTTTGCAACATCCCGCAGCTCTTACTCTTTTTGGGTGACGGCTACCACGGATTGTTAGGCTATTGCCAAAGGCTTTACACTTTGTACTTGCGAGAGCTCTCAACATGTAATCAAATTCAATCAAAACTAGACATGCTGCAAGTTGCAAGCTTAGCTGAAAAGGAACAACTTCGGGCATTAGTCTTGATTGTAAAGGAGCAATTCGTGGTGCAAATAGCGAAATTAAGGAAGCAACTTGTAGAGCAGAAGGTGAAGCTTGACAATGATAAAGAAAGCATCGATCGATTGTAGAAAATTACAAGCGTCTTCGGCATTCCACTCGAAATCTTAGACGGTGCGTCGACCACTTTACTCACCTTCCTATGGGATTCAAAAAGAGACAGCAAAAACGCAGAGCTATCGGGCTCCTTGTTAAACTTGGAGGTGCTCATAAGAGACGTGTGCACCAAACAAGGTAGTTGTAGGTAACAGTGTAATTTGTTAATAAAATTTAGTGATTGATTCCTTTTCTTTTTGCTTTTTGCAAAGAATGTGCCGAAGCAATTCTAGGTAGCAACAATACCGTGGAGTCAGTCAAAGCGTCCATATTTCGGCACGTGGTTGATGAGAAAAACATTTTGAATATGATCTTTGAGCCCGCACACGCTACATTGCGACAATCCCTTCAAAAATTGCTACTGAAGGAGTCTCAAAATATTATTCCCCCTTGCAACATGCTTATAGTGTGCGACGCAACTGGGATCAGTGATAAGGGGTACAAAGCATTGTATACATGCATAACAGAGCGTCTACGCAGTAAGGGAATGGCTCGATCAATGTTACCAACCCCATACAATATGGCTATGGCAAGAAAAACCGCAAACAACGACGTTTCAACCCTGCTAGGCGGGTACAAGTGGGTGGATGGCAACATGCCAATGTCCTCAAAGAGTTTTGTTTACAAGAGGTTCAACAATGTTTACATTGAAGCAGAAGCTCTGCAATGAGCTATGATCCAATAGTACAATATCACAATAGAGGAGACAAGTGTAAAAGCTATATTTGTGTCAAAATTAGGTAAATGTTAGGTTGTCAAAGGTCAAAGGGTGGAGCACACAAGCCTCACACTAATGAGCAGGCCATTGGTGGGAAAGGGGTTACAATAAGCCGCGTCGCTTGGTAGAAGATGGTAAAGACAAGATTTTTATGGGGTGCAATCAGAGAAGAATATATGGTGGCAAACGGCATGGGCACTCCCACACACGAGGACCATGACAGTTTGAGGTGGTATTTCAATCGTTCAAGTATTCAATAGGCAATAGATCGACAATTGCAATGGTAAACTCCTCAATGTCCCTGGCATTGGCAACTTTGAAATAGAGTGGCACCTTGGTGGCGACTTGAAGACCCTAAAATGCATGTTGGGCACTAAGTGTGGTGCAAATAATTATTTCCATGCATTTTCTGTTGCCATGCAAAGATGCCTAAGGGTGCATTGGGGAAGGGCATAGATCAAAAGTATGCAAGCAAGCAGGGGCTAAGAGCCCGAACGATAATCAAAAGGCAAGTGGGGGACAATGTGGTTCAATGGCATCATGACTTGCAACCAAAGAAAGCCACCATCTCCTGCAGAGGAGAATCTAGATTGGCATCATATTCTTTCAATTCCCCTTAATCGAGTGCATGTGTGTTCCTTGCATTTGAGACTTAGAATTCTGGACAAGTTGCTGATGCTCCACATATATTATGCATGGAACATGGAGCCAGGGTCGCGGCAATAGGAGTGCATTTGCTCGCTTGAAACTACTTTGTCATCAGTGGGGCTTCACTCCGATGCTGTAACCCTCTCAAAGGACCGCAAAAACCCAGCAACCACTCATGATAATCCTAATAAGATATGTATGGGTGGGGCAAAGGCAAGACACTTGCTTTCAAACTATGGTGAGGCTCAAAGCCATACTCCTTTTCAGATATGGAAGCAGGTGTGTGACATAACAACCTACCTTGGCAATGAGGCAACACTAGGACTGAAGAGAGTGCGTGTGTGGGAAGCATGCGATGAGATGATGAGGCTTCTTGAGCGGCCACACCTTAGTGAAGATGAGATACGATCATTCAAGGTGTCTATTAATAAATTCACAAAGCTAATGGTCGATGCATGGGGCGAAATCCATATCACACATTACATGCATGTCTTGTTTGCCCACGGTCCATACTTTCTTGATGAGTATGGATCCCTTCCGCTCTGGAGAAATCAAGAGATGGAAAGGTCACACTATCAGGCAAAGGCTACCTATTTTAAGAGAGCTCGGCATGGTGGTGGCAAGATCTGCATCAACGCATTTCACAAGATATTCAATTGGTTCTACCGTGCACTAACCGGTAGGAAGAAGCAAAAGGCATGGGGCAACTTGTCTCTTAGGCACCATATTGTGAAAGTGGTGAGTGTCCGACAAACACAAGGATACCATGGGTCGAATGCAGGCAAGAGAGCATCGGCATGGAGGAGAAATTGGCAAAGAGTAGGGCGCACTTGGCTTTTCACGTAGTAACAATTGTAATTTTCACTTTCTGGATCATATTAATGATAAATTGTAGTTTCTTAAAAAGCTGGACCCTATAAATATTAAAGTGAGTCTTTAAATTCTTTATAAGTTTGTGATTTCTCTCTCTCTCTCTCTCTCTCTCTCTCTCTCTCTCTCTCTCTCTCTCTCTCTCTCTCTCTCTCTCTCTCTACTCTACTCTCACCTCCATCCGATGGAAACCTACAACCAAGAAACCAACAACCAGGAAACAAAAAATCAGGAAACCGACAATCAGGAAACCGACAATCAGGAAACCAACAACGCCCCGGAGAACTTGGACAACATCCGACTTCAGTAGTTCTTTGATACTCTTGGTCCACTCCCACATGCGCAAAGGTCAAATATACCAAACATCGAGCAAATAAAGCAGCTGAACGAAGAGGCAAAGCGCTTGCGGGCTGAGAGCGAGCGCCAAGAGCAAGCAAACTTTGATCGGGCTCAACAAGGTATGCAAAGGTCAAGAATGCACAGAGTTTTACAAAGAGGAAGAGAAGTATCTGCTCGCAGAAGTAAAGAGGACCTACAAGATGCTCCAAGAGCGATGATACCCACACCACAGGAATGTTGAGGTCTTAAGCACAGAGGTCAGTACAAAGTACAAGAGACGTCGCGACCAGAGACCTAACACAGATTCAGAACTACTCTCGAATGAGCAAGTGATCGATCTCATAGAGAAGGTCTGTAATAGCCGATTCAAGAAATCTATGAGAAGTCCTTGGGTAGCCCGAGGAGGATAGAAGAAAGAGCGATGGAGGGAAATCATGGAAGAGGCAAGACACCTTGCAAGGGAGAGATAAGAAGCAAAAAAGAGAGCGTAGGAGGAAAGGGCCAAGAAGGCCACGCAAAAGAGCCCCAAGAAGCCACCCAAAACAGTCCAAAGAAGGCCAAACAACCCCCAGCTAGAGCAGCAGTGAAAGTAGTCATGCAACAAGAGGGAAGATGGTGAAGAAGAAAAATAATCCCCCACAAACTGCAAAGGAGGCCAACCAGAGTGATGAGAGGCACAAGAAGTACCGCAACGATAATGCCCCTTGGTCTTGCACTACGTAGCCTCCACCACCACCACCTCTCAAGAAGAAGCATCATTGGAGACCCGGCACATGTGCATTGCATGAAGAGTACACAGCTTATCATCCCTAAGGCCCCTTTTTTTCGGCTCATGTCAGAGATTATGGATGAGTACTGAGACAGTGTAAGAAGGGTGGAAGCAGCAACACTGGGTGCATTGCAGCAAGCAGTGGAGGATATCATTGTATCCCTCTTTCAAGACATCGTTTTGGCAATGGCCCATGCTAAGCGTGTAACTATTAAGCCCTCAGATATGAGCTTAGCACTTCACCTACGTGGTGATGATTGCTTTCATAAAACCTAGATAGAAAAGTCGTTGTAACTTCTCAAGCGGCATGTTTGTCAGCATTATCATGTAACTCTTTTGAAAATAAAATTATCATACCTATGTTTGGCAATTGCAATGTATTCTTTGAAATTTTAAGCTTGTGTTGGGTATGGATTTGAATGTGGTTACTTAATTCAATTCTCTAATCAATCCGCCCGCGGGGTTTATGTGAGCTGGAAAGTAGAAATATGGGCTAATGTGGCCCATCCCAAGCCCTAAGGGCCGCATGGACCCCATCACCATGCACATGGCAGAATATCGAGCCGTTCCCTGGCCCTGTGTGCCACAGAGCGACTTTTGGAAGTTTGAGGGCTTGAGATCGGCAAGAAAACATCATGTTAGAATGCAAATTGCTTTTTACACACATCAAATCCGCAAGGTCCTCAAAACAAAGGTTTCTACACTTGTGGGATCTGTGTTATTTGGCAGTGGCAAATACAAGTGATTTCTTGCACCTCCTGATCCCTAAGGGTCGTATGAACCCGTCACCGTGCACAAGGAGAATTACCAAGCCGTTCCATGGCCTCATGTGCCACGGAGAGACTTTTGATAGTTTGACCTAGTCAAACTACCAAGAGTCACTCCGTGGCACACGGGGCGACACAAAACGGCTTGGTTTTTTGCCTTGTGCATGATGACGGGGTTCATACGGCCCATGGGGCTTGGGAGGTGTAAGAAATTAGTTGTACTTGTACGCAAATTGCTCATGACACACATTGAATCTGCAAGTTACTCAGAACAAATGTTTCTACGCTCACGGGATCCATGTATTCTGGCAAGTAGCAAATACTGAAGAGTGTGTGTGCACAGATGCGTGTGTGTGCGGTGCAATGTGCGTGCAAGAAGGGAAGAAGGAGAGAGTACAGAGTGTGTGGGTGGAGCAAGACTCTAGTATGAGCTGCCCCTTATTCTTTGTTTATGTACACAAGAATAAGGTGTCAATGGGCGGATGCCCATAGCCTGGGTGGTCGGGCAAGGCACATGCGCATGTACCCCAACAATCTCCCACTTAAAGGCGAATGTTCCAATAAGTGTGTCCTACTAGGTAAACTACTAGTATGTACAAGAAAACAGGTGAGACACTCTCTCAACCTACACCCATTGGCTCGGTCAATCGATCTACATGTAGTCGTATCAGCTCTCATGGTAGGCAAGCGTACGTACCCACACTAGAGCTTGCATGTAAATCTTGCAGACTATTCTATATGGTCTGTAAAACTCTACTATGCATCATGCTAGTATCAGTTCTCGCACGACTGACAATCCCTGCTACAAATGCTCTCATTGCAGCTGCTAGGTCAGGCCTCGACATTAACAAGTCGTACATGAGACGCCCGAAAGCTAACAAAATCTCCACAAACCTAGATGCACTCACCTCCCCTGCGCTATGTGCATACCTGCATCATCAAGACTCGCTGACACAAATGGATATGTCGACTCAGACTCTTGGAGGACCACCTCCCCCTCATACATAGGGACTCGATCCGTGTGTCATGATATGAACTCATCAGCCTCTAGCATGAGCATATAAAAAAACTCCATATGTGTCACCTCTGTGTGTTTCTCTAGGGAGAAAACCTGCTCTACCTCTACCTACACAGACTCTAACAACACCTGTTGTGTCTCACTAGAGAATTACCGCTCTATCTCTGTCTCTACAAAGTCCACTCGCATGTCTTGCCAGCTAAATGCTCTGTCTTGTTAGCATGATGGAGCATGTGAAGGAGACACGTCTCCTCTCTTGCTCAAAGCATGCCAGCAACAAAATTGAGACCACGCCGTCTCGAACCTCAAGACACATGCATAGGATATACCAAGCCACTACGGGCTCCTCTGGCAATCACTAATGAATGCATCTGGAAATAATCCTCTCTAAGAAGTGTCTGACAACCAAAATCTGCTAACTATCTTACTGACATCAAGCTTTGTCTCAGCTGAGGAACATAACGCACATTCCATAGCATATATGATGCACCATTGGGCAAAGACAAACAAACATCTCATGCACCGCACCCTCTATGTCACACATCGAACCATTGGCCAAGTGCACACAACCATGCTAAACCAGTCACGATGAGGTGTGACGTGGAAAGCCTTAACCACTGTGAAGAAAATGTGTTATCCATAGACATATCTGCAAGAGGTACACTCGAGGCAAGCATGATTCACCATCAGTGGCATAGACTACCATTGTAACTGCCTCTCTAACATGTGTCAAAGTCGTATTTGCATCACGCATACATCTCCGTTATTGTCTCATACGTCTGAAACAACGGTGCCTAATGTGCCCTGTGTGATCACAATGCCAACATCGTACGTATCGGTAAGAACGAGATCGCCATCTCTCATTGTCACACATGTCTGCTGCCATAAGTGAATTCTATAATGGCAACAAAGTGGGAGATAACTCAAGCACTACACAATCATGAAACCATGATCAAACTGCATTAAAACCAATGTTTCACATATGCATAAAACAGCTTCACAATCTGCTATCTGCAAGCATAAACTAGGGCAAACAGCTCAACCGAGCATAAAGTGCATAACCATATATGCAAGTAGAGAACAAAAATAGCTCAAAACGCATCCCACAAGAGAAACTTCCTGCAAAAATCTGCAAAAAGTTGTGAAACGTGTGACCGTCTATCTGTAGCCACACAAGCATACGCTAACCTCACTCCTGCAAGAGTGGGTACAAGAACACCAAATTGTGTCCAAGCTGACAATACTTGTCAAAGTGAGAGTAAACACTTGATCACTGTCAAAGTGGGAATATATCAACGACTGTACAAGATGGCATAACACTGCAAACTTTTATGACAAGAAGACGGAGAAAAACGAACAGATTTCCTTTGCAAACTGAGCCAAAAATCAACGCAAACCGCAAGTCAAAAAACTACATAACTATCAGAGTGGGAGTAAACTCAACCACTAAACCATCAGAGAGTAAACTATGAATACTTGCAGAACATGGCAAGAATCTGGGGACAAACGGACATAATTTCCCATGTATTTTGAGCAAAATCTCAAAAAATCTTACTAAAAACTTCACGAAAACAGACACTTAGTGTCTCAGTATACAAATCCACAAATGGCATACATAGCATTGGCAAAACAGTTCACTCCTGACCGAGTGGCTCTATGGACGTATACCTGTCCAAAAATACCTGTAAACCTGCTATTTGCGAGCTATAGCTAGCTCAAACTCTATCCGCATAATGCATACATAGCATGAAACTGCACAAGACCATGCCAAAGCTCTCTGGAATGCTCCACACAATCAAACATGAGCACTATATCTCTGAGAAAAACTGTTGGGAAACTAGCACACACCATCTCATCGATCGGTAAACTCGTCGATTGGAAACAACGTCCAAGAGCTGAGCGCGCTCGGGGGAAAACCCGCTCCGATATGGGCCTTCGGAGTTGTATGTATCGGAGTGTGCCGTGGAAGTTGAAAACTGGAGAATAGTCAAAGCCGAAAGACGGTGAAGACTACAATAGAGCCGGGCTGGTCCAGATGGGGGTAGAGGAGAGCTGATGCCACTCTCGCTCGTCAATCTCGTGCTAATGTTGAGGTTGGGAAGTCGGGATGCCGAGGATGTTGTCGGAGCCAAAACTACTCTAGAATGAGCGTGGCAAGGAAGTCGATGGCAAAGCTATAATGGAGGAGAGCCCTGTCGCTCTCACTCGCTCTTGCTATGTCGCAGCCAAGGAGAATGTCATTAATGTCGTCTTTCACCGTCGAGCAAAAGCGGTGATGTTGTTGCCGCCTGTTCTCGAAGCCTAGAAAATGCTCGATGTTGCCTTCTACCACCGGACAGAAGCTTTGATGCCGTAGCTGTTTGATCGGTGTCAAAAGCGATGCCGAGAAGAAGCTACCTATGATCGAAACGGAGCCTGAGTCGCCACACAGAGTCGGGCGGATGCCGATGGGTACCCGGGCTTACTCGCCCATGTGGCCGAACACACTATTCTCTCTCTCTCTCTCTCTCTCTCTCTCTCTCTCTCTCTCTCTCTCTCTCTCTCTCTCTCTCTCTCTCTCTCTCTCTCTCTCTCTCTCTCTCTCTCTCTCTCAAGCTTCCTCACGCTCGGTGTTTGTAGCGGGTGTGTGAGAGTGGGGCGGGGAGTCGTGGGTCGAGGTGTGGAGGGGCTTGGTGGGATTAGGGGCTTGTACACACATAAAGACACTAAGTGTGTAAGTCAATTTTTTTTTAAAAAAATTGATTTAACTGTAAAACTGACGAATTGCAGGCTAGATCTGACGAGCTGGGTGTGTGTCATGTGAGTGTGTAGCAGTGCTCTGTTCTGCTTCTTGGTTGCAACTCGTGAGTTTGACTGCAAGCTCACTTCAATTTTGGTTCTCAATCTACTACCCGCTATAGCCCTCGTTTCAGTGTTGTATGGTTCGTGTATTGGATGCAGTGTGTGTGTGTGTGTGCGCGCGCGCGCACATTCAGACACTCTTCCTCATCTCTATTTGTTCTACTTCCACAAAACTGCCGCACCTGCTCGATTGCTACTGCCCGGATTTCCTGCAAGTGTCGAGGGTGAGTGTGTGTGTAATCACACACACACTCACCCAAGATCCCTCATGTTGTGCACTCGCTGCCTTGAAGCTCCAAAAGCTCAATTTCCCTTCTAGCTCACAAGTCCTTCCAACCTGCTTAGCTCAATCTTGGGAGTGTAGTCACAACCTCCCAAGATCCCTCGTGCTCTATACTCACTGCCTTGAAGCTCCAAAAGCTCAATTTCCCTTCTAGCTCACAAGTCATGCCAACCTTGCTCGGCCAATTTGTCTGTCTTCCAATATAGTGTGTGTGTGTGTGTGTGTGTGTGTGTGTGTGTGTGTGTGTGTGTGTGTGTGTGTGTGTGTGCGTGCGTGCGTGCGTGCGTGCGTGCGTGCGTGCGTGTGTGTGTAGCTGTTTAAATCTTAACTAATAACACATAATTGAATTTTCACATTCAAAAGACAGCTGGCCAAGGAATAAATGAACTGATATGTACAAAAATAACTCAGTATTAGAATTATTTAGGTACAATGATTGTAGGAAAGAGATCGATAATAGAAATAGGAGAACTTCCTAGTTCTTCAATGAGTAATTCATTAGAGAGGTTGCTTGCCAAAGAAAAGAAATCCATCCAAGATAAGATAGAGTCCTTACCTGCATCCATCCAAACAAGACAACAATTCAGTTAGCCTTGGATGTGTTTTACAGGTATCAATGGACCATATCAGTTGTTATCCATGTCCATCTTATAGGTTTTAATTACTTTAGACAAGCTAGTTTGTATGTTAGTAGTTTTTTTCCTTTTTACATCATCAAAAAAATGAGTGGTACATTCATCTTTCTAATCTGAGTGGTGAAGTCCACCAAGAATCCAAACATTTCAAGATCCATAGCTTGGTAGCTATACTTAAGTCCCAAAAAAATAGCAACCATATACTTACCTTCAAATTTTAGCAATCCCATGGTATCATTAGTATCCCTTTAGACAAAGATAGGCCATGTCCAACCTTTTTTGTATAAGATCCCTAATAATTTAATTTCTATTTCTTGACAACAAACGGTATCAGGTGAAAAACACCAATAAAGATTGTTCTGGAATCCCCACTTTTTTAATGAGTTTGGAAGCTATGCCAAAGCCGAAAAATACATGCCATATACTTACCTTCATGATCCCAAGATATCCACAAGTTATTAGCAATTCTTACAGAACGGTAGTGTCCGGCCCTTTGACTGAGTAAGATCCATTAACCAGAGGTACCAGATGAAGTACATAGCACCCCAACTAGTGACTATATATGCAATTTCAAGTGCCAAAATTGGATTTAAGCCCAGCAGCTTATCAAGCCAAGCTAACATAGATTGTTTTTTACTTATCAAGCCAACTAAATAACACCCCATATAGTCGTTTTAAATGAAATCTCGAGGGCCAAACTGCACTTATGGTGCGGCAGTAGTTCATCAATTTATCAAAAGATAGTTCCCAATTTGTTTTATCAATAAATTGACATTCTGTAGCGGCTACAACAGGGCCAATATAGCAACCAGTAGTGAAAAAACCTGTAGCGGAAAAAATTGAGCCCCTAAAACAATCATTAGTGGCTAAACCAGAGCCCATACAGCAACTCTCAGTGGCTATAACAGATCCAGTAAGAGCCAGTAATGAAATCCAACTTTATGCAAGTGTTCTCTAATATCAAAAACCCATAACCAGGCGCACAAAAAAACGCAGGTAAGGTCCTAAAGCGGCAGAAAAAAAGCCAATGTAGCAACTTGTATATCTTAACACCATCCCCTCAGGTGTTTTCCCCATTGATACAGTCAACATAGACAGGCCAAAAACATGCTCTTTATGCACAAGCAGTCCAAAAGCCCACAACAATGCCTAGGTGTAATAATACCAGTTATGCATTGGCTGTCTTTTACGCACATGCAATCTTACATGGAGGTGAAGTGTTGCGCCCTGAGGCCACCCCATTATGTAGACCATGATCTTTTTTTATGCACAAGAAGCCCACGGCCACCCATAGTGTCTAGGCTTTAAGCAAACAAAAAACCAGTCAAGTTTTTGCAAGTATATGCACCTGCAGTAATCGACATAGCCTATAGTAAGCCACAAAGACGGCCCAACAATTTATAGGTCAGGAGAATTTTCTTATGCAAAGGGTAGGGATGCTCCAATCCTTATTTTCACCATATCCAGCCCTTTGAGAATATCAGCAGAAAAGTGCTACTCTACTTGGTCTTTGTAAGAAGCCCACACAAAAAAACCAGCTAACACAGTATGCATGTTTTTTCAAGCAAAAGGTAGGAAAAGACCATTAGAATGTGTAATAAACGGTGCAGAGAAAAAAACAGTAAACTCAGCAGAGGAGGGATTGAACACCTGAGTCACCTCCGAGGAGAGCTTCATTCTCCTTGGTAGTGGCAAGCAGACAAGAGATGTTTCACAAAATGACTCAACACACCCAATATAGCTAAGTGAGGGGCAGAGATGCGCCCTCACCTATTTTATAGCAGGAGGAGGCAAGCCTTGTAGTGTCACGGTCACGAGAGAGGGAGGCCACGCTTCATCATGAGTAAGATATATAGCATCGAGTATCACGCATGTAGCTTTCAATGGAGATCGACAGACTTGGAGGAGGATGAGGGCCGCCTTCGCCACTCCTTGAGGGCATTAGCGATTGATCACCCTCGACAGAGCATAATTACATAGTAAAGGGCATGGCCCCCGGCAGTGATTAAAAGTAAATAAACAATAAAGGTTTAATACCTAGTATGGTCCAGGCAGCATGAGTCTAAACGAGGGGGGGGGGGGGGGGGGGGGGGGAAGGGGGGTGTTTTGTTTTTTCTTTTTAGCGAGTTTTTCTTCATATGAACAGTATACAAGTGTGTGTGTGTGTGTGTGTGTGTGTGCGCGTGCGCGTGCGTGTGCGCAACACCACATAGTCTTGTGTGTGTGTGCAACACCACATAGTCCCTAGCTTTGCCAAGCTTGGCTTTGCACGCTCACAAGCTCAATGCTTTGCTCATTGTCTTGATTACACAGTGCAAATCTACTGCAAGTCGATTCCCTTGCAAGCTCACCAAAGCTTTGCTATGCTTCTATACTTGATGCCTTTCCTTCTGACTATGCACAGTGCAGGCTTTTGCCCCATTCTCTGCAGATCCATTTCATGCTAAGATTCTATTAGAAACATCAAGATCCCCTCCAAGCCAAGAGGGGCTATGGGCGCCCCCTTCGATGCAGCTCCGATCTGCATCAGAATGTGCCATCATCGAGCTCACATTTGAGCTTCGAGCTTCACCATAGCCGGCAAGCTCCGTCGCTTCTGAATCGGTCTTTGGGAAGCCGTCATGTGCGCCAAGCCGTAGCTCTGATACCAGTTGAAGAGTGCATGTGCACTGATGCGTGAGTGCACGATGCAATGTGCGTGCGAGAAGGGGAGAAGGAGTGAGTACACAATGTGTGGGTGGAGCAAGACTCTAGTATGAGTTGCCCCTTATTTTTTGTATATGTACACAAGAATAAAGTGTTAGTGGGCGGGCGGCCAGGCAAGGCACATGTGCCTGTATCCCAAAAAATACAGCTCATATGTGGTGCCCCTCTTGTGCCCCATGTGCTGTATGAACCCCGTCACCCTGCACTAAGCGGGATATTGAGCCGTTCCGTGGCCCCATGTGCCACAGAGCGACTTTTGGCAGTTTGACCAGAGGGCGGCGTCCTTTGAGTCACCCTCCATGAGAGATCCACCTTTCCATTGACAAACCGGTCCATCTCCAAAGCGGACTGCAAGGCAACAACATCGAATTATGATTCTAAGAAACAACAATGAGAATTGAGAAGAATTAAGTACTTACTAGTGTCATATCATCGTGCTTGCAAAGGTTCTTGTTGGTTATGTCGATTGTTCCAAGATCAGTGCGCTCCGAGCACATTAGACGTTTGTGTCGAGCGAAGCTACTCTCAAGAACACTCTCATAGAAACCTTTCTCCTCATCAATGGTTTGTAGAGCTACTGCCACTAGGGAATCCATGAAATTATGTCCCTCTGGAAAGGCTAGCGTGTTGATGAGTAGTCCACTTGGAACTCAGTCTTCTGATTGGGGTTCTCTGTATCACAAACCCCAACATATATTGCAAGAACAAAGAGGGCTTCATCCTGATGCATTTCAAGTAAGTGGGTAATGTCGTCAAGGAAGAGAAATTCTTGACCGTCCCCTATAATTGGATGCAGGGTGCGCAAGAGCAGCTTTGAGATCTCATTTTCGACATCCTCCCCTTCTAGGTCTTAGTCAACTTCTTCCAAAGGAGGCTCCCCTTGGAGACATAGGAGGGCCAACAAAGCCTCTTCTTTGCTAGACATCTTCTCCTCTTTGGGCTTTGCCTCCTTTACAAGCATCCTCAAAGACGTCTTGTTACGGTCACTTGCTTTACCTTTTCCCTTGTTGTTTTCAATTGCCTCCATCACCATCACAGCCCACCTCATAAATCCCGTGCCAATGTTCCCCATGCCCAGGTCTATGAGGTTGTCCTCCTCTTCCTCTTGGTAGTGTTCCTTGGTGAGCCCTTTGATCACCCTACCCAATCTGAAGCGGAAACTATTGTCTTCTTTGAAGGTGTGCTTGAGGAATCCTACAGGCACCCACAAACCTTCTTCATCTTCAAAATTGATGGAGTGCTTTGCTACATGTGTCTCCATGTAGGATGTAAGAGATTGAAATGCATCAGCATGCAGTTCGATGGTAGCCTCCATGTCGATGGATATCTAGAACACAAAACTAAGATTCTCCATCATGTGTCCTAGGTCATGCTCAAGGAGTTGGCAACAAGGGCTTGATTAGCAGCAACCATTCTTAGTGGCGGAGTGCAAGGGACAATGGAACTTTATATTTATTTTTCACACTTTACTTTAGATACTATCATTTACTTTATTTATTACTTCTGTTTACCAGGTCGTGGGAAAGCTCACTGCAAGAATGAAAGCCTGCTCTGACCCTGAAAAAAGAGCTGTGATTTCAGAGAAACTTCGTCTAGCTAAAGATATAGAAAAGACCTTCCCTTGTGTCTCTTATAGGGCTAGGCCCTATCTACATAGGGCTGTAAAATTCAAAAAGATGTAACTCTTTGTTTTTGATCCTCAGGTCTAGACTCCTCTTCCTAGAATATGGAATTCTAACTTATGATATTTTTGCAGATTATTTCCCTTTCCCAAGGACTTGCTCTTCCTGTGGAACCTCTCTCCCTTGCCTCTCTTCTTGTGCTAAAATGTATACAAGATAGAGAAGCTTCTGCCCTAATTTATGATGCTTCGAAGGAGTCTAGTCTATCTCTTGTCCAGCTGATTTCATTTGACCTATGGGTTAAAGTACTAGCTCTCCTTGTAAAAAACAAATCTGATGGTATCAACCTTTTGATTGAATTTTCTTCGAATCTAGCCAGACTTTCCAAAGCACATATTCAAGAATTAGCGTCTTTTTCTTCCAAAGGTTCTGAACTGTCCAATCTTCTTAGAAAGTTTTGTGGCCTTAGTCCGATCTTTGTTACAGCTCCCTCTACTCCTATTGTCCCTCCACCGAATAGCCTCTTCTGTAGAGATGCAGCCGCCTTAGAAGCAGTTAAGGAATTTCAGAAAGACCTTTGTTCACTCAATGAAGCTTCGCTTTTGGACATGGTACCAAAAGTTTCTAGGGCCTTTCCTTTTTTACCGTCATGGCAAGTTGAGGTAGAATCCTTGGGAGTTGAGCACAAGCTGTGGATGTTAGGATTTCTTGCACCCATATCCATGGAAACCTGGGTCTTCCTTGCCAACTTGGCCCCTGCTACTATTGAGGAATGCAAACTTAAAGTGTTGAAAGGAATCCAACTCTTGGACAAAGGGGATCTTATTAAAGCCCCTTTCAATATGTGTTTCCTTGATGATAAAAAATGTAGTTCGAATACTGGGTTATATGCAAGAACTAAAGGAGTTATGACCTTTAGTAAAAGCAATGCTGCTTACTACATCGAGACAGTGTGGAATGTGTTCAGGCCTTACCTTAAGTGTGCTTGCAGATTCTTAGACCCAAAATCTTCCTGTGAGTCAAGCATAATTTGGTTTGACCATGCTATTTGGTATGCCCTCAACAATCTGCCTAGTATCTCTCCTGATAAAGCAGAAGAATTTCACCTTTCTGTCTTTTGCTCGTGGCTCGGTGGACAAGCGAAGGATCTGGTCTTAGCCCAAATTGCCTTTATTCAGTATAGATCAATTATGCATGACACTCTTGAAGAGCTTGGATCTGATGGATGTGGGACTCTACTAACCACTTATGGCGGCTTTAAAGGTATCAAAAGTATAGTTGGCCAAATTAAACCAAATATTGAAGAGGATGAATCTCAAGTTTCCAAACGTCCTAATACTCTTGTCTCTCCGGCGGCGTCTTACACCTCTTTCTTAACTCCCTCCTCGAGTGAATCAGTGTTTGGGAGAGGGAGAGGTAGAAGTTATGTGAGAGGTAGGGGAAGAAACCTACCAGTCAGAAACCTTTTGGATATGTAAAATGCAGCTATGTATCTGTTTACTCCTCAATTATATATATATATATATCTTTTTTTTTTTAACATTCTTTGCTACACTTAAGTTTTTAGGAAAAAAGAAAAACTTCTTTTTTAATCGGATTGGAGAGAATTTCACTCTATATCGGTAGGCAAAGTTAAACTCAAGCCATAACATAGCTCCATTAAGGACCACCTCATCCTTGTGGTTTGAAGTATAGAAAAAAACAATCTTTTAGAACAGATCCTACTTTAAGAACCCATTTTATAAGCACCCTGAGATATCTTCAAAAAGATCATCTAAGAATTTACAAATTTATAAACCTGAGTACACTCCCCTTTTATAAAAAATTTATATTTAAAAAAAAAACCTTATTTCTCAAGAAATATCTATGCTTATCATGTCATGTCTGTCATACTGTATCCCAAGCCAGATATAAACTGTTTTTTTTAATAAAAAACATAAAGCCCTAGATGAGTCAGTCCTTAGATCAGACTCAGACCTTGTCCGAGAAAGATACAACAAAAGATTAACCAGCAAAGATTAGTTTAAAGGGAATTATACGACTTTCCTTATAATACCAAGGTCTTTACAACCAACTTCTAGAAGCTTTTTTGTATATACTGCAAGATGCTAGGTACGAGTCAGTTCATATATACTTGAGTGAAATTAGGAAGCCAGCAGATGATGACCAGCAAATTTTATAGAATAGCTGAGGTTCAAAACCAGCCAAGCCCTTCAGAACTCAATCACCATGTTGAAGTAATGGTAAGTCACCGAACACTATCACTAAACATCATAGTATGTGATGTTAAAAAAATCAAGTATCTTGGAACCAGCTTAATCAATCCGGTATGTGTTGCCACACTTTAGCTCCATAGACAATCCAGTATGTGTTGCAACTCTTAGCATTATAACGAATAAAAGAAAGAGCAATATATCAGAAGCTAGTACTAAGTAAATACAAAATAGCTTTTAGCCGATTCAGTGAGATAAGCATCTGCTCTAAAAAACAATTCGATCTTTCTAGTAGGTGATGTAATATGGTAAAAATGGTTAAGTCAATTTGCAAAAACCAAAAATTTACTCCTACACGTGGTTATGAGATACTACATACTACCAACCAGACATCAGAAGACAGGAAACCTTTTCCGAAACCTGTATTAAGTGCCCTCAGAAAAATCTACAGCTGATTCAATAGAATAGGTACCAGAACTAGAGAGTGAATCATTCAAGGGACTGTCCTCTTACTCAAAGGACCTCAGTAATGTAGTGTTACCATAAACCAAAATATCTTTTCAACATTATAAGATCATTACAGCTCATTTTTTTGTGAATTTCTGGTTTTTTTTCGTATCCCTTTCAAGAGTTCATTACATCTATTGAGTAGTTTTTAACCGAATCATAACATCATCACCCCAATATACAATTCCTTTCTTTTAAGTACCATACAGTACTCTTTCCTCAGTAGCAAAACTCCCTCATACCTGGCAATCTCCCCATTTTTCTTTTTTCTTTTTTTTTAAACACAGATTTTTCCTCAGATAACCAGTTTTACAGCACTTTTTACGGCAACCAGACATACTACTACCATCATTCAAAAAAAACCAGGTAGTTCTTAGTTTAACTGAGCCATTCACACTTCTTCCCTTAACAGTAAGAGTCAGTTTCCAAAACCAGGTTTTAAATCTATTTTTTGTTTATTTTACGAAAACAAACATCATTAGTCACAGAGGGTTACAAACTAACTGTCCCAGAGCAGACATGTACTCCCACTAAAATTACTCCCACAATCCTGTACGCACAGTTTCCGTAACAATTTTCCATTTTACCTAAATCTATATTACTGGTTTTTTAAGGCCTTTCAAAACTTTTTTTCAGCATAGCTTCAGAATAACACTAGCCAGTCTCTAGAGTAAGAGATATTTTCTGTTTGACCTGTAGATTAGGAGACATAGACCAATCTTACATCTCCTCTTACACCTTTTACACAAGAAAGGTTAGTATCCGGAAACGAATTAACTGGTTTTTTTATAAAAAATATCCCAAACCAGTCTCAGCAAAGCTACCCAGTATTTATAGAGATTCCATAAAGCAAGACAGAAAATTTTGTTTAACCTGTAGATTGGGAGACGACGAAGCGTCCACAGTCTCCTTCCCATTCTTTTTCGGCATGATTGAGCACACAGTAGAAAATATCTTCTAACCCACACAGTATAGAATGCACACAAGTGAATACAGCATGATGCCAAGTGAGTAAGAGTACTCACACTTTTAAGGGGCATTTATACTTTGCTGAAGCAAATCGGGAGCAGATCCGCCACTGACTCGGACCAGCTACAGCGTTAGATGACGCCCATACGGGCCAGATACTTAGGGATTATCCCAGCTGAAGTTCCGGTCTGATCTTGATCAACTCACCCCAGCATTTGCTACTACACTCCCCTGCCACCTCAACCCTAGCGCAGGCAAAAGCGTGTTGCAGGCAGCCCCACACAACAGAGAAGCAATTAAAAAATACGCTACTGAGTGTATAGAGAGAGAGAGAGAGATATTATTTACATTAAAGCAAGGTCAAATCAAAAAATATCTAGTCTCATAATGTATACCAACTAAAAAAAACCAATGCCGTCGATACCCGGTTCGAATCAACTTTCGAGCTTTTTGAACCTGGCTCAGGTTTATCCCACACATCCCATTACAAAATCAACTAACCCTTATACTCGGCTTAAGTCATGCACCCATCCACTGGGGTACAGTATACCAGCAAGGATCTTAACAGTGTACGATTCACTGCATAACAACAACACTTATTTGTGATTAATTATTACTTCCAATTCCGACTCAAAGTCAAAATGTGGGTCTATAAAAGCCAGAAGACACTAATACATAAACCCATCCAAGGTAACAGTAAGGAGTAACTGTACTCAAGTAATATACATATCCATATATTTGCTCCTCAGGTGTGTTAATCAAAAAATGGCCTACAATAGAGAACTGGTTTTTTCCATAGCAAAAGCACACCTTTATCAATCAGGTGACTCTACACAGAGAGCTACTTTACTCCGTTATGAACTATATCTATTCCCGCAATTAGGAACCTCTGTTTCCTAGACTAAATGGTGGTCATACCAAAATCGAGTGACTCGTGTAACCCTTTGGGGTCGCGAGCATTTTAGGAACAATATCAGATTGGCGATGGTTACTGAGGCTCTGGGCCTAGGGCCACAGTATTATTACATAGAACATTCAATGAAGCCAGGTTTTTCAGAGCGGTTATAACTGCTAGCCCAATTCCTTCCACCTCATAAGATCTTTTTGTATCGTAGTTATGGTTATCAATTAAGAGGGTATTTTAACTGTACTCCACGCACCCAAGAGTATGGGTTAGTCTTGGCGACTCGTATCTTGCCTTTAGCAGAGCGTCCAAACACCTGCTTTTACTGCGATAGCTGTTTGTGTGATCATGTAATGGGCGGTTTAATAGAGATGTAAATGAGGTGCTCCCAAAATACTTATCGGCCCTGCTTCTTTTTGTCCCATGTAATAGAAGAGTCAAAAGAAAGACCTCATGCTATTTTGTGTGTGTGTGTGTGTGTGTGTGTGTGTGTGTGTGTGTGTGTGTGTGTGTGTGTGCACGAGCGTGCGTGTGCGCGTGCAACACCACATAGTCCTGTGTGTGTGTGCAGCACCACATAGTCCCTAGCTTTGCCAAGCTTGGCTTTGCACGCTCACAAGCTCAATGCCTTGCTCATTGGCTTGATTACACATTGCAAATCTACTGCAAGTCGATTCCCTTGCAAGCTCACCAAAGCTTTGCTATGCTTCTATGCTCGCTGCCTTTCCTTCTGACTATGCACAGTGCAGGCTTTTGCCCCATTATCTGCAGATCCATTTCATGCTAAGATTCTATTAGAAACATCAAGATCCCCTCCAAGCCAAGAGGGGCTACGGGCGCTGGGGCTCCAAGATCTAAGATCTCATTGATCCCCTTCGATGCAGCTCCGATCTGCACCAGAACGTGCCATCACCGAGCTCGCGTTTGAGCTTCGAGCTTCGCCATAGCCGGCAAGCTCCGTCGCTTCTGAATTGGTCTTTGGGAAGTCGTCACGCGCGCCAAGCCGTCGCTCTGATACCAGTTGAAGAGTGCTTGCAAAGGTTCTTGTTGGTTATGTCGATTGTTCCAAGATCAGTGCGCTCCGAGCACATTAGACGTTTGTGTTGAGCGAAGCTACTCTCAAGAACACTCTCATAGAAACCTTTCTCCTCATCAATGGTTTGTAGAGCTACCGCCACTAGGGAATCCATGAAATTATGTCCCTCTGGAAAGGCTAGCGTGTTGATGAGTAGTCCACTTGGAACTCAGTCTTCTGATTGGGGTTCTCTGTATCACAAACCCCAACATATATTGCAAGAACAAAGAGGGCTTCATCCTGATGCATTTCAAGTAAGTGGGTAATGTCGTCAAGGAAGAGAAATTCTTGACCGTCCCCTATAATTGGATGCAGGGTGCGCAAGAGCAACTCTAAGATCTCATTTTCGACATCCTCCCCTTCTAGGTCTTA
The DNA here is from genome assembly GCF_014529385.1 of Adiantum capillus-veneris. Classification (NCBI taxonomy): domain Eukaryota; kingdom Viridiplantae; phylum Streptophyta; class Polypodiopsida; order Polypodiales; family Pteridaceae; genus Adiantum; species Adiantum capillus-veneris. The sequence continues at coordinate 26,939,165 of NC_140955.1, read as the reverse complement.
GTCAACTTCTTCCAAAGGAGGCTCCCCTTGGAGACATAGGAGGGCCAACAAAGCCTCTTCTTTGCTAGACATCTTCTCCTCTTTGGGCTTTGCCTCCTTTACAAGCATCCTCAAAGACGGCTTGTTACGGTCACTTGCTTTACCTTTTCCCTTGTTGTTTTCAATTGCCTCCATCACCATCACAACCCACATCATAAATCCCGTGCCAATGTTCCCCATGCCTAGGTCTATGAGGTTGTCCTCCTCTTCCTCTTGGTAGTGTTCCTTGGTGAGCCCTTTGATCACCCTACCCAATCTGAAGCGGAAACTATTGTCTTCTTTGAAGGTGTGCTTGAGGAATCCTACAGGCACCCACAAACCTTCTTCATCTTCAAAATTGATGGAGTGCTTTGCTACATGTGTCTCCATGTAGGATGTAAGAGATTGAAATGCATCAGCATGCAGTTCGATGGTAGCCTCCATGTCGATGGATATCTAGAACACAGAACTAAGATTCTCCATTATGTGTCCTAGGTCATGCTCGAGGATTTGGCAACGAGGGCTTGATTAGCAGCAACCATTCTTAGTGGCGGAGTGCAAGGGACAATGGCACGTGCTTGGGGATGGATAGAGCAAGGAAGAAGAAGAGAGAAGCTCAAAAACAAGAAAGTGACTTTAAAATGGGCCTTGCAAGTCACTTATAAAGGAGACAATTAAAAATAGGACACTTTTACTAAACTTAAAAACTCAACGGTGAGTAAAATTTAAACGTTCTCTTTTGCAGAAAGTGCGGACTATGATGCATTGTATTGTCATCCAAACACCACAGTTTGAAACACCTAACTTCACCACCCACCCCGACTCTAAAGTCACGTAACGCCTCTAAAACTAAAAATTAGAAATTCTTGGATCACAAAATTAGACAAAAATGTATCGTGTTAATATGAGAGTATTACATTGCAACCGTAGTTGCTTGCTTGATATGGATACATATAGGGAAGGGGATGCTCTTACAAAGAAAGACCCTCTCCTTTCTCTTATGTAGAGGGTTGCTATCGATTACAAACGTGTAGTCCATCTTGAGCTCAAACCTAAGCACCAAGTACTCCTTAGATTTTCCATATTCCAATCAGCATCGACGGCCACGTCCCACACTTCCTCCTACTTGCACACATGCACTTCAACTTGCTCCATATCAGTGATGTCCGAATCAAGTGCTTCCCATTCACCTCGTGTCTGTTTCCACCGTCAGTAAGGGAATATAATGGAGACTTTCTGCTTCACACAATATGGTATCGGATGATCATTTTTTTTGTTACAACCATGCACTTTATGGTATCCCCATTGTGTTGAACGATCTTTGAGTCCCAAGCAGATGGAAGGAAGGCATTCATTGTTGTTCCACCCTTAGCAATCCACATGGTAGGCGTGCAATGCACATTGTCTTCCTTAAACAAAAAAACAAAAAGATGCAGAGGCATAAAAGATGTTAGTTTGCTCGATGTGACCCGTACGTGCACTTCATTGCATTGAAGATTTTATTTTCAATTTTCCGCCTGGTTAATACAATAGAGGTACTGTCAGAAGTTGGCTAATCACCGTCCATCATAGTTGGTGGACAAAGCGTTTTCAAGGTCCCGTAACCGTTCCTTGTCATGGGACTACATACTCTGCATCAAAGAAGAAGATGGACCATTCTGCAAGCTCCAACGCAGTGCATCTAGATTATAGCAATGAGCCGAACTCAAAGTGGTGAGCCTCGAAAGTTTTGAAGAGCGCCTCCAGAGGCTCGCATTCCACAAATGTTGATGGAGAATATATATGTACCAGCCAAACACCATGCCCACAAAGCTTCCTCATTAGAGACTTCATGCAAAAACATAGCGTTTGCTACAAACAACACTATAAATACTTACAATTAGCTGGAAAGCGCTTGCAATCGGCGTCGGTGATTTATAGTTGAGAAGCTTTGTAGACATGTTGTATCTTCGCTTGCTTGCTTCCATCGATACGACCCTTCCAATGATGGAACTTCAGTCCGATGAATCGACAAGACTTTGTGGGCTCCCTTTGTGCTTGACCGCATTGTCGCCTACATGCATGTCACAAAGGTTGTGGTTACCAATGGCCATTTTTGTCTTGCTTGTTGTTGCAGCAGAATGAGTCTACCCTTGAGTGAGGTCTAGGACTCATGCTATCCAAGCTTCTTGCATTGTGGAAGCTGAAGCTCCCTTACCCCTAAATCTTTGCAGGTTGAAGGTTCCTAAATCCTAAAGCCTTTCACTTAGAATCTCTCTAACCCTAAAGCTTTTCAAACTAAAGGTCCCTAAACCGTAAGCTTGGGTAGTTGAAGCTACTAAGCTCTACAAGATGTATGTGAGCCCCCAAGATGAGAGCGAATGGGTGCAAGCAGGAGAGGAAGACCTCCAGAAGGGGAAATTGGATTGTATTACAAGTTCTCCATAGCCAAAAAGGAGCCAAAACTCAGATTTCACTTAGAATCTCTCTAACCCTAAAGCTTTTCAAACTGAAGGTCCCTAAACCGTAAACTTGGGTAGTTGAAGCTACTAAGCTCTACAAGATGTATGTGAGCTCCCAAGATGAGAGTGAATGGGTGCAAGCATGAGAGGAAGACCTCCAGAAGGGAAAATGGAATGTATTACAAGTTCTCCATAGCCAAAAAGGAGCCAAAACTCAGAACTAGGCTTGGGAGAGAAAGGGAAGGTAGATTGGAGAGAGAGGAGGCTAAAAAGGTACTCTTTTAATAGGAGAGAGCGAAAACCGAGATTCTTGGTTCTAGAGAGAGGAGAGGTTAGATCTGGTATGTAGAGAGAGGAGTGAGTGGAGGGAGGGAAAAGTAGACTTGAATGTCAAATTAATGATGAGGGGGCGTTTTTAAGGCTAGCCCACTTTTTGAGGGTGGCCCATTTACTCCATCCAGTAGTATTTAGAATAAAAAATACGCCCATATCTTTTATTTTTGAGGATTTTGCAATTTTCATGTCCATTTACAAAAAAGAAATTCCTACACTCCAAGTTTGACCCCTAGAAATTAGGGTCGACAAACCCAACATTTTTGTCCACATGGCTTGCTCCTATTGCTCCACTACTTAAACAGTTTCATTAGGCTTGGGGCAGATTAAAGGGCCCAAGAAGATCCCAAACAAGTCCTAATGTTTACCAAGATTCACAGACAATCCATTATCCTCCACAAAGCTGTGTAGTGCATCCAAATGTCGTTGACCCTGCGGTGAGTCAGAGATCAATAGAATATTTTCAGCTTATAACAACAATGGAATCCATGTCCTTGCTAGATGTGCACCTCTGCCACCCTCTCTGTCAATGTAATAAAAAACCTCATCTATATACATACCAAATAGGGTAGGAGACAATGGATAGTCTTGTTTCACTCGAGTAGTGGTGAACTAAATCAGATATCCCCTGTGAAGTGCGTACATGTCCTAGCAATGATCTATAATAGTAGAGCCATGATCCCCGAAATCAATTCATTGGCCACTCCCATCTCTTGTAATTTGTGCATCAATCTGGCTTTGGGCACTGTGTCAAATGCTTTGTCAAAATCCACAAAACTACAATAAAATATGTCTCCCATGTGCCCTTTCCTCCTCAATGATGACTCTGAGTGATAGAATATGGTCAAGAGTGGAGAAGCCTCTCCTGAACTCAGGTAGACCCTCACACATCACACGATTGAATAGAACTGCAAGAACCTCTATCAACATGCACCATCATGATCATATGCCCTCTTGGTTCTCATCCTGGAAATGGCCAGCTTTACCATCTCAGTGGTAAAGAAGTTACTTGCTAGATGACCCCATACATCAGGGGAAGTAATCACTAGGGGAAGGGAATGCTCATGGAAGAGACGCCATGCCTCTCATGAGTCTCTACTCAAGAGCAACTGGCATAAGTCTCGCTCCATCTAAGCTAGGAACACTCGCTTCTTTTATCTCACAAGACACTAGAAGGTTATCCAAGATTGTCTATGATTGATGACCTCTAGGAGAAGATCTCTCTGAAGCTGTATTCTCATCTCTTTGCAGTCCTCATCATACCAATTGTTCTGAGGTATGCTCCTTGAACGTCGTCACTGATCAGGCTGAGTGTGTGGATATGTCTCTATTGTTGCATCATGCAATGTCTCTATCAGTAGAATGGTGATCTCCTCCACCGAGAGTCCTAGCCTAGCTATTATGCATAGACAACCATAGATCTCCTCTGTATAAATAGAGTTAAGTCTCTCGTGTAAATGTATAGTGGGTATGTGTCCTCCCTCCTAACACATGATCTGTATTGTACTAAAAGGAGACTGAAAATGTCAAGAGAGCATGGTTCACCACTATACCCACTGGTCTTGGTCCCACTATGAGATCCTAAATGTAGGGAATGAAGCTCAGTTGTTCCATGACATAGTCCATTGTGCCGACCCCATGCCTATGCGGGAAGCAAGTAAATCCATTTGATGCGGGAAATAGTTGTAGGCCATTAAGTATGCCCAATCCATGTGAGGCCCCCATTTCCATAAGATATTTCTTGTACTCATTGTACTCCTCATCTTGTGAGCATTTGTCAAGCCCCATATCATTAAATATCTAACTCTCTCAGTATTCATCTGAGGTATCATAAAAAATTGTATGATGGTTTCTCGTGTGGGCATTAAAGTCCCCCAAAAGAATGATGACACCATCTTTGGAGAACTCCCATATGTCCTCGTCTAATACCAATAAAGGGGACTGTCCTCTAGGTGTGGCATACACTGATGTGCTAGGGGCAAAGTAACATATAGCAATGTACGAGAATCTACCCATGTCAGCCCTCAATCTCACCCACATGTATCTACATGATCATCTCTCCAAACAATGTGCACAAGCGGTTGTAACTCCTCCTTGAATAGAACTCCAACTCCTCTTGATCCTCTGTCCATGTGCTTTGATCTCTTCTTTGCTCGGCAAGTAGTCTCCCATCCATATCCCAATCACATTTGTCCCATTGTCCGGTGTGTCTGACGATGTCTCCTCTCGTAAGGCTGTCCTCAAGTGCCCCTACATCAAGACAAAGTGACCCATTAGAATTCCATGATTCCATCTTTAATGTGTGTTTTAGGGAAAAACTACTCCCCTGTTCATACTCACGAGCACGACACAGACAACATACTTATCATCCGATGACATGACTAACCCGTAGGTGCACGTAGGCAATCTCGTTAGCTTGTCAGGCTGAGACCAATCTACACATATGCACTTTTATGATGCATCAATCACTAACCCTGGTAGAATGCAACCCACTCTATCCCTAAATGCTCACAACACCGTTTACACGTCCAATGAACTCGGAATCTCATCAAACTTACTAGGCATCATCCTCTCACTAGGACATACTTACCTATAAGTCTAATCTCACCAGATTTGAACCCTAGCTATCTCGAATACTGTCGCGATAGACCAACAGGTCATAATCCAAAAGTGGGAGAAACTTAAGTTTATCAGTATCTATGTGTAGCTAATCTCTTTCTCATTCCATGAAGCACTTGATTATTGAAAACAGACACCGTTTGTGCTACTTACAAGCAAAACAAGCTCGAGGAAGAATCGATCGCGGTCAACTTGAAACGGCGAATGTGTGGCGTGGGCACGTAGCTCTCGGAGAGACTACCGCAATGGTGTGGTCGCGTCGTGAATCCGGTGAGGGAGAAGTGCGTAGCGAAGAGGATAAGACACGCTCACTCTCTCTCCCTCTCTCTCTCTCCCTCTCAGACTCGTACGACAGAGGATTAATATTCAAAAAATGTTCTCCAAAAAATGGTTCTAAGGTGACTTTTATACTTTAGTCACCTTAGCTCAAAAATGTACATGTGGTTCTCTTGCTCATGATTACAAAGTGGGAATAAATCTGAGTCCTGACTAACTGACTAATATTTACATAATCCAGACGAATGGATCAAAATGATAAGACGTATTTGACATAAAAAATGGAATTTGATATGCTTTACAAGATGGGCTCATTACAACAGTTGGACCAATGGGGCTCCAACACTCCCCCCCTCCTAATTCATGTCTACCACGACATGATCGTCTTTGTCTTCATTGTCGTTGTCGCCTTTCTTGGGTGATTTGATGTAGAAACGCATCATAGCGCATAGACTCACTTGCCATTAATGGGCCAAAAAATTTTGACTTGTACATGAAGAAGCCCGTGTAAAATGCTTCTTCAAAGGTTTGGAGATGGTAGCTTGGCAGAAACATCAGCCGTTTGAAAGAGGCATACAATACTGGCTCTGTCGGTGGCCCACTTAGATCATATGACAACTCTGAGATGCTTCTTTCACTATTCATATACTCTGATGTCCAGCTTTCTGAGAAGACTGTGAGACAGGCCAAAAATGTTCGAGCTATCTTACATAGCATCTTGCAGGATAGGTCAAGAGAGCCTCCGAATTCTGCTATGGCGCCCTGCAGGGTTTTCACCATGTAAGAACCGGATATTCTCTCTCCCTCTGCTGGCCCTGGAATTACTAGATAATTCAACCATGTCGGATTTCTGCTCTGTAGTGCTTTATGTTGGCTGTAGGTGTATGTTCGGGGAGTGGGGCAAAACATTCTTTCATTCCTCAGCTCAGGCGGTGCGTTGACTAAGTGGATCAGGTTATTAGGGTGATCCAATAGCCATTGACACCTCCACTTTGGCTGGCTGGCCACTATTCTGTTTTGTTGTTCCCTATCCTGTACTTCTCCTTCAAACACTGGCACTTGTTCTTCTTTTTCGAGCTGTCGTTGATGTGTTAGAGTTTCGTACTTCAGCAGAGCATAGGGTAACATAGGTGCTCCTTCCGTAGCTATGCTGCTGTTTTGCCCGATCTGGAAAGCCCTTGTAGCAACTCCTTTTCGAGTTGCATAGCCTTGTACCATATCATTTCTGTTTGTTTTTCCATCTGCTCGGCCAGCCTCTGCTCTTCCAATTTCGTGATTGAATCTTCTTCTGTCTCTTGGTCTTTGGAGCCGGTTTGATCCGTCTGCGTATCTGGTGCCTCCTGTTCATCTGAATCATCCTCGTACTCATCTTGACCCCCATATACTTCGGCGAGTCCAACCAAATTCGTTGTTGTTGGCTCCATGTGCACTCGTACCTGTCCTTGGTGCTACCCTGCACTTTGTAGACTTGCGATTTGTGCGGCCATTGTTCTACTATTGATTTGTAGAGCTTGAAATTCCATTTCTTTTTTAGCGGCAGATTCCTCTAACTGTTTTAACCTGATGTGCAAGTTTTCATTTTCTTCTCTGAGTGATTTGGAAACAATGCTTTCCATTTCACTGTCAGGAGCTGGTCCTTGTTGTTGTTCACTTTGCAAGTCTGAAATTTGTCTTTGTAGTTGATCTTCTGCTCTAAGAGCACTTTCAGCAATCATTAAACGCTGTTTTCTTTCCAACTCCAGCTCCCTCTTTAGTGCAGCCACTTCTTCTTCTGGGTGGACTATTGGTGTTGTTGGTAGCGACGTTTTTTGCTTCTTAGCGCGTTCGATTTCTCTTGCTTGGATATTTGTTACTGCTCTCAAATCTTTGACTTCAATTTGTAAGTCATCGATGACGACTTGCAAACTTTTGATGGTCTCCAGCGCATCTTGCTTTTCCTTTTCCAACTTTTGGATGTGTTCGTCTCTGTCACTGACATCTTCAAGGAATATGTTTATTGTATCTTCACATATGGCATTGAAGTCTTCCGACTCCTGTAAATTGTCTTTGAGAAGATTTACTGTGCCTTTGAGCCCCAATATTTCAGCATCTCTGATGCTGATCAGCTTTAGAGTGTCCTCCCTTTGCTCTTGCAGCCTCAGAACTTCCTCATCAGTTTTTTGTAGCTTCATTTTGTTGGACCGGTTCTGATCAGCTAACCATTGACTGTGCAGTCTTGTTCTGTTTAGTATTGTCGCCATTGACTGCAAATCTTCATCTATAGTAGCTTCCAGCTCAATTTCTTGAGAGGAAGAAGCTTTATCTTTAGTCTGATCCACCTCCTTTTGCTTGCCTTTATCACTTTGTGATATGGCTCCAGTGTTTAGGTGTCTATCTATTCCTTCTTCTTCTTCTTCCTGTTCACTGGGCGGTGTGTGAACTCTGTCATCACGATGTGATTTTTCTAAATGCGAAGTAGATTCAGCAGATGGGATAGATTGCCTTTCACTTGTATCTGGCCTTGGAGATGGCGGCGGTGTTTCCTGATCACGCGAAGTTGGCCTCAGCTGATCTCTCAAAGTTTGGAGATCCTCCTCTTCTAGTAGCAATTCTGGTTCATCCCTAACATTTCTTTCTTGGATGTACCTCTCGAACCAGTCCAGCTCAAAAGCTGGGTTGTTTCTATTCTTCGTTCTCAGTGTGAAAGTGCTACTAGAAGGTTTCCAAGTGGCGCCTACATCGCCTCGTAGAGATCTTTCTAGAGCAAACCCTTCTAGCATCCTTTCCATTTTTGCTATCTTCTGCAACCTGGTGTTGTTTTCCATTTCCGCTTTCCGCTTCTTTAGTCGGGCATCTTCCTCTTCAGTTCTTTTTTCTTCTTCCATCTTTTCTTGTGTACTTCTTGTCACTCTTTCCAGCTTGTGTCCTCCAATGGTGTTAATAGATGCCGGTACTTTCCTTTGTGATCTGTCTTCGCTATTTCCCTTAATACCAGCCAGTCGTTCTGATGAGGGGCAGGTGGCAACTGATCTGCCGCGCCTATGGCATGGTATATTACTCTGGTTAGGACTTCTCCTCCTGCAATGTAATTGGGTCTGTCCTGCCTTAGCTTTGTCATTTCTTCAAACAGATATGACGCGTGATCTATATAGAACTCACGGGTCATTCCCATAGCCCATGTCAGTGTGGTTGAGATGCTCCCGTGCGGTGTAGTGTATCTTGGCGGCCTTTTGCTGTAGCTCAACAAACACTGACTGTAGATCTGTGTCAGTTCTCTTTACTTCCGGGTTTGCTATGAGTTCGAAAGAAGGTAGTTTGGACTTTTGCAAGTAAACTGTGAGGTTTTTCCTTCTTTCTCTCATGTTTGCTCCTTGATCTGACAATTTCAATGCCTCTTTGATGATCTCTTTGGTGATCTGGATCTCCATCACTTCATTATCCATGCCTGCCACTCTGCAAGTTCCATCTTCTTGGATAGTCTCTATTAGATGTTGTACCCTCTTGAAATCTATCCCTACTGGTGGTAGTGATACGAAGTTCCACAAGCCGACTTTTTTGAGCCATGACCTTTGCGGTGATCTTTTCAAGTAATTCTCTGCCTCCTTGGGAATCATCACTGTATCCACTAAGTTTCTTTTGTCATCCACATATGAACCTTGATATATCTGAAAGGGCCGCTGCCTGTTGCACATCTGCAGGTATCCAGGTGGCTGCTGGCTTTAAAGAATTGGGTAGAAGTGCATAGGGTACTGCCCCTTCCGTTGCCAGGTTCTTGCCTTTTCTTTTTCCCGGAGAAGCCTCCATTGATCCTGTCATCACAATTATCAGTTAATGCACAAACATAGTACTACTCTCCTAAATTGATTACCACTTAATCATGCATCTAGATGAGCCTTCTTAATCCCAAGATTAGTTAAGATAAAATGTTAGCAGATAGACAAGCTCTTCCATTGTGCGACTTTGGCGGCTTCAAATTGATGTTGTTGGTGAAGGAGAACAAGTCCAAATGCCTTGAAATTTTGTGTGGTGTATGCTCTCATGGCATGTAAGGTCACTCCATAAGCCAAAGCTCAAAATCTGTCCATTTGCTACTTTTTCTCAGTCTATCGCGATAGACTAGCATTTTTTTTGATCTGGGTCCTTTTTTGCAGTTGTGACTCCACCAATTGGTTTCCCATACCTTGCACATGATCTGACCCCATTTCTACCTCAAATGAATGTCAAGTGACCCCTTTTTGGATCAACTCCCATTTTTCCAGATTCCCTTCAAGGAGATGTTGGTCTATCTCCTTCATTTTGTGTTGTTTTGGGCTCAAACTTAGTGGGTGGTCATCTTGCATCATGTTGAAGACAACTGCTAATTCAAATTTTTGATAAGATGGTCCAGTATCCCTCTGCTTGGTCTATCGCGATAGACTGGGACTTAGTGCCAGTTTGTCATTTTTGGCTTTGTGACCATCTGTCTGCCTTCTCCCAGTTGATGCAAGGTTTCTTGACCCCTCACATGTAAATTTTACCTGTCTGCCCTTGAGATGTCCTGTTCTGACTCTGAGTTGTCTGCATGTCTTTCTCAGCTTGCCATATGAGTCCATCTTGGCACCAAATTTGGTGTACTGCCTTCATTTGCTTCCCCAAGTCTAGCTTGTAAAAATTTGAAAAGTCTTTCCCCCCAATAATTGTTGTAGCAAGTCTATCGCGATAGACTGAGTTTTTGGCCAAAAAATATTTTTCTTGCACTTTGACTTGATATTGGTGGTTAACATTCCTTGTTAGCACCCCTCATGAAGCCAAAGTCAAAGTTTCCCTTGTCTAAGTGTAAGTTCAAGTCTATCGCGATAGACTGGGCACTTTGTCATTTTTACCAGTTTTTTGATGTTAGTTGACAATCATGGTTTTAATAGGCCCTCCTAGACACACACACACACACACATCAAGTTTTAATCAATTTAGCAGAATGTACTCCCTGTTTGCAGCACTTAGCTCGTCCTGAAGTCGAAGTAGACCACTTAGGTGATGGTCGCGGTTCCTTTTGGTCTTTGTATGATTCCGGCTGTCTTTTACTTCCTTTTGACCTTCCATCCAAGCAGTCAGTTGTTGTTTTGGTGTTTGAAACACCAAGAACGACCATTTGGACGTCTTTCTGGCCTGTTGCCGGCATTTGCCCTAGTGGAAGAACTTTTTTCCTGAGTGGACACATTCCATCTCGTAGTTGACCTCCTTTGGATGTTCCTTGTTGAATTTGGTGTAATTTTGTCACTTGGTCGGCCCGTTAGAGTATCGTGACGCTTTGTGCGGTTTTCGTCAGATAGGGACTTTAGGCTCCGTTTTGACGAACTTTTTCATAGTCTAACCCTTCAGTCGGTTTGTCGAGGTTATTGGCTTGCTGTCTATGAATTTTGGCTCATTTCCGATCACCTTGGTTTTGTCGCCCTTTTGCAGGTCCTGCTAAATTAGGGTTTTCTGAGCGGCTTCCTTCACGCTTTCCGAGGTCATAGGCTCGATCCCTAAGCTATAAGCATTGTGCCTTTCACTTTTGGTCCCATTTGGTGGCCTCTAGGTCTCCCTAACAACCATTCTACCGTATGTGTGCACAGGTTGTGATTGTGATGCCGGCGAGGTTTTGAGACTAACTGAAGTAAACAACACTTAGAGTCAGTGTTGACGAGCATACCTCTCATATCTGATGTCGATCTGGTGACCGTGCGCGATGGATGAGCTCCTGGAAGTCTCAACTGCTGTAGGGAGCTCTCTCTCTCTCACTATGGAAAATGACTCAAATGAGGGATTTCTAGCCTAGCCTCTCTATATGTAATCGAGACTCCGACACCAAATTTTCCCATCTTTTACCTGTGGCCATAACTTTTTGTGAGATGCGGTTTAGGCTCGAAAATTTCCTGGTTTGGATTTCGGTTGCTTCAGTTTTACCACTTTTGCAGTTTTCTCGAGTTGGAGGTCCCTTCATGACGGTGGTCATTTTGCCCTGTCACCTTTGCAGTCCTTATTTTTTCTGTGTTTTCTTTACCTTGCTCTGATCAGGCGTCTCTTCTTTTGTGTTTCCATCTGGATTACGGATTTTTTTCTATAATTTTTGCTAGAAAATGGTTAAAATCAAGCAAATAAATCCCAAAATAACCCGAAAATAGCAATTCTAACCTAGAAAAATACCAATGAAAAGCAAAACACTTTGTAGCTCACTTTTCTCTCGTCTATGTACAATCTCGCTCATTATCGTCAACCTTGGCCTATTTTTTGCTGTTTTTAGATAGTTTTTGGCCAGATTTGACTCTCTTTATAGTCTATACACATCCCTAAGGGCTCATGAATGATGATTTGGTCCCCAATTCTGATTAATTACGAGGGTATATTCTTTTTCCCAAAATCACACAATAAAACGCAAAAATGGTTGAAAAATTGCTCACAAACATTGCCCTCTAATATATGACATGAGTCCGCATTGGAATGCCTTGAGTCCGCATTGGAATGCCTCCCCCCTCCTATTTGGAGTCCTCCCGGACGGCAGGGTATCATCAAGGGTATGTGTTGTGCATGGGTTTGAACTCGTGCTAATGCAGGCCTTGTAATATAGCCCTATATGCATGTAGAAAGAATTTATGCGGTGCAGGAGGAAGGTATAAGGATGCGCTTATTGGCATTTGTCGTTGAGGTTTCCTGTGGTATCTTGAATTGGCTGACAGATTTTCTTTGCAAGTAGTAGTTGTAACTCTGTCGCTCGCTGTTTGATTGTTTTCCACTGGTTTTGAATTGGCGTATGTGGTTCCTTTGAAGTCGATATTGTCGTATCTGGTGGAACATTCTTCTTTCTTCTACCTTGATGACTTGTGTCTGATACATCCTTGTAGTTTTTGTTGTGATTCTGTTTGTTTCCTCGTGCTGTTTGCATGATGTTGCTTGACCTTGACAGTTGTAGATAGCTGCACGATTGTCATCTTTGTCCGCCCTTCTTGTGTTGTTGGCTCGTTTTGAATTGGCAATTTTGGCCGCCATACCAATATAGTCCGTTGCGTATTTGACAGATTGACTATGTTTCTTTGAAGTTGGGCTTGTTTTCGGTGTTTTGTCTGTTCTTCTGACTCTTTTTTTATAGGAATTAGGCTGTCGTGCCTTATCCAAACTTTGTATTTCCGCTTTTGATGTGATTGTGCCTCGGCCAGCTCTGTACGCCGTACCCAGACTTGCCTGGTTCCCTGCATGGTTGCTGATTTTTGATAAGACGTTGCTAGACTTGTAAACTTTGTTTGTTGTTGGGCAGATTTTTGCGGTTGTATTAACTGTTGTTTCCTCCTTCACATGAATTGGTTATATGATAAGAAGGGTTCTGAAAAGTTTTCCTTTCTGAACAGTGCCTCATTTGTATGTAAATCAATGAATACTCTGTTAGCTTTCATCCATGACACTGCTAAGATACACGGAGTTGCTGACCTACTTGGTGGCAGTACATGGAATTTTGTAGTGTACGGGTGTGCCTGCACTGTGATTGGTATTATAATAGACTACAACGTGGTCACCTCATCACCCGATGCTACTTTCAATCTGTGTGTCTCTGGGATCGTCTTCATTGGTCCAAGTTTCTGAAAGAGCTCAAAGCTGATGACACTCATTTTTGCCCCAGTGTCAAGTAATGCATAGATTTCAACTTGTTTTGTGCCTGCATAAGCTTTTATGTAAGGACTACACCATGTATCTTCCAAGTCGTCGATGATGCTATCGTCCTGAGCCCTGAGGTCTGTCATGGTCTTTTCTAATTCGTCGCTTTGTATATCCGCTTCGATTGTTTGGGATGTTGAAAGAGGATATTCGTCAGTCATCATTGGGGTGACCATGTTTATTGTCCTGAGAAACTGCTTTCGTTTAGCAATCCGTTCCTTTGCTTCTTGTTGTGCCTGGTCCTGAATTCTTTGTTGTTCCTGTCTATAGGTTTTTCCATAATGCAGTTGAAACAACATTTCCGGTGTTAAAGGTAGATGATATTTTTTTAAACGACACCCACTAATCCAGTTCGGCATTTCTTTTCCATCTAGTGTCGACAGTTTTACTGCTCCGCTGGACGATATTTCTTGGATCAAATGAGGCCCCATGCCCCTTTTCTTTAGCTTTTTGGCATGCTGTTTACGGGTGTATACTAAGACATAGTCGCCCGTTTTAAAGTTCTTGTTCTTGACATGTTTGTCAAAAAACTCTTTCTGTTGTCTTTTTTTTGCATAGATGGCCGCTACAGCATTGAGTCGTAACTCATCTAATTTTTCAAGGTCCTCTAACCGTTTGAAAGTTCATGCCCCGTCCAGTCCAATTGTTTTGCTACCCTTAGTGTGGGGATTAAAAAGTCAATAGGCAATATTGCATTTAACCCATATACCATATTAAATGGTGTAGCATTGAGTGTTGTTTTATATGCAACTCGATAGGCCCACAATGCCGAATAGAGCATCTGATCCCAATCTGTTCTTGTTTCACTAACCAGTTTCGTAAGAACCGTGCACAATATTTTTTTGGTCGCTTTCGCTTGGCCATTGGCTTGTGGATGATAGGGTGCAGATTTGCGATGAATTACCATAAACTCATTTAAGAGATGTTGGATAACTTCATTTACAAAGTGTGTCCCTCTATCACTCACCAGCTCGATTGGAAGGCCATAACGTGTAAACACATATTCATATAAGAATTGTGCCGTGGTTCTAGTCTGATTTCGTTTTGGATTTTGCTTCCACCCATTTGGTCATGTAGTCTGTGGCCACTATGATATATTGTGCTTGTGAACGATACGTTGGTGGAGTGATAGGACCAACAAAGTCCAATCCCCATTTGGCGAATGCTCGAGCACTCATCATTGGTCTTAAAGGCATTTCGTCTCTTTTAACTGGTACCTTAGTGTGTTGACATTCATCACACCTTTTCACGAATTCTGCTGCATCTTGAATCATGGTGGGCCACCATATACCTACAACCATAATGATTTTTACGGTTCTCTCTGCTGAAAAATGACCACCTGCTATGCCTGCATGAGCCTGTTCCAACAATGGAAAGTAGTCATTTTCATGAGGAACTAACCTCAGCTGGTCATCAGTTCCTCTTTTCTACAATTGGTCACTAATGAGGGTATACCTATTCGCTTCGATTTGTAAAGCCTTTTGTCTAGCTTTAGACCAATCTCCTGGCAGCTCCTTATTAGTCAAATAATCCACAATAGCATGACTCCATGCGGGTGCTACTGTTACTTGGTATAATGTGGCATAATCCACAGTGGTATTGGATGTGCAAAAGTCGCATTTCTTGATGTAATTTGCTACATCGCCTGCCATTCCTGGCCAATACACTCTAAGTCTTCTTAATTGTTCATACATCATTTGATTTCCTCTATGGAATCCTCTTGTTTGTGTGTGGGTCTCCTCTAGATACGCTTTGTACTCCTCTGGGCCTATACACAACCTTAGAATCCCATCGTTTCCATGATGGTACATTCTTCCCGCAAGCATTGTGTAATTTCGTGCTTGTCTAATGTCTTCTACCGTGTGTTTGTCGTCAAGATTCATTCCATATGTCAGCAACGGAATAATTTGCTCTGACCATTTCGGTACCATCTCTATATTAAACAGGTATGCGTCTGGGAGATCATCATCTACTCCGGTAGCTTTTTCACCATGTAGTAATCGAGAAAGGTGGTCTGCTCTTTGATGAGTTTTTCCTTTCTTAACTACTACCGTAAAATCAAACTCCAGCAACACAATGAACCATCTTACAATTCGTCCCGTGTTGCAAGGTTTGTTTACTAAGTACAAGAGTGCCTGATGATCCACAAAGAATGTGAATTTGTTCGCGAGTAAGTAATGCCGAATTTCTTTACAGCATATATCATACCCAATCCTTCTCTTTCAGTGGTAGTATAATTCTTTTTTGCAATGTTGAGTTGTCTACTAGCATAACTGATTGGAAAATCCGTCTTTCCCTCATCTGGTTGTGCTAATATACAGCCTATTGCAAATGCCGAAGCATCTACATGTACATGGAAGATCTTTGACCAATCTGGTGCTTTTAGAATTGGTACAAATACCAGTGCATCTTTTAGTTTCTGGAATGACTCCTCACATTCATTTGTCCAAATGAAGAGCGTGATTAGACTATACAAGGGTTTTGCGATTACCGCGTACATGTAGATAAAACGTCGGTAGTATCCACAATGTCCCACAAATGATTGTACCTCTCGTACAGTGTTTGTTCTTGGCAATTCTATGATCACCTTTACCTTGTCTTCATCAGTGGTAATTCCATTAGCCGAAACTATGTGGCCTAAGATTTTACCTTGTCGTACCATGAATACGCGTTTTTCTGGGTTGAGGCAAATCCTATACATTCTGCATTTTTCAAATACCTTTCTCAGATGATCTATATGGTCTTCTCTCAATAGAGAATAGACACACAAGTCGTCCATGTAAATATCCAAGAATTTTTGCAAGTATTCTTTAAAAGCGTGTGTCATTAATCTCTGAAATGTGGCTGGAGCATTGGTCAAGCCAAATGGCATTACCCTAAATGCATATATGCCCCATTCTCCTGCAAATGATGTTTTGTATTGATCTTCTAGTTTGACCCTCAATTGGTTATAACCAGAGAATCCGTCCATAAAGCTATAGGCTTGCTTGCCTGCCACTCGTTCCAGGACGTGCTCAGTGATAGGAAGAGGATAGTTGTCTCTTATTGTTGCTACGTTTACCTTCTTGAGATTCACACACACTCGTAATTTCCCATTTTTCTTGGGTACCACCACTATCGGGGACACCCGGTCCGTGTGTTCTATCTCATAAATAAATTCAGCCTCCATAAGTTTGTCTATCTCCTCTTTTATCCTTTTGGCGACTGTCTCATTATACGTGTAGGGACTTTGTTTGCTTGGCTTTGCATCAGACTTCAGAGGGATTGAATGTTCACAAATGTTAGGATCCACTCCCTTCAAATATTTGTACGACCATGCAAATACATCTCGAAATTCCTTAAGTGTTTTGATCAGTAAGTCCTCTTCTTCTCGACCTAGTTCTGTGGCAATGTAAGCAGGTGAAGGATTTTCTCCTGGCTCTGCTAAGTCTATTTTCTTGGCGTTCTCTGGCCCATCGTAGGACTCGTTTGATTTAGGCTCCCTCATTGGTTGCTGAACCACCAATCTTCTTTCCTGAATGGTGTACTTACAATAGTGAGGAGGTACATCTATCTTTTTACTCCCATCACTAGCGTTCGTTCCATCGCTACTTTCCATTTCAGTTGTCCATACATTTTTAATTTTTTGTTTCAACTCATTGTATCTCGTTTTCCGTTCAATTTTCGTCATAATTGGACTACCACAGACATTCAGTTTTTCTGTTGCAACTCTTTTTTTTTGTTTGCTGGTTTTCTTAGGTTTCAACAGTCTGGACTTAAATCCTGAGTCTTCAACAACCTTAAGAAATCTTCCTGACACTTTATCCTTAGCACAATCAACAGCATGAATGTTCATAAGGAAATGTGTCTTACCCTTAAACTCTGGCATGGGTCTCAACCTGGTTGGTGTACTGATGTGGTGTCGTTTACTCTTGTATCTTTTTTGGCGTCTCTCACTTTGGTTTGGGAAATTGTAGAAGACGTCATTGTCTTGATCTTGATTGTCGTCTCCCTCTGTATTTTCCGACTTCTCGTCATCCGCGTTATCCTTGTTTTCACTTTGATCAGAAGAATCATAAAATTCTTCTCCTTCCTGCTTGATTTCTTTAGTGGGGATGTCCACATAGCCCACTATCTTAATCTCAAGTTTCGTTTCTGTTTTATGGATCCTCATATTCTCAGTATCTACCTCGTCCTCATCCTCGTCCTCCTCCACAATTTTGCTCAACATGTAGTATGGTATGATATCGTAGCCATTCTCATCACAAAATTTGGTGGGAGTGACTTCATTGACGCATACATCCAATGTAGCCAAAATTTGAGACCATTCTAGGGGTTCGAGCTTCTCTTCAGGAAAAGGTTCTCGTATATAGGCATCGTCTTCCAAGACCCTCTCTAGTGTCCTTTCATCGTGGTCAAATTCACTACATTGAGATGCTCCACACATCCATATCTCTTTTTTCTTACAAAGCCACGCTGGGACTTCTGATCCACTAATGGTGGTTGAGTCAAATTCTTCCACAGGGTTCTCGTGACATCATGGTAGCTATGATTTTTCATGTTTACGCGTGTAGTAGTTTCAGCATGTCTTAGATACAAATAATCATACCCCCAGTCCTGCACCATTTTGAGTTGCCTCATGAATGGCCTACCAAGGATAATTTCATAGTTGTTCTTCTTGCCGAAATCTACTATGGCAAAGGTATGTTCGTACTCTATGCCACAGGAAGATACCACAATTGCCTCAAGCAATCCTATAGGCCTTTCTATGTGCCCATCCGCCAGTTGCAATTTCATTCTAGTTGTTCGTATTGCTGGTTTTCCCCATTTTTCCCATAGCAATTTGGTCGCAATGGCAATGCCAGCTCCACTATCAAGTATTGCCTTAGTCTCTATGCCATTATACTCAACTGGTAGGGTCGTGTTGCCGTCTTCACCCTCACAATACTCTCCTACCTTGTTGAGTGGCACTGGTCTAGTGTTGACTTTCTTCGGTTCTGTGTCATTAAGCTCGGTTTCGAAGAACTTAAGAGGCGTCCTTATGCCAAATTTTTCAAGACATTTGCCCACTTCCATCCACATGCTTGGCCTAATTTTTAACAATTCTGCCAATGTGATTGTACACTTGACCGGAGTGGTCAACAAGTCTGTCAAGATTTTAGTGTCCAATTGATTCCAACCGCCTATTCTCTGAGAAGGTACTCTTCGAATTTTTGACCTTGCCTCATAGTCCCCCATATATGATGGCAAAGTTCTGAGAGATTGTGGTCTGCTATCTTCGGATGCAACTGAACCATTATCCCCTTGAAATGATTTAACGTCCAAATCCCATGGAGTCTTATTCAAGTTCAGCTCCGAGAAAGGCGCTGACTCGACTGTTTTTGTCTCATATTTTTCTTGAGCTTTTCGCACCGTTTTCCATAGCTCTTCAGGCCAATTTTCTTCCACAATAGGAGAATATGGTGAAAAATCTTTCAGTGATTCATCAGTGCTATTAGGTACGTCTTTTGCATCCTCTACATCTAGGCAAGGATTTAATGTTTTCTATCTTGTCGGGTATCCTTTGTTCGGTTTTGTGAGGTGTTTCATTGTTTGGTGGTTTGATTACTCTATCTCCTGCTTCCATAGGTGGAGGCTCCAGTAAAGCTTGTGCAGTTTCAATCAGCTGTTTGCACATCTCTAGTCTCTGTTTTTCTATCTCTGGATATGGATATGTCATCCACCTTTGCTCTAGGGTCTGTCTGTTCTTCAATCTTGCTTCATATGCTTGCAAGATTGCATCTAAGGGTTCATTGATCTTATCTACCAATACCGACCCTCCTGAGCTTGCACTCTTTGGTCCTTCCGTTGATTTTAGAGAGTCGGACTCTCTTTGCTGTTTAAGTTGCTCTCGAGCTATCGTTAGCTCAGCTTCTACATCTTTTTGTTTTCGCTCACGTCTAGCTTTCATTTCGCTCTTCGTTCTTTCCAAGGATTATCACGACTGACGCTAGACTTGTCAGTCTTGATTTCTTCTTGATTTTGATCGTTACTCTTGGGCTGATTGTCATTTTTCCTTGCTTGGGCTCTCGTCAAGACCTTAACAGGAATCGGAGTTTCGTTTTCTGACCCTCCACTGGACGGTAGCGCTCCCAGCATATTCAAGGTAGTTTTTGCTCCTTTGCTCGAGTTTTTAGGGCAATCAGGGATCAAGTGAGTAATTCCACACTCCGTGCAATATGCTTTGACCCTAATGATTTCGTCATGAGGGCAATCCCTCAGCCAATGGTCTCCTCCACACTTGTAGCATGGTCCTTTAGGCTGTTGAGGTGCTCTTGGAGCTCCTCTTTGTTGGTGTGCAATTCTTTGCCTGCTCATGCCTCCGTTGGCTATGAACAACAGTGTTCTTTCATCCAGGCTATATCGTCCTTCCCCCGCTGCCTGTGCAGCAGTTGGTGGTCCTGTATTTCCTATCATGCTCCATGGTTCTGGTGTAGAGGGTTCGTCCAGTGGATAATAGACAGAGTTCGCCGCATATCCATTGGGCTTGTCGTAGTATGCATGCATAGGTACCAAAGCCTTCTCGTCCGACTCAGTTACTGTGGGTGTGTATTTTATGCCGACTGGTCGTAATCCTGGTAGAGGTGGTTGTTGTCCCAACACTGGTTGTGGTCTTTCTACACCTACAGGTCCTGGTAGGTTGCCTGTTTGATATCTAGGCATCGGTGGGACTTGAGGAGATGTCGCCTGAGCTTGCGGAGCATATGGTCGTTCTCTCACATATCTCTTGTTATAATAACACTCCTTCGTCCCATGGTTTGTCCATTTTTGTTCAATCGCACACCATTTTGGTTGTTTAGCTTGTGGTTTGGAATACAAGTTAATCTTTTTAAGCACTTCCTCTACAAGCTGCTCTTGGCTTACCGCTACTTCCCCCTTCAGTGTTGTCTTAGCAGACTTGCCTCCGCTTTGTTGTGAGGAAGAATCATCGTCAAGATCCTTGAACTCACCCTCTTTGTAGACCGCACAATTGTCCACAAGGTATAGAGCTTCCTTGGTTAAATCATTCAACGTAGTGCTCCTTTTCATATGTAAGTCCTTTTGAAGATCTGCATTCCTTAGTCCTTGGATAAATATAAGCATAAGTCTTGACTGAGTTGGCAGTTCTTCCACGGGACAGAACTTAACATATCTTTTTAATCGGAGGGCGCCTTCCGCACGGACTCTCCATCTTTCTGTTTGAATTTATGGATTTGCGAAACTGTATTATGAGCTATCCCTCTTTGTGAGAATTCCTCGATAAACTCGTCAAACACTTCCTCCATAGACTCAAAGTCTCTTCGCTCCACCGAGTCAAACCATGTAGCCGCATCATCCTCTAAGGTTAAACCGAATCCTGCAAATTGGGTAGGAAAGTCTAGCACCTCTTCAACTCTAATTACACGCACAAAGGCTGCTACATGATCTCTTGGATCCCTGCTTCCCGTATATTTCTTGTTTACCCATTTTTGCAATTGAGAAGGTCTAATTCTATGATGGTCTCCAAATCTCATCATGGGATCTCCCCGTCCTAGTCGATATACCTCCTTTGGTCTCTTGTAGTGGCCAGGTTCCTCTCCCAATGGTGCTCCTAATCCATAATTTCTAGCAGTTCTCGTGAGAGATGGTTCATCTCTCCGAACTCGTTCTCGGGGTGTTCTTCCAAGCTCAGTTGACCCCTGAGTCTTTGGCTTACTCTCTCCTTGATACTGTTCATAGAGTGGTGGTTCTTGTAAATCCCTTAACCCTTGTGTAGTTTGATAACCCTCTCGGGTTTGGTCTTGTTCTAATGTAGCACTCTGTCGAAGCCATGCCTGCAGTGAAGGCTGAGTAGCTGGTTGGTCCTGGTAGTTGGACGTCGGTGGTCGGGTAGAATGTGAGGTAACATCATACTCTTCTGAAAAGGGATTAGTCGACTTGCTAGGGGTGTAGGTGGCTCTTGGTACCTCGTCGGGGCCATAGGTCGATGCTCCCAGAAGTGTTGCCTTTTCAACCTCTTCTGGGAGAATACGTTTGTATTCTCGCCCGTATCTGTCAACAAAAACAATATCCTTCCCCATAGCAGTTTCATAAGAAAATAAGTAAAGAACTTTGTCTTTGCTTAATTCATTTGGGTAGGGTTCCTTGCATCGAAAGTAAGAGAATATTCCCTCGCTTTCATGCTTGTAAATCCCTACATTCTCATTATAGGTTGGGACCCTGGTTGTTTTCTTATCATACATAAAAAGCGCTCCAGGTCGATCAATGTTAGGAGGCGGTTCTTGGGTTTCTGAAACCATTTTCCCTTTTGCCACGTTATCCCCATATCTGTTGTAATCCTCAGGGTTACTCACTATCAGATAGTGATTTCCCTTTTCGTCTCTGAATCTGTCTCCATCATCGTAGACTCGAATTATCTCTAGTCTCTGAGCCGGTCTTTCTTCAATACAAATACACTTGCGTCCTCGATAGTCAGAATAGACTATGGCTCCCCTCGAGTTAGTTCCTTCCAAGAAGATTATAGTGAACTGGGTTTCGTTTAAAGGATGTAGGGAGGTGCTCCCTCCTGGCATTGGTCCTTCACCGTTGAAACGTACTTGCTGTTGACTCCCCATCATGAAGAAGGACTTTTCCGACGAAGTGTCAGTATCACTACCCTCTTCAATGATTGGTGCCAATGGGTCTAGTCTCGTCTGAGTTACACTCTCTTCTGTGGATGTGGTGTTAATTTGACTTTTGACACTTTTAGCTCCCGACTTAACAAAGGCTCCTGACCTTAAATACATAAGAATGAAAGTTTTGTTGCAAACTTAAAGCTTACCTGAACTCCTTCTTCCTGTATAGCTTTGTGATGACCTCCTTCTGGGATCTACACAAGGATGGTTAGTCTGTTCACAAGTGTTTTCCCTGAATACCAAAAAATCTTTCAAGTATATACAGCAACCACTTAGTCAGTCTTCTGGTGGTCCAATTTCAATTATGAAATGACGGCTAGGATCTATATAGAGAGTATATGTCCTAGCAGTATAGTCACAAATTGCAAAAAGTGTCTGATTCACTACTTCCTTAGTCTATCGCGATAGACTGACAGTTTTCTCTGGCACAAGTCAATTCAAAATTGTGACTTTACCCTTGAGTTCCAGTTACCCTCTATAGCCTATCCCCCAAGTTTTGTGAAGTTTGGACACTTGGGTTGGGTTTTGGTCCCATTTTAGTATTTCAGTCGGAGCTTGATTCTCTATCTGACCCTCAGCTTGACCTTCAGTGATCTAAATGCCTTGAATTTTGGCGTGTCTGCTATTTAGGCCCTGATAAAGCTCTCCCTAGGGAAAATTTGAAAGAAAAGTTCCCCATCAGAAATTTCCTTGGTCTATCGCGATATACTGAGCACTTTCTCCATTTTCAGCTTTTTTTTTTAAGTTTTCTCCACAGTTGGTTTAGCCTCCCCTTGTGTAGTGCATTGACCAATTTTGGCACTGTTTGGACATTTGGTCAAAGACTTCTTGCCCTTGTCTCTGAATTCAGACTCCAAACACCAGATTTGAAGTTTTGGGGTCAAAATTGGTGTTCAAATTCACTCAATTTTTGTGAATACCCTTGTATTGATGTGTTAAGCTTGTGGTATAAGGGTTTTTTGCTTGTTGCTAGACAAACACCACCTTCACCAGTCTATCGCGATAGACCAGGCAGTGAGCAATGGGGACTTAATTTTTTGTTTGTTTTTGCATAGTCTTGTTCCCTGTGTCCATATAAGTCTATCCCCCAAGTTTTGTGAAGTTTGGACTTATTTTGACCTCAAACTCAAGCACTTCACAAATTTCACTTTTCTCTGACAATTCACAACTCCATTGCACTTGAAGTGATGCAAATTTGATGACACTGCATCTTAAACTTGTGCACATCAGTCATACCTCATGACACAGTCAGTTTACCCTTGGCTAATGGTTATATCTCATCTTGGCCTCTTTAGGTTCACTTAGTGTTTCCTTATGACAATCACTTGTTTCTTTTTATTGTTTGTTTTTTGCGGTTTTATAGCGTTTTTCTACTCTATTTCTTCACAAGTATAACAAGCACTCAAAACCAAAAACCATAACTCCACATTATCCTATTTAACTAAGTCTAACTAGTCGCAGACCTTCGGCAAGACACAGGCTTCCTAGCTATCCACTAGACCTCAAGATACTCTATCCTGGATCTTGTTCTAAAAGTTTAAGCTCTCTCTAATCAAAACTAAAGTAAGCTAACCATCACACGAGTGACGTAGATCTCCCTACTTAAGGTCTTGTGTCCCTGGCAGCGGTGCCAATGTTTTAGGGCAAAACTACTCCCCTGTTCATACTCACGAGCACGACACAGACAACATACTTATCATCCAATGACACGACTAACACGTAGGTGCACGTAGGCAATCTCGTTAGCTTGTCAAGCTGAGACCAATCTACACATACGCACTTTTATGATGCATCAATCACTAACCCTGGTAGAATGCAACCCACTGTATCCCTAAATGCTCACAACACCGTTTACACGTCCAATGAACTCGGAATCGCATCAAACTTACTAGGCATCATCCTCTCACTAGGACATACTTACCTATAAGTCTAATCTCACCAGATTTGAACCCTCGCTATCTCGAATACTGTCGCGATAGACCAACAGATCATAATCCAAAAGTGGGCGAAACTTAAGTTTATCGGTATCTATATGTAACTAATCTCTTTCTCATTCCATGAAGAACTTGATTATTGAAAACAGACACCGTTTGTGCTACTTACAAGCAAAACAAGCTCGAGAAAAAATCGATCGCGATCAACTCCTAAAACAAGGAATCCAAATGTATAAACTTCGATAAATTTAGATATTATTTGTGAAAATTTTACCATGCGCCCAAGTTTTTTTAGATGTGATGATTTGAATATACTAACTAGCACAAAAAAGCATGTCATGTTAACATGCTTTTACCCGTAGATAGTCATAAGACCCCTTAGGCTAATAGAGCATAAGAGTAACAGGGACTTGACATCCACAACATAGGATGCCTGGGTTCATGAAAATGACCTCCATTAACAATGTTGAGCAAGGGTGATAGGTTAGTGTATGTCTTGGTCGACTTACGTGGCATTGACTATGGTAACATATTGTTCGCAACCACTAACCACCATCCACCAACCACACTAACCACTAGTTGAAAGTACATACGCATGATAGAACATCAAAAGAGAATATCCCAAGGAATATTTCATCCAAAGTTAAAGCTGGTCCTAAGATTGTGTCCCAAATTAGCTCATTAACCTCAATGATCACAATAATGACTTGCAACATTCAACATGAATGCAATTGTTCTGTAACCAAGTAGACGGTGTGGGTGTATGCTTTGCTAAGGCATGAGGAAGGTTTGATGCATTCAGTTTGGACCATAGAGCCAAAGCAAGCATGGCCCACATCGAGGAAGGCTACCATGATTAGTATTCTCATCTAGCAAGCTGGAAGAGTAGTCAAAATTTTGGTAGTTAATGCTTCAAGGCAGCCAGATTTTTGGTAGTTGTATGTACAATTAAATACGCCCTAGCAAGTTGAGCTCACTTTGCCAATTTATGGCTCCTGTGCGTCACACTTTAGTGTCATTCAATGTGTTTATGCTTTCAATCCAATTTAAAAGCAATGGCTTCTTAATACTTTTTTATTCTTTGAGAAAAAATATAGACTTTAAACTAGAAAGAAAGAGTAGCAGATACAATAGCCTCACAGAAGGGGGTGAGGCAGCCCCAAAACATCAAATCATCCACACCCATTCTAATGGCTTGTTTATGCTTTGACGTGGTGTTTCCCAATCCAATGTCTCGTTTTGGTAACATTGGTTTATGCAAAAAAGGTGTGGTTGCCTTTGACACACTTTTGACGTGTTGAGTGATTGCTTTTCTTCTTTCACAGTACTTCCTAAGATCTCTACCTTTCAAGATTACAACTACAAACACTACGTTTTTTTCGAAGACATGCGTCAAGCAGTGGCAACCAAACTATTGTCACAGTTTTGGTCGCAACACCAAAACAGGCCAAGACTTTTGTTTGTGGACACTTTAGTTGTTTACGCATTATTTGTATGCTGTGCCAAGGCAGATATGTTAACATACTCACACACGTATCATGCTCATGCTGCACCATTGGTGAATTGAAACATAAATAACCATGATAGTGTAATACTTAAATTTATCATTAGAGAGAGAGAGAGAGAGAGAGAGAGAGAGAGAGAGAGAGAGGACATACAATTTTGATCTGCAGTAAAACATCCCTAAGAATTAGTCCACATTCTGTACTGTGTACATGTCACTACCAATGAGCCTCAACAACCTGGAAGGCTGCAGACTCCATAGCAGAGAGGAACAATGCTACCTATTAGCTTCCATATACCATACCCAACACTAAAAAAGGACCTTTCTATTTACAGCGTTATCAGTAATAGAAGACCACTGCATTGTGAGCGAGGGCAAGCGCCTTCACCTTTTCTGCATGTATGCATGGGCACTTTAGTACTCAAACAGTGAAGGTTACCTACATTATAACCAACAACATGCGAGATACAGGTAGCTATGTCACTACATCCACTTCCCAGCCCCACTCTAAAAATACTAACTGACTTAATAGCAAACAAAATTTCGAATTCACAAGGACATAAACAGTGTATAACACCAAGCCATTTTGATACTTCCAATGGGAAAATTGTGTAGGCAATGCCTGTTGGACACTCTTGAGCAGCCACAAACCAGTACGCACAAAAAGTACAAACGTAGAATCTGGGCACATTGGCGAACGAAAGCTGAAACTCCATATTATAGTCGATTACAACCAAGGTTCCTTACAGATGAAATATTTGAAAAATAGTTCCTGGGTACCCAATCTAAGACTATCAAAGGTTATCCACCATGCAAAGCATAATAGCAACACAAATATGGACGCGGAAAGTGCTGCCCCGACGTCAATCAACTTATGCAAGTCGCTCAAACTGACTCTCGTGACAATGGGGATCAAGCCAATCACTTTGAGTTCCGCGCGGACTTTGAAAGTGGCCTTTGCTGCCCATGAGATCACGAAGAGTGTCCACTTTGTTCTCCCGACCCAAGGTAGCACCCTTCTTCTCAGTATCCTTGAGCTTCTGCTTGCGTTTGTTTTTCTTGCCAGTTGCAGTATTCAACTCTTGCTGCTTCAATTGAGAAGGTGGAGCTCCATGCGGCCCAAGGTAGATGGGACCAGGATCAGCTTTTTCCTGTTATACCAGTCACATGAAGTACAACCCACAGTAACCATTACGCACAGCAGACAGACAAAATCGCCACTTCGTAAAGTACCTTACGAACAACTGCTTTCTTCACTCCGTTGTTCTCTGCTTTCCTTGATTCCTCTTTTTCCGGCTTCAAACTTGGAATTTCAAAGTCATCAGCATCTGCATGAAAGAGAACAATTTAGACATTTGAGAAAGCTGTGTACCTACCAGCATGACACTATAGAAACTGTCCTCATGCTGTTGATTCAAGCCCACTCCTAACATAAGCACCCAAGGTACCTGTGGCTTTAAAAACTAAATCTACTTCAAGTAAATTATGGACAGCCACAACACAGACCCACTGAAAAGAATCTACAATCTCAGGCCAAATGCAATAAACTGCATACCCTCAAATCACAAATAATCAGCCTCACTTGACGGTAATGACTTCTTATTCTAGATCGACGTGATCGCTGTCCAGAAACCACACATGGTCCAGAAGCACATAGAAGTATAAGACTCACCCCAATCCTGCTCGAGCTGGGTGTCCAGAACCTTAGAAGGGTCCATCGTGGTCTTCAACAAAGGTGAAGGTCATGGATATCACCCACTGGGCGGTCCTGTTCGGCACGCCCAAGTCAGAATGGTTTGGTGTGACCTTGGGAATAAAGCGACTCTGCGCGTCTGTAAGTGCAAGAGAAATTTTTATTCCACCTGAACTCAAAACAGAAGAACTCTCTCTCTCTCTCTCTCTCTCTCTCTCTCTCTCTCTCTCTCTCTCTCGGGGACGATCGCGGTCTCACAGACCAGAATCTGAAAGAATGGAGACCCACCAGCATGTCATCGCTGTGTGCAAGTACGCGTGCACACACGCATAGGCAGAAGAGAGAGGGAGATGATGATCGCGGAACACAAGATCCATGAGAAGAAAGGAGCAGTTTCACTTACTTTGCTCACCGTCGATCCGCCGCAGCAGAGTGAAGAACAAGGAGGGTAATGACGCTGATGACGATCAGACAGAACTTTGTTGCAGCCCTTCGTTCGTTATAGAAAGGGCTTGCATTTCGCTGGATCAATCTTGCCACATCACCTTCCATCGAACGGCCTATTCCCTTCTAGGGTTTTTATTAACCCGAGCATTGAAATCTGTTCAAACTGGCTTGGTCCTAATACTTTATGAAAATTGTAGTGTTTGATTGGCCTTTTGAAAATAATTCTCTAGCAAGGTAGAAAGAGAGTCTCTCGCTTCCCATGTAGGTTCCATGTTCTTCAAAAAAAGGTGTGGTTGCAATGGTCTCCACAGCCATATTAGTTGCACTAGTACAACAGCGCCGCCTTCGACGGCAGCACCGTCGGTGCTATGTGGACTTTCTTAGGTGGTGATCACGCGAGGCTCCACCTTCATGCCAACACTAACTACATGAGCCCTAGATTTAGAGAGAGAGAGAGAGAGAGAGAGAGCCCTACATTTCTTAGCTTAGTTTTATCCCTTACCCCTTTATATATAGTATAGAGTAGAGATCAGGGTTGAAGGTTTTTACACTGAATTTTTCTACATGTTGTAGGTTACATGTTGTAGGTTTTCTCACCTTCTAATTTAAAATTTAGAGGTAAATCCCAAAATTTGTAGGTGGGATTACATTAAACCTAGGTTTTCTTCAAGCTTTTGTCTACCATCGACAAATCTTTGTATCAATGTAGAATAGTGCATCTAAGCTTCTCTTTCCCCCTCTTTATTCGCCTATTGATCCGTTGATGATGAAGTTGTAGAGCGATGCCTCGATTCCTCCTCCTGCTCATCCTCCTCCTAGTTTTTAAAGCCCAACTTGCTATGTGTTTTCCTAGCTCCAAGCCTAGGTCGCCCTCATCATCATATAATTTTTTCCATGTAGGGGGAGGAGAATCAGAATTCCTCTCGACTCCCACCATTGGCAAAGCTCTATATTGAGGCAGCATAGTGCATCTTAGCTTCTCGTGCCCCCCCCCCCCCCCCCCCCCCCCTTTTGATTTTCCTATTGCTCCGTTGATGATGAAATTGTAGAACGATGCCTTGATTCCTCCTCCTCCTAGTTTTTGAAGGCGAGCTTGCTCTGTGTTTTCTTGGCTTCAAGCCCAAGCGCTCCTGTCAACAGATCGTTTTTGCCACATAAGAAGAGGAAAACCAGTGGCATTTGGCAGGCACTTGTGTGTGTGTGTGTGCGCGCGCTTAGAAGCTTGCAGATTTATGGTGTATCTAAATGTAGGTGTTCGGCATTGTACTTTGAGAAACACTTTTTGTTTAAGGATTATTGTAGCATATCAGCAGGTTGTGGATATCTGGTATACATTAGAGAGAATGCACAGGTCTGTGGAAGGTCTGTGCATGACAAAACAACCTTTTACTGAGCATGCTAAAGTGTCCGCTACAATTACACAAAGTCACAAGTTAATTTGCCTAGCACGCTTTCAAATTGAACAATGAAGCAAGATAAGCATGCACCTTAAAAAATCACACACTCTCAAAGGGTGTGATGCAGCATGTAATCAACCCCAAAGCCCTGAAAATAGATGTGAATGTTTCTCTTATGTGTGACTGATGGTGTTGTGCTTGGATCTTTCAAAATATTTTTGACAAAAATGAGGCCAAGATAAAGAAACATCAACAAAGGGCTCTCAAATCAATCAAATTTTGTACATGAGGGCAACAGTGATAGGATTTGACGCCCATCTTCCCTTCTTAAGGCATTTTGCCGGTCGTATGAAGGCCAAAGTTTTTTTGAGTCTGTCATTGGAAGGGCTTGTTCAAAAAATATCCTTCTATAGAGAAGGGTGAAAAAATAGAATACATGTCAATGGAAGGGCTAATTTAAAATATATATATATATATTAATTCTCATTTACAATATCTATATGTATATCGGTTATACTCATTGACAGAATATAGTATCTTGCCTTGTAAATTATGCGAAATTTTCTCATTGGAAGGGCAAAATGAAAATAGACCCTTCTATAGGGAAGGGTGCATTTTTCTACAACCCATCTTTTGAAAGAATAGGTTGCCCTTCAAATCCTAACACTGGAGGGCAAAAGCTTGTCTGGGAAAAGAAATCTTGCCATTAAAGCGATTGAAGAGTTGAAAGAAGGCACCAACACAGCCACCTATCACCCTTCTTTTCATTTGAGGAAGCAAAGCTACAGAGAACCTTTCCCGGACTAGCTGCCATTGAATTACACAGATTGTTAGCCCCCATTCTCTGACACACACACACACACACAGAAGTTGCTCCAGGCATCACCACTTCATACCTTCCCTCACAACCACGCCCGATTGCTATACATGCAACTCACAATCACCCCCATCCATTTGTGGGCCTGTCTAGCTGCATTAGCCTCACTCAACTCCTCTTTGTAGGAGTGTGTTTCCTTGCATATATACACGTGTTCTCGATTCGTCCCTCTCAAAACAGCCGTTTGTTCTATCAGAGAGAGGGCACATATTTCAAAAAGCGAAGCGTGCGCCATGTGCACACATGGGATCAGAGACACTATCGATAGTCGAATCCCGACTATAAAACTCTCTCTCTCTCTCTCTCTCTCTCTCTCTCTCTCTCTCTCTCTCTCTCTCTCTCTCTCTCTCTCTCTCTCTCTCTCTCTCTCTCTCTCTCTCTCTCTCTCTCGTCCCCATGCTTCCTATCGGAAGACAACTCAATTGTTGACACTGTGACGTCGGAGCAGCAGGTCACATTGGCCAAATCAACCTCATGTCAACACGTGTTCTGAGGAAGGGCCTGAATCCCTTCCCCCATTATTATTAGTACTAGTACAACGGCACCGCCTTTGGCGGCGGCACCGTCGGTCGTATGTGAACTTTCTTAGGTAGTGGTGATGTGAGGCTCAATTATCAGTAATTCAAGCAGATAACTGAGCCATAATTATGTCACGCGTATCCTGTTGAGCTAGCTCAGTACTACCGAGCATAGCCTTTTGTAACTGTGTCAATTTAGTTGCATTAGTGGAGGTGTGTAATACATTTAATGTCGACAACTTTCAAAGGAATCAATGTTCTCTCTCTAGATCCTCTCTCTTCTCTACATGCTAGCAAAGGTAATATCCTCCATGCAGCTTTTGTTGCCTGCCACATGTAGGTAATCATTGATAACTATGCTCGCAAGTGATCTGACCATGGCTTAGTTATCGCTTATTCAATGTGTAGGAGACTCAGTAGCCTCAGTTACCCAAACAAATAATTGAGCCCTTGCATGACCACCACCTTCATGCCAACACTATCTACATGAGCCCTAGATTTAGAGAGAGAGAGAGAGAGAGAGAGAAAGAGAGAGCTACATTTCTTAGCTTAGTCCTATCCCTTCCCCCTTTATATATAGTGTAGAGTAGAGATAAGGGTTGAAGGTTTTTACATTGAATTTCTCTACAAGTTGTAGGTTTTCTCACCTTCAAATTTAAAATTTAGAGGTAAATCCCAAAATTTGTAGGTGGGATTACATTAAACCTAGGTTTTCTTCAAGCTTTGGTCTACCATCGACAAATCTCTATATCGATGTAGAATAGTGCATCTAAGCTTCTCTTTCCCCCTCTTTATTTGCCTACTGATCCATTAATGATGTAATGATGAAGCTATAGAGCGATGCCTCGATTCCTCCTCCTGCTCCTCCTTCTCCTATTTTTTAAAGCCGAACTTGCTCTGTGTTTTCCTAGCTCCAAGACTAGGTCGCACTCGTCTGCAGATAATTTTTGCCATGTAGGGGGAGGAGAATCAGAATCCCTCTCAAATCCCACCATTGGCAAAGCTTCGTATTGAGGCAACATAGTGCATCTTAGCTTCATGTGCCCCCCCTTTTGATTTGCCTATTGCTCCGTTGATGATGAAGTTGTAGAACGATGCCTCGATTCCTCCTCCTCCTAGTTTTTGAATCCGAGCTTGCTCTGTGCTTTCCTGGCTTCAAGCCCAAGCGCTCCTGTCAACAGATCGTTTTCGCCACATAAGGGGAGGAGAACCGGTGGCAGCATTTGGTAGGCACTTGGTAGTTTAGAGTTAGATGTAGTGGCCCCTTTGTCCACATTTGATAGGTACTAAAAATTAGAGACAAAACTACATGGCGATGGGGGGGACATCCTACAAAAGTCATGTATGCCTACCATCAATATCCACAAAACCGCATCATGCAAGGCCTGTCACTATTCAACACCCCCTTTTGCACTTGTGAGTACTAAGTAGTCAAGCACAACGCCCATTTCACCTCACAAGCACCCACACTGCTCGCTTCTTTCTCTTGGAGAGATACAGAGGGGGGGGGGGGGGGGGAGGGAGAAGAAAAAGAAGAAACAGCCGTTTGAAATAGGGAGAAAGGGGGGTGGGTTTCCTGAAGTTCCCATATGTCGACACATGGCCAGGGAGGCTCTCCAAATCCCTCCTTGCTTAACCAAAGAGAGATAGTTGCTTGTATCTAGTGCCTTATACTCTGTAAATGGTGCATTTTATTGCACTATTCCTTTTTTTCGCTATGAAGGTTGAGTTTTGCTTTTTGTTGTCCTTATCACAATTGCAATGCGGTGCACTATTGGCATTGTGGAGAGTAAAACCCAGTTTGGCTCAAGGACTTTAGCTACAACCCTAGTTAAGCAAGCTGCACTTCTTGAAGGACTCTTGATAGGTGAAAGCACTTTCTTTGAGGTCCTTGAGGGTGAGAGAATCGATCTCAATTGAGACTCCATTTAAATAGTAAGCAAAGAAAATTGGCAAAAATAAAAGTTCTTGAGCCTCCCCTTTTCTAGAGTTCATCTCTTTTATTGTTGCAGAAGACCTTGACTTGACCTTCAATTTGGACCTCACTAAGGGACGCTTCAATCCATCAATATCAAGGGTAGAACCTATCATTTTCAATCCGCAAAGATGATTTCTGTGAGAGGATTTTGTTGCTCTCTTCAGTGAGTGGATTCTTATGTCCATAGCTGTGGTATTTCTCAGTGCTCTCTTGCAAGGTGCCTTTTTACTTTGCAAAGGTTTTCTCGGAGACTGTGCATCAAATTCATCTTTCGGAACTCCTACTTGTTTCCTCTTCTAAAAATCTTGGAAGAAGGCATTGTTTCCAAGCCCATGAGCTTTGCAAGAACACTTCACTTACAAGCATCTCTCACCCTCTTTCATAATTCTCACTCCCCTCCATGAGACTTCATCAGAGAAATTTTCTTCCCCTTTTTAGATATGGAATTCATTCTCATCTACAATCTACAATCTACCAGAAATAGGCAACATGCTTAAGCCATATAATTCTCTCATGCCTAAGCTACCTAACAACTCTCTCTAATGTGTACCATATGTCCACAACCTGCTAATATACTGCAAGAATCCTTAAACAAAAAGTGTTTCTCAAAGTACAATGCTGAACACCTACATTTAGATACACCATATATCTGCAAGCTTCTAAGCAACATCGAGAATGCACAGGTCTGTGGAAGGTCTGTGCATGACAAAACAACCTTTTATTGAGCATGCGAAAGTGTCCGCTACAATCACACAAAGTCACAGGTTAATTTGCCTAGCACGCTTTCAAATTAATGAAGCAAAATAAGCATGCACCTTAAAAAATTACACACTCTCAAGGGTGTGATGAAGCATGTAATCAACCCCAAAGCCCTGAAAATAGATGTGCATATTTCTCCCTTGTGCGGCTGATGGTGTTGTGCTTGTATCTTTCAACATATTTTTGATAAAAATGAGGCCAAGATAAAGAAACATCAAGAAAGGGCTTCTCAAATCAACCAAATTTTGTACATGAGGGCAAAAGCTTGTCTTGGAAAAAAATCTTGCCATTAAAGAGATTGCAGAGCTAAAAGAAGACACCAACACAGCCACCTATCACCCTTCTTTTCATTTGAGGAAGCAAAGCTACAAAGAACCTTTCTTGGACTATTTGCCATTGAATTACACATATTGTTAGCCCCCATTCTCTCTCTCTCTCTCTCTCTCTCTCTCTCTCTCTCTCTCTCTCTCACACACACACACACACACACACACACACACACTAGGAGTTCCGTCTAAAATTTATCATGTATCAAAGTATGTTGTAATGGATTGCTTTTGTATCAAGAAAGTCTCTAGATTCTTTTAAGCAATGGTTTTTTACACAATAGGGTTTTCAAAACAGTATTTAAGTCTCTCAATATATGATTTTGAATTCAAACACACACACACACACACACACACACACACACACACATGTACAAAATATAGCACTACCCGGTTTGTTTAAACAGAAAAAACACCCAAATATTGAAGACAAGATACCAGAGTTCTACTAAATCCTTTAAACATTGCATAGGCAACTACGTCAATAGCAGAGGAATGACAAACGGGACCGAAGACAAAGTGCGCTCCAAGCAGTACACAATTGAAGCTTTAATAAAAACAAGCTGAATGGCTCTTGTTGTAGAAATGTCTCCGCCATGGAACAATTTTTATTTTTTAAAATTACTTTTTATTTTTTTATTAGCTATCAGTGGAAGTCAAATGTACAAACTCTTGAATAAACAAAGCCTCATTATCTGTATCATTTGATAAATGTGTGTAAATCCTAAATAACGGTTTTTTTTTTGTGTGGCTATAATTCCATAAGAGAGATACTTACACAATCCGAGATAATACACAGTGTACCGGTTGGTTTAACGATATGCGAGAAAATCGCAAGCAGATTGGGTTTTTTTTTTTAAATTCCAAACAAACACAAGCTTGGCCCTGAATATATGTAACCTTTCAATTCCTAATTTTTCCCAAGGTTTCAAAAATAAAAAATCTTTTTAAGAGGTGATTATCTGATAAGGTCAAATAACCAATAGAATCGTATCTGGTTGGTGGTGCAACTTGCCCAGAGTAAACCAACTCGATAGCGTGATGCACCTCATTATTACTACAGTTATAAAATCGAAACACAAGGCTTTGGCAATACTGTAGTGCTAACACACACACACACACACACACACACACACACACAAAAACAGAGCAAGTCTGTAGTGCACACACACACACACACAGTACATGAGCCATGGCAAGTCAGGCTCGTAATCACTAGCGAAATCCTTATCTACATCTCTTCACAAAACTCTAGCGCAAGCAATACAGTAGGCCCTGAGCTGTAGAGAATGTGTACTCACAGAACACTATCCAAAGCAAGGGAATCGCTGCAATTCCAAGACACAAGGCGGACTGCCTGGTTGCACAACACAGAAAGGTAAAAATTTATTTATTTTTTTGCGTTACAAGCTATATAGCTTAACTACACACACATACACACGAGTACATGCATAAAAGATTCGGCATACCATATTAATAATGAGGAAAGTAGTTGAGAAAGAGTAAGCACTTTGTAGTACGCATAAAAACCTCTGTATATTGTTTTCTTTCCATAGTAAACATACAAGATTAGTTTAAAGCAATATATACACAAAGCACATGCATGCTCACTACCTTGTTTTTTTAGAATAAAACATGACCGTAGTATGGTTTCTACACACACACACACATACATATACACATGGACATACGGGTCGGCACTACACATAAGCGGGAAGGCACCAAAAAACAACACAGTAACATGTTTCAAGTACATACAAGCATATGCATAGTGTACATAGAGCAGTAATAAAAAAACATATTACTAATCAACATACTATAATTGATAGCAGTTTTGGTACAGTAATGAAGGTGAAGCCGTTTTCGTGATAATCATACTTGCAAGAATACAAATGACAACGGCAAATTCGGTTTAGGTACCAAGATCCATATTGCTTTGATTACATGCATAGGTTTTCTATATGCTAAGCCAACGTGTAATAGTTTCTAGAAATAGCATTGTGAGATCCTTTGTATAAAGAATAGCAAAGGTAATTGATTAAGAGATAGCATTTGGGCTATGAAAACCTCTTGTGAGGGTAACAGATACAATGAATACTTATTGCAATTTTTTGAAAAAAGAGTAGTAATACAAAGGAAATGCTGCCAAAATTTTTGCAAGTTAGAACGTAAATACATAGCAACACAAGATAGTAACACTTTAGTGGTTTAACAGAGTAGTAAACATGTTAAATCATAAAAAGATATCTATATGTTTATAAAGAGGGGCAAAAGAGGAAGCTCTAAACAAAAGATACTAACTAAAGTACATTGGTCTAAATACTGTTAATAAACAGGGATACATGCAGACCGCTAGGATGAGCATCACTCGGGATGTACTTAAGCTCCAACGAATTCGGGACAGCTTATGGCTGCACATAGTAGAAAAAAGCCGGTAGCAATTAGGGACCCTATCTCCAAACCATGTAAACCCATAAAGTCTTTCAAAGACCGTAATCGACCATACCTACATAGACGAGCTAAAGAAAACATATTATATGTATGGTTGGGGTCTGGGATGTGATAACAATAACAAGTAGTGGGGATTGCTTGATATACCTGTCGCCCATTTAGTACAAATTGATTCTAACTAATTGTCCTTATGGTTGGTTGGCAGGTAAAGATCCTTGCTCTCATTCTGGTAGGAGTTCTGGCTTAAGCTCCTACTTTGTCATGTATCAGAGTATCTTGTAATGAATTTTATATATCAAGAAAGTCTTCTTTGTTTTGTTCTTTACACAATATGCTTTTGCAAACAGTATTATGTCTCTCTATATACGATTCTGAATGATGGGATTTTAAATTCAAACACACACACACACACACACATTCTTGTGTGTCAGTGCCATTTTAGGCATAACTCTCTCTTGGGCATTCAATTATTGCCGCATGGATGCACTGCATTTTCTTGATCACCATTAGTGATCCGATAAGTTGAACAATTTTATTGTGGCAATGTGATGATGCACAAGGGGGAAACCTACATCTATGTTTGTTTAATCAATTGTGAAGCTATTTGCATAACATATGTGGCAATTGAGACGTCCTCTCGTCACAGTTGAGCCTAGCTCTCATCGTTGCTTAGAGATTTTTCTATGTTGCCAAAAAGTGACATTATGATATAAAATTTTGGTAGAAACTAGGCACTTTGTGCACATGGGTCTTAGAAAATCTAGAAGTTTATTCTAAAGTGTGCTACCCTATTGTTATGCTATTGGGTTTTCTCTAGAAATTTTGGTATATAAATAGGGACACATCTTGTTAAAAAAATGCTTAAATCAATTGTTTGAGCACTTAAATGCTTTCTAATTGTGTTTAAAATCTCACATATTGTGAGGATTGCTAATTTGCATGTGTGTGCATTCAACATTGGTGTGCATGTGGGATGAGGAGAACACAAGTAGGTAGAAGCACTTGAGAAGCTAGGGAAGCTATGGATCCTAGTGTTCGCTCTCAAGGTTATGATGTGACTAACTTTCCAACTTTGGAACCCTCGAAATGACTCACAAAAAGCCATTTAGCATAATGACCTTATAAAACTAGGGTTCACATTTGACCGACCGTAAGCAATTAAAAATAGTCCCTGTACCTAGTTTAAGGCTTTGTGAGCATCATTGAAATACAAGAAACTTCCCCAAGTTTCTTGATCCTCTCATAAGGCTATCTACTCCAAAATATATGTAATAAGTACACAGGATTACACAGGGCTTCAATAGATAGGGATGATACAACCACTTTGACCATAACAATGGCCTTTAGGGAAAGTACACACTAAATGGTGACTGTTCTTGGACCTTTACTAAGCTCTTGAGCACTCTTTTTCTTATTCATTTTACACTTCTCTTCCTTGAAGGCCCTCATAGCTATTTCACATTTTTGGCATACACTTCTTGCTTGTGTGCACTTGTGGGCGCACAACTCTCTAGCATCGAGCTTAATCTTTTTGCCATTCTGGATAGAGTGGTCACTCTTCTTGATCCTAGCAAAGAGCCTCAAGGTGATGCATGGTTTTGGAATCTTGGTTCAAGGGAACGTGGTTTTCTAAATATTGGAAGAATCTAGTTTGTACCATTTCTTCTATGGCAAGGTGGTAGTGGTTGGGGAAGAAGCACATGTGCAAAGAACCTTTGCACTATGTGCTCTTCAAAAAATAGGTCGTTCAACTCAAAAGCCATGCCCTGCTATCCACGATAAGCCTATACATCATTAGGTGCATGACTTTTAGTTCTCTACCATCTTCAATAAGTCTAATTAGCATGCGAAGCAACGTCTTTTCAGTTAACATCTTGTTGGGAGGCAAGGATGGAAACTTGGGAAAGTTCTCTACTAAGGAAAAGTTCCTTCTCAATATGTGCAAGTCCTCCATGTGTGCCTACAATGGATATGACAGGACAATAAGTGAGGTTGCCAAGGCTATGGAGGATCACACTGCTCTGATACCATGTTGGAGGTGAGAAGGTGGAGATGGAGATCGTGAGCGGGGAGAGAAAGACTCCACAAAAAACTTGAACGTGCAACCAAAAAACTCTCTTTATTAAAATATGCATCATTACAATATATATTAAAGCCTTCAAGACTCATGCACCAACTGACCTTAACCACACAAACTATCAACTACTCAAATCAGTGGTGCATGCTTTACATGCTTTAGGAGACCCAACCCATAAAGAGGTTTATTGCTAACAAGAAGCTTTTTTTGCATTAAGTCCTCATTTTCTACTTGTCTTCATGCAGGTCCTTAATGTTCATCCTAGAGGGTCTTGGCATTGGTCTCCCTTTGTAGCTACAATAGCTTCCACAAAGGATGTGGTTTGGGTAGTGGATTGTTAAGCACGTAAGTCCCTGCAACTTTGGGTTGCTAGAGCTTTCAAGAGTGTTTGTTGAGGAGAGACTCATTGGGCTCACAATAAGGCATTTTCTTCTTTAGCTATCTCTTTGGCTTCTTAGGCAACTATTAGTGGATCTTTCAAGTTTTCTATTTTCATATCTATAACATCTAAAACTTGTGTAGCTTGAGTGAGGTCAACTATGATCTTTTGGTGACTTTCTGTGATTTTGGACCATTCTTGGTACTTTTATCACTTTCTTCGGGTACTTGACAAGTTTCATCTCCATTTTCCTTCAACTCTTCTTGGGTGGATAGCAAGCAATCTCTCCATTGTACTTGTATATTGCTAGCTTCACTAGTAACCCTTGTTCCCGAGCTCGTTCACATCTGCGCATTCAGTCTTGGACCATTTCTTGACTAGTTTGGCGGCTATGGCTTGCAAGGCCTAGCTCAACTACATCTTTAGGCACTGCAAAAGATGGGAAAATTTTGTTGCCTTTACTACATGGTGGATATGCTATGTGTAATGGAAATGGCCTATTAACTTTGAGAATAGCGGAATTAAGATAATTAGGGTGAGCACTTTCATGAGACTACTTTGAGAACATAGAGGGTGAACTTATTCAAAGGTAGAAACATAACAATTATACTTGATTAACTTGGCATGAATAATACTTTTTCAAGAGAGAGAATTAGAGAACTTGACAACAATTGAGGACCGGATTTATGTGGAGCGGGTCCCCCTCCAATAGGCTTTTGTATTATAGATTCTCCCATCAAGAGAGACTTGGTACAATACAATCTTTGTGTTCCTTGTGACCTAGGTGATTCAATGAAGATGGAAAGCTTCATTTATCACGAGCATAACATAATCTTTGTAAAAGCATTAACCATCCCCGGCCTCAGTCCCAAGGCCTCAAACACCTTCGAAGGTGGAGAGAGCTAGAGAGGATAGGGAAGATGAAGAAGAAGTAACATACGACAAAGAGATAGTTTCTCTCTTATCATCACTCTTCTTGCATAGACTAGCATAATAGCATAATAATGATGATGAAGAAGATGGCAAGCTTAAGCATTGGAGCATGGCTCTTGTTTGGATTTTCATTCCTATAGCCAAGAGTGTTGGTGTAGGTTCTCAACTTCTCAACAAGCCTGGAAAAGGAGATGGAGCTCTTGCACTTTGCCAAGCAAGAATGAGCACGTGAGTGTGTGTGAGAGAGTATACCCCCCCAACACACCCCCAGCTTGCTTTGGTCAACCCCTCATTGTAGCTAAAGCTTTGATTGGATCCCTGCAACCCTAGCCAATCACATGCATAGTGCATATCAAGCAACAATGGTTGCATTTGGACAAG
The DNA here is from genome assembly GCF_014529385.1 of Adiantum capillus-veneris. Taxonomy (NCBI): domain Eukaryota; kingdom Viridiplantae; phylum Streptophyta; class Polypodiopsida; order Polypodiales; family Pteridaceae; genus Adiantum; species Adiantum capillus-veneris. The sequence goes on along the minus strand of NC_140955.1, from coordinate 26,899,529 downwards.
TGTCCTCCTTTCCCCTTTGAGAGAGAGGGCTTGGAAAATGCTTTAGACAATTAATTAAATAACTAAATGCTCATTGGACCCCTCTTTAGCCTAGCCAATAGGATTCAGGCACCCCATGTGGCTAAGCATAGGGAGAGCTTCACATGTGTCCTTGTGCCCCTCGAGGAAGGGGTGTCCTTTGGGTGAGTGGGGAGTTGGTCAAATCATTCCCCTAGCTTTGGGGATCGCCCCCTCCTTTGTAGGGCACTTTTTGACTCAAGCTCCTCAAGCACCTTACCCCTCACCCCCCAAAGCAGGGGAAGCTTGTCAAGCACCTTAGTCAGTAAGTACAAGCTTAGCAAGAGTATGGGCTCTCTCTCACTCATGCCCCTAGCTTCAAGGGCTCGCCCCTCCTTGTAGGGATTGATTTGAATTTTCAAGCTCATGCCTAGCTTAAGCATGCACCTTAGCTATCAAGCATCTCATGCATTTTAATCGTCAAGCACCTCAAGCATAGGCCTAGCTTAACCTAAGGTCTAAGTACTTTTACACCAACCATTGGAGGTGTTTAATGAAGCTAACCCTAAGGTATTTCAAGCTCCATTCTAACATTGCTCTTTGACATACCATCTCTCATTTGGACCCTTTGACTCTGGCCCCATGTTGAGATAGATCCATAAGCACATGTCTATATTCTAACCCTTGTTTTTGTTTATTCTTCCACATTAAATGATCAGTTTAATATGAGAAAGTCATTTGGATTGGTTAGATATTAAATTTTATGACACTACCTCTCTCTTGAAATCATAGTCGTCCTCGACTGTGAGGTGGAAGAGATAAAGCCTTAGTCATTAGTCGATGTTTCTTAGCGAGTAGAGGATCCTTTTTTACCCTACGACATCATTCCAAGATGGATGAAAAATCCATTTGGGGCTTGGAGACTTAGTTGCCCCAAGCATGTCTGCTCTTTAGTCCGAATCATAATTCCAAAGTAGAGTGACAATTTCTACTTGGTGTTTGACAGACGTCGTCAACAAAAACATGATTCTAAGCATGCATCCTACTTAAATTTGTGCACAAGAAAAAGGGAATTAGTCTTATAAGACAAAAACATTGATCATTTAAAAGAAACATTTACATTTGCTTACATTAATGTAGCATTGTAGGCATTGACAAGGTTCATACTATCCTTAAGCTGTATTCCTTGCATCCATCTAGCATCTTCAAAAACATAATTTTTGAACTTAATAAGATATTGTCGGATAATCTTACCATGCCGTAGCACCTTGTCTTCATGCCAAAGGATAGCTTTGGGTTGTAGCACCTCTTCTTGGTCTTCGATTTTTGGGGGGTCTTCAATAATTGGTTCACTTGGTGGCTCTCCTTTGTAGGGCTTAAGTAGGCTCACATAAAAAGCATTGTGTATGAGCCAATGGTTGGGAAACTTGAGTTGATAAACCATCTCATTAATTGGCTTCAAGATTTGAAAAGGACCATACTATCTTTTTGCTAGTTTAGCATAATATTCTTGATGGTTCATAGGGTTTTTGCCCGTCGTTTGTCTTAATCAAGCCTTGGGAAACTTGAGTAAGACCCAATCATTTTCTTTGAAAGTTAAGGCCTTTTTGTGCGTATCATCATCAGATTTTTTTCTTTGTTGAGAGATGGATATAGTCTCCTTAATAATCTTTTGGAAAGATTCTTGCAGGTCACGGCTATACTCATCAGTAGCAAAGATCTTCCCATGTACTCTCAGTAGCAAGGGACTTCTAGGTCTTCCCTCTATGATCTCAAAAGGTGTCTTTCCCGTAGTAGTATGGACAATATTATTGTAGGTCACGGCTATACTCACCAGTAGCGAAGATCTTCTCATGTACTTTCAGTAGCAAGGGACTTTTAGATCTTTCCTGTATGATCTCAAAATGTGTCTTTCCCGTACTAGTATGGACGATATTATTGTACACATAAGTACTTCTCCCATTGTGAGCGTTGATCTACTTCTGTAACATAAGTCTTTAGTAGATCAAGAATTGTAAGATTGGCTATCTCACTTTGGCCATCCATTTGTGGGTGATAGGCCGAAGAGAAATTCAATCTTGTATCTAGATTTTCAAAGAGACTATTCCAAAAATTACTGGTCATTCTAAAATCTCTATCTAACATGATGGATGTTGGCAATCCATGGTGTTTGAAAACAGGAGATATGAAGAGAGTTACCATTTGGTGTGCTTTAATAGTCTTTTTGACAGGAATAAAGTGTGCTTCCTTGCTAAACCTGTCGACTATTGTCCATATTTCCATATTCCCATGGATAGACTTGGGTAATCCAAAGATAAAATCCATGGATATACTCTCCCATGGTGAATTAGGGATTGGCAATGGCTGGAGTAATCTAGGTTTCTTCCCTCTATCATACTTGGTCTTTTGGCATACCACACATTTTGAAACATACTCTTGTATGTCCACTTTCATGGTAGGCCAATAGAAGTACATCTCTACTCCTCGAAGAGTAGGTTGAATGCCTCTATGCCCCGTATAGGGAGGAGCATGCGATTCATACATGACTTTCTCACAAATAAGGGCGTAGGTAACATATAGCCTATTGCCATGGAGAAGATAACCATCTTGCAAGGTGAATGGTTCCTCTTTCTTCCCCAAAGTAAGGGATGACATTATGTCTTTAAAGTCAGGGTTAGTAGCATACTGATCTATCATAGAAGATAGATCATTGTGAGTTGCTATAGACACCGCATTGATTTTTGGTTGTCGTGAAAGTGCATCGGCCACTTGATTATGCTTACCAACAATATGAGCAATATGGAAATAATATTTTGTCGGAAAGCTTGGTTTGTGTCATGAAATAGTTGAGACTTTGGTGCTCCATTTGCAAAATAAAAGGAGTCCCCAATAGACAGTGCTTCCATGTATCTAGGGCATGTAGAACAGCTAAAAGCTCTGTCCCATATATGCCCAAGACTCGGTTATTTGTATTGAGCCTTCGGCTCTCATATGCTATAGCATGCCCTTCTTGAAGCAAGAATGCTCCAAGGCAATCACCACAAGCATCACATTGGACCTCAAATGGCTTTGAGAGATCCGGCAGCATAAGCAATGATTAGGAGGTAAGCTTCTCTTTGAGCTTGTCAAAAGCATGTTTTCTTTAGCAATCCATAAGTACGTTCTTCTTTGTTAAGTCATGTAATGGTCTTGCTATTTGAGAGAATTTTGCTATGAAGCGTCTATAGTATGCACAGATACCAATAAAGCTTTGTAGCTCATGTAGATTCCTTGGATTAGGCCATGCTTTTATTACCTCCAACTTTGATGGGTCCTTACGGATACCATCTTGAGAGATAATATGACCTAAGTATTGAATCTCTTGAAGGAAAATTTCTCTCTTCTTTTGATTGATAAAAAGCTTGTTCTCTCTCAAAGCTTGAAAAATTACATGGAGGTGTTGCTTGTGTTCCTCCAAGGACTTGGAGTAGATAATGATATCATCAAAAAACACTCCAGTGAATTTGCGGTAGGGTGTAAAGATTTTCTCCATCAAACATTTGAATGTGGCCAGTGCATTAATCAAGCCAAAAGGCATGACTAAATATTCATAAAGACCACAAGTTATACGGAACGTGGTCTTTATAGTATCTTTATTCACTATCCTTATTTGATGATTAGCCACTTTCAAGGTCAATCCTACTGAAGTAGGTTAAACCTTGTAGCTTATCAAACAAACCTTCTACCCGCGGTATGGGAAATCTGTTTTCTAAAGTGATATGGTTTACCGCTCGATAGTGTTGGGGTATAAAGCCCATTGTGGTCGCCCAGGTAAGTGGGCGGGCCGCCAGGTATGTACACACATTCTTTTGTAAAAACCTAATAAGAACTCACTATGCTCTACACATTACAGTAGAGCGAGTTCACCATATCATCGTGCTCTTCTTCTCGCACTCGCTCTCGCGTCGCACTTCTGCTCGTACTCCTTCAACTGGTATCAGAGCTCAGATCGAGGCTTGGGGCAGCACTGCAGGAGGCTAGAGTCACCAGCTCAGATTGGAGTGAAATTCGACAGGCAAAGACACGGCCCCAAATCTTGTGGAAAGCTCGTAGGGCTTGGTGTTGTCAGAATTTCATTCTGAGGTCATCTCGGCCACCATTCGGCTTCGACAAAGTTCTGCGCAGGCCATTTTCGACTACGCGGTCTCAGCGGGTGCAGATCCGACTCTGTAAATTTGGGGTTTTTGGCCTACGACTGCAGGTGCTGAGGATATCGACACTCCTAGAGTGTTGATTTGTGGCTGTCTACACATCGAAGGACGGCTCGCAGTTCTGGGAGGCGTGTCACATACGACACGGGCGCATCTACACACAGACTGTAGGCGACATCCATTAGTTCATCAGGTAGCTTGTGTTTGCTGCTTGATATTCCAGATTTCATCCTGACATTGCAGGTACTTCCACATGGGATGTATTGTCAGAGATGATGTATGTCTGTTGAGGGTTTGCTGGCTGTGAGTCACGTAGCAAACAACCGCCGCAGCGGTTACAGCATATACTGGGAAATTTGTGGATGTATGACTTTGTGGGAAGTCTATGTACTGTCAGATTTACTGCAGCCTTTGTTGAGGGTCGAGTGAGGTTTTATTGAGCTGGGGGATTCTCGAATGTTGAGATCCTTTCGGTGATACAGGTCTTGGAGCGATCCCTCGAGCACCCTTAGATAGGCAGCTAGGATGTATTGACTGTGAGTTATACAGTTGGGATTGCATCTTTGCTTTACTGCCGTTGAGGCATTGTCGCAGTCTATGCTTACAGGACAGTGACAGGACAGTCAGAGACAGTACAGGTGCAGGACAGGTTTACCCACAGCTTATAGTGTTAGAGAGACAATGGTTTTTTGAGCTGTTTTTTGGTCTGTTTTTAGTACACCAGAGCCATTTTACAAAGGAGACTCTGCCAAAATTTCTGCAGAATCTGAAGCTTTCTTGGTTCATTTGACAGGTTGATATTGGTTCAGAGGTCAGTTTACAGGGGAAACTCTGCCGGATTTTTCCCAGGAAAGTAAACTACTGTGAAGCGTAGCTATGGCTGGATCACATGACACTGCTCTTTACAATATCAAGAAGCTGGATGGAACCAATTTCCCATTGTGGAAGAAGCAGATTTGGCACATGTTGGTACAAAAGAAGCAGATAAAACCTATAAAGCTCAAGGGGATAAAACCAAAAGATATGGACGAAGATGAATGGAGCGAAATGGATGAATTGGCACTTTCTACCATTATGCTGACTTTGGCAGAAAGCATTTACTTCAATGTAGCAGACGAGATGTCGGCTTATCAAGCATGGTTAAAGCTTAGTGATCTTTATGAGAAGCAGAGTGCAGCTTCACAGGTATACTGGCTTAAGAAGCTTGTTGACTTGAAGATGAAAGAAGGGACACCTATGTCCAATCATCTGAATGAATTCAACACAATCTATAGTCAGTTGTCAACTCAAGGTGTCAAGTTTGATGAACCTCTTAGAGCTATGTTCCTGTTGATCACATTGCTGGAAAGTTGGGACACTTTTCGCACAGCTTTGAGTAATTCTGCACCTCCAGATGGTTTGAACATAGCAGGTGTAGAAGGAAGTCTGCTTACTGAAGAAACCAATAGAAATACAATGGACAAAGGCAAAGGAACAGCCTTAGTTGTCAGGGGAAGGACCAAAGAAAAGTACAAAGGTGGAAAGAGGAATCAGTCTCGTAGCAAGTCCCGCAGTGCTAAAGGCAAGAGTGACATAGAATGCTACCATTGTGGCAAGAAGGGTCACATGAAAAGAGACTGCAGAGAATGGAAAGCAGAAAAAGGCAAAGAGAAAGCTGAAGACCATGGTGAGAAGAACAAGTCCTCAGTGAAGATTCAAGAAATAAATGTGACAAACACTGTTGCAGAGGATGACAGTCTAGTGTCAGGAGACATCTACTTCTTGAAGAATACAATGGACTCAGCTCTTCTTACAGCATCTGATGGAAATGCAATGAGTGACTGGATTATAGACTCAGGGGCATCACTTCATGTGTCTCCAACCAAGGAGTGGTTTACCTCTTATGTGACCACTAAAGATCATGTTCGCCTAGGCAATGGGTAGACATGTGAGATCTTAGGTGTTGGAGATGTTCAATTGAAGTTTCAGAATGGCTCTTCTTTCACGCTGAAGAATGTGAGACATGTTCCCGCAATTACAAAGAGCTTGATAAGCACAGGTTTACTTGATGATGCTGGCTACGTCACCACTTTTGGACAGAACATGTGGAAGATATCCAAGGGTTCTATGACAGTAGCACATGGAGTAAAGTCTGGAGGACTTTACATGATTTATGTATCAAATGTCTCTAAAAATGTAATCAATGTAACCGAGCAGCCGAACGTTTCTTTGTGGCATAGCCGGTTAGGACATATGTCCAAGAAGGGAATGGAAATCTTGTCTCGTTCTGGTTATTTGCCTGGCTTTTCATTTAATGATTTTGAATTCTGTGAACATTGTCTGTATGGTAAGCAAACACATCAGCCACATAAGCATAGAAGAAGTAGAAGAGATACACAGTTGGCAAGAAGCTTAAATGCTTACGCACTGATAATGGTGGAGAGTATGTTTCAAAGGCCTTTCATGACTTTTGTGAGTCAAAAGGTATAAAACGTGAACTTACTGCTCCTTACAATCCTCCTCAAAATGGTGTTGCTGAGAGGATGAATAGGACCATACATGAGAAGGTCAGAAGTATGTTGTCTAATGCACAACTGCCAAATGGGTTTTGGGCTGAAGCTGTATCAACAGCTGTTCATCTTGTAAATAGATCTCCTAGCAAGGTTTTGCAGAAGGATTCAGTGCCAGAGATGGTATGGTCAGGCAAAATGCCCTCATACAAGCATCTCAGAGTCTTTGGCTGTGAGGCATATACTCACGTTCCAAAGGAATTTAGGAATAAACTTGAGCCAAAGAGTAGAAAGTGCATCTTTCTAGGCTATGGTAATTCTGGTGAGATGGGGTACAGACTTTGGGATCCCGAATCCAGAAAGGTTGTCCGCAGCAATGATGTTCACTTTAATGAATCCAAATATCATTCTAAACCAGAGAGGGTTGAGCAGATTAGAAGAGTTGTCTTTCAAGAAGATGAACCTGCACATGCAAGACAAAATGTCAGGGCTCAAGAGAAGCAAGGACAGGATAGAGTGGAACCACAGGTTGTGGTTGAGCCGGAGCCACCTATTGTGCGTAGATCTGGACGTGTCACGCGACCTCCTGATAGGTTTGTTCCATCTATGAACTATGTCAAGTTGATTGATTGCAAGGAGCCTTCATGTTACAAGGAAGTAGTGCAAATGAAGGACTCCGAGAATTGGCAATTGGCCATGCACTCAGAGATGACAGCTCTGCATAAAAACAAGACATGGAAGCTAGTTAAATTACCATTGGGCAAAAAGCCTCTACCTTGTAAATGGGTTTACAGGTATAAGATCACCGCTCATGATAGTCAGCCAAAGTACAAAGCAAGGCTTGTTGCCAAGAGCTTTAATCAAGAACAAGGCATTGACTTTGATGAAGTCTTCTCTCCGGTGGTCAAGATGACTACATTGAGATGCTTTCTTGCATTGGTTGCCATATTAGATTTGGTGTTGCACCAAATGGATGTCAAGACAGCGTTCTTGCATGGTGATTTAGATGTGGAAATTTACATGCAGCAGCCAGAAGGGTTTGTTGAGAAAGGCAAGGAAGATTGGGTATGCCAGTTGTTAAAGAGTCTTTATGGCTTAAAACAATCACCGAGGGCATGGTACCATAAATTCCACAAGTTTATGCTTTCTCAAGGCTACAAACGTAGTGAGTTCGATCACTGTCTATATACAAAGAAGGCTAAGGATGGTAGTTGGCTGATCCTTATTTTGTATGTGGATGACATGTTGATTGCTGGCAAGCACTTGGAAGAAATTTCAGCTTTGAAGTCAAAGATGGAAAAATCATTTGACATGAAAGACATGGGTGAGGCAAGTCATATACTTGGTATGCGCATTGAGAGAGACAGATCAAAGAAGTTGATTTGGTTATCTCAAACAGAGTATATTGACAAGGTTTTGCAACGTTTCAATATGGAGAAGGGAAAGGCACTGAGTGTTCCATTGCCACCATATGTGAAACTTAGCAAACAAGATTGTCCTGTGTATGAGGAAGAACAGGCTGAAATGGATAAGATTCCATATGCGTCTGCAGTGGGTAGTTTGATGTATGCAATGATTGCTACTCGCCCAGACATTGCATTTGCAGTGGGAGTAGTAAGTCGATACATGTCAAACCCAGGCAAGAAACATTGGGAGGTAGTGAAAGGAATATTGAGATACCTAAAAGCTACAAAGAGTATGCGTATATGCTATGGGAGTCAGGAGCTAAGTGTAAAGGGTTTTACAGACTCAGATTATGCAGGTGACTTAGACAACCGAAGGTCTACGTCAGGGTATGTCTTTACATTGACTGGTGGAGCAGTATCATGGCGTTCTAGATTACAAGATTGTGTTACTCAGTCTACTACAGAGGCTGAATATGTTGCAGCATCAGAGGCATGCAAAGAATCAATTTGGCTTAATCGACTAGTAACAGATTTGGGAATCAAAGAAGAGATGCCTGTGTTATATTGTGATAGTCAAAGTGCTATACAATTGGCTCGCAATCCAGTTTATCACTCAAAGACAAAGCATGTGGATGTGAAGTATCATTTCATCAGGGAAATGCTCGAGGATAAGCAACTTTAGCTTGTCAAAATTCACACCACAGAAAATCCTGCTGATCTACTTACAAAAGGACTTCCCTCAGAGAGCTTTGCGCATTTTTGCAAGCAGTTAGGTGTAGGGTAGTACATCACTTCTCTACATCTCTTGTATATTAGCTTGTATAGTAGCTTCTCTCACACTTAAAGTACCACATTGGACTTTAAGGGGGAGGTTGTTGGGGTATAAAGCCCAATGTGGTCGCCCAGGTAAGTGGGCGGGCCGCCAGGTATGTACACACATTCTTTTGTAAAAACCTAATAAGAACTCACTATGCTCTACACATTACAGTAGAGCGAGTTCACCATATCGTCGTGCTCTTCTTCTCGCACTCTCTCTCGTGTTGCACTTCCGCTCGTACTCCTTCAGATAGTCCACACACATGCGGTATGTACCATCTTTCTTTCGCACTAAAAGGACTAGAGAACAAAAGGGAGAGGAGCTAGGCCTCACCATCCCTTTGTCTACCAATTCTTGTACGTGTCTTATGATCTCCTCTTGTTGAGCTTGGGAAACTTGATAAGGAGGCTTGTTAGGCGATGAGCTTCCTGATAGGAGCTCAATTTGATGGTCATCATCCTCTCGTTTTGGAGGTAATTCCATCGATAAAAACATCTTGGAATCTATTTGAAAAATTAGACAAGTCTAACTCTTCTTGATTCCTACCATTTACATCTGATGAAACATTAGGACCTTTTAGGGACTCTTTGACAAAAATCATGTACGCTAAAACTGAGCTTTTCATTGATTTGTCAAAAGTAGGAGAATTTACAAGTGGTATAGTACAACCGGACTCACTAGCATCTATATACATGCTCTTTTCCCTGTAGATGAAGTAGATTCTTCTTTCAAGGAACTTCATGTTGGCAGCCATGCGGTTGAACCATGGTGCCCCTTGGATAGCATCCTCATGTTGGAGAGGAGAGATGAAAAAGTCTTCTTTGTTGATGTAGCTTTGGACATGAAGCCTCAACTTCCCAATCAAGGGAGTAACAGAGGCTCGCTGTCCATTGAAAGCTCCATTGGCAGTTATAGTATCTCCCATCTCAAAAGCTTGAATGCCTCAACTTTGGACATGAAGCCTCAACTTCCCAATCAAGGGAGTAACGAAGGCTTGCTGTCCCTTGAAAGCTCCATCGAAAGTTACAATATCTCCCATCTCAAAAGCTTGAATGCCCAACTTAGTGGCTAACTCCATTGATATGAAGTCAAACAAGATAAAGGCATCATGCTCCCTTACCTTTCCCCAAGCATAGGAGAGAGGTGATCCTTTGCAATGAGAATCCTCTTTTGGAGCTTCGGTCGTGGAAGCTCTAGGAGTCTCATTGCGGGCATTTCTCTTGGGACAAGAACGATAGCCATGTCCTTGCTCCCCACACTTGAAGCATTCGTGGTCCTTACAAAAATCTTCTAGCTCTTCAGAAGAGAGTTTATTTTTACCTTTGTAAACTCTCTTTTCCTTGGACCAAGTGTTGTTGTTGTTGGAATTACCTTGGGGAGAATTTTGGGCATTGTTTTCCCCCTTTGCATCACTTTTGTCTTTGCTTTCCATGGGCTTGGCATTCCTTCGAGCCCCTTGTTGGAAGTTGATACGTGAAGCAACCATAGTGTGGTGGATTACTTCGGTGATAGAACGAGGCCGTTGAGAGTGACATAATCGGCCATTTCTTCAAGTAATCCCACACAAAATTTTTGCTTTTTCTCGATGAAGTCTATCTTTTGAAAGACAGTAGCCTTGAGATGTAAATCCCAAAACTTGTCCACATATTTGTGGATAGACTCGTTGGAGAGCAGCTTCAAACTCCACCATTCAGTAAGCACTTTGTCCTTTGCATCACCTGCAAGGAATTTCTTCATGATGGAAACTCATAGAGTTTTTCATGTCTTTGGGGCTTCATTGTTGCCATGAAGGCTAGCCCACCATTGACGAGTAGATTTTTCAAAGTGCATAACTACATGGTGTAGCTTGGAGGACTCCGTGAAGCCCTCGTCTCCAAGGGCCGCATCAAATTGTTGGATGAAGGCCAATGCTTTGTCGGTAGCACCAAAGGTGCCATCATAGGTGAGAAAAGAGATACTATTTTCTCCCTCTTTGAACTTCTTGAGCTTTTGGTACCTTCGTCATGCAGGGTAAGATTTGTGATGTTCTCTCCTCTTGTATTCTCTAGGAGAATAATTGTTGCTTTGGTCGGAAGAAAAGGAAGGTGAAGAAGAAGGAGAAGAAACCTCTTTCTTGCCTTTTTCTTCCTTTGTTTCCTCTCTTCCCTTTTGGGGTAACGAGGACAAGGACTATGGGTTGACTGTTTTCTCTTGGGAGTGTTGGCGACCATCTAGACCGCCGTCTTCATGGAGCCACATCTTCAGAGGAACTTATGGATTCGCTTCTTTCTTTTTCTTTGGATTCCTCCTCTCTTATGGGAGAGATTCTTATTTTAGGAGTCTCATCAAGAGGCTTCCTAAGCTCTCTCTCCTCTTGGAGAGTAAGGGAAATCCCATAAGCACGAAGTTGTTGAGTAACTTTGGCTTGCAAAGGGTTGCATATAGCTTGCTGCAACCTAGTAACAAGGTAATTAACAAACATGGGGGCATCATCATTAGCACCTTCATGTGCAAAAACAAAGTTATCAATTTTCATTTTACTCTCTTGGTTATTGTTAGCCATGCTAATTAAACTTATGTATAGATTACTTTGTGCTTTGGTACCCTCAAAAACCTTAGTTGCTACTCTTCTTTACCTTTAAAAATTAGTTCTCAAGCAGCCACACCCGTGGTTTAGATTATGTTGATTGCAAAGACTAGTGGGGAGGGTCTAACATTGCTTGGTTGATTATGGTTCCTATTGAGCTTGCTTGTAGATCAATAATGGTTAAGCCAAAGGCAAGCCCCGAGAGACTCCATTATTAAGACTTTAGTTCCCAATGTTGTACCTCGAACTAAGTCCTTCTCAGCCAAGATAATAGATCCCTATCCCACTTACCCTATTGCAATGAACATGTCCAACCTTTCGTGGAAAACTTAAGGACCTCTCTTCTTAAGTAAGAAAACAGAAAACAATAGCTATGATACCAATGTAATGAAAATGGCCTATGCACTTTTGAGAATAACAGAATTAAGATAATTAGGGTGAGCATTTTCATGAGACTACTTTGAGAACATAGAGAATGAAATTATTTAGAGGTAGCAACATAACCATTATTCTTAATCAACTTGGCATGGATAATACTTTTGCAAGAGAGATAACTAAAGAACATGACAACAGTTAAGGACCGGATTTATGTGGAGCCGGTCCCCCCTCCAATAGGATTTTGTATTATAGATTCTCCCATCAAAAGAGACTTGGTATAATACAATCTTTGTGTTCCTTATGACCTGGGTGATGCAATGAAGATGACAATCTTCATGCATCATGAGCATAACATAATCTTTGTAAAAGCATTAACCATCCCCGGCCTCAGTCCCAAGGCCTCAAACACCTTTGAAGGTGGAGAGAGCTAGCGGGGAATGAGGATAGGGAAGATGAAGAAGAAGTAACATACAAGAAACCAGAATAATAATGATGGAGAAGATGGCAAGCTTAAGCATTGGAGCATGGATCTTGGTTGGATTTGCATTCATAGCCAAGAGTGTTGGTGTAGGCTCTCAACTTCTCAACAAGCTTGGAGAAGGAGATGGAGCTCTTGCACTTTGCCAAGCAAGAATGAGCACGTGAGTGTGTGTGAGAGAGAGTCTACCCCCCAAGCACACCCCTAGCTTGCTTTGGTCAATCCCTCATTGTAGCTAAAGCCAGCAATTCATTGGACCCCTGCAACCCTAGCCAATCACATGCCTAGTGCATATGAAGCAACCACGGTAGCATTTGGACAAGTGTCCTCATTTCTCATTTGAGAGAGAGGGCTTGGAAAGTGATTTAGACAATTAATTAAATAACTAAATGCTCATTGGACCCCTGTTTAGCCTACTCAATAGGATTCAGGCACCCCATGTGGCTAAGCATATGGAGAGCTTCACATGTGTCCTTGTGCCCCTCGAGCAAGGGGTGTCCTTTGGGTGCATGGGAGGTTGTTCAAATCATTCCCCTAGCTTTGGGGCTCGCCCCCTCCTTTGTATGGAACTTTCTGACTCAAGCTCCTCAAGCACCTTACCCCCCCCCCCCCCCCCCCCCCCAATCACCACCACCACAAAGCATAGGAAGCTTCTCAAGCAACTTAGTCAGCAAGTACAAGCTTAGCAAGAGTATGGGCTCTCTCTCACTCATGACCCTAGATTCAAGGGCTCGCCCCCTCCTTGTAGGGATTGCTTTGTTTTCAAGCTCATGCCTAGCTTAAGCATGCACCTTAGCTATCAAAAAGCATCTCATGAATTTTAATCATCAAGCACCTCAAACATAGGCCTAGCTTAACCTAAGGTCTAATTACTTTTAAACTAACTACTAGAGGTCTTTAATGAAGCTAACCCTAAGGTCTTTCAAGCTCCATTATAACATTGCTCTTTGACAGACCATCTCTCATTTGGACCCTTTGACTCTAGCCCCATGTTGAGATAGATCCATAAGCACATGTTTGTATTCTAACCCTTGTTCCCATTTATTCTCCCACATTAAATGACCGATTTAATATGAGAATATCATTTGGGTTGGTTAGATATTAGATTTTATGACAGTATGGCTGGATAGTGCAAGGTTGTATCAATTTGGGATGTGCATGTGGTAGTTGCCTCCACATAATGAGACCTGTACCAATTGAAGAAGACCTCATTTTTTCGACTTCACATCCAGTACACGTCTCTTAAATGGAACCCTTGAACACTTTGTCCTTTCCTTCTTTTAATTTTTGGCAGGAATCGACAATTTCGTCCTTGTTCCTAGCTCAATCTACTCTTCAACTATTTTTGCCTGTTTTTTTGGTACTTGGTCTGCTTTTTTCCAACTCTTTTAGCATTGGCCTGTGATTTAAAGAAATATAACTGACTTATTTTTGGAATTAGGGTTGCAAGAAAAGACACACAACTTGGAGAAGACGAAGGAAGCTCAAGGCACACAACAGAGAGTGTATTACTTAGTGTGAAATGGAAAGATAAGATAGCCCTAGAGTGATGTGCGTATATACAATGCACGAGGGGAAGAATCTCCTAGAGAGGGGAAAAATACCCTATTGGTCCTAAGTGTGTTCACACACATCACTACCACATGTATATGGTAACAAATCCCCCATGTGTGTGATGCAGTGAACGGGAGCTAGCACATAGAGTATAGGGAAGTGTCATGCCCTGAGGACATGATCAATCCACAAAGGGGAGTAATCCCAAAGCTTTGCAAAAAGCTTCGAACTTCTCATGAGACAATGCCTTTGTGAAAAGCAAGGTTTTCCTGTGTTGGTACATAAGCCAAGTTGATCTCTCTTGGTAAAAGCCTCTCCCTAACATAGTGGTAATGAACCTCAATGTGCTTCGTGCGAGCATAAAAAACTGGGTTCCTCGTGGCTACTAATGCGCTCTGACTGTCAATGTAGATAGTGTTGGTAGTGTCTTGTCCAACACCCAAATCATCCATAAGGCGTATGAGCCATACACACTCAATCGTAGCTGTGTAGATTGCCATGTCCGCAGCCTCACAAGTGGAAGTGGCCACAATAGGTTTCTTCTTTCTCAACCATGATATCCATGAATTGTTGAGTATGAAACAAAAACCACTCGTGGACACTCGCATGTAAAACAACCAGCCTAGTCTGAGTCCGAAAAAGCATGTAAATCTGGCAAAAGTTATTCCCCCTTGGATAAAACAACCACCCAAGATGTAAAGTGCCACTCAAATAGTGAAAGGTCCGCTTGACATCCTACCAATGCTTACACGCTGGCCTGTAATGAAAATGAAATGGCCTATGAACTTTGAGAATAGCAAAATTATGAGAATTAAAGAGAGCATTTTTGTGAGGTTACTTTGTAAGCATAGCGGGTGAACTTAATTGATGGTAGCAATATAATCATGGTACTTAGTTAACTTGGCATGAACAATACTTTTACAAGAGAGAGAGTTTAGAGAACTTAACAACAATTGAGGACAGGATTTCTGTGGAGCCGGTCTCCCCTCCAATAGGCTTTTGTGTTATAGATTCTCCCATCAAGAGAGACTTGGTATAATACAATCTTTGTGTTCCTTGTGACCTTGGTGATGCTATGAAGATGAAAAGCTTCATGCATCATGAGCATAACATAGAGTTTGTAAAAAAAAAAGCATTAACCATCCCCGGTCTCAGTCCCAAGTCCTCAAACACCTTCGAAGGTGGAGAGAGCTAGCGGGGAATGAGGGTAGGGAAGAGGAAGAAGAAACATTCCATAGGAGAAAGAAATAGTTCCTCACTTATCATCACTCTTCTTGCTAGCATACATAATCGCATAGTAATGAAGATGAAGAAGATGTAAAACTTAAGCATTGAAGCATGGCTTTTGGATGGATTTGCATTCCATAGCCAAGAGTGTTGGTGTAGGCACTCAACTTCAAGCTTGGAGAAGGAGGTGGAGTTCCTCTACTTTCACCAAGTGAGAATCCTTGAAAAAAAAATGAGTGTGTGAGAAGTGTATGCCCCCCCCCCCCCCCCCCCCCCCCCCCCCCCCCCCCAAGCACACCCCTTGCTTGCTTTGGGCGAGTTCTACCTTTTGCTCATGCCTCAAGCTCATTGGGCCCCTCTCCCCCTAGCCAATCACATGCAACATGCATTTCAAGCACATGGGTAGTGTTTGGAAAAGTGTCCTCCTTATCCCTTTGAGAGAGAGAGCCTGAAAATATCTAGATATTTGTTGAATGGAACTAGAAGCTCATTGGATCCCTCTTTAGCCCAGCCAATAGCATTCAAGCACACCATGTGGCTAAGCATAGGGAGAGTCTGAAATGTGTCCATGTGCCCCATGAGAAAAGGGAGTGCCCTTTGGGTGAGTGGAATGTTAAATCAAAGATTCCCTAACTTTGGGGCTTTCCCCCTTCTTTGTAGGGTCTCTTTTTGACTCAAGCACCTTACCCCCCATGCATGGGAAGCTTCTCAAGCACCTTCCTCATCAAGCATGACAAGCACCTCAAGCACCTTAGTCATCAAGCATGACAAGCACCTCAAGCTTGGGCTGGGTTCCCACCTCAAGCACAGCCCTACCTTGCCTAAGGTCTAAGGAATTTTAGCAATAACCTTTGAAGGTCTTTAATGAAGCTAACCCTAAGGTCTTCTAAGCTTCATTAGATGCACGTTGCTCTTTGGTAGACTACCTCCTTTTGGACCTCTATTGAGATATAACCATATCTCCTCTTGGTCCCTTGTTGAGATAATTCTAGAAGCACTTATTGCACATTGCTCTTTTGGTAGACCGTCTCCTTTTGGACCCTATTGAGATGCAACCATTTCTCCTTTTGGTCCCCAATTGAGATAGGTCTAGAAGCACATGTCTCTATTCTAGCTCTTGTTCCCGTTTATTCTCCCACATTAATGATCAGTTTAATATGAGAAAATCATTTGGGTTAGCTAGATATTATATTTTATGACATTACCTCTCTCTTGAAATCATAGTCGTTCTCAACTATGAGGTAGAGAAGATAAAGCCTACTCATTAGTCCATGTTTCTTAGCGGACAGAGGATCCCTTTTAACCCTACAACATCATTCTAGAATGGATGACTAATCCATTTGGTGCTTGGGACACTTAACTGCTGCAAGCATGTTTGCTCTTTAGTCCATATCATACTTCCAAAGTAGAGTGACAAATTCTACTTGGTGTTTGGGAGACGTTGTCACCACCAACATGATTCTAAGCATGCGTACTATTTAGATTTGTGCACAATAAAAAGAGAATTAGTCTTATAAGACAAAAACATTGTTCATTTAAAATACATTTTCATTTGCTTACTTTAAGGCATCATTGTAAGCATTGACAAGGGTCATATTATCCTTAAGCTAGATTCCTTGCATCCTTTTAGCATCTTTCAAAGGATAATTCTTTAACTTAATAAGATATCATCATATAATCTTACTGTTTCTTAATACCTTGTCTTCATGTTGTAGGATAGACTCAAATTGAAGTACTTCTTCTTGATCTTTGATTTTTGGAGGGTCTGCAACTATTGCTTCTTTTGCTAGAGCTCCTTTGTAAGTCTTATGTAGGCTCTCATGGAAAACATTGTGCATGAGCCAATGGTTGGGCAACTTTAATTGGTAAGCCATCTCATTGATTGGCTTAAGAATCTAAAAAGGACATATAGTATCTTTTTGCTAGTTTAGCATAATACTCTTGGTGGCCCGTAGGATTCTTGTCCGTAGTATGCCTTAGATGAGCCTTGAGAAACTTTAGCAGGACCCAATCATTTTCCTTAAACGCTAAGGCTCTTCTGTGCTTATTAGCAGCAACCCTTTTTGCCTTTGCTTTGAGATGTATATAACCTCTTTAATCTTTGGAAAAGATTCTTGTGAGTCTCGGCTATATTCATCAACAGTGAAGACCTTCCCATTTACTTTAAGTAGTAAAGGAACTTTTGGATCTTCCCTCTTTGCATACTCCATAAGAGGTAGGTACTTCTCTCATTGAGAACATTGATCTACTTCCATGACATAGGCTTTTAGTAGATCAAGAATCATTAGATTACTTATTTCACTTTGGTCATTTGTTTGTGGATGATAGGCCGAAAGAGAAATTTAATCTAATTCTTAGATTCTCAAAGAGACTCTTCTAGAAATTACTGGTCATTCTAGGATCTTTGTCCGACACTATGGATGTTGGCAAGCCATGATACTTGAAAATTTGAGACCTAAAGAGGGTTTCCATTTGATGTGCCTTAATAGTGTTTTTGACAGGCATAGGGTGTTTTCTTGCTAAGCATGTCGAGTGAAACAATCCAAGTTGCTTCCCTCGATCAAATTTTAATTCTTGGTATACCACACATTTTAAAACATACTATTGTATGTTTACTTTTCATGGAAGAACAACAAAAATACATTTCTACTCCTTGAAAAGTAGATTATGGAATCCCTCTTTGCCCCGCATAAGGAGACGCATGGGATTCATACATGACCTTCTTATTGTATGGGTGAGTAACAAAAAGCCTATTGCTGTTTGGAAGATAACCATCCTTCAAGGTGAATGGTTATTTTTTCTTCCCTAATGCAAAGGGTGTAATTACATCCTTAAAGTCTTGGTCAGTAGCATACTCATCTACAATAAAGGTTAGATCATTGTGAGTTGCTATAGACACCACATTTACCCTTGGCCATCGTGAGAGTGCATCGACCACTTGATTGTGCTTGCCAGCAATGTGAGCAATATGAAATTTAAATTGCAAAAGAAAATTTACCCACCTCATTTGTTTGTCGAAGAGCTTGGTTTGCGTCATGAAGTCCATTTGTAGAATGAATGGAGTCCCCAAGAGATAGTGTTTCCACATGTCTAGGGCATATAGAATAGCTAGTAGCTCTTTTTTGTATTTGTCCAATACTCGCTTATCGGAGCTGAGTCTTTGACTCTCATATGCTATGCCATGCCCTTCTTGAAGCAAAATAGCTCCAAGAAAATCACCACAAGCATCACATTGGACCTCAAATGGCTTTGAGAGATCTAACAATGTGAGCACAAGTTGAGAGATAAGCTTCTCCTTAAGATTCTTAAAAGCTTCTTGCACTTTTGCAGTCCATATATACTTAACGCTCTTTTTTGTTAAGTCATGCCATGGGCCTGCTATTAGCGAGAATTTTTCTATGAAGCATTTATAGTATGCACACATACCTATAAAGCTTTGTACCTCCTATAGATTCCTTGGATTAGGCCATCCTTTTATTACCTCTACTTTGTTGGATCCATACGGGTGCCATCTTTAGGGATAATGTGACCTAAATAGGTGTCACTTGTACTCCTCAAGCGAATTTGAGTGGCCCGTGGCACATGAAATGTGTTTTTGATAGTGATCTTATTTAGTGCTCTATAGTCGACACACATGTGATATGTGCCGTCTTTCTTGTGCACTAAAAGTACTGGTGAACAGAATAGAGAGGAGCTAGGCCTCACCATCCCTTTTTCCACCAAATCATGCACTTGCCTCATCTATCTCCTCTTGTTGAGCTTGGGAAACTCGATAAGGAGGCTTGTTAGGCGGTGAGCTTCCTGGTAGAAGCTCTATTGCATGCTCATCATCTCTCACTTTGGAGGTAGCTCACTAGGGATGTCATCAATGAAAACATCTTGGAATCCATTTAGGAAATTAGACAACTCTAATTCCTCTTGATTCCCTTTATTGCTACTTGTAAAACCATTGGAAGCATTTGCAGATTCTCCAACAAAAATCATATACGCAGAAGTAGAGATTTTCATGGACTTATCAAAAGCAAGCGTATTACCAGTATGGTGTTCGCTAACTCATTAGCATGTATGTACATGCTCTTTCCTATGTAGGTGAAGTAGATTCTCCTTTCACGGAACTTCATGTTGGAAGCCATGCGGTTAAACCATGGTGCCCCAATGATAACATCCCCATGTTTGAGAGGAGGGATGAAGAAATCTTCTTTGTCAACATAGACTTGGAGATGAAGCCTCAATTTCCCAATCAAGGGAGTAACTGCGGCTTCTTTCCCCTTGATGGCTCCATTGGCTACAACCACATCTTCCATCTCATGAGCTTGAATGCCTAACTTGGTGGCCAACTCCGTTGATATGGAATGCTGAGTAGAGCCAGGGTCAAACAAGATGAAGGCATCATGCTCCCTTACCTTTTCCCAAGCATAGGAGAGAGGTGATCCTTTGCAATGAGCAGTCTCTTTTGGAGCTTCAATAGTGGAAAATCTAGGAGTCTCATTGCGGGAATTTCTCTTGGGGCAAGAACAATAACCATGTCCTTGCTCCCCACACTTAAAACATTTGTAGTCCATGCAAAAAGCTTCTAGATATTTAGTAGAGAGTTTCTATTTACCTTTGTAAACTTCCTTCTCCTAGGACTGATTGTTGTTGAAATTTCCTTGGGAAGAGTTTTGGCCATTATTGTTCCCCTTTGCTTGATTTTGGTCCCTAGTTTTTGTGGGCATAAAATTCCTTTTAGCCCCTTGTTGGAAATTGATTTGTGAAATGACCATAGTATGGTTAATCACTTCAATGATAGTCCTTGGCCTTGAGAGTTGACATACTTGGCCGTATCTTCAGATAGTCTCGCACAAAATTATTGCTTTTGCTCGGCAAAGTCTATATTTTGAAAAACAATAGCCTTGAGATGTAAATCCCAAAACTTGTCCACATATTTGTGGATAGATTCATTGAGAGAAGCTTCAAACTCCATTATTTGGTAAGAACTTTGTCCTTTGCATCACTTGCAAGGAACTGCTTCATGTCCATGTCTTTGGGGCTTTGCCATTGCCATGAAGGCTAGTCCACCATTGATGAGCAGATTTTTGAAAGTGCATAGCTACATAACGTAGCTTGGAGGACTTTATGAAGCCCTCGTCTCCAAAGGCCACATCAAATTGTTGGATGAAGGCCAATTATTTGTTGGTAGCACCAAAGGCGCCATCATAAGTGAGAAAAGAGATACTCTTTCCTCCCTCTTTGAACTTCTTGAGCTTTTGGGACCTTCGCCATGCAAGGTAAGATTTGTGATTTCCTCCCCTCTTGTATTCTCTAGGAGAATAGCTATCGCTTTCATCAGAAGATGAGGAAGGTGAAGAAGAGGGTGACCTCTTTCTTACCCTTTTCTTCCTTTGTCTCCTCTCTTCCCTTTTGGAGTGACAAGGAGAAGGACTATGGGTTGACCGTTTCCTCTTGGGAGGAGTTGGCGATCGTCTAGACCACTATCAACGTGGAGCCACATCTTTAGAGGAACTCAGTGATTCACTTCTTTCTCATTCTTTGGATTCCTCCTCTCTTATGGGAGAGAATCTTATTTTGGGGGTCTCATCAAGAGGCCTCCTAAGCTCTCTCTCCTCTTGGAGAGGAAAGGAAATCCCATAAGCACGAAGTTGTTGGAGTAGCTTCGGCTTGCAAAGCAGGGTTGCCCATAGCTTGTTGCAACCTAGTAACAAGATAATTGACGGACATGGGGGTATCATCATTAGCACCTTCATTTGCAAAATCAAAGTTATCAATGTTCATTCTACTCTCTTGGTTATTATCAGCCATGTTAATTAAAGTTATGTGCTTACTTAGTGTATTCTTTGGCAATTCAAAACCTTAGCTGCTACTTCTCTTAGCCTTTGAAAATTAGCACTTAAGTATCTACACCCATGGCTCAAATTGGTTAATTATAGAGAGTAGTGGAGTGGGTCTAGCATAGCAAAATTGTCGAGGGATAGCTCCTTTTGAACTTCTTATGGATCAATAATGGTAAAGCCGTAGGCAAGTCTAAAAAGACCCCATTATTAACACCAAAGCTCCCGAGGTGTGCATTATATCTCACATAGAGCGCTCAACAAAACTGATAATGGATCCCAGTCCCACTTACCCTAATATAATTAACAAAATCAAACATCAATAGGCTACTTAAGGACCTCTCTTATTACGCAAGAAAAGAGAAACCAAATGCTCTGATACCAATGTAATGGATATGGCCTATGAATTTTGAGAATAGTGGAATTATGAGAATTAAAGAGAGCATTTTTGTGAGATTACTTTGTGAGCATAGCGGGTGAACTTAATTGATGGTAGCAACATAAACATGGTACTTAGTTAACTTGGCATGAACAATACTTCTGCAAAAGAGAGAGTTTAGAGAACTTGACAACAATTGAGGACCGAATTTATGTGGAGCCGGACCCCCTCCAATAGGCTTTTGTATTATAGATTCTCCCATCAAGAGAGACTTGGTATAATACAATTTTTGTGTTCCTTGTGACCTTGATGATGCTATGAAGATGGAAAGCTTCATGCATCATGAGCATAACATAGACTTTGTTAAAAAAAAGTATCAACCATCCTCGGCCTCGGTCCCAAGGCCTCAAACACCTTCGCAGGTGGAGAGAGCTAACGGCGGGGAATGAGGGTAGGGAAGAGGAAGAAGAAACATTCCATAGGAGAAAGAAATAGTTCCTCACTCATCATCACTCTTCTTGCTAGCATACATAATAGCATAGTAATGAAGATGAATAAGATGGAAAACTTAAGCTTTGAAGCATGGCTCTTGGTTGGATTTGCATTCCATAGCCAAGAATGTTGGTGTAGGCACTCAACTTCTCAACAAGCTTGGAGAAGGAGGTGGAGTTCCTCTACCTCACCAAGTGAGAATCCTTGAAAAAAATGAGTGTGTGAGGTGTATACCCCCCCGGCACACCCCTTGCTTGCTTTGGGCGAGTTCTAATTTTTGCTCATGCCTCAAGCTCATTGGACCCCTCTCCCACTAGCCAATCACATGCAACATGCATTTCAAGCACATGGGTAGTGTTTGGACAAGTGTCCTCCTTATCCCTTTGAGAGAGAGAGCCTGAAAATATCTAGATATTTGTTAAATGGAACTAGAAGCTCATTGGATCCCTCTTTAGCCTAGCCAATAACATTCAAGCACACCATGTGGCTAAGCATAGGGCCCAGAGTCTGACATGTGTCCAAGTGCCCCTTGAGAAAAGGGGGCGGCCTTTGGGTGAGTGGAAGGTTAAGTCAAAGATTCCCTAACTTTGGGGCTTCCCCCGTCTTTGTAGGGTCTCTTTTTTACTCAAGCACCTTACCCCCCATGCATGGGAAGCTTCTCAAGCACCTTCCTCATCAAGCATGACAAGCACCTCAAGAATCTTAGTCATCAAGCATGAGAAGCACCTCAAGCACATTAGTCATCAAGCACGACAACCACCTTAGTCATCAAGCATGACAAGCACCTCAATCACCTTAGTCACCAAGCATGACAAGCACCTCAAGCTTGGGTTGGGTTTCCACCTCAAGCAAAGTCCTAGCTTGCCTAAGGTCTAAGGACTTTTAACACTAACCTTTGGAGGTCTTTAATGAAGCTAACCCTAAGGTCTTTTAAGCTTCATTAGATGCATGTTGCTCTTTGGTAGAGTACCTCCTTTTGGACCCTTATTGAGATGTAACCATTTCCCCTCTTGGTCCCCTTTTGAGATTAGAAGCACTTATTGCACATTGCTCTTTGGTAGACCGTCTCCTTTTGGACTCCTATTGAGATGCAACCATTTCTCCTTTTGATCCCCTATTGAGATAGGTTTAGAAGCACATGTCTCTATTCTAGCTCTTGTTCTCGTTTATTCTCCCACATTGAATGATCAGTTTAATATGAGAAAATCATTTGGGTTAGCTAGATATTAGATTTTATGACATAGCCTATGCATAAATCTACTAACCTGTGAGACTGCAAACAGAATATCCAGCCTCATGTTGTATACATAAATGAGGCGTCCAACAACAGCTTGGTAAAGATTGACATCGACAGGATCACCAACATCATGAAGACTCAATTCTAATTTTCATGGAAGTGTCAATAGGTTTGCAATCCTCAAGTCCAAACTTACATAGCATTGTCTCAATGTAACTTGTTTGACACAAGGCAATACCACCATCTCACTGCTTAAACTGTATACCCAAGTAATGATGCAACATACCCAAATCTTTCATCTTGAAAGTAGAATTCAAATCAGCCTTAAATTCAACAATATGTCTCTCATTTGGTCCAATGATCAACAAATCATCCACATAGAGAACGACAATGATAAGTACATCACCCTCACGATTTACATAAAATATGATTTCTGTTGGACTGTTACGAAAGATTTGTTTGACCAAATGAGTGTCAGCCTTCTCATACCAAGCACGAGGAGATTTATTCAACCCATACAAATCTTTCTTACATTTGTACACTTTATCTTCATGCCCTTCAATGACAAAACCACGAGGCTGTGCTACATAAACTTCCTCAAATATGTCACCATTCAAGAAAGCAGTATCAATGTCTGACTGATGTACATACCAACCAAAATGAGCTGCCAATTCACATAGAAAATGCATAGTAGTCACATGGCAAGTGGGAGCAAAAGTCTCTTCACAATCTATGCCTTGTTGTTGTGCATAACCTTTTGCAACAAGTTAAGCCTTATAGCGATCAATCTCACCATCCTGCTTGCGTTTCAACTTGTAAAGCCACTTTGTACCAATGGCCTTTTTTCCAGGAGGAAAATCACATTAAGTCCATGTGTCATTTTGTATAAGTGCATCATGTTTTGATTGCATGGCAGCCATTCAATTTTTTGAATTTTGTGCTTCATCTTCCTCAACATCACATAAGCTGGACACAGCCAAAGCATAACAATTTGATGCATAAGATGCATGGTGAAAACCTGAATGAGTACGACTAGAAAAAGGTGCATCCAATTTACAGTCATGCAAAGTATGCACCAGCCATTTTGGCATACCTCTAGCCTGCTCATTCTCATCCCTTTCCTCATCAAGTACATCATGTACATATACATCACTAATAGGCTTATCTATAACATTTTCAGAACCCCCCATAGGCTATACATTTGCCTCAATGGAATTTACATTCAAACTTCGACCATTGAAAAGAGGCAACAAAAGTGCCATAAATGTCTTGTGAGCTTACATTATTGTCTCTAGTACATGACATCAAGGGCTAAATAGAATCTTCCACAAACACAACATGCTGTGATACCAAGATACACTTTGTTTGCAGATGATACAACCTGTAACCTTTGCTTTCAACACCATAGCCAACAAAAATGCATTTGACAGCCTTATCATCCGATTTTTTACAGTGCATTTGTGGTACCAGAGCATAAGCCAAACAACCAAAAACGCGTATGTGCTCAATAGAAGGCTTTCTATCATGCCATGCTTTATGAGGAGTCATAGATTGCAAAGCTTCTGTAGGACACCTGTTAAGTACATAAGTGGACACATGATGGACTCAGCCAAAACGAATGCGACAAAGCTTGACTTGTGACCATACATCGTGCCATTTTTGTAAACGACCTATTTTTCCTCTTGGAAACACCATTTTGCTGAGGCGTATATGACGTTGTACATTAGTGTTTTATCCCACGACTAGCCAGAAATGCATTAAATTCATGAGACATATACTCCCCCCCTTGATATGAACGGAGGGTGCCCATAGTACATTTTGAGACATTTTCAACTATAGCCAAAAATTGTTTGAAGCACATAAACAATTCGGACTTCACTTTAACCTGATACACCCATGCATGCCTGGAGTAATCATCAATGAAAGTAACAAAGTAAAGGTAATTACCCAAGGACGGAGTTTGCTTGGGCCCACAAACATCACTATGCAGAAGCTTCAACCTGCATGTGGCCCTAATTGAACCATTCTGTGGAAGCTTTAAATGTTGCATCTTACCCAAAATATAGCCTTCACAAACATGTTTGATAGGTGGTTCAAGAGGAGGCGGCAAAGAAGAAACCATATCAAATTTTTGCAAACGTAACAAACTAGAAAAATCCAGATGCCCAAATCGTGCATGCCAAAGTTTTGCATCTGAAACAATCTTTGAATCCACAACAAAATTCTACCCACACTTGTCATACAAACTGAGCTTATACAACCCAAGACATAAAATGCCAGATGCAACAATTTTCATAACCAAAATTGAGATCATGTATTGTACATCCATCATCCACAAATTTGACTACAAGACCAAGTCTAGTAAGTGCACATACAGACAAAACATTCTTCTTGATCCTAGGAACATACAATGCATCAACAAGTGTGAAAGAACTGCCATTTGCAAGAGTAAGCATAATCTTTTCAACTGCCTTAATCAGATAAGAGGCATTGTTGGCACAAGTGACTAAATTCCCATGAGGGACATCCTTGAGAGAGGTAAACAAGTTATGATGAGAGGTAATGTGCTTTGTAGTGTTGGGGTAAAGCCCCATGTGGCCGGTTAGGCCAGGTGCCTCCTACTATACTTATTCATTACGTACATGATAGAATAAGGGGGCTCACATATTGAGAGTGAGTTTTAGCCCCTACAAACCCAAGGTCTCCTCTTTCTCCTCTCTTCTCCATTGTTGCACACAATCACACACGCTTTCGCTAGTGCACTTCAACTGGTATAAGAGCTCATGACGATTGCAGAGCACGACGACATTGTGGCGGAGATTAAGGTGAAGCTGTGAAATTTTCAACACTGTTTTGCAATAAAATTTTGGCTGAGTAAAAGATCAATTTTCAGCTTGATTCCCACGATCCTTGCCAAAAACGTCACGGTCTTCAATTTTCCAGTTGAAAGTTTTTTCGAATCCAACAATGATTTTGCTGTATGTTTGGCAAATCGTTTTTCCAAGATCTACAACTTTGCAGAAGGAAGTTTCTATAGATTCTAAACGGTTTGAGAGATATGGACTGACCGATTGCAGGCTGTTTGAAAAGTTGAAGATTATGTATGCCTATTGTGGTGATTTTTTCTACATTCGGAGAGCTCGGATTGAGCTTTGTCGTTCTCTTGTTTTGTGCATTGATGTTTTTCTCTCAGTGAAGAGAGTGTGGGTTGAGATTTTCAACAGATTTATGCGTATACGTTGAGAACACTTTGTGGATGTATGCATTCTTGTGGACTCTCAAGATTCAAGAGTGAATTCATCACAAGTTATGTGCATTGACTTATGCGATTAAGTAGATTTGGAGAGTATGGTGCATGGATTTGCAGAGAGTTTTGCAAGCAATTTTGGCATCATTGTGAGTTGAATTTTCAGCTGATTTGGATGCTCATTTGATACACAATTGGTGTATGCTTGATGCTTGTTTATTTTGCCATGTGGATGCACATGATGTGCGCTTTTTGGACGATGATATTCTTCACCTTGCAATGGCATATGTGGGCTAATTTTTAGATGTTTTGAGCCTCAATTTGTACCATATTTTGATTGATTTGCATCCAGGTTTATGCTAGTATATGCCTCGCTTGTTGAGTGCGATTGATGCACTTTGTGTTTTGGATTACCGGATTGTGCTCCAGGTTTAGGGAGTTTAGAATTTGGGGCAGCTCGTGTATGTTTGAGTACGGATTTCGCGCATGATTTTCTCATGGTTTTGAGCATGTTTATAGCATGTATGGTTATTATGGTTAGATAGCCAAATACTACCGAAACTCTATCAAATTTTTCTTTCAAGCTTATTTGTTTATGCGCATGGTTTGTAGTCGTGTTTTGATTGCAATTGGCACTCAGTGGTTGCTTTGCCATAGTGTTTTGGCATCGCATTGTGAGAGTGTTTGCTCATTGGATTATGTCATTTGACATGTATGCGGTAATCTCTTCAGGAGGGAGATTGTTGATGATAGATTCATCAGCTACCACATAGTGCTCTTGGATTAGAGCGAGTCTTTTGGCATCATTTGAGTGGTCTTGCACACAGTCTTGTTTTGTTATATTGATTCCCATATTTTTACAGCTCTTGGATAGTTTATGCTAGCTTTTGTTGTATTCTGGTAGTGCTTGGTGTATGAGTTAGCCAGGCTTTGGCTATTGCCAGTTGATCGATTTGTGCTTGATCTTGTCATAGGGTATCACCATGGATTTGGCATGTACATCATTGTCAGGGTTTATGCTTTTCCATACGAAGTTTGACGGATCAAACTTTGAGAATTGGAAAGCAGGTAATCATGATGCATTGACTCAGTTGAGCCAAGTGTTTCCACTACAGGGCATGGATGCTAGGCCAGAGTCTATGACTAATGATGAGTGGGAGGAATTGGATGAGCTTGCACGTTTGACGATCATGTTACACCTTGGTGAGTCTATCTATCACATTGGTTTGGATGCATGTATAGGTAGAGATGTATGGCAATACTTCTTTTGGTACAATTGAGTCTAGAGAGATGCCTACAGTCAAAGAGCGATCTTGCAAACACAGAGATGTTGTGTGTTGGCATTGTGGTCATACATGGCATGTACATAGGCATTGTTTTTTGGCGGATGATAGCACAAGAGACAACATAGGAGGGATGCTATCACTTGGATGATGTGGGAGCAGATGTAGCATATGTGGCTACACATGACGGAGATGTTGACTTTGCTTCCATGCTTACTCCTAACTTTCTTATGTCGGTTTTTGACGACACATTACCTTTGCATTCGATACTAGATGTGAGTGCTACATTTCATGTCACGTCGAGTCATGGGTGGTTCAACACATATGCTAGTGGTATGCTTGGACATGTGTGTCTAGATGATGGTTCAGTGCATGACATAGTTGGTGCAGGAGATGTCAATCTATCATTGCCGAGTGATGCATCATAAGTGTTGCGAGGTTTACGCCATGTGCCAGGTTTGACACAGAGCTTGATCTCTGTGAGTCAGTTGCGAGACAATGGATGTCAGGTAGTGATGGACAAGCACAATTTCAGATTGTATTGTGGATAGCTAGTCTTAGTGAGAGATGCAAGATGGCACAATCTTTGTGAGTATGCAATCATGCAAAGAGACGAGGCATGTCTCCTTTGTGGATAGGTTGCATGATGCTCCAGTTTGGGAGCATGTTGTGCAGACAGTTGTGTAGTAGGGCATGTCATTCATGGATACAATGACGGATATGGATGGCTTGAGTGTTGAGGATTTTGTCGTGATTGAGTCATTCATGGATATGCTTAGGCCAGAGGCTAATGTGTGTGAGTTGGATCTAGGCATTGCTCTTGTCACACAGGTTCAGGACAGACATATGCTCTTGGTGTGCATGTGACATGCAATGAACACGAGGATGGATTCTGGGAATCGGAGTTCGGGTGTCAGGGTGATTTCCATGAGTGGAGCCCTAAGCCAGGTTTGATTGAGATGGTCAGATTGGCAAATTGTTAGGATTGCATCAGCATTCGAGAGTCTTATGTACGAGATACTGTTCTCGAGACCTGAAATTGCATTCGCGATAGGTGCATTTATAGTGGGAGCAATCAGTCATGCAATGGTTGATATTGGCCTTGAGCATAGGCATACTTTGAAGTGTATGGTGAGATACCTGCAAGATGTGTGCAGCTTTGGTGAGGAGTATGGTGTTGATCGCTCTATACTTTCTCTACAATTCGAGTTGGATGCACAGAAATTCATTGAGCCAGTGGATGTTGCCTGAGGTCATACTTGTGATGGCCTTGTACAGGTTTTGAGCGGTTTTTTTTTCTCTCTCAGGCCACATTGGCCTTTACGTGGGAGGTTGTTGGGGTAAAGCCCCATGTGGTCGGTTAGGCCAGGTGCACGCCCACTATTTGTATTCATTATGTACATGATAGAATAAGGGGGATCACATATTGAGAGTGAGTTTTAGCCCCTGCAAACACAAGGTCTTCTCTTCTCCTCTCTTCTCCATTGTTGCACACACTCACACACTCTCCCACTCGTGCACTTCATGTAGCACCACTGTCAAATTACCACACATGAGCATCTGCAGCAACTAGCATACATGCATCATGGATAGAAGGATCATAACCGCACTTTGCACTAAAGGCCCATTCTGCATCAACATTGGCATCACAATCTCCTTTCACACAAGACTCAACAATAGCCACACTTGTACTGGAACCAGCCTCTTTCTTCTAGCCTTTTTTGCCTTCAATTTTAGACACTACTTGATCAAGTGATTATTAGCTTTACAATAATGGAAACGCATCTCGTTTTTTCCCTTTTCACATGAATTCCCAGACGAATTGCTACCAGTAGAAGCATTAGGAACACGTGATTTACCATTCGCAGAAGAATTATGAGAAGTGGCTACATTGTTGTTACCACCTTTTCTTTGAGCAGCAATAAAGGCATGTTCAATTGCATGCAGTTTAACACTTTTTTTTTTTGGAAAGTGACTCTTGTAAACCACAATGCGCACAATGCATCAAACTTGACAACTTCTAGATTCCTTGCGTCATAAGTCTCCAAACACTAGCAAAAGTCTGGTAAGAATCTGGCAAAGCATCAAGAACAGTCTGCACAAGGGAACTGTCAGAAATGACTTCACTTCCAAAAATAAGTTGCTTTTTGATGTCCTTCACACTAGCAAGGAAAGTTTCCATCTCATCTCCTCATGCATAATCTTCGACTCCAGATCTTTACGCAACAATGCTATTTTAGCCTCATTGCGACTTGCATAAAGACCATCCAGAATATCCCAAGCCTCTTTTACAGATTTTGCTGAATGAACATGAGGAGTAATAGTGCGCTTCACAGACAACGCAATCAAAGCATGAGCTTGTGCATCCTTTACATCCCAATGAGCTTGCTCATCCGCAGGCAAAACAGCTTTGGCATCAGCAATTCTGCCACCAAAACCTGCAACATTCAATATCACCTACATCCTCAGAACCAGGGCATACATCAATGCCCTGCAAAATATTCTAGACACCCTTTGACACAAGGACATGTTGCATCATATAAGCCCACATAGGGTAATTGTTCCCATCCAATATATCCTCAATAGCAAACATCTTGAACACATCTGTGTTGTGGTCAGCCATGGCAAATACTGCACTTGATGTGAAAACTGTCCAAAAAGAGGAGAAACAAAGCGAGAACAACATGTGCTATACAACAAAAATCGTAAAATATTGTAAAGGACCAGTTATGCAAAAAATGGCAATGACAAAAATTCTACACAAAATGACAAAATAGCTTGTGCAGTACTACCTGTAGTAGGAATAGAGGCCGAAATGAGCCCAAATTAAATTTTGAGTAGACCTAGCTCTTTGAGCCGTCTTGAAGTATTTGTCACCCTGCTGACACTCACCAAAGCTTAGAGAAAGTGAGCAAGCATGTGCTGGAGCTGATGGTGACTAAGCCCGGGAGGAGCAACCTGCTTTGATACCAATTGTTGGAATTAGGGTTGTAGGAAAACACACACAGCTTGGAGAAGACGAAGGAAGCTCAAGGCACACAACGGAGGGTGTATTACTTCATGTGAAATGGAAAGATAAGATAGCTCTAGAGTGATGGGCGTGTATACAATGCACGGGGGAAAAAACCTCCTAGTGAGGGGGAAAAATGCCTCGATAATCCTAATTGTGTTCACATACATCCCTTCCACATGTATATGGTAATAATTATCTCTCGATTGGACACCTAATTGATTTGTAGGGGGAAAACTTGTTGAATGTTGACTGTTCTTTTGAACCTCTTTGTTCCTTTTGGCCTTTAAGTGGGCTTCCTGTTCCCTGTCATAAAACATTATGGCTACTGCCTTTGTCTTTAGATGAGGCTACTCCCTCACTTAGCTTTACCTACTCTTCAGTGGTTCAATTTTAGTTCTTTGTGTTCAACATGCACATCTACATTGACTTCAATACGAGTTTGCATGGTCTCCTTCTTTTCTTATTTCACATTCCTAGCTTCACTTTAGTAACTTCCTCTACATCTTCCCCTAATTAGGTGCTCCCATCTAAATTTGAAGACCTGACAAAGGAGTTGTGTTTGGTGGTGACATTGTCCTTTTGAGAATGGAGTGGTTGGACTTGGGCTCCAAACTCGCAGAGATTCTTCCTTGTCTTCATGTGTGAGTGGTGAGATCACTCTAGCACTACCATATGAGAGGGGCCCTCTGTTGGTATGTTTTGGAGGGCTAGATGTAGGTGATCGATTGGCCTTTACATCTTGTTCACGAGTGGCCGTTCTTTGGAGGTTGAGCATGTGATCGGTCCACTTCTTCTTTGTGTGCTTTAAAATTGGGAGACCCCTTAGTTTGCTTGGTGGGAGAGTAGTAGAAGGTTGGTTGTCCTCTTCTTTGGGGAGACGCTCACCAAAGCCTTCTTTGTATACTTTTGGCATGGCCACAAAAGCCACTTTTCTTCGTGATCTTTGATGAGAGGTGATTTGGCATGCTTTCTACCCCTTCTGAGAGTGCTTCTTTTGAAGTGTGAGAGTGCCTAGAGGAATGAGAAAATTTGGTACCATCTCCCTTACTACTTCTTCCTCCGCACATAATTGCATTGCTGGCACTATTAAGGGTGAAAAATTTCTCTCTTTGTGCATGACTGTGTGGGCAATTTGAGTGAGCGGCAATCAACCTCCAAGGAAAGACTTCTTTTGCCTTGCTCTTGCCCGCCGTGATCACTATGCCGTGTGCAGCTGTTTGCATATCTTGATAGAGGGTCATTGTTAACCGACAAGTCAAACAGTGGAGTCAGCACTGGGCAAATAGGAAGCTTGGGGATTGCCCAAAGCTCCCTATCGCTTGGTGTTGACCTTGGTGTTAAAGTCATTACAAGAGGCAGTTGAGTCAATACTAGGCGAATAGGAGGCTTGGTGACTGCCCAAAGCTCCCTATCGCTTGGTGTTGACCTTGGTGTTAAAGACATATCATGCGACAAAGAAGTCAGCATCGGGTGAATAGGAGGCTTGGCGAATGCCCAAATGCCCCCTATCGCTTGGTGCTGACCTTGGCAAATAGGCATCGGGCCCAGTAAACATCCATGGACATCATTGTTTTGAGTCAGGGACCGAGCTTCTCAGTCCAATAGGAAAGGGTAAGAGTGATCGTCAATGAGAGGCTCACTTTAACTGGAACATTCAAGGGTTAGTTGGCTAAGCATGGATGCCCAAGTGTGAATGGGCGAGCTCATATAAAAGTCACCTAAACTAAAAATCAGATATTCTCTCAAATGTGCGCGTCTGTTGCAAGTGTCAAAGCAAGGGACTTGCCGTATACTGTGTGTGAGCCACAAATGACTGCAAGCACACAACCAGACTAATTTAGAAAGCTCAAGAGAGCAAGGGTGTGTCACTCACCGCCCTACGCTCGCCTTCGTGGAGGATTCCTCGTCGCGAAGAAGAAGGAGCTACCGCCGTGCCACGCTCAACCGCCTCGCCGTCATCGTGCCATCGCAATGGTTAATCACGCACACATTCTCTCTCTCTCTCTCACGCATACACACACACACACACACACACACACACACACACACACACACACACACACACACACAAGGAGATGAAGAAGGAGATGGAGATGGAGCAAGAGCACTCTTCAATTGCACAAATGAGAGAATACCCGATTTTTAGGTTTAGGTGACTTTTATATGAGCTCGCCCATTCACACTTGGACACCCATGCTTAGCCAACTAACTCTTGAATGTTCCAATTAGAGTGTGCCTCTCATCGGCGATCACTCTTACCCTTTTCCTATTGGACCAACAAGCCCGGTCCCTGACTCAAAACAATGTAATGTCCGTGGATGTTTAATGGGCCGACGCCTATTTGCCAAGGTCAGCACCAAGCGATAGGGGGCGTTTGGGCAGTCACCAAGCCTCCTCTTCTCCCATTGCTGACTTCTTTGTCACATGTAATGTCTTTGACACCAAGGTCATCACCAAGCAATAGGGAGCTTTGGGCAATCCCCAAGCCTCCTATTCGCCTAGTATTGACTCAACTGCCTCTTGTAATGACTTTAACACCAAGGTCAACACCAAGCAATAGGGAGCTTTGGGCAATCCCCAAGCCTCCTATTCGCCTAGTATTGACTCAACTGCCTCTTGTAATGACTTTAACACCAAGCATAACACCAAGCAATACGGAGCTTTGGGCAATCCCCAAGCTTCCTATTCGTCCAGTGCTGACTCCACTGTCTGACTTGTCGGTTAACATGCCCCCCTTCTTGATGTAGATTCCGTCCTTGGAATCTATTGTGTTGAAGCTCGTTCGTCAATGTGGAAGAGAATTTGAGATGAATTTCCTTAGCTTTCTTCAATCACTACAAAATCAAACAAAATTGGCACAATAATTGCATTCTTATATACTATTAAAAAGCATATGCAGTTGTAGGCAGACAAATTGCTTGGTAATAGAATAGTAAACAATTTGTCAGCAATAAACATTATATTGTAATATAATCAAACGCATAAACAGTTGCAAATGTAAAAAACTAAACAAGTTTGGAGGTTGCTAATTTAATGATTGAGAGGCACTAGAGGTCAACTATTAATACCATGGGCAAGCTTCTCAATTTTCTCTGGTCAATTACGCTGTTTAATCGCGAGAGCCAAGTATTTCATGTCCGAGGGCTGACTAGAGGCTATACCTAGAAGACCTTGTAGTTAAGCTATGATAAAAGGAATTGCTCATGAAATCATTGACTGATTCCCTTTTCTTTGACCCCCCAAAGTCTTTTCACATTGATTCAATTTTGATGTATGTGCTTATTTTGTATGCCTTGGGTTTTTTGCTTTTCAAGGAAAAGCGCCCACACTGGGAACCTCTAGGGCTCTTACCAT
The DNA here is from genome assembly GCF_014529385.1 of Adiantum capillus-veneris. Classification (NCBI taxonomy): domain Eukaryota; kingdom Viridiplantae; phylum Streptophyta; class Polypodiopsida; order Polypodiales; family Pteridaceae; genus Adiantum; species Adiantum capillus-veneris. Next base: position 26,865,594 of record NC_140955.1, on the reverse strand, counting down.
AGGCGATACATGTGAGTGAAGTACCAAATCAAGCTGAGATTTCTCTTTCCGCTTAAGATTTTACATTGTGGTACTTTGATTTTTTTGTTTGTTCATTTTCAGCATTTTAATTTTGTAACTTTGGGGAGTCATATAACACTGTTTTTCTCCCAGGCTCATCACTCTAGTAAACTCCCTTTATAATACTTAAGCTAAAGGTCAATAGGGACTAAGCCCGCTAGAAAGCCTTAGTACATTGCACACAATGCTGCCTAAATCGGATTGAGAACCTAAAGTAACCATTGATTATTAAGAAGGCATTCCCCATGGTATTAAGAGAAGATCTTTAACGCCTAGCTTGGTCAAACTAGCTTAGTCGGACTGCTTGATTTTTAAACCTAGACAAGTGATTATGACAAAAAATTACATTGAATTTAATGTTTAATACTAAGCAAATGTGTTGAATATCAAAATACCAATCATAATTAAAGTCGACAATCATGGATGTAAAAAAGATAGGGGGCAGTGCTAATGGATAAGAAACACTTGTTTGTGTTGATGATCGTGCTTGATTTTATAGAGTGAACGAGAGAAAGATTCCATGAAGGTCCAAATCCTAACAACAGCAACACTTTCCTCTACACACTATGAAACACAAAAATACCTCTAGGAGGCACATTGGTGGGAAGAGGCACCAACCCTTATTGATCACAATTAAACAACATAAGGAACCCTAACCTAATTATTCGCACTCTCTCTAGAGAGTCAAGGGAATAGGATATTGTAGGGATTGGGGGGAACCTTAAGGCTAAACCCCTATCTCGTCGTCAAGAAAAACAAAGTAATCATCCGTGAGACCATATGTGCCATCCGTGTGATCATGTAAATTGTCTTCATCATTAGGGGCACCAATGTTTACTAAGAAGGTCACTAGACGTCTATATTCATCTTGGTCAAAAGGGTAGGCTTGTGCAATGGGAGAAACGCTCTCTACTAAGTATGGATCAGTCGTGGTCAAGAGACGTATCAGCCATTCTAACTCGTTGAAATTTCTCTCACATGCTAGCGTACCTACCAAATTCCATTCACAGGCAAGCACCGGAAAGACCATGTGAAACACTTGTGAAAAGTAATGAGGGTACCTCTCACGCAAGGAAGAAGTGGATGACTCTAGCGTACTAGCCATATCTGTACACACAGATAGATGATGGTTAGAGTGCAAATATTATAAGAGTCATGTCCTTGTGCATAATGTGTTTTTATGAGTTTGTGTTATGTATACAACTTGTAAGTTTCCAGATTATTGTTTGGTGGCCCTTGCTCTTTTGCTTTTTTATCTTGTTTTTGTGAGTATAAGGCTTTATATACACATTCCCTAAGATTGGAAGATTGAGAGGTTAGGGAGGAAGGTTGAGAGGGAAGCAAGTGAATGATGGATATCAGCAAACACTCCTCCCTTCCTTGGGTAGATCATAACTTTTGGAATGATGTCGTCTCACCTTTTGAAACCAATTGTTCCAAGTTGTTATAGGTGAAGACTTTGACCAATAGTTTTTTACCGTCCTAGGCATTTTATCTAATTGCAAGGGTGGTAAGGTACTCTCCCATGATTTTATTTGCAACATTGTTGTAGGTGGTGAACTTACAACGGGAGGTGCAAACTCTTGCTTGTTTGTATGGACGTGTACAATGGTAGATGGAGGTTGTGTCGAAGCTTCTATTTTTGTATAGGAACTACATGAAGAGAAAGAAGCTTCATTTGACTTCCATGTTCTTGAGCTAGGTGGAACAAATCATTCGTTCTTCGGTACCCAAACTAGCTCTAGAGGGGGTGTGTAGCATTACGTGATTTTTTTTCTTTTCACGATCTTCATATTTTTTTGGAGCTACAGGACTGGGCTCACATGGGTCAGGTGACAGGTAAGAGCACAATTTATGTTTTGGCACCCAGATTTGATCATTTCCTTCATAGTAACCTTGCGCTTCCAATATTTTTTTAAGAATCCAACGCAATGTTTCTTTACATTTCTTGGGGCAAGTGGGATGTCTCTTACCAGGCTCTTATCTTTGAGCACTAGCTATGGTCGCTAAAAAAGCTTTAGGGACCCACTTGTATGTTTTCTTTGTTATATTAGGATGGGTCTTGTGTGTCTCAAGCTTTATTTCAACTACAGTAGTTGAAACTCTAGAGAGTTGAGCGATGGGGACATATGGTTCAACCTCTTGGACATGCAATGATTTGGGTTTTATTTTCTTAAGAGGCAATATCTCAAGGATGATGGCTTGAGTGGTAGGGCTAAGAGTTGGTTTCTGCGTTGTGACACCCAGTCCCCCAATCAATAGTGCATTTGGCGTCTGTCATCCACGTGCGTCCTAGGTTTATATTACCCTCCATAGTTCCAGCAAGCATGACCAAAAAGTCTTGAGCTACAACCCCATTGTCATAACTGACAGAAGTGTGCCAGATTCCAAAAACCGCAGTTTTTTTCTTGTTGACACTCTTGACTTGGATAATACTCTCAGATAGAGATGGCTTTCCTAATTGACACCACACCCCATATGATAGCAGCTTATACTTAGTACTCATGTCCAATAAGGCGTTATATAGAAATTTTCCATAGGTGCTATTTAGCTCAATAGGGTATCGTAGAGGTGTGTTGAAGTCCAAGCAATCATCCTCTATTTCAACGTGGAATGCATGTGTAACTCCAAGGTTGACCTCTCATTGGCGTCTTATGCATTGTTGTTGCTGTTTAGCCTCAGCTTGAGCTTGTATCTTCTTCAATTCTGTTTGTGCCTTGGCTGCCTTTTTTTATTGATGGCACATAGCTCCTCTTGGCTTAAAGGATCATAGTATCTTTTAAATTTGCTCCCATTGAGGAATCCGATGGTTTCGACTCCATCAAGAGTCTCCACACGAATGGTTCCTTGTGGGGTGATTTCACATACTCTATATGGTCTTTTTCTTGCATATTTCAACTTTTTCTTTTGGTTACGCACTCCATACTTAAGGAATTTATCACTAACATTGATATCCTTGTTCTTTAGATGACGGTCAAACCATTTCTTCCTCCTATCTTTCTCCACAAGTGCGTTTTTCACAACCACTTGCCTTTCTTCATCTAACCTCTCAAGGATATATAAGCGCTCAACTAAAGAGTTACCATCCCAACCTTCTTGTGAAGCTACATGCTAACTAGGAATTACAAACTCCCATGGCATAACTGCTTCTTGGCCATATACCATTTTGAATGGTGTACAATTAATAGCCACTTTGTAAGAAGTACGATAAGCCCATAGGGCTGAAGTCAGCTTCAAATCCCAATGTGTGCGATGAGCTTCTACCGTTTTGGTCAAGATAGAGATTAAGGTCTTGTTGGTACTCTCAACTTGGTCATTTGCTTGTGGATAATAAGGTGTGGACTTATGGTGAGCTATCATGAAGTTGGTAGTCTTTTATCACTCCATTTGTAAAATGAGTGCCATTGTCACTCACAATCTCAAAGGGACAACCAAATCTTGTAATAATGTTCTCAAAGAGAAACTTGGCAATTGACCTTGCATCAACCTTACATGTCACCCTGGCTTATGACCACTTTGTCACATAGTCAGTGGCAACGATAATATATCAAATTGAGTGCTACGAGCTACTCGACTAATTGGGCCTACAAAGTCCAAACCTCATTTTTCAAATGGTTGAGTCACTTTAACATGATGTAAGGGCATCTTATCCTTTTGTTGTGTGATTTTGTAATGTTGGCATTCATCGCATCCTTTTGCAAAAATTGATACATCCTTGAATAAGGTAGGCCACCAATAGCTTGATTGCAACACCTTTCTAGCTATTAGTTCTCCTGAGAAATGTCCTCCAGCTATACCCATGTGGGCTTCTTGTAGTATGTATAAGTACTCATCCTCACGAGCACAACATCTAAGAATATCATCCTTCCCTATCCTGTAGAGAGTTCCTGCAATGAGAGAATAAGATTCACATTCTTTTAACAGTTTTCGAGCTATGTCCTTGCTCGAAGCTCTCTGGCTGGAAAACCATTAACTAGAAAGTTCACAGTCTTCTCACTCCATTCAGGCATGGTCTTGACTAGAAATAAGGAAGTATCAAGCAATTCATTATCGACTCCAGTAGGGGCTTCACCATTAGGTATGTGAGACAAATGATCCGCCATGACATGTCTTTTACCAAGTCTCACCACAATGGTAAAATCAAACTCAAGGAGAATTAACAACCATTGTGTAAATGTTCCCGTGGAACAAGGTTTATTTACTAGATACAACAAGGCTTGATGATCAACATAGAAAACAAACTTGTTGGCCAGAAGGTAGTAGCGAAATTTCTTCACTACATAAATCATACCTAAACCTTCCCACTCTGTAGTGGTGCAGTTTCTTCGGCATCATTCAATTGACGACTTGCAACGCTAATGGGGCAGTCCAATTTATGATCTCTTGGTTGGTCTAGAACACACCCATTAGCAAAGTTTGATGCATCAATATGCACGTGGAAAATTACATTCCAATATGTCAGTCGTAGAATAGGAGCACTAGCCAAGGTCTTTTTCAATGACTCATAAGCATGGTCACACTCCACGGTCCAGTGGAACTCAATAAGAATCTTGTACAAAGGACGAGCTACCTCGGCAAAGTTTAAAATAAATTGTCGATAATAACCAACATGGCTCATGAACCTTTGAACTCCTTTATAGTTTGTAGGTGGTGGCAATTCATCAATGGCTTTAATCTTGCTCTCTTATGTGAAAATCCCATTTTTGGACACTATATGTCCTAAAATGACTCCATGTTTAACCCAAAATTGGCATTTGAAAGGGTTTAAGGAGATGCAATACAATTTGCACTTCTCAAACACTTTTCGTAAGCATAATAGATGTTCTTTCCGAAAGATGAATAAACACAAAGGTCATCTAAGAAAGCTTCACAAAACTCCCTCAAATATTCTCTAAAAGCAGTGTTTATCAATCTTTGAAAGGTAGCAGGGGCATTGGTTAAGCCAAAAGCCATAACACAAAATGTGAACACCATTCGGTTATAAAGGTTGTTTTAGCTTGGTCCTCTAGCTCAATTGTGATTTGATTGTAGCCAGAGTACCCATCTAAAAAGATATAAGCTTCCTTCCCTGCAACTCTTTTAAGCACATGTTCTGAATATAGGAAGGGGTAATGGTCCCTCCTCCTGAGTGGTACTACCTTGGGTCCCCGTCGAGAGCCCGGAACCTAAGGTAGGTGGGTATTGAGAACTCGCGTAAGTCGAAATGCTCGCTAGTTGCTAGGCCTCTAGCACACGACCAGAGAGCAGATGCATGTACCTTTGGCACCCTATAAGCGTCGGCGGATACCCTCGAAAGTTAACCGCTTAATTTTTTGGGCGTTTTGCATCCCATTTTCACTTGTTTTTTGATGTTTTTAATGATCCGTTTTTGGATTAGAGCGTGTGATAGCTTGAAACGAGTATATCGCTTAGGGGGTTGTGGTGTGCTTTACAGCATAGTGTTCGGTTACCCAAAGCTCCATTGGTTCTCAAAAGGGTCAATTTTTACTTAGGCATGAGGCTAAAATAAGTAATCCTAAAGGGTGACTGAGGCTTGAGCCTGAGCGTGGACTTGGGCCTGGGAAATATTCCCTATCCCGGTCCTACCTTTATTTTATTTATTTTTTACTTTTTTTGGGATAAGGTCACCGCAGTCGCGCCGTGCGCACAAGTACATGCACACCTAACCTACCTACTTACAAGTAACATAGCTACTATTACACACTAACACAGTACTACAACAACTAATTAACTAACAGATCTAATTACTGTACCTTATAGATCAAACATTATAGATCTAATACCTTAAAGCTAACACCTTATTAATAGAAAACAATACACTCCAGCAAAAACAAAGGTCACAAATCCTTCTTAACAAGCCACACACCTTCTTTCTCTACCTTTCCTACATTTCATAATGCACCACAAAGCAACATAGAGTGCTATTCGAGCTTAGTGCAAGACATTTCCCCGGCAGCGGCACCAAGAATGTGCGCGTCTGTTGCACGTGTCAAAGCAAGGGATTTGCCATACACTGTGTGTAAGCCACAAATGGCTGCAAGCACACAACCAGACTAATCTAGAAAGCTCAAGAGAGCAAGGGTGTGTCACTCACCGCCCTACACTCGCCTTCGTGGAGGATTCCTCGTTGCAAAGAAGAAGGAGCTACCGTCGTGCCCCGCTCAACCGCCTCGCCGCCGTCGTGCCGTTGCAATGGTTGATTATGCACACATTCTCTCTCTCTCTCTCTCTCTCTCACGCATACACACACACACACACACACACACACACACACACACACACACACACACACACACACAGGAGATGAAGAAGGAGATGGAGATGGAGCAAGAGCACTCTTCAATTGCACAAATGAGAGAATATCCGATTTTTATGTTTAGGTGACTTTTAGATGAGCTCACCCATTCACACTTGGACACCCATGCTTAGCCAACTAACCCTTGAATGTTCCAGTTAGAGTGTACCTCTCATCGGCAATCACTCTTACTCTTTTCCTATTGGACCGACAATCCCGATCCCTGACTCAAAACAATGTAATGTCTGTGGATGTTTACTGGGCCGACGCCTATTTGCCGAGGTTAGCACCAAGCGATAGGGGGCGTTTGGGCAGTCACCAAGCCTCCTATTCACCCATTGATGACTTCTTTGTCGCATGTAATGTCTTTGACACCAAGATCAACACCAAGCGATACGGAGCTTTGGGCAATCCCCAAGCCTCCTATTCACCTAGTATTGACTCAGCTGCCTCTTGTAATGACTTTAACACCAAGGTCAACACGAAGCGATAGGGAGCTTTGGGCAATCCCCAAGCCTCCTATTCGCTTAGTATTGACTCAACTGCCTCTTGTAATGACTTTAACACCAAGGTCAACACCAAGCAATAGGGAGCTTTGGGCAATCCCCAAGCTTCCTATTTGCACAGTGATGCTGACTCCACTGCCTGACTTGTCAATTAACAGTCATGCCCATGTCAAAAGTTAAGGCTTTCTTATCCAAGTATTAGGTTTTATATCGGCCAACTAGACTTCTGGGTTTATGAGTCTTTCTAGGTATCGGGCAACTAGACTTCTGGGTTGACGAGTCTTTCCATGTAGGCAAAATGAAAATAGTGCTCATGTAATTGCACCACAATGCTACTTCAAAAAATCTCAAGTTCTTCCAAGTGGGCTTTTTGGTGAAATGATCAACGAATGTTTGCTCTTGGTGAGATGAGTTAGGGGTTGGTTTCTTGGTCTGAAGCTTAGAGCATAACTTAACGACCCTAAGAAAAGAGCGATGGTTTGAGATGGACCTTGGAGGTATGTGGTTGTGGTGTTTTCTTTGTCATCTAGTTTCATAGTAGCTTGTAGGGCCTTCGGCATTTGGACCCCATGGGGGAAGCTTGAAGTAATCTTGAAGACCAAATAGTTTCCATAGGTGGTCTGCATCATCTTGGTCTTCATGGAGCTTTCATGTCAAGGTGTTGGCCACTTGTGTGATCATATCCGTATTGATAAGATCTCTAGGATCTTAGGAAAGATTTACCATATTAAAGTCCTTTATGGATTTTTGCTTTATTCAAGAGCCCTTGTTTAAATACGGAATTTTGTCATCAAGAGGCCTTGATAAAATATCAACGGTTTTACGCTTTGGAGTGTTTGAAGCTCCCATAGCTATCGCCTTCTTCATACTCTCACAGTGCTACACTTAGGAAGCGCTTATTCTAGTTTGCTATAATGCCACCATCACTTCTTCTAGGAGTACTCAAACCTCTCAAAGCTCCCGCAATGCTCAATCTCCTCTCTCTTGATCTTAGCACCAACCATCAACACTTCCATCCTCAAGATTCCTTGTGCCTAGCACACTACTCTCCTTGGGAGCCAAGCGCATAGCACTCTCACCAGTTGGCCTCCAAGTGTTGCCATGTGTTGCCATTGTAGCATTTTATGCTAAAAACCTCTTGTGAAGGGTTTATAAGAGTTAAAGCACACCATGCCTTCATCAACAACAAGAGAAACCTCAACAACTTCAATGATTAGATCATGACCTAAACAATATAACTACTAGTTTCATTGAGCAAGGAAGTTGAAACCCTAGTGTGGTCAACAACAAAGATGAATGAAAATTTGAACCAACAAGACTATGCACGAATCAATATTGTCAATATCTTGGCATCTTAATCTGTGGTATTACGATTTAGCTATTGCAATAGGACTAGGGCCTCTTTTGATTTTGTCAATTGAAATGTATAGAATTGACATATACTATGATTTTCTTGAGCCCAATATAGGTAACAATTCTCCAAGCCTAAATGATGCTCTGTAAAAATTAGAGCAACGCCACTCTGACATTGATTGACAATGCCAAGAGCTCAATTGGGATCTAAACCTCTTTGTCAATTATTTTACAAAAGCATGTATTTATAAAGGGTTTTTAGACTTTGCCCATATCATTTGATATGCGGTAAGACACCTTATGCATTGTATCCTAATAAACCTTTCACTTCTATGGTACTTACCCTAGGGGGGTAACTATCACCCTACTAGTTGGAAAGGGAAAGGTATGGTCCTTTTGAAGGTCATGTGACTTTCCAACTCTAAGCCATGGATCCATCGCTCTTAGCCATGTTAGCTTTTGTTCTTCCACTAAGCCATGCAATATTTTCTTTGAGCTATGCTGAACCTCTCAAATTCATTTCTCTATTTTACGTCTTGATTCCTCCTTTTTGGGTGATTTTCCCCTTCCTTGATGGTCATCCCATATATCTGGCTCACCTATGAGATGACACACAAAATTGTTAGCATATGTCATCCCTCAAGTCACTTCTAATGGTTCTACTAGATAAGACAGAGTTAAAAGGTCTATCGATATCTAGATATGTGACCTATCATTAGAGTCTCTTGACCTCTACTCTTGTATAAATTGAGCCTATTGTGGGACACCCCTCCTATTCTCCATCACCCTCATTATCATTTGTTTCAATTTCAACATGAGCTAGTGGTTTATTTTCATCCTTTTTTGTTCGTGTTTGTTATTCCTCAATTTTCCAAAACATAGAATATTATGTTTTTTCTTTAATATACACATGTAAATAATATGAGGGATCACAATGAAGTAACCATATCAAATTGTTGCAGACGCTGCAAACAAGCAAAATGCATATGAGCCATGCATACCATAGTTCTTCATTTGAAATTAACACCAAATAAAATGTTGTATATGCTAAGTCTTCAAACATTTCTCATTTTGCATGGAGCTTATACAACCAACAAAATATAGCATCACCTAAAGTGAGGTCTAAATAATGCATGTGTTATCCACAAGTTTTGCAATGAGGCCAAATCTTGCAAGTGCAAAGATAGACGATAAATTAATCCTCCCTTTTAGACGGTATCTTATCCATTAATTGTTAATAAAATGCAATAAAGATAACAAATGTTAATTTCGCATGGCAATTGTGTAAAGGGTTTAAGCCTCATGCCAAATTTTACAAGTACTGATGATAGTCTCCAAAAAAATCTATCAATTCTCTATTAATATATCCTTTTTAATGGAACTACGTTCTTGACACATAATAATTGGTTAAAGCTATGATCGGTGTTTCTTATAAAAAGTATCAATATTACACATGTATATAAAGATCAATTTGCAACAATGAGTTAAACAAAAGGAACGAAACAATAATATTAAGAACACCATTTCTCTAGCTCATTCTTTTTGTATATATTAAATTTATGTTTATTATATCTACAACGCATGCTATTACGCCATGCTTATGGCGGATAGTGTACCAAAATCACCAAGGGAACTTGCCATCTACCGCGGAATGATGATAGGAAAAATGTGAAGACATACTTGCAATGGAGTTTTGTCTCTTAGGCAACGAGTAAACCACCCACCTATCGCAAAATGATGCAATTATAGTGGAAGATGACCATGAGATAAGGATAAAGAGCAAGTGAATCCTAAGATTATTAAATTTGATATCAATCATACTTATGTTTTCTAAAGAGGAAAAACCTCATGTGGGGCTTCTAAATCAAGAGATGCAATACTACACATGAGGCCATGACATATAGGAAAGGAATTGGGATTTTTGGAAGAATGAAAAACCAGTATAATCCGCAGACCTACATGGTTTTGAGCCTTTGGGGCGGAATGATGATAGGGAAAAATGTGAAGACATACTTGCAATGGAGTTTTGTCTCTTAGGCAACGAGTAAACCACCCACCTATCGCAAAATGATGCAATTATAGTGGAAGATGACCATGAGATAAGGATAAAGAGCAAGTGAATCCTAAGATTATTAAATTTGATATCAATCATACTCATGTTTTCTAAAGAGGCAAAACCTCATGTGGGGCTTCTAAATCAAGAGATGCAATACTACACATGAGGCCATGACATATAGGAAAGGAATTGGGACCTTTGGAAGAATGAAAAACCAGTATAATCCGCAGACCTACATGGTTTTGAGCCTTTGAGGTGGAGAAATGTATTGATTGTCTTGTTCCAAAAAAATTTCCTAAGCTAGAGAACATTTGAAATATGAAGAACTACAACTTAAAAAGCTGATTCTTCTCTTTAAATAATTCCAATTAAACAAGTAAATGTATAACCATTCTTCTAAATGAAATTTCTTTCAATGGGAGCTTGCCGCATAGAATATCTTCACTAGTAAAAGTATTAAGCATTCTGTCTCTCCCTCTCCTCCTCTCTCATGCTCTCATGTTACTGTGTAAGCTAGTTTGAAAATTCATAGAAAGGTCACATTATCATTCCCTTTTGGGAGGCGGATCATGTTACCTTTTTTGGAATGTACTCATGACCAACAACAGATCATTGATATATTTCAAAACCGTGTGATGACGTAGAAAATTATATAGCTTGAAACATAGCAATTCAATGACATCACAAGATGTATGATTGCATGCAAGTGTGCCATGTAAATGGTTCTCTTGTTGCATCTTATTTGCGGCATTGAGAAAGCTTGCTTTGATTTTATAGGGAAGCATAAAATGTTAGCTTTCTTGTCAACGTCGTATTATTTACAGCAACGTGGGTAGTACCATATTTGACTAGAACATACTTATCAAAGGTGGGCAGTGGACACTTGACATGCATAGGGAAATCAAGCTTTCTATTTGATCCAAATCTTGTCTATACTATTATATGTTGTATCGCCTTGACGGTTAACCACCGATGCTACATGCTATGCAAGATTTGTATTGAGGGCCCCATTTTTGCTTTCCATGAGAGGTTGGATTATTTTTAAAAGGGAGGTTTGACTTCATCTTTTGGTGCATTCAATTCGGTCATGGTTATGGCCTTCACACATGTTCTTTGTTTTGAGATGAGTCAAGGCTTTCCTTAGGGTTACTCTCCAGAGTCTAGAGTCATAAAGGACACCCAGGGGATAAGCCTCGTTGGAATTGGAAGCAAGAAAAGCTTACAGTAACATCATGGTTGTAACATATCAAGGCCACTAGCTCTTGTAGGGTTCGTTCTCTCTTATCCATCTTGCTCATTCTCATCCCTTTCTTCATCAAGTACATCATGTACATCTACATCAGTAACAGGCTGATTTGTAACATTTTCAAAAACCCCCATAGGCTGTACATTTGCCTCATTGGAAGTTACATTCGAACTTCCACCACTGAAAAGAGGCAACAAAGTGTCATAAATTTCTTGTGAGCTTACATTACTGTCTCTAGTACATGACATCAAGGGCTGAGCAAAATCTTCCACAAACACAACATGCTACGAAACCAAGACACACTTTGTTTGTAGATGATACAACCTGTAACCTTTGCTTTCAACACTATAACCAACAAAAATGCATTTGACGGCCTTATCATCCCATTTTTACACTGCGTTTGTGGTACCAAAGCATAAGCCAAACAACCAAAAACGTGCATGTGCTCAATAGAAGGCTTTCTATCATGCCATGCTTCATGAGGAGTCATAGAATGCAAAGCTTCCGTAGGACACCTATTAAGTGCATGAGTGATGGACTCAAGCCAAAACGAATGCGGCAAAGCTTGACTTGTGACCATACATCGTGCCATTTTCGTCAGCGACATATTTTTCCTCTCAACAACACCATTTTGCTGAAGCCTATACGTCTTGTACATTGGTGTTTTATCCCACGACTAGCCATAAATGCATTGAATTCATGAGACATATAATCCCCCCCTCGATCTGAACGGAGGGTGCCCGTAGTACATTTCAAGACATTTTCAACCATAGCCAAAAATTGTTGGAAGCACATAAAGAGTTCGGACATCGCTTTAAGCTTTAAGCGGTTACACCCATACATGCCTGGAGTAATTTTAAATAAAAGTCATGAAGTAAAGGTAGTTACCCAAGGACGGACTTTGCATGCACCCTGTTGGACGGGAAGTCTCACACACCCATGAAGTGCATGCAAACACTACCTAGATCAACATAATGTCAATCGAGGACACAGATGACACGATAGGCACACAGAGGAAATCTCTTAAGCTTGTCAGGCTGAGACCATCCTACACATACAACACTCTGGAAGGCCAACTAAACCACAATCAAGAACCTCACTGCCCTCAACTACACCACCTAGCCACATACACACATACGAAAGGTAACTCACCTAATCATGCCAGATTCCTACGAAACTTAAGGAACACCATCCCCTCACTAGGATACACCTGTCCCTAAGCTTCTACACTCAAAATCCTCACTCAAAACCCATCTGCGGAAAACGCGTAGGATGACAGAGCCGAATTTTGAAAGTGCCCGAAACTGAAATTTATGAGTACCTATGCATAGCTTATGTCACCACGATTCTATAGACTACTAGCACACAGAAAACAGACATCGTTTGATACACTTACGACCACAAATAGCTCGTAGATGCGTCGACGTGTGCGCTTCGTCTCACGGGGAATGCTTGGCGTTGTCGCGTAGCTCTCCTCGAGCCTACCGCAATGGTGCAGTCGGATCTCCAATGTGTTGAGCGAGCCGGGCGTAGCGAGAGGATGAAGCTCACGCTCACTCTCTTTCTCTCTCACACACAGTAGACGGCAGCGCTAAAACTTGATTATGATAAAAGTCTTCTTTACAAAATGACCTAGGTACCTTATATACTAAGGCTACCTTAGGTTTAACCAAAAATGGGGTTGGAGGGGTCAAATGGCTTTGTATTTACAATCTGGAAGTGCCATTGCACCCCGGCTTCTGAAACTAGAATAACTACTCATTACAAATGACGTTTATATCCATAATCCGCAGCATTTCATAACTCGCAAAAGATAAGACTTTGGTACGAAACTTGAGTTATGTTGTGTTGTTGACCCAGTGGTCAACATTCTCCCCTTCCGCGTTCATGTCGTCCCCGACATGACCTGATTGTCGATGGCGATGTGGTCTTTGCTGTCGTTTTGTTGTTGGAAATAAAGTATAGACTATAGCCTTTGCAATAGCTTGTCTTGTTTGTCCAATCCGATGTACATAGTCTTCACATGATTCAGGAAAATCATAATTGATGACGAACTTTATGTCTTTCACATCCATGCTCCGAGCTGCAGCATCTATTTCTGTCATTATAGGTCTACTGCCAGATCTAAATTCAAAAAGAACCCAATGTCGTTGAACTTGACTCTTATCATCATGGATAGAGAAAGCTCCATCCATCACTTGCTCCAACAAATCTGTGAATTCGGAGTATTTGTGATTCTCATAAACAACTTCTACAATCTGTAGAACTGAGTGATTGGCTTTCTGTTCTTGTGAGCCAATGACAACTTTGTAAGGATTTTGTAGAAATTGTATGGCTAAACCCTTAACTTCTTTAGGCCAAGTTGCACTCCAATGCATAGTCTGTCTGTTAGGCCAAATCCAGGACTTAATTTTTCTAATTTGAGGTTCAAAACCCTACCAAGCATTCGATGCGCATTATCAAGGACAAGATTTTGAGATCCTCTGATTACTTTTATGTCTGGTCTTCTTCATTGGGGACTTCTTTGTTCCTGTGCAATCATGTTGTTAGTGTTGTCTGCAACTTTGTCATTGTAGGCCATTCTTCGACTCTCCATTGAGGAGAAGTATGCTATGATATGAAATTGGTGCTCCAATTCATTTGTCAATTGATTTGAGTAGCATTTCCTTATTGTTGATGTAGAAGGAATATGTACAAGAGGATGGTGATAGGTGTCTTTAGATCAGGGTCTAAAACCTGGATGACCAAAGGGAAAAACCCGGTGGGAAAGAAAATGCCTTTGGTATACGCTCTTATTGGAGTTGAGCAGTTGAACGTGAAGTACATGTTCATGAAAGGTGAGTGCTTGGGTGAAACATGGAAAGAGTGCCTGATGCAAGTGCCAATTATGGGACACTCTATATGCATATGAGAAATTTGTCAACAAAAGCATGCAATGTGAAAGAAGGAGATGATGGGTGTTTCGAGGAATAAATGTAGCACATGTGACATCAAAAGATGTCTCAATAGCTTCCACCTTTCCAAGAAGGGTTTTCGATGTAGAAGTTTCTCCACTCGTATCTCACTGTGCTCAGTACGTGAGTGTCTTTTGGACCTTCTCCTTCACTTCACCAGACTTAAGTACTTAGACTTCGACTCTTTTGCTCACCTATACCAGCATGAACGACACAACGTAAATATGCTCAACTCTTCCAGCTTGAGCAGTACCTAGAATAGCTAAGACGCTTAGACCACACAGAATATTACTTGAAGCTTTGGGACTAACACCTCACTCATTTTGTGGCTTAGCGACTCGATTCTGACTTTTATGACTTGTCGGTTGCCTGTTGACACTGCTTTGTGACAAGTTCTTCGGCTGTTGTAGTGGCTGCTAAGACATACTTCGGGAAGTTTCACCGTTTTCTTGTACCTTCTTCTCTTTGTAGTGCTCACGCCTCTCGTCAGTCTTTTCTTCATGTGGATTATGGATTATTTTATTTTTTTTCTTAATAATAAACAAAGAAAATCTTAAAACAACTCAACAAAAGAAAAATCATTCAAATTGAAATCTAAATGCTATGTACACTATACACATGTCCCTAGGGGCTCATATATGGATTTTGTCCCCATACTCCTCTGTAACACTACTATGAGGGCATATACTCTAAATTTCGTCAAAAAATTATCACAATAAAACGCAAAAATTCAATGCATCTCACAAAACATTGCCCTCTAATAGTCATAATGTGAGGTCCACATTCAGAATGCCTCCCCCCTTCCTATTTGGAGTCATCCTTTACGACAGGGTATCGCAAAGGGTATGTGTTGTGCTTGGGCAATTAAAAGTCGTGCCTATACAGGCCTTGTATGTAGCCCTATTATGCATACACAGTCAATGCATGGAAAAGATTTATGTTTTGCAAGATGTGGGTATAAGCAATTTTCTTATTGGCATTTGTTGGCGAGGCTTCCTATTCTAAGCAATGTAATGGTCTCTGAAGCTCCTATATCGTTGCTTGATTGAAGCGACTTGCTCTCTTCTAACTGTACTGTAATCGTAGGAAGAATTGTAAGAATTCAAGCGGCGATGCACTGACAGCAGTTTTGTTGTTCTTCTTTGGGACCCATTTCTTTACGATTATTGGCTGTTTTGTTGCTGGCTCTCGTTTGGGAACCCATACTTGCCCATGCTTTGTTTGTGTTTGAAGAGACTTCTTTGGGATCCACCTTTTTGTTGTGTGAGTCGACAGTGGTCTTTGCTTCAGCCCTTGTACGCTTGGTTGGGGACGGGATTTAGGGTTTGAAAGTTGATACTGTGGTTGTTTGGGAATCCAAATGAATTCCTGTTTTTTTTGTGCTTGAATCAACTTCTTTGGATCCTAAACCTGAGTTGTGAAAGCTTACGACTTTGTGATATTCTTACCCGTTCATGCACGCTTTCCTTTTTTTTGTTTTGGTGTTGGATCTTGTGATTTGTCATTAGAGATCTTTGTCTTCTTGATCCATATCTGTTTTTGGCTGATCTGGCTTTTTGGTATCCAGATTTGTCGAGCTTTTTGGCTTTGACTTGTTGTCCTGTTCTTTTGACTTGTCATGGTTGTTGCTGAAGGGGTTGGTGATAGTGAAGGTCTGAGTTGATGATAGGGGATGTCGTAAGATTCATCACTATCGCTACTATCCTCAGCAAGGTTGACTTCTTGTACTTTCCCTTGATTTTTTGGCTTGTAGTGGAAAGTCACTGTCTGTTTGCTCGTGGGTGGTAGTTTCTTGGAGGACTTTTCTTGCCCATTGATTAGAGCATTGTTAGCTTGTTGCTCTGGTCGTATTCCCCCTAGCTGAGTCTTTGCATCCTTATTAGGAGCCCTGTATGAGGATGCTTGTGTCTTCATTGAGGACTTTGGAATCCACTTTTGATGCACTTTATTCGTGTAGCAATGACATTGATTCTTGGGTCGTTGATCTTCTTGAAGCTCAAAGTGTTCTACACAGTCATAGAACTCGTCGTCTTCTTCATCTTTTGATTCTCCACATTTCTTTGTTTGATCCTTATTTCGAGAGCTTATTGATGTCTGGTTCTCTTCGTTTTCCTGGATTACACTCACTGCAAAATAAGGAACGACATCATAGCCATTTTCATCACAAAACTTTGTTGTGGGAGCATCCTCCACGGCGCACACGTCCAGAGCAGCCAAGATGTGTTCCCATCCAAAAGGCTCTAACTCTTCTTCAGGAAATGGTTCTGGGATATAGTCCATATCCTCTATAACCCGTTCTAGGATACATTCCTCACGTTTCAAGCTACCACATTGTGAAGCTCCACACATCCACAGGTCTTTAGGCTTACCTAACTAAGCTGGAAGTTATGATCCTGCTACTGTGGCGGAATCAAACTCCTCAATTGGTGTTCTCGTCACATCCCTATAGCTATGGTCCCTCAAGTTTACCTTTGTTATGGTTTCCATATGTCTCAGGTATATATGGTCATAACCCCAATCTTGGACCATTTTCAATTGTCGCATGAATGGTCTTCCCAGAATGATTTCATAGTTGTTCTTTTTGCCAAAGTCAACAATAGCAAAAGTGTGTTCATATTCAATGCCATAAGAAGTAACAAGTACTTTTTCTAGCAGTCCTAGGGCCTTTTCCTTGTGTCCGTCTGCAAGCTGCAGGGTCATTCGTGTGGATCTCAAGGCAGGTTTTCCCCATTTTTTCCAAACCTCTTTGGTTGCAATGGCCACACCAGCTCCACTGTCAAGGATTGCCATGGTTTTTACACCATTGAATTCCACAGGAAGGGTGGTGTTCCATCTTCTCCCTCGTAATACTCGTCTACCTTGTTTAATGGCACTGGCCTAGTATTTACTTGAGGCATTTCAAGCTCTTTGATGCCTTCCTCGATTTGAGTCATTGGGGTTTTTACACCAAATTTCTCTAGACATTTATCCACATTAGCCCACATGTTTGGTCTTATTCTGAGTAACTCGGCTAACATTATTGTACAGGTGACTGGGGTAGATAGAATATCTACTAGCCCCTTTGAATCGATGACCTTGTTGGGAGACAGTCTCTGTGATGGGACTGCAACCACATCTGACTTGGTCTCATACTCTCCCATGTAGGACGGTAGTGTTCTTAGCAAATGGGGTTGACTATCCATAGATTGTACAGATCCTTTGTCGCCCCAACACGATCGCACGTCTAGATTCATTTGAGATCCAGTCTCAAATTTCTCTATTGGTGGTAGAAACACTCCTCGTTCATCACCAGTCTTGTCTACTTGTCTTCTTAGGTCATCGGCTTCATTGGCCTCTCTGACTTGTTTCCACAATTCGTCAAGACCATCTATCTCTTTACAATCCTCAGGTATAGCTTGGTGAAATCCCTCGGAAGAGTTATCCATGGTATTCAGTACTATCCTTGGTTCTAATGCTGGGTCTTTGAGGTTTGGTCTGTGCTTATGACTAGAATCTGGCTCTTTTAGTTCCTGGTTTGGTGGGATTACTTGTGTAGGCATCACGCGGATCACATCCTTAGGTTTTGCAACTGGTGGTTCTAGTAAAGATTGGGCTGTTTGAATCATTTTCCTGCACATTTCCAACCTTTGCTTTTCTAATTCCGCATAGGGATATGTCATCCACCTCTGTTCTTGGGTTTGATTGTTTTTGAGCCTCGCATCATAGGCTTTCAAGAGGGCATCTAATGTCTCATTAACCTTCTCTACCAACATAGATCCTCCTGAACTAGCACTTCTCGGTTTCTCATCCGTGGATGGTTCTTCTAGAGGTTTAACCATCTGTGTAAGAGAAGGTGCCTCCTTTTCCTCATGTTGTTTTATTTTCTCCTCAGCTTCGGTAAGCTTCTCAGCTAGGGATTTTTGCTCTTGTTCCCTGCGTGCTTTTATCCTAGTCTTTCTAGCTTTCCAACTATTTCGTTTGCTCTTGGTTTTCTGACTAGTTGCGTCTGTCTTTGGTCCCTCATCTGTCTTTGGACTCGTGTCACTTTCCGTGTTCTTTGTCTCTAGATTCTCATCATCTTTCTTTTGAGCTTGTGCTCTCGTAACCACTTGAACTGGTACGACATTTTCATTTTCTGAGCTACTAGGGAGCTGAACAATCCCTGATACATTTGTCGTGATTTTCCTGATTTGGTTAGGGTTTTTCGGGAAATCGGGGATCAAGTGAGTGATGCCATACTCAAGACAATAAGCATTTACTTCAGTGATCTCCGTATGAGGACATTGTTTGACCAAGTGGTTGTCACGACTTTTGTGACAATCTATCTCTGGTTGAGGAGATTCTTTTAGCATTTCCTCTTGGCTATAAGCAAGCTTTGACCTAGATAAGCCGCTATTTGCAATGAATTGCAATGTCCTTTCGTCCATTTCATACCTTCTTTCTTTCGACTGAAACCCAGGTGGTGGAGGTTGTACTGGCCTCACCACTCCATGTGTTTTTCTCACATTTTGTTGCTCCAAAGGGTAGTAGCTGGTACTAGCGTTGGTTTATTTGATGCTTCCATCATTTGCATGTATCTCATGTCTACCGGCATTCTAGCACCTGGCAGCGGAGGTTGTTGTCCTAAGATAAGCTGTGGCCTTAAAACTCCTATTGGTCCTGGCGCATTCCCCGTAATGTATCTAGGTGGAGTAGGTGCTTCTGGAACAGGTTGTACATACCTCTCCCTAGCATTTTCCATGCTATAATAGCACTCTTACCCCGTATGGTTCGTCCATTTTCTCTCAATTTCACACCACTTCGGCTCTCCCGAATCAGACCTTACAAGAGGAATCAACCTCTTGACCAAGCCATCAATAAGCTTTTCTTGATCAATAGGTGCCGTTGGCTTGGCAATGGACTCGCTTATCTGTGAAACACTGTGCTGAGAGGATGTGTCATCTCCTTGACTCTTTAAGTCCTTTTCTTTGTATGCCTCACAGTTATCCTCTAGATAAAGAGCTTCTTTGATCAACTCGTTTAGCGTCATCCTCCTTATCATATGCAGATCCTTCTGAAGACCCGCATGTCTCATTCCCTGGATAAAGATCAACATTAGTCGTGCTTGCGTAGGTAATTCCGCTCTCAGACAGAGCTTAACATATCTCTTGAGCCGTAATGATGCTTTGCGTACTGATTCATTCTCTTTCCGTTTGAATCTATGGATTTGCGAGACCGTGTTGTGAGCAATGCCTTTTGGCAAGAATTCTTCAATAAACTCCTTAAACAACTCATCTAGGGTCTCAAAATCCCATTTTTCCACTGAGTCGAACCATGTAGTTGCATCGTCTTCTAGAGTCAATCCAAATCCCGCAAACTGTGTCGCAAAATCTGAAACTTCCTCTGCTCTAATCACTCTTCTAAAAGCCGTTACGTGATCTCTCGGATCTTTATCTCTAGAGTATTTTTTGTTTACCCATTTTTGGACTTGGGATGGTCTAACTCGTCGATTGTCTACAAGTCTAACTAGAGACTCTCCCAATCCTTCTTTCGTTATCTCTCTTGAAGGGAATCCTGGTGGCTCTCTTCTTGGAACTCCTATAGGAATTCTCGTGTTTGGTGGAGGCATTTGTGGTCCTTCATTGACCAAATATCCACCTCTTTCTAGAACAGTCTGTGGATTTGTGCTTTCTACAACTCTGTATTCTCGTCCATACTTGTCGACAACTATAGATCTCCATTGATAGTCGACTCCGTATGTGTAGACATATAAGAGCTTGTAATCCGTTATCTCTTCTAGGTATGGATCTGAGCACCTATAAAGATTGACCTCATTGTCGTCAATGTATCTATATAGTCCTTCACTCTCATGACCAATCATCCAGACTCTCTCAACAAGATGGGTCTTTATCAATTGCAAGTTTGGAAGATCCATTGTGGGAGGATATTCCTCTATCGTCGGGATCTCCAAGCTTGTGTAAGCTGCGTTTGAATCTAGGGTAGACATGATTTCTGGGCTTAAAAGAGCTTTTGCTTGGTTCAAGTATACTTAGTCCATTGTGTTCAAGTGCTTTGGTTAGGGAAAAGTCGAAACTATGTCCAAAACCGCAACCGTTTCGTTACAATTCTTGCAAATTGTCGCTTTTAGACACCCTCGACTTCCGGATGAATTTTGAGGCCTCAAACGAAGTTTTTTTCAAAATTGAACTAAATGGTTGCCGTTGGCATACATTTAGTTTATGTTTTGCTCTAAGATCTGTAGGGCCGCTCTCAGGCTACATTTTGATATAAAAACTTTTCCGATCCGATACCGTTTGTGAAAGTTATGGCCAAAACAGTGAAATCCAGTTTGGACTGGTCAAAATGAGTCCAAATTCAATTTTGAAAAAATATTTGGGATCTCTGTGACACTGTGAACACTTTTGTATGGTCAAAAGTACAGTTGGACCCTAAAACTGGTCTAGAGACATCCTACGCGTAGGATGTCTATATGCTCAGAATTTAACAAAATTTGGTCCAGAGACTCCCCTTGAGTCCAGCAACACAATGGTATGCTCAGAATTTCAATTGGACCTAAGAATGGCCTTGAGACATCCTACGCGTAGGATGTCTTTTTGCTCAGAATGACTTGAAATTTTCACCCCAGCTTCTCCTTGATGTGCTGATCACAGTGGTGTGCTCATAGGTTGGTTTGGAGTCCTAAATCAAGCTTGAGACATCCTACGCGTAGGATGTCTTTTTGCTCTGTTTCAGCTCAAACTTGCACTGTAGCTTCCCCTTGATGTGCTTAACTCACAGCTATTTTTACTTTTTGATTCTGACACCTATAGGTTGGTCAAATGATCAAGAATCTGCTCCAGAAGCCTGATGTCTGTTCTGATGAATTCCCAAGTCAAATCAACTCCAAATTGGACTAAATTTGATTAGGAGGCTTGCCTAAGGCTATACAACAGCATAGTATGGTCACAGTAGAACTTTGGTTTCAGAATTATGCCTTAGACATCCTACGCGTAGGATGTCTAACTGCTCAGAATTGCCCCAAATTTGAACCACAGACTCTCCTTAAGGTGCTGATCACTGTGGTATGCTCAGAGGTTGATTTGGAGTGTTAAATCATGGTGAAGACATCCTACGCGTAGGATGTCTAATTGCTTAGAATTGCCCCAAATTTGAACCACCAGCTTCCCCTTGATGTCAGCAACCCAATGCTATGCTTAGATTTTAATTTGGATGTCAAAAGACCCCAAAACTAGCTATCCTTGCTTTTTTCAGTCAAAAATACTAAAGTCTGCTTGAAACCCAATTTTCTCACCCAAATGAGCTGAAAACTCTCACATGCACTCAAAACATCATGTATAACATGCACATGAAGTCACCCTATGGTTTGGTCTCAAAAATTATGCCTTGGGCACAATTTGGGTAGGATGTCTGGCAATTTTCGTCTTTTGGTCTTATTCTGTCAAGATATGGTCAAATTTCCACTTTCTAGATGAAAATAGGGTAAAACCTACCTTCTAAACACACTGGTAAACTCAGATTTTCAAAATTTCCACCAGATCACCCTGTAGACATCCTACGCGTAGGATGTCTACTACTGATTTTTTCAAACTGAAGTGTCCTTGATGCTTCCTTATGCTCTCAGCAAGTGCAAGTATGCTTCACAATTGCAAAAACATGCAAAAATCACTCAATTTAAGCCTTGTCTGAAATTTTACGTTTTCTGACTCCGCCTTTTGGCTTCGGTCAACAAAAATAGGGAAAAACACCCAAGTCAATATGTTACTAGGGTAAAACCTACCCTCTGAACCCCCTGGTAACATCAGTTTTCCCAAATTCCCTGCCAAGAGTGCCTTGGAGACATCCTACGCGTAGGATGTCTATGTTTACAGAATTGCAGGTTTTCTTCACAGAACCCTTGCAAATGCTCTTTTATATGCACAGCATCAGTCAGTCATACAAAAATATTCACAAAAGCTTGTTTAATGCATTTTTACCCTCAAAAGCACACTTTTTCGTGATTTCAAATGCAATCAAGCACTTTAGCAAATAATTCAGTGATGAATAGCTCTAGATCAGAATCGGATCACTTAGCTAAAGCTACTCCTACAAATCATATGGGGTTTTGCATCTATGAGTAGAAAAACGCTTCACTGCCACACACGGACTAGTAAACGCTTTTATCACCTCACAAATCACTCGACCACCAACAACTACTCTAATCCACAGATCCTAACTAAACCTATCTAGTCGCAGACCCTCGGCAAGACACACGCTTCCTGGCTATCCACTTGATCGCGGAATATCCTCTTCCGGATCCACTTAAGAAAAACGCTTTCTTTAGCCAAAACCAAAATCAAGCAACCATCACACGAGTGTTAGTAGGAAACCTACTTAGGTCCTTGTGTCCCCGGCAACGGCGCCAACGTTGGACGGGAAGTCTCACACACCCATGAAGTGCATGCAAACACTACCTAGATCAACATAATGTCAATCGAGGACACAGATGACACGATAGGCACACAGAGGAAATCTCTTAAGCTTGTCAGGCTGAGACCATCCTACACATACAACACTCTGGAAGGCCAACTAAACCACAATCAAGAACCTCACTGCCCTCAACTACACCACCTAGCCACATACACACATACGAAAGGTAACTCACCTAATCATGCCAGATTCCTACGAAACTTAAGGAACATCATCCCCTCACTAGGATACACCTGTCCCTAAGCTTCTACACTCAAAATCCTCACTCAAAACCCATCTGCGGAAAACGCGTAGGATGACAGAGCCGAATTTTGAAAGTGCCCGAAACTGAAATTTATGAGTACCTATGCGTAGCTTATGTCGCCACGATTCTATAGACTACTAGCACGCAGAAAACAGACATCGTTTGATACACTTACGGCCTTTGTTGTGAGATAGAGATAGCATCCTTAATCTTTTGGAAAGATTCTTGTAGGTCTCGGCTATACTTATCTGCAGCAAAGATCTTCCCGTGTACCTTAAGTAGCAGGGGACTTTTTGATCTTCCCTCAATTACCTCAAAAGGTGCTTTTCTTGTGGAAGTATGTACAGTGTTATTGTAGGCATACTCCACTAAGGGTAAGTACTTCTCCCATTGGGATCTTTGATCTACTTCCGTTACATAGGCTTTTAGTAGATCGAGAATTGTTAGGTTAGCTATTTCACTTTGGCCATAGGTTTGCGGGTGATAGGCCAAAGAGAAATTTAGCCTTCTTCCTAAATTCTCAATGAGACCCTTCCAAAAATTACAGGTCATTCTAGGATCTCTATCCAGCACTATTGACATTGGCAAGCCATGGTACTTGAAGATTTGTGAAATGAAGAGGGTTGCCATTTGATGCGTCTTTGGCATCGGTGGCCAAAAACTGCTTCGTAATGGAAGCTCTTAAATCTTTCCATGTTCGTGGAGCTTCACCGTTGGCCAGTAGGCTAGACCACCATTGTCTGGTGAAATTTTGAAAGTGCATAGCTACATGGTGTAGCTTAGAGGACTCCATGAAGCCCTCATCTCCAAACGCCGCATCGAACTGTTGGATAAAGGCCAAGACTTTGTCCGTAGCACCAAAGGTGCCATCATAGGTAAGAAAAGAGGTGCTCTTCCCTCCCTCTTTGAACTTCTTGAGTTTGGACAACCTCTTCCACGCGGCATAGGATTTCCTATGGCCTCTTCTTTTTTATGGTTCAAAGGTTGCACCAGCACTTTCTTTAGAAGGTGAAGAATTTGAGGAAGATGGAGAAGAGGGTGACCTCTTTCTCGCCTTTTTCTTGCCTTGATCTTCTTTGTCTTCACTATCACTTTCATAAGAGGAAGAGGATGAAGAAGATGGAGAAGAGGGTGTCCTCTTTCTCACCTTTCTCTTCTCTTGCTTTTTGTCATCCCTCTTCGGAGAAGTATGTGATGGTCTTCTCCGTTTTGGAGGTGATGGAGAGCATTTAGCCTGCCGTCTTCGTGGAGCCATCTCCACCGAGGTGGCAAGAGACTCACTTATTTCTCATTCCTTCGATGGGGGCTCTTGAATTCTCGTTTGAGAAGGAGATGCGTCATCAAGGAGCAAATTATTGAGCCCTCATATGGATCCTCTTCTTCTTCCCGAATCAGAGAGAGGCCTCTTTTGGAAGTCTCGCAAGGAGGCTTCCTAGGTGCTCTCTCGTCATGGTGGGGAGATTGGAGAATCCTCTAAGCACAAAGCTTCCTTTGCACTTCACTTTGGAGGGATGGATTGCCCATGGCTTGTTGAAGCCTAGAAACAAGATAGTTAACAAGCATCGGGCCATCATTAGTAGCCTGCTCATTAGCAAAATCAAAGTTATCAACATTAATTTCACTCTCTTTACTATTGTCAGCCATTCTGACAAATTTTACGTGTAAACTTTTTAGGTGTACTTTGGCACTTCAAGCCCTAGTTGCTACTCCTCTTTACCCCTTTAGAAAAAGCACTCAAGCTACTGTACCCGTGGCTCAAATACCATTAATTGCAAGGAATAGAAGAGAGGGTCATTCACCACCAAAACAGCACTGGCTCCTGTCAAGCTTCTAATAGCTCAATAGTGGTTAAGCCGTAGGTAAGCCCCGTAGGACTCCACTATTAAGACCATAGCTCTCGATGGTGATGCTCCGTTAACTGCACAAAGGCAGGCGCACTACAAGGCTGAAAAATCCCTATCCTACTTACTCACATGCAATTAATAATACCAACCATTTATAGCTAGCTTGAGGACCTCCCTTCTTGAGCAAGAAAAGAGAAACCTTGAGCTCTGATACCAATGTAACATTTAATGGCCTAGTAACTTATGTGAAGTGGAAAATAGCATGAACATAGTGAGCATTTCATTAGAATAGATTCCTAATGAGAATAACAAGAGTGCTTGGGTGGAGAGAGCAACAAAAAGCATAACACCTAGTTAGATAGCATGAACAATACTTCAAAAGAGAGAGAAATTAAGCAATTGACAATAGTTGAGATTTGCATGGAGCTGGTCCCCCCTCCAAAAGGCTTTGTATTATAGTTTCTCCCATCAAGAGAGACATTTTACAATACAATCCTTTGTGTTCCTTCAATACTAGCTAGTGCTATGAAGATGGAACTTCACTAAGCACAACACTTATTAAACACAACATCAATTCCCTCACGGTCTCAGACCCAAGACCTCACATACCTTCGAAGATGGTGAGAGCTAGCGGGGTATGAGAGTAGATTGAGAGGAAGGAGTATTCTTACGAGAAAGATATACATCTCCTCACATAATCACTCTTATTAGCATAGCTTAGCTTAGTAATTAGCATGGTAGAGGAGATGATCATGCATTGAAGCTTGGCTCTTGGTTGGATTTGCATCACAAAGCCAAGAGTTGTTGGTGTAGGCCTCCCTTCTCACAAGCTTGGAGTAGGTGGTAAGCTTTCCATTAAAGCTTGAGAAGGAGAGAGAGAGAGTCTTCTTGATTCACACATAGATTGTGTGAGTGTGTAAGTCAATAATTCCTTTGAAAAATCAGCCCCCTCTCTCTCTCTTGGTCGACCCCTCTTGCTATTTGCTCATGCTCACACCCTATTGGACCTCCCCAGCCTCAGCCGATGGAAATTAAGCAGCATAAGTGATAGCCTTATGACATGTGTCCCCCTTTTCCCTTTTGTGAGAGCTTTAGGTAATTCATAAATGCAACTAAACTCTCATTGGACCCCTTTGCCTCCTGGCCAATAGGAATCAGGCAAGCCATTGGGCTGTTGAATGCTCATTGGACCCCTTGGGAGACTATCCAATAGTCTTCTAGAGAGATTAATTCTTATTGATTCTTTTATTAGATGTTTTTAAATTGATTAAACTAGATTTACTCTAGCCTAATTCTCATTGGTCCACCTCCAAGGTCATTCAATAGGATTTGAGTACACCTTGTGGGCATCTGGGCTAGGGAGCTGACATGTGTCCCTTATTCCCTTTGTGTAAACGGAGCTTGTGTGTGTATGTGTGTTTCTCTCTCATCTCCTACAACTAGGGCTCTCCCCCTCCTATGTAGGGATGCATGAAGACTTTTAAGACACACACAAAGCATCCAATTTTCCTAATGTTTGACCTTTGGACATAACCTTTGAATTTTGGAACCTTAGCATTTTGCAAGTCTTAATGGGCTAAACCTTAAGGTCTTTTAAGCCCATTGTTGCACATTGCTCTTTTGCAGATGGCCCCCCCTTTGGATCCCTATTTTCCCTCCTTTGGATCCCTACTGTGGCCGGTCTGCCAGCTTAACCAATATTCTAGCTTTTTCTCCCTTGGCACTTCCCCATATTAAATGATCAGTTTAACATGAGAAAATCATTTAGGAGAATTAGATATTAGTTTCTATGACAATTAATCTGTGTTCAAAGTACAAGAGAGTGGGTAGGTGCTCACTCTCAGACTCTGCGTCTAGATGCTTTGAGAAGTGAGGCCCTGCCCACTTATTTATTGGTATAAGGGATGCCAAAAGCATCCAAGTCAAAATCTTTTAAAAATAAAGCAGTAAGCCCAAGAGCTTCCAAAAATCAACCAGCGTAAATCCAAGCAGTAGAAGTAGCCTCCGTAATTTGTGGAGATCCGTACGCTGCCACGTCAGCCTATCAACGTGTTTGGCACCGCAAAATTTGAAAATGTCGTACAGCCTGCCACGTGTATTACCGGCCAATTTTGTGTGTGTTCTGGTCTGCTGTCACTCTGTGAGTGTGTTTAAGAGCATGCTAGTCACCCATCTGTGATAGATATAGACAAAAGATTCTTCTTGATCAAGTACATACAATGCATCAACAAGTGTGAAAGAACTGCCATTTGCAGCAGTAAGCATAATCTTTCCAACTCCCTTAACCGAATAAGAGGCATTGTTGGCATAAGTGACTAAATTCCCATGAGGGACATCCTCGAGAGAGGTAAACAAGTTACGATGAGAGGTAATGTGCTTTGTAGTGTTGGGGTAAAGCCCCATGTGGCCAATTAGGCCAGGCGCCCGCCCACTATACTTATTCGTTATGTACATGATAGAATAAGGAGGCTCACATATTGAGAGTGAGTTTTAGCCCCTGCAAACACAAAGTCTCATCTCTTCTCCATTGCTGCACACACTCACACATGCTCCCGCTCGTGCACTTCAATTGGTATCAGAGCTCATGACGATTGCGGAGAGCACGATGACATTGTGGCGGAGATTGCGGTGAAGATGTGAAAATTTTAGCACTTTTTTGCAGCAAAATTTTGGCTGAGTAAAAGGTCAATTTTCAGCTTGATTCCCACAATCCTTACTGAAAACGTCGTGGTCTACAAATTTTCAGTCGAAAGTTTTTCCGAATTCAACAATGATTTTGCTGTACGTTTGGCAAACTATTGTTCCAAGATCTACAACTTTGCAGAAGGAAGTTTCTGTAGATTCTGAATGGTTTGAGAGATATGGGTTAACCGGTTGTAGGGTGTTCGGAAAGTTGAAGATTATGTATGCCTATTGTGGTGATTTGCTACATTCGAAGAGCCTGGATTGAGCTTTGTCATTCTCTTGTTTTGCGCATTGATATCTTGCTCTCAATGAAGAGAGTGTGGGTTGAGATTTTCAACGAATTTATGCGTATCCGTTGAGAACACTTGGTGGATGTATGCATTCTTGTGGACTCTCAGGATTCGAGAGTGGATTCATCACAGGTTATATGCATTGATTTATGTGATTAAGCAGATTCCGAGAGTGTGGTGCACGGATTTGCAAAGAGTTTTGCAAGCATTTTTGGCATCATTGTGAGTTGAATATTCAGCTGATTTGGATGCTCATTTGATACACATTTGGTGCATGTTTGATGCTCATTTATATTGGCATGTGGATGCACATGATGTGCGCTTTTCGGCGGATGATATTCTTCATTTTGCAATGGCATATGAGAACTGATTTATAGTTGTTTTAAGCATCAATTTATACCATAATTTGGTTGGTTTGCATCCTGGTTTATGCTAGTATATGTCTCGCTTGTCGAGTGCGGTTGATGCGCTTTGTGTTTTGGATTACCGGATTGTGTTCCAGGTTTAGGGAGTTGAGAATTTGGGACAGCTCATGTATGCTTGAGTGCGGATTTTGCGCATGATTTGCTCATGGTTTTGAGCATGTTTATGGCATGTATAGTTATTATGGTTAGATAGCCAAATACTGTCAAAACTCTGTCTTGCAAGTTTATTTGTTTATGCGCATGATTTGCAATCGTGTTTTGATTGCAATTGGCACTCAATGGTTGCTTTGCCATAGTGTTTTGGCATCGCATTGTGAAAGTGTTTGCTCGTCGGATTATGTCATTTGACATGTATATGGTAATCTCTTTAGGAGGGAGATTGTTGATTCATCGGTTACCACATAGTGCTCTTGGATTAGAGCTCTCGCTAATCTTACTTGTCATGATTGCCTTAATCATGGTGGTAAACAAAATTCAAAAGTTGTGTTCTCAAAATCTTTTCTATGCCATAGCCACATATGCTTTGCTCCTTACTTATCTTCACCCTTAACTCCCCTCTCCCTCTCCACAGACCTACATGGTTTTGAGCCTTTAAGATGGAGAAATGTATTGATTGTCTTGCTCCAATTTGTTTTTCTAAGCAAGAACTATAACTTAAAAAGATGATTGTTCTATTTAAATAATTCCAATCAAACAAGTAAATGTATAATCATTCTTCTAAATGAAAATTTCTTTCAATGGGAGTTTGCCTCATAGAATATATTCACTAGTAAGTATTAAGCATTCCGTCTCTCCCTCTCCCCCTCTCTCCTGCTCTCATGTTAGTGTGTAGTCTAGTCTGAAAATTCATAGAAAGGTCACATTATCAATTCCCTTTTGGGAGGCGGATCATATTACCTTTTTCGGGATGTACTCATGACCAACAGCAGATCATTGATATATTTCAAAACCATGTGATGATGTAGAAAATTATATCCTCAATACAAATCTTGCATAGCATGTAGCATCGGTGGTTAACCATCAAGGCGATACCACAAATAATAGGATAGGCAAGAATTGGATCAGATAGAAAGCTTGATTCCCCTATGCATGTCAAGTGTCGACTGCCAATCTTCGATAAGTATGTTCTAGTCAAATATGGTACTGCCCACATTGCTGTAAATAATACGACATCGTTGAAAAGAAAGCTAACATTTTATGCTTCCCTATAAAATCATAGCAAGCCTTCTCGATGCCGCAAATAAGATGCAACTGTAGAACCATTTACATGGCATACTTGCATGCAATCATACATCCTGTGATGTCATTGAATTGCTATGTTTCATGCTAGAGGCTGGATTATTTTTAAAAGGGAGGTTTGACTTTCATCTTTTGGTGCCTTCAATTCGGCCATGATTATGGCCTTCACACGCGTGCTTTGTTTTGAGACGAGTCAAGGCTTTGTTTCCTTAGGGTTACTCTGCCTTTATTAACAGAGTCTAGAGTCATAAAGGACACCCAGGGGATAAGCCTCGTTGGACATTGGAACCAAGACAAGCTTGCAGTAACACCATGGTTGTAACATATCAAGGCCACTGGCTCTTGTAGGGTTCATTCCCTCTTACCCATCCTGCTTGTTCCAACATTTCAAGTTCAACTCCAATTATGCTTTGAGATAACTAGAAAAAGAAAAAGAACACTCTAACCAACAGGAGCCCACAAAAAGGTTCAACAGACAAGCTTAGGGCCCTGTTGATTATGCATACAAAGTGCATTTCAGAAATCATGATCCAAACTACTATCCTCAAGTTCCAACTCAACCTCCTTGCTAGTTCCTTATCCCTGTACACATCTCAGTTCTCAGTATTCCTCTATCCACCTTTATAGGTTGGCAGAAGAGTCAGAGCTGTTATGATTTGATGGAAACTATTTATCAATGTCTTTGCCAACAAATAGCTATAACACTCATCTGGTCCCCACCCAGCACCTCTTACACCAATTCCAATTCACTAAGGTCATAAGCCACCTTGTATCAGCAAAGATTATCATTATCTCCACTAGTGATGAAAATACACTGCACATTTCCTAGCATGAAATACTGTCCATTAGTTACCGGAGGTTAGATATCAGAGGAATCTTAGAACAATTTGCATTAGCTCACAAAAGAAGACCAACCAATTAATCGTGAGACATAAAAGAAATCCCATCTGGAAAAACGCTCAGGAAGTCGAGACCCGCTACCCAAAAAGAAACTCATTACAAGGAGCTACATAGATTGTAGAGCTTACCTCAACGGTAAGATGATATGGGTAAAAGGCGTCCGAGTCCAATGAGTGGTCAGTACAGCAATGCCTGTGCAGTTATATGGTTGGTACCACCATTGTAATAAGGTCAAATGCTTTACAGCCCCTTTAATTATGGGTGTTCAAGATATATCTCATAAACATCAAAAGACTAAAGGTGAACAAAGGATCATTTCATTCACTAAAAAAGAAGGTGCATGTAGTTTCCTTGACAAAACACCTTACATGCATATTCCAATCAAGGTAGGGAGCCAACAATACCTTTGTTTGCGGTTTTAATGAGCCAACAGATAAGATGGGTCACCATATACAAAAGCTACAGCTATAAGCCTGTAGATTTTCGTTTTGTGGATTTCTTGACACCACCAGATTGCTTCGATCCTACCTCGGAAGGATAGGAAGGCATTGAAAAATAGCTCTGATAGTCTCTGCTCTTATCTCCCGACTTGCCTAAACTCGACCGATCCATGAAAGGATTCCAGGAGGCTTCTGGGCCTGTAAAAAACCAGGGCCTTGTGGGTGCATGTGAACCTTTTCCACTGCTTGATTTGCTTGAATTGAAATCTTTGTAATAGAAGGGATCGAACATTGGAAATGGTAAGCTAGCCATGCTTTCATAAACAAGCCATTCTGAAGGTTGCCCTGTCCTAAATGGTGGCATAAATACATTGCCAAGCATCCCAGGGGAAGCAATTGGAGGGACCATTGGAGCGGCCATAGCAGATGCCATTGGAGTACCACTTTCTTTCGGCTCTGCTTTCTTATTCGATTTATTGGGGGGAGCAGGCAAAAGATCCGGTGTGGGAAACTTCTTAACTGGGCTTGTTTCAGGACCATCATCATTTAACTTTGACTTGCCACGCTCTAAATACGCAATAACTTCTTTCCTTGACCGAAATCTGCGGTGCGAAATTGGATCAACATAGTACTACAAAAGCAACCAGAGGTAAGTTTCAGCTGTTATACTTGATTGATTGTACTTGTTGTGATACATAATGCAATTCAACTCTAGCAACGTAGGGTTATCCACTAAGGAATGCCCAGGCCCCACACACATAAAAGAACCAAATAGCTCATATGGAATTTGGTAAAAAAGCAGGAAAGTGGTCATGTAAGATGGTGACTGCCAGCAACAGCGCAGTGCCACAAACTTCCCATACGAGATTCCAAAAGCATTGTAGCAACAGTGGTCTAGCTAAAACTTATGCTGAACTCAAGTCATTTCACCGTATTCCATGAATACCAAACACTAATTTGTGTTGAAAAAACCACAGGACATATACTTGCCTTGTCTTTAGAACCAGCACTGTTACCACTGCCTCGAGTCTTCAGCTCTGTAACCCAGCCCTCAGGAAGCCAATCAGGTGAAGTGATTACTTCTACTGCCCGAGGAAAAGACAGGCTCTTATTTGCTGTCTTCGCAGCATTTGCAGGCGGTGTCCACTTGGTGATGGGCAGTTTGACCTCTGTTTGATCTGTGTTCGTGGGTGCAAGCAAACTCTCAGCAGCACATTCATTGTCCTTTGACAAAGGGGTACTGGTGGTATTTGCTGCTGTAGAGGCTACATGGACATCTGTTGATAAAGAGTCAACTTGGGGATTGCTCCCCTGTGGAGACGAACACGCTGCTGGATCTCCACCTGCAAGGTCTTGAGAAAGAACTGTTGTCGGTTGCTCATCACTCTGCAGCTGACGCACAATGCCATCCACCACTTTGTCCAAATGCACAGACTTTTCCATCTCTGTGTCACCACTAAGGTGGCCAACCTCCTTGTCCCGCTGGAGGAGAAGCCTGCCTCTGTTATCTTCCTCTTGATATTGTTGCACAATCTCCCCTCTCTTACCTCCTTCATTTGGCTTTGGCTGTACATCCCATTGTTTCTTCTCTTCTTGTTGGGTTTGATGCACTAGAGGTCCTTCCACTCCTGATATGTTGCCTCCTAAGGACCTCGTGCACATAACAGGGCTCTGTTCTCTCTCAGAGCCCATTGGACAAGGTGCACCATTTGGTAGGCAAAGGCCAGAAGAGGCTGAAACCCCTTCATGTGTTGCGCTTCTTGAGGGCATGTCTTGCGCGATAGTCTTATGTTTGAATGACCAGTCACAGACGGTCTTCTTGATTTCTTCAAGTAGTTCCCTCAAGGCATCCTCACTTGAAAAAGCACCCTTGTCACTGGAAGCAAGAGCATCAGAAGACTTCTCGCGGCCCGTGAGACCAGAGTGCATCTGAGAGTACCAATGTTGCACATCAAGATGCTGTGCGATGTTGCTAGCAGATGCCTGATATTGGGTAGGTCCAAGATTGCTTAATGATGCATTACCTTTATAGAAAATGTTAGTCTGGCCATCCTGTTGGTTCTTGTTAATAGCAGGAGCAATTCCCATGGACAAAGAGGTCCTCACATCCAGGACCTCAGGTCTGGAATTTTTCGCATTTAATGCAGTGTACCTGCTTAGTATGTCCTCTGCAGAGCGTCCTGTGTTCTGCAAGAGCTTGCCCAAATCCTCCAAAGCAATCTGGTAGGCTGGACTGGCATGAAGACCTGTTATTCTTGAGCTAGACATCATAATTCACTGCATCAGAAAAGACCAGACAAAGCGATCACTTTCAACTGCTATTTGCTCCTCAGAAAAGAAAACAAAAAACTAATTGCTGGTTTCATTGAGTGATTGCAAATTGCATGCAGAAAAATCTCAATTTGTCGAAAAACCAAACCGTTTCTTAGGTTTCCCAGCTTAAAAGAGGCAGCTTTCTCAGCTGCTGACCTTATCGACAATACAATTGGCCATGGTTTTTTCCCATATGCGTGCTGCAGGCCTTACGAGAAGAACCCTACACCCCCATTTCTCTCTCCATTTAGAGGAATCAAAGTTAAACATACAACAGATGGCGAACAGAGGTGCAAAGAGCAAAATGGGTGCCAACCTTTGAGTCAGGAAATGAAACTCCGTCGCGCAGCGATGGGCGGGCGTACTAGTAGTGAGCTTAATTAGCTTAGTTGTGGCAGTGCACAGATCTGGAGCGCCTAGTTCGAGGTTTTGAAGAGAAGCATACGGGTTCGAATGAAATGCGAGCTTGGATGTGGAAAACCTGCGAGCTGCGCATTTGATCTGCGATTTTGTTCTTTGAGCAAAACACAGTAGGTATGAACCCAAACCGGCCACCCGCATTTGATTTCATCCTTTCCGAGAGAGTGGGCTTTTTTCTCGATGAATCAATTATCAAATCCATGGGAACTGAGGATAGAAGAGAGGCACACGGTGAACAGAGTTGGCGTGAGTTGCTTGCTAATTTGCAACATGTCTAGAACGCCCTTACTGGCATATCTGCTTCTTTGTGGAGATGGTACCTCCCACTATGAAGCATAGCTTAGATGGGAAAGTCTCGCCATCAAAATCGTGTATCTCAAGGCTTCAGGCTCATTTGTTGGATGTTATGCTTGATACAGTGCAATTGACAACAATTTGTGGCATTCTTGTGGTTGTTTTCTTCAAGAGGCTTCTTCAAATGCTGACATGATAAGAGTCTTTGTAAACACTAATATGATTGTGAAGTCCCATTTGATTGTTTGTCGCTTCCTCATTGGTTTTGGGCTTCATGGAAAAATACCCTCAAAATCGGATTGTTCTACTTGGTAGAGTCGAAATAAGCTTAGTTTTTTTACCGTTCATACTACATAGTATCTACCTAAATATGTCTACCTTGTTGTCTTTGTGCATAACAATTCGATGTCTGGATTACTTTTAAAGGCTCCTCTAGTTACTCCAGAGGTTTGGTTTGTCTACATCTTTAAAATGCAGTTTCCGAGATCTAGCTCTTTGTTATCAAAATCGTGTTTGGCTATAATTTTTTGGTCTTCCCTCTTGGTTATGGTCATCCATTAAAGATTTGGTGCCGTATTTGGCTCAAGTATTTTCTTTCCCAATTAATTATAGTTGGGGAGAAGCGTTTGATACTAAGTGCATCCAAATTTCCTCCTTGTCTTCTGTAGGGTTTGATTTCCATTTATTATATGGAACTTGCTTTTGTAGCTTGTTCACATTGCAATAAGTTTTGATTTTTTTCTTGAAACAACTAATAATTTAAAGTTGCTAGGGCTTCTTCTCCACATGTTGAGCCTACAGTCACTCCTATTTGTGGATTTTCCTCGCTCTACATGTAATTGGATGTTGGATTTGATTAATGCACCTCAATTTAATTCTAATTTGACTACTTGCATGGATGTGAAAATTGTCAAAGGTAGATGGCCATCTTTCGCCCCTCATAAGACTACTTTGTTTATATACTCCCATTAAGCCTCTTCTAGCATCGAACTCTACCAAGAAAGAACTTAGGCTATTGATCATTTTGAAGACATGTTGATGATAAATAGTTTAGAAAAAAAGGATCCACGCTAGAGATGGATTGACCATTGGTTTGTTTTTGGATTTTCAAACAAATTTGGAATCTATTGTGGTTGAGATGTTGGATTTGTTGCGTCTTAGGCTTTGTAAAGAGTCTTTTGCTAAGAAAGGCCTCTATTAAGTTGGTTCCTAAGTTGCTTGCTTGCTTGCATGCAAATGAAAGATTGGATATTTATTTCTATGTTGACTCTGTTGTACACTGTTTTGGCTAAGAGTAATGCTCTCAAGTTATCAATGGTCAAAGAGAAGTTATCTCTCCTATTCAACACGGGTTTACCATGCTATCAAAAGGGAAGCCAAAAACCTCCTCTAAGCTTAAAATGCACACATGCTCCTCACACCTCTCATCATCTCTCTCTCTCTCTCTCTCTCTCTCAAAGGTATAACAGTCAAGATCGTGACATCTTCTTGCTACACACACATGTAGATGTAGACATGGAAGTGTAAGAGAGTATAAGAGGTGTAAGAGAAGGAGATGATGATGAGATTGCATACATAGAGAATAGGTTAGAGTAGGAGATACGAGAATCACACAACTATTGGCCTAAGTTTAGCCCCCAAGTGCATGGCACACTCGACATCTTGGGGATTTGATACTTATCGAAACATTAGTATAGTGCCAGAAATTACGTAAAGTTGCATGGCCAACCATAAGAGATGGTTTCCACTTATTGAAAGATTCTCCAACCTAGTATGTACAAAATGAGCCAAGATGACTATCTTGTTGAATGAAAATAAAATAACTAATGAACACTAAGCCATATGGATTGACTATCGAATTGAAGTAATCAACTCTACATCCACCTTCTCAACTTCTTGAATTCCAATGTACAAAAATATAAGTGTCACAATTATTTAACCAATAATTTATCAAGAAGATAACAAAGTACTTAACCATTACAAAGCTCAACTATCCCCTCCACATGATAATGCTAATCACATATCAAAGGCGTATTTATTATGGGTAATATTTTAATGTAATGTTGGGATTGGATATGATTCTAGTATTTGATCGAATCTTTTTCTTTGCATTTGGATTGAAGTACATGATCGAGTCTCCTAGTCTTTCACTCTTGCTTGATTTTGAATTTTGTAAATATATGGAAAATCTAGTGAACCGATTATTATCAAGTGATGCTAAATTTTTTGTTTGAGAGTTTCCTTTGTATCGATTATTTTCCCTTTGGGCCTGTCAAGACAAGGGTAGAACTAGGAGGGCACCATTGGCTAAGCATGAGCAGTTCATGGGTCTCCTAAACATAGGATAGGCCTATAAGAGGAGTATGGTTGAGTGGAGTATAGCATTGTAACATTTAATGGCCTAGTAGCTTGTGTGTAGCGGAAAATAGCATAGACATAGTGAGCATTTCATCAGAATAGATTCCTAATGAGCATAGCAAGAGTGATTGGATAGAGAGAGCAACAAAAAGCATAACACCTAGTTAGATAGGCATGAACAATACTTCAAAAGAGAGAGAAATTAAGCTATTGACAACAATTGAGGACAGGATTTACATGGAGCTGGCGGTCCCCCTCCAAAAGGCTTTGTATTATAGGTTTCCCCCATCAAGGGAGACATTTTACAATACAATACTTTGTGTTCCTTCAATATCTTGTTGGTGCAATGAAGATGGAAGCTTCAAGCACCATGCACACACTTATAAAACACAACATCAATTCCCTCACGGTCTCAGACCCAAGATCTCACACACCTTCGAAGATGGTGAGAGCTAGCGGGGTATGAGAGTAGATTGAGAGGAAGAAGGAGTAGTCTTATGAGAAAGAAATATATCTCCTCACATAATCACTCATAATAGCTCAGCATAGCTTAGTAATTAGCATGGTAGAGGAGATGAGCATGCATTGGAGCTTGGCTCTTGGTTGGATTTGCATCACAAAGCCAAGAGTTGTTGGTGTAGGCCTCCCTTCTCACAAGCTTGGCGTAGGTGATGAGCTTTCCATTAAAGCTTGAGAAGAGAGAGAGTCTTCTTTGCTTCACACATGAGATTGTGTGTGTGTGTGTGTGTGATAATGCCTTGACAAAAATCAGCCCCCTCTCTCTCTTGGTCGACCCCTCATGCTTTTTACTCATGATGACACCCCATTGGACCTTGCAAAGCCTAGCCAATGATAATTAAGAAGCATAAGTGATAGCCTTGTGACATGTGTCCCCTTTCCCCTTTTGTGAGCTTTACGTAATTAATTAATGCAATTAAACTCTCATTGGACCCCTTAGTCTCGTGGCCAATAGGAATCAGGCAAGCCATTGGGCTGCTGAATGCTCACATTGTACCCCTTGGGAGACTGGCCAATAGTCTTCTAGAGAGCTTTATTCTTATTGGTTCTTTTATTAAGTGTTTTTAAATGAATTAAACTAGATTTACTCCAGCCTAATTTTCATTGGTCCACCTCTATGGCCATCCAATAGGATTTGAACGCACCTTGTGGGCAATTGGGCTAGGGAGATGACATGTGTCCACTATGCCCTTTGTGTAAAGGGGCTTGCATGAGTGTGTGTGTGTGTGTGTGTGTTTCTCTCTCATCCCCTACTAAAAGGGCTCGCCCCCTCCTATGTAGGAGTCTTAAGACTTTTATGTACACTTACCAAGCATCCAATTTCCCTAAGGTTTGACCATTGGACACAACCTTTGAATTTTGGAACCTTAGCATTTTGGAAGTCTTAATGGGCTGAACCTTAGGGTCTTTGAAGCGCATTGTTGCACATTGCTCTTTTGCAAATGGCCCCCCCTTTGGATCCCTATTTGCCCTCCTTTGGATCCCTATTGTGGCCGGTCTGCCAGCTTAACCAATATTCTAGCTTTTTCTCCCCTGGTACTTCCCCATATTAAATGATCAGTTTAACATGAGAAAATCAATTAGGAGAATTAGATATTAGTTATTATGTATTACCTCTCTCTTGAAATCATAGTCGTCCTCGACTATGGGGTAGAGAAGATAAAGCGTATTGATTAGTCCTTTTTCTAGCGGGTAGAGGATCCCTATCTTACCCTACGACATCATTCCAGAATGGATGACTAATCCATTTGGCGCTTGAGAGCCTAAGGCTGCCGCAAGCATGTTTGCGCATTAGTCCTGTCAATCTTCCATAGTAGAGTGACAAGCTCTACTTGGTGTTTGGAAGAAGTCGTCTCTGCAAACTTGATTCTAAGCATGCATACTAAACATTTGTGCACAATAAAGAAAAAGAGAGTCTTATAAGACAAAAACTTTGTTCATTTTAAACATTTGTACATTTCATTACTCTAGGGAAGCATTGTAAGCATTAACAAGGTTTAGGTTATCCTTTAATTATATGCCTTGCATCCATCTAGCATCTTCAAAAGATTAATTCTTAAACTTAATAAGATAAGGTCGGATAGTCTTACCGCCGCTTAATACCTTGTCTTCATGTCGGAGAATGGACTAGGGTTGTAGCACCTCTTCTTGGTCCTCGATCTCCGGTGGGTCTTCAATATTTGGTTCTTGAGGTGGCTCTCCTTGGAAGGCTTTAGTAGGCTCACACACAATGATTGGCAACTTGAGTTGACAGGCCATCTCATTGATTGGTCTAAGAATCTGGAAGGGACCATAGTACCTTTTTGCTAACTTAACATAGTAATTTTTGGTGTCTCGTAGGATTCTTGCCCGTCGTGTGCCTTAATCGAGCCTTGGGAAATTTTAGCAAGACCCAATCGTTTTTTTAAAGGCTTGGGCTCTTCTGTACTTATCAAACAGCAGCCTTTTGCCTTTGTTGCGAGATAGAGATAGCATCCTTAAACTTTTGGAAAGATTCTTGTAGGTCTCGGCTATACTCATCTGCAGCAAAGATCTTCTCGTGTACTTTAAGTAGCAGGGGACTTTTTGGATCTTCTCTCAACTATACTCATCTGCAGCGAAGATCTTCTCGTGTACTTTAAGTAGCAGGGGACTTTTGGATCTTCTCTCAACTACCTCAAAAGGTGCTTTTCCCGTGGAAGTACGTACAGTGTTACTGTGGGCATACTCCACTAAGGGTAAGTACTTCTCCCATTGGGACCTTTGATCTACTTCCGTTACGTAGGCTTTTAGTAGATCAAGAATTGTTAGGTTAGCTATTTCACTTTGGCCATCCGTTTGCAAGTGATAGGTCGAAGAGAAGTTTAGCCTTGTCCCTAAATTCTCAAAGAGACCCTTCCAAAAATTACTGGTCGTTCTAAGATCTCTATCCGACATTATGGACATCGGCAAGCCATGGTACTTGAAGATTTGTGAAATGAAGAGGGTTGCCATTTGATGGGCTTTCATAGTCTTTTTGACAAGTATAAAATGAGCTTGTTTACTGAACCTGTCTACTATCATCCATATTCCCATATTTACTGAACTCTTTGGTGTCTATGTACATATCTTTTTCCCCGAACCTAAAGTAGATTTTCCTTTTGGGGAATTTAACATTGGCAGCCATGCGATCAAACCATGGTGCCCCTAGGATTACATCCTCATGCTTGAGAGGAGAGATAAAGAAGTCCTCTTTGTCCACATAGCTTTGGACATGGAGCCTCAATTTCCCAATTAAGGGAGTGACTGAAGCTCCTTGCCCCTAGAAAGCACCATCAGCGGGTAGGATCTCCCATCTCAAAGGCTTGGATGCCTAGCTTGGTGGCCAACTTTGTGGATATGTAATTATGAGTAGAACCAGGGTCAAAGAGAATAAAAGCATCATGTTCTCTTACCTTTCCCCAAGCATGGCATAGAGGAGATCCTTTGTGGTGAGCTTCCTCTTCTTGGATTTCGACCAAGGTAGCTCTAGGAGGCTCATGGCGGGTGTTCTTTTGGTGGTAAGCTCGGTACACATGCCCTTGCTCGCCGCATTTGAAACAACGGTTATCTTTATGATAACACTCAAGCTCTTTAGGAGAGAGTTTGTTTTTGCCTTTGTAAACTCCCTTCTCCTTAGCTTTGTTATTATTGGAATTGTCCTTCCCCTTAGGCTCATTGGAACCCTTGTTCCATGGGCTTAAGATTTCTCTTAGCCCATGTTTGGAAATTGATTCGTGAAGCCACCATGGTATGGTGTATGACCGCAAATATGGTGCGTGGCCTTTGGGAGTTGACATACTCCGCCATATCTTCAGTTAAGCCCGCACAAAATTGTTGTTTTTGCTCTCCAAAATCCATCTTTTTGAAGACAGTGTCTTTGAGATGTAAAACTTATCTACATATTTGTGGATGGATTTGTAGGGAGAGAGCTTCAAGCTTCGCCATTCGGTGAGTACTTTGTCTTTGGCATCGGTGGTCAAAAACTGCTTCATGATGGAAGCTCTTAAAGCTTTCCATGTTTGTGTAGCTTCACCGTTTGCCCGTAAGCTAGACCACCATTGCTTGGTGGACTTTTGAAAATGCATAGCTACATGGCATAGCTTAGTGGAATCCATGAAGCCCTCATCTCTAAACGTCACATCAAATTGTTGGATGAAAGCCAAGACTTTATCCGTAACACCAAAGGTGCCATCGTAGGTAAGGAAAGAGAAGTTCTTTCCTCCCTCTTTGAACTTCTTGATCTTGGACGATCTCTTCCACGCGGCATAAGATTTCCTATGGCCTCTTTTTTTTGATGGTTCAAAAGTTGCACCATCGATTTCTTCAGAAGATGAAGAATTTGAGGAAGACGGAGAAGAGGGTGACCTCTTTCTTGCCTTTTTCTTGCCTTGGTCCTCATTGTCTGCACCATCACTTTCTTCATAAGAGGAAGAGGATGAAGAAGATGGAGAAGAGGGTGACCTCTTTCTTGCCTTTTTCTTCTCTTGTTTTCTGTCATCCCTCTTTGATTTATGGTGTGGAGGAATGTGCGTTTGTCTTCTCCGTTTAGGAGGTGATGGAGAGAGTTTTTCCCGCCATCTTCGTGGAGCCATCTCCACCGAGGTGGTAGGAGACTCACTTCTTTCTTGTTCTTTTGGTGGGGGCTCTTGAGTTCTTTTTTGGGAAGGAGATGCGTCGTCAAGTAGTAGATTTTTGAGCCGTTCATACAGATCCTCTTCTTCTTCCCAAATCGGAGAGAGGCCTCTTTTGGAAGTCTCACAATGAGGCTTCCTAGGTACTCTCTCATCATGGTGGGGAGTTGGGAGAATCCCATGAGCACGTAGCTGCCGTTGCACTTCACTTTGGAGGGATGGATTGCCCATGGCTTGTTGAAGCCTAGAAACAAGGTAGTTAACAAGCATAGGGGCATCATTGGTAGCCTGCTCATTAGCAAAATCAAAGCTATCAACATTAATTTCACTCTCTTTACTATTGTCAGCCATTCTAACAATTTTTAAGGTGTAATATTTTTAGGTGTACTTTGGCACTTCAAACCCTAGTTGTTGCTCCTCTTTATCCCTTTAGAAAAGCACTCAAGCTCCTGTGCCCGTGGCTCGAGTATCATTAATTGCAAGGAATTGTAGAGAGGGTCTTTCAACACCAAAACAATACCGTCTCCTGTCAACCTTCTAATAGTTCAATAGTGGTTAAGCCGTAGGCAAGCCTTGTAGGACTCCACTATTAAGACCATAGCTCTCGACGGTGATGCCCGTTATTTGCACTAAGGCAGGCACACTGCAAGGCTGAAAAATCCCTATTCTACTTACTCAATTGCAATTAATAATACCCACCATTGATAGCTAGCTTGAGCACCTCCCTTCTTAAGCAAGAAAAGAGAAAGCTTGTGCTCTGATACCAATGTACCATTTAATGGCCTAGTAACTTGTGTGTAGTGGAAAATAGCATAGACATAGTGAGCATTTCATTAGAATAGATTCCTAATGAGCATAGCAAGAGTGCTTGGATAGAGAGAGGCAACAAAAAGCATAATACCTAGTTAGATAGGCATGAACAATACTTCAAAAGAGAGACAAATTAAGCTATTGACAACAGTTGAGGACAAGATTTACATGAAGCCGGTCCCCTCTCCAAAAGGCTTTGTATTATAGGTTTCTCCCATCAAGAGAGACATTTTACAATACAATACTTTGTGTTCCTTCAATATCTTGCTGGTGCAATGAAGATGGAAGCTTCAAGCACCGTGCACACACTTAT
Organism: Adiantum capillus-veneris; assembly: GCF_014529385.1. NCBI lineage: Eukaryota > Viridiplantae > Streptophyta > Polypodiopsida > Polypodiales > Pteridaceae > Adiantum > Adiantum capillus-veneris. Next base: position 26,823,455 of record NC_140955.1, on the reverse strand, counting down.
AAAACACAACATCAATTCCCCCACGGTCTCAGACCCAAGACCTCACACACCTTCGAAGATGGTGAGAGTTAGCGGGGTATGAGAGTAGATTGAGAGGAAGAAGGAGTAGTCTTACGAGAAAGAAGCATATCTCCTCATAATAGCTCAGCATAGCTTAGTAATTAGTATGGTAGAGGAGATGAGAATGCATTGGAGCTTGGCTCTTGGTTGGATTTGCATCACAAAGCCAAGAGTTGTTGGTGTAGGCCTCCCTTCTCACAAGCTTGGCGTAGGTGATGAGCTTTCTATTAAAGCTTGAGAAGGAGAGAGAGTCTTTTTTGCTTCACACATGATATTGTGTGAGTGTGTGTGTGATAATGCCTTGACAAAAATCAGCCCCCTCTCTCTCTTGGTCGACCCCTCATGCTTTTTACTCATGCTGACACCCCATTGGACCCTGCAAAGCCTAGCCAATGATAATTAAGAAGCATAAGTGATAGCCTTGTGACATGTGTCTCCGTTTACCCTTTTGTGAGAGCTTTAGGTAATTAATTGATGCAATTAAACTCTCATTGGACCCCTTAGTCTTTTGGCCAATAGGAGTCAGGCAAGCCATTGGGCTGTTGAATACTCACATTGGACCCATTGGGAGACTAGCGTATAGACTTCTAGAGAGCTTAATTCTTATTGGTTCTTTTATTAAGTGTTTTTAAATGAATGAAACTAGATTTACTCTAGACTAATTCTCATTGGTCCACCTCTATGGACATCCAATAGGATGTGAATGCACCTTGTGGGCAATCGGGCTAGGGAGACGACATGTGTCCACTATGCCCTTTGTGTAAAGGGGCTTGCATGAGTGTGTGTGTGTGTGTGTGTGTGTGTGTGTGTGTGTTTGTGTGTGTGTTTCTGTCTCATCCCCTACTAAAAGGGCTTGCCCCCTCCTATGTAGGAATCTTGAAGACTTTTGTGTACACTTACCAAGCATCCAATTTCCCTAAGGTTTGATCATTGGACACAATCTTTGAATTTTGGAACCTTAGCATTTTGGAAGTCTTAATGGGCTGAACCTTAGGGTCTTTGAAGCCCATTGTTACACATTGCTCTTTTGTAGACGGCCCCCCCTTTGGATCCCTATTTTCCCTCCTTTGGATTCCTACTGTGGCCGGTCTACCAGCTTAACCAATATTCTAGGTTTTTCTCCCCTGGTACTTCCCCATATTAAATGATCAGTTTAACATGAGAAAATCAATTAAGAGAATTAGATATTAGTTATTATGATAGCATGCTCATATCTTGGTCCTCACACTGGTATCATAGCAGGGGAGTGTCAAAGTCGACGATGCGGAAGCATAGACACACACACACACACACACACACACACACACACACACACACACACACACACACACACACACACACACACACACACACACACACAGAGAGAGAGAGAGAGAGAGAGAGAGAGAGAGAGAGAGAGAGAGAGAGAGAGAGAGACCAACCAACCTTGGCAATGAATAACTGATATTAATAGTTTGGGGGCTGAAGGTTGCTTATATAGAAACCTCCGTAAATTTCACTACCCAAACTTTGACAAATGAGTAAAATAAATACCTAAAAGCCAAACTAAATAATGGGATCACATTGGGTAGTACACTTGAGATGCCAAAAATCTAATAGGGAGGTCATGGAGATCTTGCATGAGATTTTGCATGAGCTCTCTCTCTCTCTCTCTCTCTCTCTCTCTCTCTCTCACACACACACACACACACACACACACACACACACACACACACCTTCCTTGGCGGGTAAGGGAAGTCTGCAGCGGTGTACGAGCGGGCTCTACCACACACAAGGAGGTGGGGACGAGGTTTCAAGATCAGTGGCGTCCATGGCATGGAATCACATCGCCCAAGCATGGTGAGTATTTTTTGTTTCATAAGCAGCTCCATTAGGAGCTTGTAGCAAGCGTTATGTTTTTTCTTCCCTTCCATGTGCTACTGAGAGTAGGGAAGCCATAGCTTTCACCTTTATTTCACATGGTTTGGGCACCCCTTGGGGATATTGAGTAGCCAAGAGGCCACAACCCTTTCAAGAGGCCACTTCCACTAGCAAGAAGAAGTTCGGATTTGACTCGCAAATCTTATTGGCAAGCTAGCCAAAAATCAAAAGGAGATGCTTTTGAAAAACATAAGTATTGAAATTCAAACGATTAGCAATTTTTGCAAAAAATTACAACTGAGATGTGCTTGCCTATTGGTGACGTTGATCAAATTAGAGAAACAATATCACTTTCATATTCGTCAAACTTTGTTAACTCTGTGTTGAGAATTTTTTAGAACATTTTTGGTTGCATGCATGGCCATGCATTACATGCTTCCACTACCAAGTCTTGATTAAGATTTGTTTTAAGATTTTCCATTGACAGCCATCAAATGTGCTACAAGTTTTTTCCAAGGCTTTTGCTTGGTCAAAATTTCCTTCTCAAGGCAAGGGCTTCTAAATTTTTTAGCGGCACTGCTTGTTCGAGCATCCTCTTACGATGCTAAGTTTCATCAATAATCTCATGGAGCATAATTTCTTACAACATTTACATCATGTCATCAGACCATGATTCTCCACATGATCATAGGTTCAATCTCAACGATACTCTACAATCAGGTCGAATGCGGCCATGTCGGACATAGTAGAGAACAATAGTTTTCCATTTGAGCGCAACTTAGCTACTATGAAAGATTTAAACATACTCTTACAATGATCTCAATAGTAGATTGAGATGAGTTTGGTTGCCATAAATACAAACTTAACTACACTCAAGGAATTAAATAAACATTTCATGGTGCAAATGGCCAAGGAGCATTCATGGATTCTAGGGGTAGAATCTCTCTATACAAAGTTTGATAACCCAAAAACTGCATCATGGATGAATGACTTGGAGCCCCTGATCTACAAAGTTGAAGGTCGGGAAAGAAACAAAGACACAATCAATATATTTTTGTATAAATGGACCAATATTCAAAGTCTACAATCAACACGAGATGCTACACATCCTCGAGAGGTGCATCTAACTTTGTAAAGCAAGGCATATCAGTGGTGGATGGCTATTCCAACAACACAAAAACCCAAGACATTGGGTGAATCAACATATCTTTTAGAAAGAGTTTTTGTCGAGCAATGAAGCAGATTAGAATTGGAAGGCATGGGACAACTGTTACATGCACAATTCCTCTATAACAAGTTACATCTCTGAGTATTGTGAGACTATTCTTGAGCTTGATAGGTTATACAAGTCCCTACAGAAGCTTTGGTATATAATGCGAATGAGAAAGGGGTGCAACACACACAACTAATCTCAGATATGTAGTCTATCTCCTTGGAGGGATATGCTCTCTAGAGATTCCTACTGACTTTGCATGAGCAAAGAGAGAAAATTTGTGCTTCTGTTGTTTTTTCTAAATTCACATACCATATGAGATTGCTCTCTACTCCGAGAAACAAAGCAAGATGACATTGGAGCCCATATCATCCAACAGAATCTCCATAGTTATGAGATATTCCTCAAGTTGGGTAGTTTACCGGTTTAGTTTTGGTTATCAACTGTAAACAAAATAAATGCTAATTATTTGTAAAGTTTGGCTAGGTAAATTTTATTGAATGCACCTCTTTGGAGCATATGCAATCATTATTTTACACTAAGAGTGTGCAATAGATGTCACTAAGTGTGTGTAGTAGAAGTGTTTTAAGTTCATTATTTATCATCACTATTACTTTTTTAGAATAGTATGCTACTTCCATGGCTACAAGCAAGTACAAACTATGTTGCTAATTTTCAATTTTTTGGTTAGCATTAATCTTTTAGAATACTTAGAGTGTGTCATTTGATAATAGCTTGGTCATATTTCATGTCGTCTTTTGCTATTTAAACTAGAGGCAATGTGCAGTAGTACGAGTGAGCTACTATACTACCTTGGGAGATGTAAAAACACAGGTCCCTCTTCACTCTATCAAGACACTATGAGTGTCATTTATAAAGCCAGCCTTGATCATATCTAGGATCATGTTTGGCTACTCAAGTTCAAAGCAGAGAGATGTAGGTGCAGTTTTAAGCAAAGAAATGTAGGTGCAGTTTTGATGCACCCATGATTGGGCACACTGCAACATCCATTAGATTGTGGAGTTAAGAAGTTTTAGAGATCTCACTACGTTAAGCATAGATACTCCACAGAAGGCTCTTCTTCTTTTACAAAGAACAACATTAGTTTTGGGATTTACTCTACATGTGGAGGGTGAATGTCCCATGGACTTACACATAGGGTGCCAACCTTTTGTCAAGTGTCACAACAAGTCATCATTGATTGATTTGCATTCATAAAAAGCATTCCAGTTTCCAGAAGGAATTTCTTGAGAATACTGAGCAATCACTTTTGCTCTATTAGAGCATCTCGCTTGAGATAGGCTCTAATTTTGTTACCATATACATGTGGTTGTGATGTGTGTGAACACACTTAGGATCACCGGGGCATTTTTCCTCTCACTAGGAGGTTTTTCCCCCATGCATTGTATATACACCCATCATTCTACGGCTATCTATCTTTCTATTGCACACTAAGTTATACACTCTCTGTTGTGTGCCTTGAGCTTCCTTCATCTTCTCCAAGCTGTGTGTGTTTTTCGCAACCCTAATTCCAACATTTGGTATCAGAGCAGGTTGCGTCCTCCCGGGCTTATTTGCCAGCAGCTCCAGCACACGCCTGGTCACTTTCTCCGATTTCTATGAGCTTTGGCGAGCGTTCACAGGTCGACAAATATTTTGGGAATACTCAAAGAGATTAGTTTGCTCAGATTTTTGATTCGGGCTCATTTTGGCCTCCGTTTCCACTACAGGCAGTATTGCATAGGCTATTTCGTCATTTTGTGCAGAATTTTTGTGAGTGCCGTTTTCTACATAACAGGTCCCTTACAGTATTCTATGGTTTGTGTTATATAGCACGTGTTGTTCCCGCTTCGTTTCTCCTCTTTTCACGCAGTTTTCACATCAGGTGCAGGCATTCGTCATGGCCGACAACAACACAGATGTGTTCAAGATGTTTTTTGTTGAGGACAAATTGGATGGGAACAATTACCCTATGTGGGATTACATGATGCAACATATTCTTGTGTTAAAGGGTGTGTGGAATATTGTGCAGGGCATTGATGTACGTCCTGGTTCTGAGGATGTAGGCGATGTTGAGGATGTTGCAGGTCTTACTGCAAGGATTACTGCTGTTAGAGTTGTTTTGCCTTTGGCCGAACAAGCTCATTGGGATGTAAAAGATGTGCAGGCTCATGCATTGATTGCGTTGTCTGTGAAGCGCACTATTAATCCTCACATTTGTTCAGCAAAATCTGCAAAACAAGCTTGGGATATTCTGGCTGGTCTTTATGCAAGTCGCAATGAGGCAAAAATTGCATTTCGTGTAAGAGCTGGAGTCGAAGATTATGCACGGGGAAGATGATATGGACACTTTCCTTGCTGGTGTTAAGGATATCAATGAGAAACTTATATTTGCAGGTGAAGTCATTTCAGACAGTGCCCTTGTGTAGACTGTCCTTGATGCCTTGTCAGATTCTTACCATACTTTTGCTAGTACTTGGAGACTTATGACCCAAGGAAATCTAGAAGTTGTCAACTTTGATGCATTGTGCACATTGCTATTGCAAGATTTGCTTTCCAAAAAAAAAAAGGACTAGACAACGTGCAATTGTACATGCCTTTATTGTTGCTCAAAGAAAAGGTGATAACATTAATGCAATCACTTCTCATGGTTCTTCTACGAGTGGAAAATCACCTGTTTCTAATGCTTCTACTGGCAGCAATTCGTCTGGAAATTGTGGTGATAAGGGCAAAAAGAAGATGCGTTGCCATTATTGTAAAGCTAATGATCACTTGATCAAGCAGTGTCCTAAGTTGAAGGCCAAAGAGGCTAAGAAGAAAGAGGGTGGTTCCACTATGCTAGTTTCACTACAAATGCAGCTATTGTTGAGTCTTCTGTGATATTGATGTTGATGCAAAATGGGCTTTTAGTTACCTATAATCATGATGTCCATGATGCATGCATGCCAGTTGTTGCAGATTCACACGTGTGGTATTTTGACAGTGGTGCTACAAAGCACATTACCCAGACATTGTGATTTGTTCACCTCTCTTGAGTCTGTCCCTCATGGGAATTTAGTTACTTGTGCCAACAATGCCTCTTATTTGGTTCAGGGAGTTGGAAAGATTGTGCTTACTGCTGCAAATGGCAGTTCTCTTACACTTGTTGATGCACTTTATGTACCTAGGATCAAGAAGAATCTTTTGTCTGTATCTGCATTTACTAGACTTGGTCTTGTAGTCAAATTTGTGGATGACAGATGTATAATACATGATCTCACTTTTGGTGATGAAAATTGCATCTGGCATTTTATGTCGTGGGATGTATAAGCTCACTTTGTATGACAAGTGTGGCTAGAATTTTGCAAATGCAGTTGTGGATTCAAAGTCTATTTCAGATGCAAAACTTTGGCATGCACGTTTTGGTCATCTGACTTTTGCCAGTTTGCTGCATTTGCAGAAATATGACATGATTGCTTCTTTGTCGCCTCTTTAAGCACCTGTCAAACATGTCTGTGAAGGTTGTATCTTGGGTAAGATGCAGCGTTCTAAGTTTCCACATGATGGTTTAGTTAGGGCCACATGCAGGTTGCAACTTGTGCAGTGATGTTTGTGTGCCCATGCAAACTCCGTCCTTGGGAAATTACCTTTACTTTGTGACTTTTATTGATAATTACTCCAGGCATGCATGGGTATATCCACTTAAAGCAAAGTCCAAAGTATTTATGTGCTTCAAACAATTTTTGGCTATGGCTAAACATGTCTTGAAATGTACTATGGGCACCCTCCGCTCCGATCGAGGGGGGAGTATATGTCTCATGAATTTAATGCATTTCTGGCTAGTCGTGGGATAAAACACCAATGTACAGTGTCTTATACGCCTCAACAAAATTGTTGTTGAGAGGAAAAATAGGTCATTTATGAAAATGGCACGATGTATGGTCAAAAGTCAAGCTTTGCCGCATTCATTTTGGCTTGAGGCCATCATGTGTGCCACTTATGTACTTAGCAGGTGTCCTACGAAAGATTTGCAATCTATGACTCCATATGAAGCATGGCATGATAGAAAGCCTTCTATTGAGCACATGCGTGTTTTTGGTTGTTTGGCATATGCTTTGGTGCAACAAACACAATACAAAAAATTGGATGATAAGGCTGTCAAATCTATTTTTGTTGGTTATAGTGCTGAAAGCAAAGGTTATAGGTTGTATCATCCATAAACAAAGCGTATTCTAGTTTCACGGGATGTTGTATTTGTGGAAGATTCTGATCAACCCTTGCTGTCATGTACTAGAGACAATAATGTAAGCTCACAGGACATTTATGACACTTTGTTTCCTCTTTTCAGTGGTGAAAATTTGAATGTAAATTCCAATGAGGCAAATGTACAGCGGGCTAAAAATGAGCAAGATAGAGGTATGCCAAAATGGCTGGTGCATACATTGTGTGACAATAAATTGGATGCACCTTTGTCTAGTTGAAATCGTTCAGTCTCTCACCATGCATCTTATACATCAAATTGTTATGCTTTGCCTATATCTAGCTTATATGATGTCGAGGAATCTTTGTCTTGTAATGAAGCACAGAATTCAAAAAAATGGATGGTTGCCATGCAATCAGAATATGATGCACTTATAGAAAATGACACACAGACTTTATGTGATTTGCCTCCTGGAAAAAAGGCCATTTGTACAAAGTGGGTTTACAAGTTGAAACGCAAGCCGGATGGTGAGATTGATCACCATAAGGCTCGCCTTGTTGCAAAAGGTTATGCATAGCAAAAATGTATAGATTATGAAAGACTTTTGCTCCCAATTGTTGTATGACTACTGTGCGTTTTCTATGTGCATTGGCAGCTCATTTTGGTTGGGATATATGTCAATCTGACATTGTTACTGCTTTCTTGAATGGTGACATATATGAGGAAGTTTAAGTAACGTAGCCTCACGGTTTTGTCACACGGTATAAGAAAGTGTGCAAGTATAAGAAAGCTTTGTATGGCTTGAAGCAATCTCCTTGTGCTTGGTATGAGAAGGCTGACACTCATTTGGTCAAACGAGACTTTTGTAACAGTCCAACAAAAAGCACATTGTATGTAAAGCGTGAGGGTGATGTACTTCTCATTGTGGTTCTTTATGTGGATGCTTTGCTGATCACTCGACCAAATGAGAGACATATTGTTGAATTTAAGGCTGATTTGATGCTACTTTCAAGATGAAAGATCTAGGGATGTTGCATCATTACTTGAGTATACAGTTTAAGTAGTGTGATGGTGGTATTTCCTTGTGTCAAAAAAGTTACATAGAGACATTGCTATGTAAGTTTGTACTTAAGGATTGCAAACCTATTGCCACTCCCATGGAAACATGTTTGAAATTGAGCCTTCATGATCGTGGTGATCCTGCAGATGTCACTCTTTACCAAACTACTATTGGATGCCTCATTTATGTATGCAACACCACTGTCAAGAGGATTTTCCACTACTTGAGTGGAACTTTACATCTTGGCTTGTTTTATCCCAAGGGGGGATACCACTTTACATCTTGGCTTGTTTTGTCCCAAGGGGGGATCATTGCTGCCAGACTTACATGCTTTTTTGGACTCAAATTGGGCTGGTTGTTTTGACACGAGAGTGTCCACAAGTGGTTTTTGTTTCATGCTTGGCAGTTCATGTATATCATGGTTGAGCAAGAAGCAACCTAATGTGGCTACTTCTAATTGTGAGACTGAGTACAGGGCAGTATTCACAACTATGGTTGAGTGTGTATGGATCAAACGTCTTATGGCTGATTTGGGTGTTGGACAAGACACTACCAACACTATCTACACTGACAGTCAGAGTGCATTGGTAGTTGCAAGGAACCTAGTTTTTCATGCTCGCACAAAGCACATTGAGGTGCATTACCACTATGTCAGGGAGAGGCTCTCAGCAAGAGAGATCAGCTTGGCTTATGTGCCAACACACGACAACCTTGTAGACCTTTTCACAAAGGCATTGTCTTGTGAGAAGTTTGAAGCTTTTTGCAAAGCTTTGGGCTTACTCCCCTTTGTGGACTGATCATGTTCTCAGGGCATGGCACTTCCCTTTACTCTATGTGCCAGCTCTTGTTCACCGCATCACTCTAGGGGGGATTTTTTACCATATACATGTGGTAGTGATGTGTGTGAACACACTTAGGACCGCCGGGGCATTTTTTCCCTCACTAGGAGGTTTTCCCCCCCGTGCATTATATATACGCCCATCATTCTAGGGCTATCTATCTTTCTATTGCACACTAAGTAATACACTCTCTGTTGTGTGTCTTGAGCTTTCTTTGTCTTCTCCAGCTGTGTGTGTTTTCTTGCAACCCTAATTCCAACAAATTTAATAGAGAATTAGGAGCAATAAGTTTTCTTAGTTAGAGCATCTGGCTTGAGGTAGGCTCTAAAATTAGTCACAAAGTGGGAGCAATAAGTTTTCTCAATCAGAGAATCTTGCTTGAGGTAGGTTTTACTACCAATGTGAGAAATAGTTAGAGTTTCCTTTTGACCTAAGGAATAGTTCTTTTAGTGGATATTTGTTGATTTCAATCATTCAATTTACTTTTTGCTACAATCAAATAGTTCCACATTTGAGTACCAACTTTGGTAATATAACGTGTATCAATTGACTTGATGTAGATTTAGATTAGGGAAATGTTGATGTTCTAAAGAGGAGATATCACATTGATGTTTTTGAGAAAAATAACTCTCCTTCAAGGGGGAAGTAATGTCAGGACAAGGGTAGGACCAAGGGGCATGGCTCTGGCATGTTTGGCTAAGGAGCAAGTAGGCTAGGCCTATTAGTGGAGTATGGTTGACTAAAGAATATCATGCTCACTTTTTGGTCCTCATAGGACCAACCATTTTCCCTTTGTTATAGCTACTCATCCATTTTTTGCTAAATGGGAAATAAACCTTTACATGGTTTGACTGGACTTGCCATTTTTTTGTGTTCCTCCTTTGCTTGATAAGATGCTTTGATGATTCAATGGGTGCAAGGTAAAACTATTTGATGCAATTGGAAAAGGAAAAAAAAGATGTTTCGATTATTCAATGTTTTTTTCCTTCAAAATAAAGAAAAAAATTCATGTTTGTTGTTTTGCTTTTGGCCTCAAATGTAATAACAACTTTTTAAAAAAAAGTTAGGTTGCTTCTTTTGACATGTCAACTTTATAGTGTGAGGTGGTTCATAAATGTTGTGTGTTTTCACATTTAAGTGTTCTTATGGGTTCTATGGTGACTTATAGACAAAGGTTTGATTGGTTTTGGTCTACTCCTTTCATAAATAAGCATTTTGTAAACACAAGCCAATTTTGTGGCTATCATCAACTTTTGTGCAATTTCTTATTCTCATGAACATGAACGATAAAAGATATCATCAAAACCTTTTAAGGATTTGTTCTCAAGACATGCAAGGAGATGAATAAAAATAGAAAGAGATATTTTCATATGAGAATATCATTTGTCAAGGGTCTTCTGCTAGGTGCAATCAAAACAAATTGTTCATATGCAATGAGAATGCATGCATATACTAGTTCTAGTGTCAACATTGTTTTCGTCTCAAAAACATATATGCTGTCAAATTCAAAAGCTAGACCAAGTTTTGTGGTTTTGTACTATTTTAAAAAAATTGTTAGCTTTGATTTTAATTTTTGGAGTCTCAACAGATGAGCACCATATCTCCAGAAGCTAAAAATTAAAGATAAATAGTTTTTGCAGTCTCACTAGGTGATCACATAAATAGTTTTTGGAGTCTTAGCAGCTAAGAACCATATGTAGAATGTTTGGTGCTCATCTATTGAGAAGCGGGTGCTCTTAATTTTGTCTTTAAGTTGATGCAAAGATATATTATTGCATTCAATGTATATATCACACGTAAATCTAATGGTTAAAAATTTGGACGCCTAGTTTTTGCTTGAGCATCGCTCTCACTTGCAGAAGTCCTACATAAGGAGTAGTAGAGCACATAATCAAGGGTAGACAAATACTTAGAGCTCAATGAAACCCTACATATTTATTATATGGAGGTGGTGCAAGCTCTCTATCACCATTTCCATAACAAACTCTCCCTCGTTTGTGGGAAGAAGGAGAAGCCATCTCTCTTTACTATATTCTCTTTTCTTTTCATAGTGAAATGTGCTCTCCATTGACTTCATGGTAGAAACCTCTATGTAGCCCTCATCACTACTCTCTTGCAGCAAAGCAAGAAACCATTCGACCATCAAGAATCATTCCTTGTAAGCGGGTCACTGGCGATCGGACGCCTGCAACATAGCAGTCTGACACTAACATAATGTCAATACTCATGGAAGTGACTTGGATGGGGCACATAGATTCTTTGAGAGTGTCAAATTCAAGAAGTAAACCTAGTGAACTAAGCTATCAACACAATCTATAGACTATCACTCTCTAATCTAGGAAATCCGCCTATGTCTTATCTCACTACTCTGGGTCATCACGCCATTTTTTTGATCAAATGAACTCAAAATGCAATGAAACTTAAGGAGGAGGTACAATAGGCCTAAGAGCACTATCCTACAAAGTCTAGAGGTCATCCAAGAAGGTACAAAAATTACAATCCATCATGGTCAAGGTCCTGAAAATTGCAGCAAATTAGTCTAGATAGGTCACCCTATGGTCTAGGAACACTCTCCTATGGTCAAAATGTCAAAAATAAAAACCTATTTTTGCACTCAAAATTGTAGATTTATCTCACAAACAAGTAGTCACAAACCACAACAAAATTGAGAATGATTATACTTAGATGATTATACTTAACTGAAAGAGGAAGAGACAAGGAACACCATGCCATTCTCCGAACAAAATTCTCATTACCAGATGTAGAGAAAAATCACTTACAAGGTGCTATTTAGTAGCCGCTCATAGTCGTATGTACGAAAAGCTCTTCCAAACCTTGGATAATGTTAGAGTGTGTCCTTTCAGACTAAGGTTTTTGAGCTTTATACTTAGGGATTTTTATATGGCCATTGGCCAACTTACAAGGCTTTTGGGCTTAGGACAAAAGAATACATCTATGAATATACAGAATGCAGCTCAAAAATCATAATGTCTCTTTTACAAGGCTTTTCAAAAAAAAGATATAGATTACATCCAAATTTTGGGCTTGCACAAGGTATGTTTGGCTAAAGGGGACATGTCAGCTGCATTTGCCAACACTCTCCCTTCTTAGCCATTGCTCGTCCTCATGCAAGTCTTGTCAGCTTCTCTTTAGTAGTTGAACAATCGCTTTTCCAACATCTTTGTGATGCGAGTGAACTTGGCAGCTTGAGCTACTGTGTCGGTTTGTACTGATAGATCTTTAAAGGGATATTTGAATAGTGTGCTTTGATAGGCTATATGCCTTGTCGATAGATCTTTGGTCAGGGGATTGAAGATCGTGGAGTCCATCTCAAAGAACCGTGTCATAAATGCCTCCTCAAATGTCTGCATGTAGTGCGAGGGGAGGAACATGATCCTTGCGTACATCCCCATATGAATATTTTTGCTATGAGATTCAATTTCCAAGTTCCAAGAAATTTTATCGATGCCTTCAAGGAACACCTACCAAGGATGTTCTACTACATCAATATCTTCAAAGGCCTATATGCATGTGATAATCATTTTGGCTATCTTTGTCAACATCCGGCCCTGTGAGATTAGGTACATCCCTCATTTGAGCAATCACCGCTTTCATGGTATGGACCATATACAATTTTGTCAGTTTGTAGTTTGTGAGATCCCCAACCCGCCAACACCAAAAATCGGGATGGAATCCTTGACAGGTCTCTAGGAGTAATAAAAATTAGAGCCTCTAAAAGAAAAATCCAGGGAATAGACCTTTACCATTGATAAGGGCCTGGGTCTATAGCCCTAGACAATAACCTAGTCCTGTCTCACAACGGAAATGGGATAACATCTTAAAAATCCAAAAGTCTTTCGGCCCTATAACTTCCACAAATTGGGCTAAGGTATCCTCAACCAATGATTTTTTACCCTAACATGTGTGAGGGCACAGCCGCTGGTAGACTCCTCTTCCAAGTGAAGAAGTTTTCTAAACGTTTTTAGTGCGTAGGGATGGATAGTTACCTGACTAATCAGGTCCACCCATCCATGATTGACAACTTTAGTCAATCCCCACTTACCACCCCGCACTCACACATGATTCTTTTGTTTTCTAATTACTATCACATTCTTTCAACATTTAAAATAATGGTTTCTTTTAGCTTTACGTCACATTGATTCCTTCAATCAAGCATTAAAGATAGCATTGAAAAGCATTCTTTTAGCAAACAAACATCTCTAAACTTAAGACATGGTATTGTCAATAAACAATTTTCCATAATAACCATGACTAGTACTCTTCTTGTCTCAAGACCACCTAAGGGTGAGAAATGGCACCTATTTCTTGTTCACAATCCGGGGTGGATAAACCCCCACCCAAGGTTCGAGGTGCCCATACACCAAACCAGTTGCCCATACAATCCGACGGCTCCTCTAGGATAAAAATGGTATCCTAACTTATGTAGAAACATCAAGACATGAGACGGAGTAGAAAATCATCGTTCATGGGGGTAATCAACTTATATGTGGTTGGAAAGACATCATTATTCATGAAAATATACCAAGGAGTCGGAGGTGTCTTGAAACAAGCTGTCTTAAGGATGATCAATCATATCTTTCCTAATTCAAGCAGTCTTAACCCAAACAATTTTTTCCTACTTTACAAACAAGTTTACGTTAGTTTCTTGGAAGATGCCTTTTCATTTTCAACCAATTTCATCTTTCCTAAATCCTTACCCGCTCTATTATGTATGCAATATTATTACTTAAAGAAGAACTTGAACTATTCAAAACTTAAATTATATGAAGATGCACCTGGGATTGGTCGGGTATTTGTTGCAGTGCTGGGGCCTGAATGCTCTCATCAGTATGTCTAATACTAGGCCCGGCCTTAGTGTCGTGCGACGCTCTAGCTCTTTTAGGAACACTACCCTCATCATCAGATTGAGGATTGGCTCGGGTCCTTTTGGTGCCATGACTTCTTATCCTTATAAAAAAAAGGGCATCTATTTATTAGGTAAATCATTCAAAAACTTGACTTAACCTTCGTATTCAATCTAATTCCTCTTTTTAACCCAATTAAGGTTAAATTTGTAGTCTTAGAGGGTAATTTTTTGACCTAATAATTTCTTAATTGCTTATATGGACAAGATAACTTTATCGCTTCATCAAAGCTAATTATTGATAAGTAGCACATAATTATTTGACTTGATTTACTAATTTCCCTCTTTTAAATTCAGTTAGAACTAGTCTATTTTGGCTTTAAAAAATAACTAAATTAATTTTTTGACCTTAATATAGTTATCACGGCTTAACTACAATGTGAAATAATTGTGATAAATAGCACCTAATTATCTAGCTTGATTTACTAATTTCCCTCTTGTAATTTCAGCTCGAATTAGTCTCTTTTTGCTTTAAAGAATAGATAAATTAATTTTTTGATCTCAAGATAGGTATCATAGCTTAAATACAATGTAAAATAACTTTAATAAATAGCACATAGTTATCTAACTTGATTTACTAATATCTAGATCCCTTTAAATTTCATCTAGAATTAGTCTATTTTGGCTTAGAAAAATAGCTAAATTAATTTTTTGACCTTAAGATAATTATAACAGCTTAATTAAAATGTAAAATAACTCTAATAAATAGCACATAGTTATCTACCTTGATTTACTTATTTCCCCCTTTAAATGTTAGCTAGAATTAGTTTGTTTTGGCTTAGAAAAATAGCAAAATTAATTTCTTGATCTTAAGATAAGTATCACGTCTTAAAAAATATATAAATAACTTTGATAAATAGCAAATAATTACCTAACTTGTTTTACTAATTTCCCTCTTTAATTTGTGGCTCAAAATAGCTAATTTTAGCTTAACTAAATACTTAGATTAACTATGTATTAATGAGTAATTTACCTGGTGTTGTTCATAGTGTTGCCTAACTGTGATAATTAACTTAAGAATATTTGAGTTAATTAAGTAGGTTTCCCATCAGTTTTTTGGTTTAAAATAGCTAATTTTTGCCTAATTAATTACAAAAAATGATCAAAAAATTATGATATAACTTTCTTAGCTTTTTAACAGTCTAATACAACTCTGATAATGATCTTACACTGATATAAGTTTAATTAGTAAAATACGCTTAATTTAAGACTTAAAAAATTAATTTCAATCCTAATATGGTTACTAATTAATCATATTAATATTTCTAATCCTAATCTAAGTAATTAGCAAAACATTAAGAGCTAAGAGATATAAAGAGGATTAATCTTCTTAAATAATTATATTAATTAAGAAAATAGAGATAAATTAGCATAATTTATCTAATTAAAAAGGGATTAGGCTAATTACCATCGATAATCACCTAGAGTTTTTGCTCTCTAGTGATTTTTGGGTAGAGAGTCCGAGTTTGAGTGAAATTGTGAAGCAAGGGGGTCCTATTTATAGATTTCTGGGCTCTCACATGCTGGAAATGGCAGTAGCTTGCATCCCAAGGCAGCCCTACAGCTCTCCTAGCACCCCCTGCTGCTTTTCCTATCCTTGGCAGGTCGATGATGACCCCTCCCAGCACCTGCCAACTTTGAAAACCAAATCTGCTAAATTTTGACCTATTTTTTGCTTAATTGGTAAACATATGGTAAATATCTGGGAGGCCTTAGGAAAAGTCTATGCTTAAATGATTACTGCAACCATCCAATTTTTCTTATCAAATTAATTGAGATTGAATCTTCCGGAGGGACTAGCGGGGTCAGTTTTTATCCGAACTTAATTCTGAAAATTTCTAGCCCTGGGTTTGCTGTGCTTAAGATTCCAAAAATACCATTTTTAACTACTTTCAAGATAATGTTTTAACATGTTTGTACGCCCAATGCTTTCTCCTAAAGCTTAGAGTTCATTTTCTGCAGCTAGAAAGGTGGAGACCTTACATAGTCGTTGATTGATTTTGAGAGTACTGAGTCATTCAGTACAGGGGGTCTCTAGCTCCTCCATGTGTAATAGCTATCCCATGATCACCATCTAGGGAGGACAATGGGTTGATCCTGAGATGTTGAGGAGCATTTTTGTAAATGGTCTTATCTTGGGGCCTTTTCTCAAACCGTTTTTTTCTCCATAAGGGCTGGATTTCTAGGATGAGTAGCACTTGGTCCGTTGTGATTGACACATCCTCATAATCGCCCTTTGCATTTGGTTCAATTTCTGGCAAGAGTTTCTTTTTCCACATTATGGCTTCTTGTTTCATCAGTGGAAGGGGTATCATCTCGTGGCCAAAGTTCTTCACAACTTCATCTGGCTTGATCGTCATAGGCCGATGATTCCATTACTTTGAGCTCATATAACATATACTCTTTGTGTGAGCATGCTAGCATGTCATCTATCCATTTCATCGTGGGCATTTGTATGCTTTGTTTCCTCTTCAAAGTTATGTATCCCCCACATGATGTGCTTGGTAAATACAAGGGGGGTAGATCTATGCTTTCAAATTCAACCATTTGTTGCGTTGGTTGGGCAAATAGAGCACAGATTGCCAAGTCTTTAGCTTGTAGCTCTTTGGTGTGCCTCTGGCTGGTCAAATCTACTTGTGCTTTGGCTAGCTGTTCCAGGATATTTTTTATTTCCTACTCCGTTTGAGTGTTTGTTGCCATTGATCCAGCCATCAACATCTATCTTTGTAGCTTTTCTCGGGCCAGCTCCACCTTCAATGCTTTGATTTCCTTTGCGGTGGTCGTTGGAGCTTGAGATGTTGAAGCAGGTGCCGGGACTTCTTGGAGTGTCAAGAGAGTTAAGAGCTTGTGCTTTACGACATCATATAACTCACATAACTTCGAATACTTTCTTTGCTCCCCTTTTAAAGCTTCTTCCAAAGCTTGGTTTTGTACTTGGATCTCCAAGTTAGCTTTGAAGGAGTACGAGCGGAAGTGCGACGCGAGAGAGAGTGCGAGAAGAAGAGCACGACGATATGGTGAACTCGCTCTATTGTAATGTGTAGAGCATAGTGAGTTCTTATTAGGTTTTTACAAATGAATATGTGTACATACCTGGCGGCCCGCCCACTTACCTGGGCAACCACATTGGGATTTATACCCCAACAACCTCCCACTTAAAGTCCAATGTGGTACTTTAAGTGTGAGAGAAGCTACTATACAAGCTAATATACAAGAGATGTAGAGAAGTGATGTACTACCCTACACCTAACTGCTTGCAAAAATGCGCAAAGCTCTCTGAGGGAAGTCCTTTTGTAAGTAGATCAGCAAGATTTTCTGTGGTGTGAACTTTGACAAGCTGAAGTTGCTTATCCTCGAGCATTTCCCTGATGAAATGATACTTCACATCCACATGCTTTGTCTTTGAGTGATAAACTGGATTGCGAGCCAATTGTATAGCACTTTGACTATCACAATATAACACAGGCATCTCTTCTTTGATTCCCAAGTCTGTTACTAGTCGATTAAGCCAAATTGATTCTTTGCATGCCTCTGATGCTGCAACATATTCAGCCTCTGTAGTAGACTGAGTAACACAATCTTGTAATCTAGAACGCCATGATACTGCTCCACCAGCCAATGTAAAGACATACCCTGACGTAGACCTTCGGTTGTCTAAGTCACCTGCATAATCTGAGTCTGTAAAACCCTTTACACTTAGCTCCTAACTCCCATAGCATATACGCATACTGTTTGTCGTTTTCAGGTATCTCAATATTCCTTTCACTGCCTCCCAATGTTTCTTGCCTGGGTTTGACATGTATCGACTTACTACTCCCACTGCAAATGCAATGTCTGGGCGAGTAGCAATCATTGCATACATCAAACTACCCACTGCAGACGCATATGGAATCTTATCCATTTCAGCCTGTTCTTCCTCAGACACAGGACAATCTTGTTTGCTAAGTTTCACATATGGTGGCAATGGAACACTCAATGCCTTTCCCTTCTCCATATTGAAACGTTGCAAAACCTTGTCAATATACTCTGTTTGAGATAACCAAATCAACTTCTTTGATCTATCTCTCTCAATGCGCATACCAAGGATATGACTTGCGTCACCCATGTCTTTCATGTCAAACGATTTTGCCATCTTTGACTTAAAAGCTGAAATTTCTTCCAAGTGCTTGCCAGCAATCAACATGTCATCCACATACAAAATAAGGATCAGCCAACTACCATCCTTAGCCTTCTTTGTATATAGACAGTGATCGAACTCACTACGTTTGTAGCCTTTAGAAAGCATAAACTTGTGGAATTTATGGTACCATGCCCTCGGTGATTGTTTTAAGCCATAAAGACTCTTTAACAATTGGCATACCCAATCTTCCTTGCCTTTCTCAACAAACCCTTCTGGCTGCTGCATGTAAATTTCCACATCTAAATCACCATGCAAGAACGCTGTCTTGACATCCATTTGGTGCAACACCAAATCTAATATGGCAACCAATGCAAGAAAGCATCTCAATGTAGTCATCTTGACCACCGGAGAGAATACTTCATCAAAGTCAATGCCTTGTTCTTGCTTAAAGCCCTTGGAAACAAGCCTTGCTTTGTACTTTGGCTGACTATCATGAGCGGTGATCTTATACCTGTAAACCCATTTACAAGGTAGAGCCTTTTTGCCCTGTAGTAATTTAACTAGCTTCCATGTCTTGTTTTTATGCAGAGCTGTCATCTCTGACTGCATGGCCAATTGCCAATTCCCGGAGTCCTTCATTTGCACTGCTTCCTTGTAACATGAAGGCTCATTGCAATCAGTCAACATGACATAGTTCATAGATGGAACAAACCTATCAGGAGGTCGCGTGACACGTCCAGATCTACACACAATAGGTGGCTCAGGCTTAGCCACAACCTGTGGTTCCAATCTATCCTGTCCTTGCTCCTCTTGAGCCCTGACATTTTGTCTTGCACGTGCAGGTCCATCTTCTTGGAAGACAACTCTTCTAATCTCCTCAACCCTTTCTAGTTTAGAATGATATTTGGATTCATTAAAGTGAACATCATTGCTGCGGACAACCTTTCTGGATTCGGGATCCCAAAGTCTGTACCCCATCTCACGAGAATTACCATAGCCTAGAAAGATGCACTTTCTACTCTTTGGCTCAAGTTTATTCCTAAATTCCTTTGGAACATGAGTATATGCCTCACAGCCAAAGACTCTGAGATGCTTGTATGAGGGCATTTTGCCTGACCATACCATCTCTGGCACTGAATCCTTCTGCAAAACCTTTCTAGGAGATCTATTTACAAGATGAACAGCTGTTGATACAGCTTCAGCCCAAAACCCATTTGGCAGCTGTGCATTAGACAACATACTTCTGACCTTCTCTTGTATGGTCCTATTCATCCTCTCAGCAACACCATTTTGAGGAGGATTGTAAGGAGCAGTAAGTTCTCGTTTTATACCTTTTGACTCACAAAAGTCCTGAAAGGCCTTTGAAACATCCTCTCCACCATTGTCAGTGCGTAAGCATTTAAGCTTCTTGCTACTCTAATTCTCCACAAGTGTCACAAACGTTTTGAAAACACTAAACGCTTCATCCTTGTGCTTGAGAAAGTAAACCCATACTTTCCTAGAGTAATCATCTATAAATGTCATAAAGTAAGAAGCTCCCCCTAGAGATAGGTTAGGCATAGGTCCACACAAATCACTATGAACAAGTGCCAACTGTGTATCTCTTCTATTGCTTCTATGCTTATGTGGCTACTGTGTTTGCTTACCATACAGACAATGTTCACAGAATTCAAAATCATTAAATGAAAAGCCAGGCAAATAACCAAAACGAGACAAGATTTCCATTCCCTTCTTGGACATATGTCCTAACCGGCTATGCCACAAAGAAACGTTCGGCTGCTCGGTTACATTGATTACATTTTTAGAGACATTTGATACATAAATCATGTAAAGTCCTCCAGACTTTACTCCATGTGCTACTGTCATAGAACCCTTGGATATCTTCCACATGTTCTGTCCAAAAGTGGTGACGTAGCCAGCATCATCAAGTAAACCTGTGCTTATCAAGCTCTTTGTAATTGCGGGAACATGTCTCACATTCTTCAACATCTCCAACACCTAAGATCTCACATGTCTGCCCATTGCCTAGCCGAACATGATCTTTAGTGGTCACATAAGAGGTAAACCACTCCTTGTTTGGAGACACATGAAGTGATGCCCCTGAGTCTATAATCCAGTCACTCAGTGCATTTCCATCAGATGTTGTAAGAAGAGCTGAGTCCATTGTATTCTTCAAGAAGTAGATGTCTCCTGACACTAGACTGTCATTCTCTGCAACAATGTTTGTCACATTTATTTCTTGAATCTTCACTGAGGACTTGTTCTTCTCACCATGGTCTTCAGCTTTCTCTTTGCCTTTTTCTGCTTTCCATTCTCTACAGTCTCTTTTCATGTGACCCTTCTTGCCCCAATGGTAGCATTCTATGTCACTCTTGCCTTTAGCACTGCGGGACTTGCTACGAGACTGATTCCTCTTTCCACCTTTGTACTTTTCTTTGGTCCTTCCCCTGACAACTAAGGCTGTTCCTTTGCCTTTGTCCATTGTCTTTCTATTGGTTTCTTCAGTAAGCAGACTTCCTTCTACACCTGCTATGTTCAAACCATCTGGAGGTGCAGAATTACTCAAAGCTGTGCGAAAAGTGTCCCAACTTTTCGGGAATGTGATCAACAGGAACATAGCTCTAACAGGTTCATCAAACTTGACACCTTAAGCTGACAACTGACTATAGATTATGTTGAATTAATTTAGATGATTGGACATAGGTGTCCCTTCTTTCATCTTCAAGTCAACAAGCTTCTTAAGCCACTATACCTGTGAAGCTGCACTCTGCTTCTCATAAAGATCACTCAGCTTTAACCATGCTTGATAAGCCGACATCTCGTCTGCTAAATTGAAGTAAACGCTTTCTGCCAAAGTCAGCATAATGGTAGAAAGTGCCAATTCATCCATTTCGCTCCATTCATCTTCGTCCATATCTTCTGGTTTTATCCCCTTGAGCTTTATAGGTTTTATCTACTTCTTTTGTACCAACATGTGCCAAATCTGCTTCTTCCACAATGGGAAATTGGTTCCATCCAGCTTCTTGATATTGTAAAGAGCAGTGTCCTGTGATCCAGCCATAGCTACGCTTCACAATAGTTTACTTTCCTGGGAAAAATTCGGCAGAGTTTCCCCTGTGAACTGACTCTGAACCAATATCAACCTGTCAAATGAACCAAGAAAGCTTCAGATTCTGCATAAATTTTGGCAGAGTCTCCTTTGTAAAATGGCTCTGGTGTACTAAAAACAGACCAAAAAACAGCTAAAAAACACTGTCTCTCTGACACTGTAAGTTGTGGGTAAACCTGTCCTGCACCTGTACTGTCTCTCACTGTCCTGTCACTGTCCTATAAGCATAGACTGCAACAATGCCTCAACGGCAGTAAAGCAAAGATGCAATCCCAACTGTCTAACTCACAGTCAATACATCCTAGCTGCCTATCTAAGGGTGCTCGAGGGATCGCTCCAAGACCTGTATCACCGAAAGGATCTCAACATTCGAGAATCCCCCAGCTCAATAAAACCTCACTCGACCCTCAACAAAGGCTGCAGTAAATCTGATAGTACATAGACTTCCCACAAAGTCATACATCCACAAATTTCCCACTGTATGCTGTAACCGCTGTGGCAGTTGTTTGCTGCGTGACTCACAGCCAGCAACCCTCAACAGACATACATCATCTCTGACAATACATCCCATGTGGAAGTACCTGCAATGTCAGGATGAAATCTGGAATATCAAGCAGCAAACACAAGCTACCTGATGAACTAGTGGATGTCGCCTACAGTCTGTGTGTAGATGCGCCTGTGTCGTATGTGACACGCCTCCAAGAACTGTGAGCTGTCCTTCGATGTGTAGAAAGCCACAAATCAACACTCTGGGAGTGTCGATATCCTTAGCACATGCAGTCGTAGGCCGAAAACCCCAAATTTGCAGAGTCGGATCTGCACCCATCGAGACCACGTAGTCGAAAATGGCCTGCGCAGACCTTTGTCGAAGCCGAACGGTGGCCGTGTCTTCGCCTGTCAAATTTCACTCCAATCTGAGTTGGTGACTCTAGCCTCCTGCAGTGCTGCCCCAAGTCTCGATCTGAGCTCTGATACCAATTGAAGGAGTACGAGCGGAAGTGAGACGCGAGAGAGAGTGCGAGAAGAAGAGCACGACGATATGGTGAACTCGCTGTACTGTAATGTGTAGAGCATTGTGAGTTCTTATTAGGTTTTTACAAATGAATATGTGTACATACCTGGTGGCCCGCCCACTTACCTGGGCGACCACATTGGGCTTTATACCCCAACAAGCTTCGACTTGTGTTTCCAGATCACTGGAAAGGCTAGCCACATCCTGTTTTTCCTTTGTTAGGGCAACTTGAAGTTGCTTTTTGTCTTCTTGTAGGCATTTGATTTGCTGGTAGAGCCGCTTAATTCTCTGATGGCTGCATTCGTCTCCTCCTTGGCATCTCTTGCGTCCAGTTCTCGTAGATCTGAAATTGCACTTTGGCATTTGAATTGCAGTCTTATCATTTTAAAATGGTCTTCTAAATCAAAATCCTTGATGAGTTTGTGCGCTACCTTGACCTCCGCTCTTGAGAGAGGTGGTACCTCTCGCGTACTTGAGTTGCTTGTTGTTGAGAAGTCTGTGGAATTTCGTCACATTTTTATTGATCTTTTGCATTTTGTTCTTCAGGTTGCCTGTGCTCTTCTTTTGGCTTGCTTTGATCTGGTTTTGATGTTTTAGAATCTTTATGCTCTGCTTGATTTTTTTGTATTTCTTTACTTCAAATTCCTTGTTGTCTCCTTGATCCTTAATTTCTTCTTGATCTTTGTCTCCAGGAGGAGTGATGGGAATGGGAGGAGTGCTATCTGGGGTGGATGAAAGACAAGCATGGTGCACAAAAGTGAGTGTGTGTAGGTTAGATTATCACTCAAGCAAATTAGGTTCCAAGATCAATTAACTTGGACTCATAAACACGATCTTGAGTATTTGATAACCCATCACAAGCTTACCATAAACAAGGGAGGTGTAATGAAAAATGGAACGGATTTGCTTATTCAAGAAATGAGCTTTAAGTAGCTCTACAACCTTGCAGCACTACATGTGGGATAATTCCACTCTTCTCTTCTTGACTCATTCTCTAGGACAAAGCTCATAACTTACAATCCTCCCCCTTGAGGTTTGGACTCGGACAATACAATGAAGATTCTTTATCCACTAAGGACGACACACGGTATCCACTAAGGATGTCAATACAAGAGGAATCCTCCCTTTGAAATTTGGGCTACAACTTGATGAAGAAAGACAACACTCCAATCCAGGAGACCATCCCCAATCCAGGAAAGAGTCCTACCATATGGCGAGCGAATATTTTCGAGCAAGGAGAAAACCGAGCGAGCAATGTGTGTGTGTGTGTGTGTGTGTGTGTGTGTGTGTGTGTGTGTGTGTGTGTGTGTGTGTGAGAGAGAGAGAGAGAGAGAGAGAGAGAGAGAGATGCGTCTAGTTGGATGAGTGGGTACCGCTTGATTTTGAATTTCTACTTTTAAGGATAAGTAAGTGGATACCAAAACTCTCTGCCTCAACAATATTTCTTGCCCGCTCTTGCTATTAGCTTTTGATCCTTCTCAAGGAGGCTTCCCACATAATCTTCATAATTTGCGACACCTATATGCAAGAAATTTATAAGCTTTATAATGATAGAAATCACCCTCCAAATTTTTCATCCATAATACTAGAGAAGCTTTTTGTAATCATTGTTCACCAAGAAATAGTCCTATTATTAGCATCCAAGTTATAAAATATGTTTTTGGCCAAGGCTTGCAATGGAGGTTTATACATGAGCTTAAGCTCCAATGATGTTTTAGCATCAATCCATATTGGATTTGAGTTGACCATCAACTTATTTAAGCCAACATGAAAGTGATCTATTCACTTAAAATACAAATTTTTCAGAGCTTAACCCCGGAATATTGTTAGGCATGCAACAACCTACATGCACATATGAATTGCATAACCCAAAAAAAAAATCATCTCTTTCTATTACTTGTAGGTATGCGTGTCAACACGGATGGGTACATGAAATGAAAGGTGGAAAAAAAGGGAAATCCATAAGCACTAGCTTTGGTTTTGGGATGGAGAGGATTTGGCAACATGGATGGCTACATGAAATTCTTTGTGAGAAAAGCATGCCATACGAGGTCAACTTAAGTCATTAAAATTAGGTCTAATTTGTAGCTTTTGGTGTTTCAATTGATTAATATCCCTCTATTGCTATTTATTTAGCGTAAGTGCTCGCAATGATGCTTGCAATGGTTGTGTCTCTAGCCATCAACTAAGTTGACATTGTGGGGTACAAATAAAGTCTTAGTAAGCAAGTACATTAGAATAGCAACAAGACATCTATCATCATTCAAATGATGTGAATGAAAGATTGTGGGTCGTGTCACATATGTCTGCTCCTTGGACATGCCCAATTTTATGTTTGTGCACAACTTGTGGCAATAAGCTACATTGCAAGAGATGTTTGTTGTTCAGGGAAACCTCCTGGAGAAGAAAAAGACACTCCTTTTATTAGAGGCAAGAATGACACTTAAATGTCTTGAACTTTAGATCATGAGGAGGCATCATGAACACTTTATAGTCAGATGAGACCTTCATTTTCTTTGGCTCACTGTCTATGTGTGTTAGCTAGGGTGTTCAACTTGCCTTGTAAGAGTACCCACATGTGACAAGAAAGTTATTTGGTACATAATGAAAGTGTCTGTAGCCATCTAAACCGGTGAAAATGGCTACATGCAAGTTTCTAATGGAAATCTTTACCTATGAGTTTCTACAGGTAACTAGCGGGGTTGTTTCCTTGTATGAGCACCACATGTAACAAGGAAATTATTTGGTGCATAATGGAATTGCCTATAGCCATCCGTGCCGGCGTGGAATGGAAATCTTTACCCGTCACTCCTGCAAAAAATTGGCACGATAGTTCAAAAAATGAAGGGAAAATCACCAAAATACCCCTCTAATTTGTGGAAAGTCCCAAAATATACCTCAAATTTCAAAAATTCCCCAAATTCCCTTGTATCTATTTTAGTTGGATTGTTCACGATTTCCTAATCTTTATTCTTTTTTGACAATGGAGATCCGGTTTTAGTGCTTAGCATGTAATTTGTCACAAATTACCTCCCAAAAAAAGACAATTCTGTCTAAAAATAATGAAGCAATTCATCTCCAAAACCTACATAACTAGCTCAAATTCTAGTTTAAGTATCTTGTATTGATAAACAATCAATCTTCTTATGAAGAGTGACAAATTTTTTAATCTTCAAACAAATTTACTCTCACAACTAGGGGTATTTTTGGAATTTTGGAGAATATGAAAGGCATTTTAGGAATTTATGACAAAGTACGGGGTACCAGCTGGGGAAAATCAGAAAAATGATAGAATCATGCGAGATCCATTTCGAAGCTAAATGGGAGGTGTCAAAGTTTGCAGACAAATGCCTGAGTGAGGGAGGAGATGCGAGGCGAATTCGGCTGCTCATGCTCCAGCCACATGCTGCAGCTACTCTGCATCCTATCGCACAGGGAACTGACAGCTATGGGGGCACAGGAGGTTCAGGCTATTTTTTATATGCAGGGAATTGTGCTCAACATCGCAACACCTACTGCATGCTCTGTTGTCTACGAGAACATTGTGAGGTCATACCATAATTATGTCACGCGTTCGAACTCCTCATCCGCCTTTTATAGTGAGAGAGATCTCAACTCAGAACTGGAATCTGAGGAGTATCCGATGAATATAATATCAGCGGAGCCAGTATGTACCATTGTGGCATTGGGAGTTTTTAAATTTGAAAGGTATTTTGGGAATTTCCACAAATTAAAGGGGTATTTTGGTAATTATCCCAAAAATGAACTGCCGGCGTGGATGGCTACAGGTAGTTTCACGTTATTGTTTTTTCTTGCCTAATGCCATGCTACAAACCATGCTATAGCGCAATGAATGATAAAAGGCTGCTTCTTTCTCTCTCTCTCTCTCTCTCTCTCTCTCTCTCTCTCTCTCTCTCTCTCTCTCTCTCTCTCTCTCTCTCTCTCTCTCTCTCTCTCTCTCTCTCTCTCTCTCGTTTAACCTAGCTTCTGTAGCTTCGACGTAACCTCTACCTGCGCCTGTTGCATGTCCCCCTTGGGCGAGGGCTCCCCTGTGGGGGGCATTAGCCCATAGCTTTTCCCGTTCTCTCCTAATCTACAACGCCTACATCAGCGCCTGCTCTAGCCATGCCCATGAGCACAGAAGCTTTCCAGCACTGTCGCCTGCCCTAGCTCTGTCCACGGCTGCAACAACTGATGCACGACTAGCTCTCTCCCTCCCTCTCTCTCTCTCTCTCTCTCTCTCTCTCGCTCTCTCTCTCTCTCTCTCTCTCTCTCTCTCTCTCTCTCTCTCTCTCTCTCTCTCTCTCTCTCTCTCTCTCTCTCTCTCTCTCTCTCTCTCTCTCTCTCTCTCTCTCTCTCTCTCTCTCTCTCTCTCTCTCTCCACATGCTTGAGCCTCACCATCGGTCGGCAGGTAGTTCTGCACAGCAGAAAGGGCAAGCCTGATGAAAACAGTAGCTTTGCCTTCTGCACAACAACACACGCTCGTGCTCAGGCCGTTCACAGAGTTGAAAGCTGGCAAGGGCGCTGCTCTTGGCTGCACGTAGCTTGGGTGTTCACTCTCTGGCCAGCGGCGCTCTCGACCCAGGTTGAAGCTTTGATTAAGCTCTATCAAATCTAAAGCCTAAGTTTAACTTAGGTGTTCGCCGTTGGCTGAGAGCGTGCAGGTTCAAGTGCTCAAAACATCACTTTTATTTAGTGGGAACAAGGATCCTTAGGGGATCTCTTGAGGAATCCCTCATTCGTGCGAAATAAGTTGGAAAGTAGCAAGTAGCATGTCCTACACGTACTACTGATGTAAGTGGGGGGGAATAAACCCATTAAATCAGACCATAAAAAATACTTATATAATTAGTGAGAAGTGGCATGAAGTCCGAGAGAGAGAGAGAGAGAGAGAGAGAGAAGAAGAAGAGAATTTTAACTTCGTAGGAAACTATCCCAAGAGACCTTAAAGATCTATCCAACGAGGAGAGTTGAACTCAAGACCTCTTATTCAAGAGAGAAATGGTATAACCAATCTACCACACTTCGGTGATAGAAAGATTATACCATTTTCCTCTTTATTAGCACACCCACACACACAAGAATTTTAATGTCGTAGGAAACTATCCCGAGTGACCTTAAAGATCTATCCGACGAGGAGAGTTGAACTCAAGACCTGTTATTCAAGAGGGAAATGGCATAATGAATCTACCACACTTCTGTGATAGAGAGGTTATACCATTCTAGTGGTCCCCATTGTCAAGCTGCATTCCACGTACTCTCTATCGATAGAATTAGAGCCAAAGCCGAAGTATGTGTCCATAGAGAGAGAGAGAGAGAGAGAGAGAGAGAGAGAGAGAGAGAGAGAGAGAGAGAGAGAGAGAGAGAGAGAGAGAGACGGGCGAATAGTGAGTGTCACCTTGCGTGAAGTCCATGGTTTCTCTCAAGTTGCAAAAGTGCCTGGTAGCCAGTATTCTCAAATGTGTGATGGCCCAATCCCAATAAGGTCAATGAGATTTCCTTTGCCAATTCACTTTCAGTATGGCAGGACATCACCAAGATCATCAAAGATGGTTTTGCAATTTGGAATCTAGCCAATATTTACTATAAGCCAAGGATGAAGTGTGGTTCCATCCAAGGTCTTGTGGCTGAGATGCATGCGTGTTCTACGTTGACTTCTTTGTGGAGAGTATCCACACGTCAAAGACTAAAAAGGCACGCAAGAATACATTTTAAAATCAATTTGAATATCCAAGAGCCCAAGGAAAGGCTATTTGCTAGAGGAAGGGTGCAAGAAGGGAAGAGCTATTGGTGTTGAAGCTGCTTTAGTTATAGTCGCGTTTAGCAAGACCACAAAGATATCCAAGAACTAAGCGATATTGTTTAGGACTTGAATTCTGTAGGGATTTTACATTCATACTTGCATGTGTCTATCATCAATGCAAATGACATTTGAGTCTTTGACTATGGAGAGAGAGAGAGAGAGAGAGAGAGAGAGAGAGAGAGAGAGAGAGAGAGAGAGAGAGAGAGAGAGAGAGAGAGAGAGAGAGAGAGAGAGAGAGAGAGAGATTAATCAAATGACACACCAAAAGAGCCATCTGGTTTTTGGACAATTGACTCTTCAAAACCATTACGTGACTTTTGGTTTTTGGAAAGTTGACCATACATGGCCTATGGGAAACCATGTATATTTGTGTCCATTGACATTTTGGAAGCACAAGTGATGTTTGGAGGCCGTAAACATAGATGATGGAGAAGATGCATATGTGAAGTTAAAAATAGTAAAAATGTACTTTTGAATATGCTTTCTTGCTTGATCATGAGCTGCATCAATTTTACAACATGGATATGTTCAAGGTGCTTTGCTAGATGTCGCTCGATTTTGTATTAGCTCGGAAACACTTGCTCAGAGTTTGGGATTCCTCTCCAGGAAACAGACTATCTCTAACACCTCAACTTGAACAGATGTATAAAACTGAGATGAAGCTAGTCCAAGCTATCTCCAAACAAATACAATTGAAGGGGAAAGGCGAAACAAAAGCTAGAGAATGTCATCGTAGACTAGAAGGCTATTGTTGCCTTCTTCGTCATCTTCATCTTTGTCCTCCACTACATGAATTGATCCTCTTTCATGTTGGTGTTGTCTTTTTCCCAATGGTGCCTTGGAGCGGTCTTTGCACTTGGAGACTCTCCAAGGCCAGTGTCTGGAACTCCATACATCATAGAATCCCTTTTTATTTTTCATTGAGTTCATGCAACTATGGATGCAAAAATTTGTACAATATGCAAAAATAAAGTTTATGTGAAATCATGTAAACTAGGTGTATAACAGATGGAAAATTTATGATAATACTTTGCTCCTCTCCTCGAGCTTGAGCTCATCACATATGCCTTAATAGGCATGGCATACATAACGTAAAGTTGTGCTTTGTGCTTGAACATGGTGCTAGTGGTGCTTTTGAGCTTGCTTGGTGAAGGCCTTTTTAAATGCCTAAAAAATCCTACTTTCTTTTGGAAGCTTGAGATTTTGTGCTTGCTTGAATCTATACTCCCTTAAGTGTTGCCTTTTTTTAATCTTTTTTTTCAAACTTCTGATGCCTGCTATTTGTGGGAATGAGCCTTAGAAGGGTTGAGAGTCTTAAAGCACTTTTGGAGATAGTGGCTTGTGGGAAGTGACTTGTGGATAGCTTCAGGGCATGAGAATGTGCCCTAAATGGGCAAGACCAAGGATATGTATGGCATGAGAACATGGGCTTTATAGGCTTGTGGCCAAGCTTACAATTGTGTAAGTGATGGTGAGGCCGGGGTTGATCAATGAGTAGTAGCGCATGGATGAAGCTAGGTTTTGTAGAGCACACATGTGAGACCGATGATGCGGCTGCTAGTTGGTGCAGAATCGCAAGCAAAAACAGGGTCGATGAGAAAAAATTGCCTGCAAAATGGTGCACACAATCGGGCAAAGAAAGATTGATGTTGGCCAACTTGGGGGGCTTGGCGGGTGCTGTCCGGTTGCACGGTCGATGGGCTGCAGACAGTAGATTGGCGGGCTAAAGTGACGATGTTGATGATGTCATGATAGGTGCAGGCGATAGGTGACATGGTGAACAACACAGCAAGTTGATTCAGCGGGAGCCAGCCTGGCAAAATGAGCACGAGCGGGGCCGTCAAGAGCTGAGTCAAAAATTCCTTGGCAGCGTGTGGTGAAGCCAGGACAATGGCATTGATGGGTGAAACCACATCCAGTTCTCAATAAAGAGTGTGATAGGGAAGCGAAAAGGCCAGCTTTTTTCACCACAATTGCTCTCAGACTCTCTGTTGTGAAGTAAGGGCGGTTGCAACTGCAAACGACATTGATGACTTTGCCCCTTGACTTGAAGTGGGTTTCCTTGTAATCACCCACCTTTTTTGTAGGTTTGCCTCCTACGTTGGAGGGTTCCCACCCATGTGCTTTGATGGCACAACTCCCAAAAACTCTCCTTGTTAGGTGGGCATTGAAGGCTCAAAATCCACACACACACACACATTTTTGAAATGTGATTATGAAGGAGGCACTAGTCATGTGGTTTTTAATCGGTCAATTAATTAAAGATTATGGTCTTCGCCTTGGTGCCATCTGCAACCTGAAATTTTTCAATGAACACATTTGCGGGTATCTTTGCTAACTCCTCATCGGTGACATGGGCTTTTTCATTTGAGGAGATGTCAACAAATTTGTAGGGAGCGGCTTCCTACTCCTTTTGAGTCTTCTGAGGAGGAATCTTGCTCCCAAAAATTCAATTGTTTAGGCCTGGAAATTGATTTGAAAAGTTGTCAAAAAGTTGAAATAATGCAAACTTGACCATAAAATGAAAAATGAGCATAACTTGTCAAAACAATTCCAAATTTGACCAAACTTCACCAATGTGACTAGGACAACTACGGACACTAGGTCAATGGGTTGTAGGTCAATTCTGGGTTAGAGGTATATGGATCGTGATCCATGGTGGAACACCGTTTGAAGATCTTCTTGCACCATCTGACTTGGCATGTTATGGGGATGCTATCGTGCAAAATTTTTGCGATTTGGATCAGTGGTTTGAGATCTAAGCCAAAATCTGGAAATTTTTAGTAGACTTCGAGAATTTTGTCATGTTTACAACGGTTTTGATACCCAAATAACTTGCAACTTCAAGGTTAAGTTTACTTGGCATTTGAGAGCTGATGGCTAGGTTTCGGTCTAGAAATGTGGAAAAGGTACATGGATCACGATCCATATTTGGTCACATCTAAGACGAAACTTTGGGGACATGTCCCTATAGCCTATCCTAGCACATTGGTGGAATCTTTTCGAGTTTGGACTTGTTTTTCCTAAATTTACCCAATTTCTCATCCTATGGACTGATTTTTTTCCGACTTTGCCATATTGGTTTCTTGGGGCCAAGTTGGGTTGATTCTTGTGGCTAGATTGTGTTGAATTTTGTTGATATGATGCTTTGGGGTTAAACTTTGTGCCCAAGGCTTATTGACTGTCCAACTTCATTTCACATGGAGCCTGTTTGATTCCTCTAACTAAGTTGGAAATATTGGCCCACTTGGTAAGCATTTTGGGACTCCTTTTGGATCATTTAAGTACACCAAAATTTCAGTTTCCTTTGCCTCTGGAAAATGCCATAACTCTGCATTGACTATTTTGAAATTGCACAACAACTAGAACTAATTTTTTTTTGCCTTTTTCCTTGATAAATTGATGATCTTTAGCTCTGCAGACACTTGGACCCTGACTCTATAAAATTTGCCCCTCAAGTACATGGATTGCGATCCATGTTCCAAAGCCAAACTACACCAAACTTGGGGGAAAGGTTCTTGATAAGCCCGAAGCTATTGGTTACATTTTTTTGAAATTTGGGTCAAATTTTCTTTGCCAGGTCAAAATGACCATTTGCAGACCAACTTTTCAAATTTTTACGATTTTAGTATTAGAGTCCATTTTTGCCCAAAATTTCCAAGTGATAACCCCAAGTTGAGATCTAGATGTTGGTCAACTTTTTGTAGGATTCTGACATTGTGGGGTACATGGATCGTGATCCATGTTTGGAAGCATTTTGCAATTGTGGTTGCATGAGTGGATAGGCACAGTTGGGGAGTGTCTTTTGGTGAAATTTCTCTACATTTGGAGGTGGAGGAACATGGATCATGATCCATGTTCCAACCCCAAATTGTACTGTTATTGCATAGTTGGGATCTGCCCTATTTGGGGAGTTCACTGGTGAAATATTTTTGTGTTTGGACAAGGTTTGATGCTCCTAATAGCCCATGATAGTTTGTGGATAATTGGTTTTGGTTTTGATCCATACGGTCAATTCGGTGTATTTTGTGTAGTGTGAGCTATATATGTTTGTTCATGAATGGTAGAGGAGAATACCTGTCGAATCCGGTGGGGTGTGGTAGCTCAGTGTTCGTGGTATGCTAAAAAGCAACAATGCAACGTGTGTGTGTGTGTGTGTGTGTGTGTGTGTGTGTGTGTGTGGCTATGACAACTGAAAATGAGCCCTATTTTGGCATATTTAGCCTATGTGTGCTTGACCTATCCGGATTGACAATTGTGTACTTACATTGCTTGTCCCAATTTCTCATGGTATATCATGTGGTTTAGATGGCTCATCATTTGGATATTTAGTCTTAACTGCCCTTGATTTTTCAATTTTGATCCGTTGTAAGTTGGCCCAAGATTTGACTTTTGCCAAATTATTCCAAACTTAACATGCTTGAAACTCTTGCTTTGTTGATTTGGTGCTTGCTTTCAAGACTTGATT
This sequence comes from Adiantum capillus-veneris, assembly GCF_014529385.1. Classification (NCBI taxonomy): domain Eukaryota; kingdom Viridiplantae; phylum Streptophyta; class Polypodiopsida; order Polypodiales; family Pteridaceae; genus Adiantum; species Adiantum capillus-veneris. The sequence goes on along the minus strand of NC_140955.1, from coordinate 26,790,806 downwards.
TCAAATTTCTTATTAGCTAAGATTGAAGAAAATTATTGAAAATGTTTATTATTTGGCCAAAAATTAGCCAAAATTATTCCATACACTCATATATACATGCTCTCACGCTAGGCATCATTGTTGTGAAAATTTGTTGATATGGCTCATTATTATGCCTGATAAGAGATAAATCTTGATAAAAAGCAACAAAGAAGCAAACATTTAAGCAAAAAAACACACTTTATACACTATATACATAAATTCTCATCATCTTGCAGCTTAAGATCTTGCAATAGGCTTCCAAAGCTATTGCTACTCCCCCCTTCCCATTCTAAGGTCTCCCCGATGAAGGTTTGTGCTATGTGCTTGGGTGACGCAAACAACATGTCTATGCAAGACCGCATATTGTGGTCCTATTATGCCAATGTAAGAGATGCATGAGGTAACAATATGTTGTGCAAGATGTGAGTACTGAACAAATTGTTCAACGGATTTCACTGGCAAGACTCCATCTAGACTATGTTGTCCGAATAAAAGCGTTTTAAGATGGCACACATGTTCTTTGATTGTTGGTTTGGTGAGTACCATTGACTGGATGTCGGTGGTTGTTTGTTGCTTTGGTACCCACTTATACTTTGGCTAGAAAGATAGATGAGCTATTTGTCAAAGAATTTGCTTTGGTCTCCATTGCCAATGTGGTTTGTTGGCTTGGGGTTTGTTCTTTGGTTTATGTTTTGGAACCCATTTATATTTGGGTTGGATTGTGACAGTCTGGGTCTGCGGTTTGGGCTGCCACTTCTTCTTTGGGGGTTACAAGATAGCGTTGGTTGTGTTTCTTTGTGATGGAAGGCACTTACGGAGCTTTTGGATTTGGTAACAATATGCGCTTTGGTTTGTCCGTTATGATTGACTTCTTCTCACATACGTGCCTGATTGGACGTCCATTGGGTTGCTAAACAAGTTTAAACTGTAACGTTGGCTGTTGTTTGGTTTTAATGGTGTGTACTTGCCAAATATGATCAATTTTTGCCAAGGGAGTGATGTAAGAAGTGCCATTAAGGTTGAACTTTAAGGTGTCCTCCTTCCAATATGAAATTGCTTTGTACATACGCATCTATGAGACACCCAAGATAATTGATTCATTGACATCAGTATCCACCATTACGTGGAACCAGTCTAGGTAGTGATGGCCATATATGTTGATTGATAGATTGGCTTGACTTAAGCTAACCATCGTGTCTTTGTTTGCTGCTTTGAGCTCCATTTGTATGGGCATCAATTGTACATCCGACATTTGTAGGTATGTTGAATACTTTAAGGCATTTACTCATGCTCTAGTATCAACAGTGCTTGCTGATTTGATCCATTTGCCAGTTATATACAAATGCAGACATCCATACCTCCAAACCAATTTTTCTCTCTCTGAATTGTTTCAATAGGATTAGATGGGGTTTCTTGTTGTTGAATTTGGTATATGGTTTTTTATTTTCAGCGATTTAAAATTTACAACTTTGCTTCCTCATAAGTCTATGCTTGAATGGCTTAAGTGTTTTTCTTTCGTTCTGCTATTGATGAATCTTTTTCATCATTTTAGTGGTTAGTGGTAGATGAATTTTTTTCAATCTGCAACCGCTAATTCAGTTAAGCACTTCTTCTTTCTCTAATGTTGCAAGTTTTATGGCACCACTAGATGATATGTTGCTAATGACAAATGGGCCATTACCTCACTTTTTCAACTTTTTGGAGTGTTGTTTTAACGTGTAGACTAATATATAGTCCCCCTTTTTAAATGCTTTGTTGATCACATGTTGATAATTGAACTCTTTCATGATCCGTTTACATGTAGATGGCAGTGATAGCTCGTACATGTAGTATATCTAGCTTTTGTAGCTGGTTTATTCTTTCAGAGAGGTCATGTCTTGTCCACTCGAAGTACTTGGCTACTCAAATTGTAGGAATCAAGAATTCCATGGGCAGTATGTGCTAAGCCCAAACACAGTATTGAAAGGTGTTATTCCTATTGTTGTTTTGTAAGCAACTCGATATGCCCAAAGAGCTGAATGTACCTTTTTTTCCTAGTTTGCTCTTTATTTTTCCACTATTTTGGTGAGCAGTGTGCATAAAATTTTGTTTGTGCTCTTTGCTTGTCCATTTGCTTGAGGGTGATATGGTGCTGACTTACTATGAATCAGCATTTCCTTCAGCAAGAATTTAATCATTTCATCTAGGAAGCAAGTCCCTCTATCGCTCATTATTTCAATCGGTCACCCATATCTAGTAAAGACATTTTTGTACAAGACATAAGTTGTCGTTCAAGCATTGTTTTTTTGCATTGCTATGGCTTCTACACATTTGGTTAGATAATTTATGGCCACAATGATATATGGAGCATGCATTCTATATGCGAGAGGTGTGATAGTTAAAACAAAGTCAATAATACATTTGGAAAAAGCCTTTGCTTCCATCATAGGTCGTAACAAAATTTCATCTCATCGCACAGATGCTTTGGTACATTGGTACTCATCACAATGTTTCACATATTGTTCAACATCCATGAACAAGTTTGGCCACTAATTTCTTGCAATAAGGATTGCTTTCGCAGTTATTTCTACAGAAAAATGTTTGCCTACCTATCTGACATGAGCTTGCTCAAGGATTGGTTTATATTCACTTTTTGTGGCACATATGCACAAATGGTTATCCTTTCCTTACTTGTAGAGGTGGTTCTTAATTATCACATAGCTCTCTTCTTTAGCTTGAATGTATCTTCTCTTGAATTTACTCATTCCATTTGGCAAGACCTTTTTTTAGGTAATCCACAATGTACATACTCCACTTGGGTGTAACTGCCACTTTGAATAGTGTTGCATGTGAAGTGCGCGTGCGAGAGCGTGTGTGTGTGTGTGCATCAATGGAGAAGAGAGAAGAAGAGATGAGACACAGGTTTGGGTGGAATCCAAACACAATAGTGTTAGGGTTATGAGTCCTTATTGTTTTATGTAGAATGAATGGTCAGTGTTAGTTCGCGGTTAATAGTCTCTAGCCGCCCAACACTTAGGCACAACACATTGGGATTTACCACCCCAACAACCTCCCACTTAAAGGACAACGTGCCTTTAAGACGGGGTGACAATGTATACATACATATAATACAGGTAGACAATGACCATGATCATCTATCCAATGCCCCTGAGTGCCCGACAATGTGCAAACCGCTCTGAAGGTAAGCCCTTTGTTAGAAGATCAGTACGATTCTCAGTGATGTGAATCTTAGCAAGCTGCAATCACTTGTCCGCAAGCACCTCACAAATGAAGTGATTCTTCACATCCACATGCTTTGTCTTTGCATGAAACATTGGATTCTTTGCCAATTGTATAGCACTTTGGCTATCACAATGTAACACAGTCATCTCAACATTGACTCCCAAGTCTCCCACCAACCGACTAAGCCATATAGATTCCTTGCAAGCTTTTGAAGCTACAACATATTCAGCCTCTATAGTAGACAAGGTAACACAATCTTGCAAATGAGATCGCCATGAAATTGCACCTCTAGTGAATTCAAAAACATAGCGTGAGTGGAGCTTCTCTTGTCCAAGTCTCCTGCATAATTTGCATCCGTGTAACCCATTACACATGCTTCCTTTCTTCCAAAGCAAATGCACATATCTTTTGTACCATTCAAATATCGCATAACCCCTTTTCACTGCCTCCCAATGTTTCTTGCCTATATTTGCTAACAACTCGCATTGCAAAAGCAATATCAGGACGTTTAGCAATCTAGCAAACATCAAACTCCCAACCTCAGATGAATAAGGCACTTGTGCCATTTCAGCCTTTTCCTCTTCAGATTTAGGGCGATCATTTTTAGAAAGTTTCACATATGGAGGCACTAGAGTACTCAGTGCCTCCCCCTCTCCATATTGAATCGCTTGAGCACTTTAGCAATGTACTCAGATTGAGACAAATAGACCAATTTCTTGCATCTGTCTTTCATAATGCGCATGCCAAGGATATGACTGGCATCACCCATGTCTTTCATTTCAAAGTTTGCATGTAACTTTGATTTCAAGGCTGTAATCTCATCCTTGCATTTCTTGGAAATTAACATATCATCCACATAAAGGACCAAAATCAGCAAGCTAGCATCTTTAGCTCGCTTAGTGTAGAGGCAATGGTCCATATCACTATGTTTGTAGCCTTGAGAGAGCATGAACGAGTAGAATTTACGATACCACTCCCTTGATGACTGTTTTAGACCATAAAGAGTCTTTTCTAACTGACAGACCAAAACTTCATTGCCCTTCTCAACAAAACCTTTTGGCTGCTACATATAAACTTTTTCTTGAAGATCACCATGCAAGAACCAACGCAAATACACACCACAGAGTAGTCATCTTGACAAACCGGAGAAAACATCTCAACAAAACCTTTTGGCTGCTACATATAAACTTTTTCTTGAAGATCACCATGCAAGAACCAACGCAAATACACACCACAGAGTAGTCATCTTGACAAACCGGAGAAAACATCTCATCAAAGTCAATACCTTGCTGTTGCTTAAATCCTTTAGCAACAAGTCATGGCTTGTACTTGGGTTTATTATCCTGAGGTGTAATTTTTTGCTTATACACCCATTTGCATGGTAATGCCTTTTGACCTTTAGGCAACCAAACCAACTTCCAAGTTTGACTCTTATGCAACGAGTCCATTTCTGATTGCATAGCTTTCTCCCACTTCGCTTTGTCATCTATTGACATGGCTTCCTTATAGCAGAAAGGCTCTCCGCAATTTGTCAACATAATGTAGTCCAATGAGGGAGTAAATGTATCAGGAGGCCTTGAAACTCTTGTAGACCTTCTAATAACTGCTTGAGCCGGTTGTCTCCATCTTCTTGGAAGATAACTCTCCTAACCTCCACTGTATGCATAGGCTTCTTATGCATCTTTTCTTCATTGAAGTATACGTCATTGCTGCGAACTATCTTTTTAGCTTCAGGATCCCATAACCAAAATCCATCTCGTCAGGATTTCCATAGCCACGAAATATGCATTTCTTTCACTTAGGAGCCAACTTGCTTCGAAACTCCTTTGGAACATGGCAATATGCTTCACAACCAAAGACTCTAAGGTGCCTGTAAAAAGGTGGCTTCCCAGACCAAAGCGCTTCAGGTACCTTCTCATTTAAAGCCTTGTATTGAACTCATTGAGATGGTTGCACATGGGTGTGCCCTCATCCATCTTCAAATCAACTAAGTTTTTCAGCCAATAAACCTGTGATGCTGCACTTTGCTTCTCATATAGGTCACATAACTTCTTCCACAACCCATAGCTAGTCTTTTCCATGTTCACATTGAAGTACACATTCTTTGACAAAGCCAGCATGATGGTGGACTGGCAAGCTCATCCAACTCCTCCCAATCATACTCATCCATATTCTCAAGCTTTATCCCCTTCATCTTTATCGATCGGATTTGCTTCTTCTGTACTAAGACATTGTAAATATGTTCCTTCCAAAATGGAAAGTTAGTGCCATCTAACTTCTCAATGTTGAACAAAGAGTTCTTCGATGATGAAGCCATCACTTGATAACGAACAAAATTGATAGATCCGCCGCACTAAAGAAAATGATAGAAAACCTAAACATTTTCAACAGTCTCCCCACAAAAACTGACTTTTGAACTGAAAACAAATGTGTACAATGACTGAAACGCTGATCAAAGTGGCTAAACTAGCAAGATAGAATCTCAAAGAATTGTCACTGTCAATGTCTCCAACTCCAGAAGAGTGTCTCTGACCAACTGAACACTATCAAACACACACACATAAAGATGAAAACAATGTCAACAATGGTGGGTCAGCAGATGCACACCAATATTGCACTAACTGCATAAACATGCATCCTATGTTGATGCCAAAACCATGGGGATGTTGAGGGCTCGCTCCAAAACTTGTATCACCAGAAGGATCTCCACATATGAGAATCCCCTAGCTCAATAAAACCTTACCACGACCCTCAACAATAGGCTTTGCATATTTCCATCACAATACATAAACCGTATAAGATCTTACATCAACCACAGAAACCCTTTTCTGTAATTGCTGCGGCCGTTTGTCTGATTTATCAGACCCTCAAGATCTTATATCAAATATGCATGTGACAGAGATTGTAGAAAGAGTATGCAACAAAAACTTGTACGCTGAAGAACCGATGAAGGTAGACCACCTTGCTGTCTGACCTGAATATCTCTCAAACCGTACAAAATTTGCAAAAACTTCCTTCTGCAAAGTTATAGACCACACAAGAAAGGTTGAGGAAAGCAAGAATGGACATGAAATGAGCTGTTGTTATAGGTGAAAATAGATCTGTAAAAATTTACAGGTTGTACTTTACGACCTACAGGCGGCCTGAGTGGCGTATCTCAAAATTGGTAAAGATTTTGAGAAAAATTTCTTTTGCAAAGTTGAAGAGGACAAAAAACCAGTTTGAAACAATGAAAATTGTCTTGAACAAAGACGTTTTGATAGGCCAAAATAGATCTGCAAAAACGTGCTGCAGTTTTTGCTCCTTCTCCGCCTGCTTCCCCGCTGAGCTCCAATGGTGCTCCCAATCCCTGAGCTTTGATACCAGTTGAAGTGCGCATGTGAGAGTGTGTGTGTGTGTGTGTGCATCAATGGAGAAGAGAGAAAAAGAGATGAGACACATGTTTGGGTGGACTCCAAACACAATAGTGTTAGGGTCATGAGTCCTTATTGTTTTATGTAGAGTGAATGGTCAATCTTAGTTCACGGTTAGTCTCCGGCCGCCCAACACTTAGGTGCGGACATTCCGCTTTACCACCCCAACAACATGTTTGCTCAATTGTCACATGAACTAATGTAGTCATGAATACTTTGTTCTATGTTAAGCCAGTACACACCAAGTCACATTAATTGTTGAAATGTTTGCGCTTTTTCATTGTGAATTTCTGTCGTTTGTACATGAGCTTGGCTCATGTACATGTTTCTATCTATTGGTTCTATACATAGCCTCAATAGTCCATCATTCCCTTGTCAGATGTTAGCACAAGTGTTCGTGTCTGCTCAATGACTGATGACTACCTCTCAATTTGCAATGACCCAATGGTGAGCAAAGGTATGACATGTTAGCTCCACCTCAATACCATCTTGTTATTGAGTAGATAAGAGTCGTGCAGGACATTGTTAACTCCCTTCGATGCTTCCCCATGAGTCAAGCTAGACAAATGGTCAGCCCTCTGATGTATAGTCCCTTTTTTGACTACCATGGTGAAATCAAACTCAAGCAATATGATCATCCATCGAATAAATGCCCTACATTGTAAGGTTTGTTCACCAAGTACGAGGTGGTGTCTAAAATTTTCCATGGCATAGACCATTCCTAATCCTTCTTTTTCCATGGTTGTCTAATTTTTTCCTCACTATTGAGTTATCTACTGGAGTAACATATGGGAACAGTTTCTATAGTTGTCAGACTCGAGGAGAAAATCAGAGGCTTTTTTTGTGTATATTTTTTGGGTTAAAATAAGTCTTTTACTCAACAATTGAAAACGGACCCGAAAAAAAATATCGACTTGCAATTGGGATGGTGACGTGGCGGCATTCTAGGTCTGAGCTTGTCGTAAGAAGGAGGAATGCAAGCAGGTGAGACTTGACTCTGGCTTTAGAATGCTATCTAACTACATTTCATGTAAAATGTGATGAAATGTGATTAATGTTTCTTTTGTATGGCGTCACAAGGCATTGCTTCAATTTATGGTTAAAAAAAACCTTCCCCTTTCTGCTTCGCAACCTGTGTGAGATCACATGCTTGACTAACTGGTTCTCTCTTGCAACCATTTTGCACCGGTGCCGACTGGTTGCAGTAGCAAACCAATTACTGCATAGTAGCAGGGGGGAGGTAAACATGTGCGTTGAGAAATTAGACAGCGGCAACAGATTTTGAACGGCTATAGTCTCACTCTCCTAGAGCTGCACAATGCTATCTCAGCAGATTAGATGGCGAGAGCAAAGATGAGCTGTCGTCGCCTCTTCACCGAGCTTTCCATTGCCACCAACACTGGGGTCAATGACAGGTGCCATATTTGCCCTTATAGCTTCTGTTCTGCTAGGAGTTATCGGCGGCTACGTGAAGAGGCCCAAGGCTGGAAAGACTATGGGTTTCCAAAGGAAGATAGTGGATGCTAAATCTTTTAGCTTTTCTTAAAAAGGCATGCCTGCTAGCCACTTCACCACAGTGGACGTGCTCTTCTTCTTTTTCTTGAGATATTGCATTGTGCAGCTGAGAGAGATTGAGTGATATAGTTCATCTTTGCTAGATTAGACGACGGCAGTAGCTCTGTGTTTCTCTCTCTCTCTCTCTCTCACACACACACACACTCACACACACACACACACACACACACACACACACACACACACACACACACACACACACACACTGCAATCCCTGCGTAGGCATTAGAGGTGCACCGCCGCCAAGGTAGAAAATAACTTCGCTAGGTTTAGCCAAAACTTTGATGATGTTTCAAACAAGGGCGGGTGGTCTAATTATGTCTGTTCCAAATAAGAGTGTTAGGTTTAGGGTTTCCATACACAATACAATCCCTAAAGTATTTTGAGCTTTCCTTAAAAAAAGATCGAGTAATATTGACAAGTTTTTGTGTAGTTATTGGATAAAGAACAATATCAAGTTTGGCTTTAGGGATGGCAAACTTGTAAGATGGAGATCAAAACTTACAAGAGACTTTCAAGATAGGATTGTGCAAGGAAGAACAATGGCGGCCAAATTAGTAAGGAAGGTAATCGTGGTCCCCAATGTATCACATGTGTTTCATGTTAGTACAACTGGGTCAGTGGAGAAAGGTGTTACATATGCTGTCACACTTGCAGACTTCCCTCGGTGCTCGTGTGAGGATTTTCAAAGACGTGATAGCAAACGTGCCTTGCAAGCATATCTACTTTCTGTTTTTTAGAATCTTGGGATTGGACTCCACTGCCCATGAGTTTCTGCATCAATCTGCACTTACAAAAGTAATTGTTTCATGCTTTGGGAGGTTCTCAAATAGCATCGTAGGTTATGGAGTTTATGTGTTGAGTTTTTTGGGAGATGTACATGCCAAATTTTTGGTGGACTATTTTGGAGAGGATCACCTAGAATTGCACTTTGTGTCAAGTATACAATTTTATGAATTTTATGAATGGTTCTAAAATATAAATTTGTGTCCATCAATTAACAAATTTGTGGTACTAAAAATAACATGCATGAGAAAATTATTTTTCTTTCACAATTGTTGCTCTTGTGTGAATTTACCCTTGAACTTGCTCAGAATGTGTCTTTGCTCGTTTTTTTTTGCTCAGTGATTAGAAACCCCTGGCAATATATGCCAACGTTGGTTCCTCTTTTGGTTCAACCAAGTCAATGCATTTGGCATTTTCATGTCCATCATAGGATGTTCCTGATTCCATAGGTTCCCTCATTGGCTGCTAAACTATGATCTTTCTGTCTTGTATCATGTACATTTTGTAGTGAGAGGGTGCGTCAAATTTGTCGGTGTCAGATCTCTCTTTACTTTCCATTTTTGTTGTCCAAACCTCTTTCAAGGTTTACTTCAACTTTTGGTAATCACATTTGCGCTCAATTTTGGTTATTTTTTATTTTTCTTTGTTTTTAGGATTCTTAGGGCAATTTGGAAGTACATGATCTATCCCACAAACCTCGCAAAACCCAATTTTTTTGTTCATTCACCTTTGTGAAAAAAAACCCGTGCCCAATGATTACATCCACATTCATAGCAAGGACCTTCTGATTGAGCAGCTTGTTGTGCCCCCATTGGTTGTCTTGTCCTAGGAGGATATCCTCTAGGTCTGTAGTTCTGATTCGATATGAACATAAGCATATTCTCATCCATTATATAATGATTTTGTGTTGGCTGAGCAATGTATGAAGGTTTTGTAGCCTTGTTTGAGCTTATCCAGGAATGACAAGTCTTGTTAGCATACACGTTTCCTTCAGTTCTCTCCCATAGGTTTCCAATGGCTCTTCATAATACAAAATTGATGGCAACATTGTAGATTCATGAGTGCTTCTAAAGACTGCATATATGAAACAATTTCCCTATTGTCTTGAGAGGTAAAGGAGGCTATTGGCCCATCACTGGTTGTGGCTTATCTCCCTCTGGTGCTGTATTATTTGGGCCTATTTGGTACCGTAGTGGTGGCAGCAAAGGTTGCACCCTCGGAGGTCCATATTGCCTCTCCCTCACATTAGTTTTGTTGTAAAAACACTCATTTGTCTCATGGTTGGTGTATTTTTGCTCGATTGCACACCACTTTAGGGCTCATGGTACATTAGCAGCTTGTGGTGGTTGTTGTCACAAGTTCAAATTTTGTCAATAGCTATGGTTCATTTGTCTGATCACTTCCTCGACCATATGATCAACATTTGGTGCATTTGAAGCTGGAACACTCCTCTACATTATGGATTCACTTGTGGTTGAAGAGGCATTGCCAGTCGTTGTGTCCGCATCTTTTGATACCTCTCCATAAATCTTGCAATTTTCAACTAGATACGACGCTCCTCTAGTGACTTGCTCAAATGTGGTGCATGCTTTCAGGTGTAATCTCTCTTTGAGAGTTTTATTTCTCAAGCCCTTTATGAAGAGAACTGATAATCTCTCATCTTTCGGTAACTCTGTAACTCCCTCAGGCAAAGTGAAGCTTCCTTCACCTTTTTGTTCCCTTTTTGCTTGAAAGCATAGATTTGGGAAACCAATGTTCTACTAGATTCCCCTCGAATTATTCTGTAAACTCTTGCAAGAGTTTCTCTATGTTTAGGAAATCTTTCTTATCCAATGGTTGGAACCATGTCAGTTTTTTTCCTTCCAAAGTTAACCTAAATCCCTCATACTGAGTATGGAAATTCGCTACTTGTTCAGCTCTCAAGACTTGCTTAAAGAGTGAGACATGTGCATATGGATCCCGCGACCCATTGTACTTCTTGGCAGCACACTTTGCAACTTGAGATGGTCACATTCATCATGTTTTGGCTACCATTCTCATAACCCACGGTTCTCCTAAAATGAAGTCTCTTGCTTCATACCCCCCCATTAGGAACTCAGATTGGAGTTCTCTTGGTTGCTCTCTTGTCTAGTTGCACATCCCTTGCTTCAGTTTAGGTATCTGGAACACTCGTGGTATGAGTTGTGCTTAGAGATTTGATGCCCCTATGTGTGGTCATTAGAACCCTTGAACTTAGAGATCCCATTGGTCTCGGTACTGAAATTTGTGGTCGACTAAATGAATCTTCCACCCTAATTTTGAAATGACTCTCTTTCTGTTTCTGGCCCCATCTATGAGACAGTACGTCTAAATGTTCTAGGAGTGATAAAATATTGATGGAGTGATCCTCCAAAGTACGTATATCTCTCCATGTCTTTACGATCTATAGCAAAGTATCTGTGTCCATACTTATCAAGCATGATTACATGCATATCTTTGCCTTCTTGGTATGTAAAAACATACAAGCATTTTGCTTTGACAACTCTCCAATGTAGGGCTCGTCTGGCACTTATAATGGAGCATCTTCTCTTTGTTATCTTATTTGTACAACCACACATGAGTGTTGTCCGTGTCAACTCGACTCGTCTCGTTCACTAACCTTAGCTTCACAATAGGAATGTTGAATTTTGGTGGCTTGTCTTTAGGTTCTATGTCAACTTTATCTTTGGTGCCTATCAATATCCACTTCTCCACAATTTAGGGATTTTGCACAAGTCATCAAAATATCGATCACCACCACTATAATCCACATGCACTATGTCCTTGAACTCACTAGGTCTTTCTTCTAACTTTACGCACTAGCGAACCATATCGTTTTTGTAAATTTTTGTACTCTGTTCTTTTTCAAAATGATATTTCAAGTGTAATAGTTTCATGGAATGTAATGGAAATGGCCTATGAACTTTGAGAATAGTAAAATTAGGATAACTAGAGTGAGCATTTTTGTGAGACTACTTTGAGAAGATGGAGGGTGAACTTAATTAGCGGTAGCAACATAACCATAGTACTTAATTAACTTGCCATGAAGAATACTTTTGCAAGAGAGAGAGTTTAGAGAACTTGACAACAATTGAGGACCGGATTTATGTGGAGCCGATCCCCCCTCCAATAGGCTTTTATATTATAGATTCTCTAATCAAGAGAGACTTGGTTCAATACAATCTTTGTGTTCCTTGTGACCTAGGTTATGAATGAAGATGGAAAGCTTCACGCATCATGAGCATAACATAGACTTTGTAAAAAGCATTAACCATCCCCAGCCTCAGTCCTAAGGCCTTCAAAGGTGGAGAGAGCTAGTGGGGAATGAGGATAGGGAAGAGGAAGAAGAAACATTCATAGGAGAAAGAAATAATTTCTCACTTATCATCACTCTTCTTGCTTAGCATACATAATAGCATAGTAATGAAGATGGAGAAGATGTCAAGCTTAAGCATTTGGAGCATGGATCTTGGTTCAATTTGCATTCCATAGCCAAGAGTGTTGGTGTAGGCTCTCAACTTCTCTACAAGCTTGGAGAAGGAGATGGAGCTTTTTCAATGTGCAACTCACACAATGAGTGTGTGTGTGTGTGGGAAAGTATATCCCCCAAGCTAGCCCCCTCCTTGCTTTGTTCGACCCCCTCTTTTAGCACTAGCTTGCACTTGATTGGACCTCCTCAAGCTTGGCCAATCACATGCTTAGTGCATATCAAGCAACAAGGGTAGCCTTGTGACAAGTGTCCCCCTTTCCCCTTTGAGAAAGAGGACTTGATGAATGCAAAAACAATTGATTAAATTAACTAAATTATCATAGGACCCCTTGAGAGAACAACCAATAGGCTTTAGGCACACTATGAGGGCAACACGAAGAGGAGCTTGACAAGTGTCCTAGTTTCTTTCTTTGCACCAAGCTTGCCTTGTGTGAGGGTGTGTGTGTTCTCTCTCTAGCTCCTACAAAGAGGGCTCACCCCCACATGAGTAGGGATATGCTTTGACTTTTTGAACACCTTAACCCCTCAAGCACCTTAGTCATGGAGCACCTTAGCACCTTATTCATTAAGCACCTCAAGCTCCTTAACAACCTTACCCAGCAAGCACGGCAAGCACCTCAAGCTCCTTAACAACCTTACCCAGCAAGCACGACAAGCACCTCAAGCACCTTAGTCAGCAAGCACGACAAGCACCTCAAGCTTGGGCCGTGTTCCCACCTCAAGCACAGCCTAGTTTGAGGCTGTGCTTGAGGTCAAAGGAATTTTAACACTAATATTGGGAGGTCTTTAATAAAGCTAACCATAAGGTCTTTACGCTCCATTAGCTAGCCTTGCTCTTTGACATACCATCTCTCATTTGGACCCCTTTACCATTGGCCCCGTGTTGAGATAGATGTATAAGCACATGTCTATATTCTAACCCTTGTTCTCGTTTATTCTCCCACATTAAACGATCAGTTTAATATGAGAAAGTCATTTGGGTAGGTTAGATATTAGATTTTATGACATGGTTGGTGTGGGTTTGGATGGTCCTGCACCCATGTTGAAACTCACACTTTTAAAACCCTTAGCCATGTAGGTGTAAGATCTCTAGGAAGAAGTATCTGAAAAACTTTCCTCAAGAATTGACTCTAACGTTGGCAACGGCCCTTGATTCACACTCCCTTTCATGGAAACGTGGCTACCATGGTCTCCTACAACAGGGTTTTTACTCTGATATAATCTCTATGATCGCAAATACATCAAGAAGAAACACTATTGCAAAACACTAATGCATTACCACTTTGGTTGCTCCCAAATCTTCAAATTGAAGTCACCTTGATACGCATCTCTAGCCCTTGCAATCCATACAAAATACACTTGGTGGCTATGAGTTTATAGTCATTCTACTAATAAAAATCTAGAATCAACAAAATTTATCGTGCTTTTGGTAAAAATTTCAATTTTGCTTTCAGAACCCTCAATTCAAGTCCAAATTCAATTTTAAAAAAACCAATAGGCTCCTTGTGACTAGCTCTAGCTATGGTGCAAGTTTGATCTCAACTTGTGACAAAGGAACGTGGATTACAATCCATGTATCTTTATGACAGAAGGTGATGAAACTTGACACACAACTTGCCCTTGGTACCTTGACCCTAGATATATGCTTTTTGTGTGATTTTGACTAGTTTAGGTCAATCAAAAGTTAAACCCTAGGCATGTCTCGGTAGTTTTGACTCTAAGGTGTTTTTATCCCTTTTGACCCACTTTTTGAACTCTCTTAGTTCCTTGATTTTGGAAGTATTTCTCACACTGACCTCTGCTACAAGCTAGTATAGTTTTCGTCCAAAACCTCAGAAAAGATACATGGATCAAGATCCATGATCCATTAGATTTGAGCCCAAAATATGGCCTGTTGGTTCCTTATGTTTTGAGCAAACTACTTCCAAAAACTTTTTGGATTTGCATCACTTTCTGTCAATCAAAAGTGAAGTTTTGTGTCTACTTTGCAGTTTTTGACTAATTTCTAATTTTTTGCTCTTTTGGCCAACTTTTTTCAACGTTTTGCTAATGTGCCTTCTACGAAAAAATGTTCTGAATGGTTTTAGCTACTTGCTACTCAACTCTCAACCAAAAATCATGAAAAGATACATGGATTGCGATCCAACATTTTGGCATGAAATTTGGTCAGTTGGGTTGTCTATGCCTTATAGATGCTAACTCCTAAACCTTTTTTAATTTGGTTTACTAAAAGTTGAAAAACCCCAAATTTTGGTCAATTTTTTAGCTTTTGCAAGTATTGTCCAATTTCTTTGTTTTGAGTGTGTTTTTATGTGAAATTGACTCCAGGTTCTGGCTTTTGTTGCTTGGAAGCAACACTTTGTCAAATGATGTCGGTTTCTGCTCAAACAACCTTGGAGGTACATGGATTGCAATCCATGTTCCTCCACAAAACTGGATGAAAATTCTAAGTTTGCTTCTTGTGAGTTTGTTGATACCCTTTGACACCAAATTTTTGGGTTTTGGTCAGCTTGTATGCTCTGACCATCAAATTTTCCACTTTTTCAGAGTTATGGTTTCTTTTGCCAAAATGTGGGTTTCGACAATCTTTACCATGATCTTTCAACCCAAATTTGATGGTGGTAGATGTTACTTACCCTACTCCTAGGTACCAAAATGAATTTATGAACAAAAACAAACAAAACAGTGCAATTTGAAGGTGAAATGGATTACAATACTTTCAAAGCATTGAGAAAATTGAAGAATGAAATTACTTTTGTATCTCACTTACAACTCTCTTTGCCTCTGAAAAGTAGATCTAACAATTCCTTGACCTCTAGCCTCTACCAAGCACTAAACCCTTTGTCTAGATGCTTCATTGCTAAGGTGTAAATAGAATGGGTAACAAATCTCTAGAAAAGAAGGCTATGAATACGACTAGGTCACTAACCACCTAAGGATTATATCCTCGGTAGTGCTGCCAATGTTAGCAGGTTGTCGCTGTTGGAATTAGGGTTGTAGGAAAACACACACAGCTTAGAGCTCAAGGCACACAACAAAGAGTGTATTACTTAGTGTGCAATGGAAAGATAGATAGCCCTAGAATGATGGACGTATATACAATGCATGAGGGAAAAAACCTCCTAGCAAGGGGAAAAATGCCTTGGCGGTCCTAAGTGTGTTCACACACATCACTACCACATGTATATGGTAAAAAATCCCCTCTGGAGTGATGCGGTGAATGAGAGCTGGCAATAGGTTTGCAATCCTCAAGTTCAAACTTACATAGCAATATCTCTATGTAGATTTTCTAACAAAAGGCAATACCATCATCACACTGCTTAAACTGGACACCCAAGTAATGATGGAACAACCCCAAATATTTCACCTTGAAAGTAACATTCAAATCAGTCTTAAATTTAGCAATATGTCTCTCATTTAGTCTAGTGATCAGCAAATCATCCATAACAACAATGAGAAGTACATCACTCTCACGCTTTACATACAATGTGCTTTTTGTTGGACTGTTACGAAAGCCTCGTTTGACCAAATGAGTGTTAGATTTCTCATACCAAGCAGGAGGAGATTGCTTCAACCCATACAAATCTTTTTTACATCTGCACACTTTATTTTCTTGTCCTTTCTTGACAAAACTGCGAGGCTGCGTTACATAACGTAATGGAATTGGCCTATTAACTTGAGAGTAGCGAAAATTAGGGAGAGTACTTTTGTGAAATTACTTTGTGCACCATATCCCACATAGTGGGCTCAACAAAACCGATAATAGATCCCAGTTCCACTTACCCTAATATAAATAACAACTTTAACCATTTATAGGCTATTTAAGGACCTCTCTTCTTAAGCAAGAAAAGAGAAACCATATTCTTAAGGACCTCTCTACTTTGTGCACCATATCCCACATAGTGGGCTCAACAAAACCGATAATAGATCCCAGTTCCACTTACCCTAATATAATTAACAACATCAACCATTTATAGGCTATTTAAGGACCTCTCTTCTTAAGCAAGCAAAGAGAAACCAAATGCTCTGATACCAACGTAATGGAATTGGCCTATTAACTTGAGAGTAGTGGAAATTAGAGAGAGTACTTTTGTGAAATTACTTAGTGAGTATAGCGGGTGAACATAATTGAGGGTATCAACATAAACATAGCATTTAGTTAGCTTGGCATGAACAATACTTTTGCAAGAGAGAGAATTTAGAGAACATGACAACAATTGAGGACCGGATTTATGTGGAGCCGGGTCCCCCCTCCAATAGGCATTTGTATTATAATTTCTCCCATTAAGAGAGACTTGTTACAATACAATCTTTGTGTTCCTTGTGACCTAGGTGATGCAATGAAGACGGAAAGCTTCATGTATCATGAGCATAACATAAAATTTGAGGAAAGCATTAACTATCCCAAGCCTAAATCCCAAGACCTCAAACACCTTTGAAGGTGGAGAGAGCTAGCAGGGAATGAGGGTAGGGAAGAGGAAGAAGAAACATTTCATAGGAGAAAGAATTAGTTCCTCACTTATCATCACTCTTCTTGCTATCATACATAATAGCATAGTAACGAAGATGGAGAAGATGGTAAGTTTAAGCATTAAAGCATGGCTCTTGGTTGGATTTGCATTTCATAGCCAAGAGTGTTGGTGTAGGCTCTCAAATCTCTACTTGCTTGGAGAAGGAGAGAGAGCTCTTGCACTTTGCATGATGCACAATGAGAGTGTGTGGGAGAGTATACCTCCTAAGCAAGCCCCCTACTAGCTTTGGTCGACCCCCCTTTGTATCTCATGCTTGAAGCTCATTGGACCCCTCTAGGACTAGCCAATCATAAACAAGAGTCATACCAAGCAATAAGGGTAGCCTTGGGACAAGTGTCCCCCTTTCCCCTTTGAGAGAGAGAGGGCTTGATAAATGCAAAGACAATTAATTAAAGCTTCTAAATTATCATTGAACCCCTTGGGTGGCCAACCAATAGGCTTCATGCACACCATGAGGGCAACATGAGGAGGGACTTGACAAGTGTCCCTTTTGCTTTCTTTGTACTAGGCATGCCTTGTGTGTGTGTGTGTGTGTTCTCTCTCATCCCCCTCTTGTAGGGATCACCCCCTCCTTGTAGGCATTGAATCTTGACTTTTTGACACCCAAGCCCTCAAGCTTAGGCCCAGTTCCCACCACAAGCTTGGTCCTTAAGCACTTCAAGCTTGGGCTGGGTTCCCACCTCAAGTACAACCTTAGCATCTCAAGCATGACAAGCACCTCAAGCATCTCAATCATCAAGCACCTTAAGCATCTCAAGCATCTGAGTCATCAGGCACCTCAATCACTTTAGTCATCAAGCACAAAAAGCACCTCAAGCACCTTAATATTGGGCCGGGTTCCCACCTCAAGCTCAGCCCTAGCTTACCTAAGGTCAAAGGAATTTTACTCTAATTATTGGAGGTATTCAATGAAGCTAACCTAAGGTCTTATGCTCCATTGGTTAGCCTTGCTCTTTGATAGACCACCTCTCATTTGGGCCCCTTTACCATTGGCCCCGTGTTGAGATAGATCTATAAGCACATGTATATATCTTAACCCTTGTTCCCGTTTATTCTCCCACATTAAATGATTAGTTTAATATGAGAAAATCATTTGGGTGGGTTAGATATTAGATTTTATGACATTACCTCTCTCTTGAAATCACAGTTGTCCTCGACTATGAGGTAGAAGAGATAAAGCCTTAGTCATTAGTCAATCTTACTTAACGGGTAGAGGATCCCTTTTTACCCTATAACATCTTTCCAAGATGGATGACCAATCCATTTGGTGCTTGGGACACATAGCTACCGTAAGCATGTCTGCTAGTCCATTTTGTTCTCCCAAAGTAGAGTGACAAATTCTACTTGGTGTTTGACAGACGTTGTCATCACAAACATGATTCTAAGCATGCATACCATTTAAATTTGTGCACAATTAAAAAGAGAACTAGTTTTATAAGACAAAAACATGGGTCATTTAAAAGAAACTTGTACATTTTCTTACTCTAATGTAGAATTGTAAGCATTGACAAGGTTCATAATATCCTTAATCTATATTCCTTGCATCCATCTAGCATCTTCAAAAGGATAATTTTTGAACTTATTAAGATACCATCAGATAATCTTACCATGTCATAGTACCTTGTCTTCATGCCGAAGGATAGCCTCGGGTTGTAACACCTCTTCTTGGTCTTTAACTTCGAGAGGGACTTCAATAATTGTTTAACTTGGTGGCTCTCCTTTGTAGGGATTGAGTAGGCTCACATGAAAAGCATTGTGTATGAGCCAATGGTTGGGCAACTTGAGTTGGTAGGCCATCTCATTGATAGGCTTCAAAATTTGGAAAGGACCATAGTATCTTTTTGCTAGCTTAGCATAATACTTTGGATGGCCCGTAGGATTTTTGCTTGTGGTTTGCCTCAATCGAGCCTTAGGAAACTTAAGCAAGATCCAATCATTTTCTTTGAACATTAAGGCCCTTCTGTGCTTGTTAGTATCAGCTTGTTGCCTTTGTTGAGAGATGGATATAGCCTCCTTAATCTTTTGAAAAGATTCTTGTAGGTCACGGCTATACTCATTAGCAGCGAAGATCTTCCCATGTACTTTAAGGAGGAAAGGAGTTTTAGGTCTTCTCTCAATGATCTCAAAAGGTGCTTTTCCCATAGAAGTATGTACAGTATTATTGTAGGCATACTCTACAAGAGGTAAGTATTTTTCTCATTGTGAGCATTGATCTAATTCGGTAGCATAAGTCTTGAGTAGACTGAGTATCGTAAGATTGGCTATCTCACTTTGGCCATCCGTTTGTGGGTGATAGGCCGAAGAGAAATTCAATCTTGTTCCTAGTATTTCAAAGAGACCTTTACTGATCATTCTAAGATCTCTATTTGACATGATGGATGTTGGTAATCCATGGTGTTTGAAAATATGAGATATGAAGAAAGTTTCCATTTGGTGTGCCTTAATAGTCTTTTTGACAGGAATAAAGTGTGCTTGCTTGCTAAACCTATTGTCTATTGTCCATATTCTTGTATTCCCATGAATAGACTTGGACAATCCAAAGATGAAATCCATGGATATACTCTCCCTTGGTGAATTTGGGATAGGCAATGCCTGGAGTAATCTAGGTTGCTTCCCTCTATCATACTTGGTCTTTCTCCATACTACTTGTATCTCCACTTTCATGGTATGCCAATAGAAGTACGTTTCTACTCCTTGGAGAGTAGGTTGAATACCTATATGCCCCGCATAGGGAGGATCATGGGATTCATACATAACTTTCTCACGAATGGAATGGGTAATGCAGAGCCTATTGCCGTGGAGAAGATAATCATCCTGCAAGGTGAATCATTTCCTCTTTCTTCCTCAAAGAAAGGGCTGACATTATGTCTCTAAAGTCAGGGTCAGTAGCATTAACTTCTATCTTACAATGATCTATCTTCTATGATAGATGAGTATGCTACTAACTATGATAGATGATCTATGCTCACAATGATCTATCTTCTCTTTTGGCTGAGAAAAAGCTTATTCTCCCTCAATGCTTGAAAAAATCACTTGGAGCTATTGCTTATGTTCCTCCAAAGACTTGGAGTAGATGATGATATCATCCAAGAACACTCCAGTGAATTTGCGGTAAGGTCTAAAAATTTTCTCCATTAGACAATTGAATGTAGCTGGCGCATTAGTCAAGCCAAAAGTAATAGCTAGCTATTCATAAAGACCAAACCTTGTGCAAAATGCGGTCTTTAGGATATCTTCATCCACTATCCTTATTTGATGATAGCCACTTTTAAGGTCAATCCTACTAAAGTAGGTAGAGCCTTGTAGCTTATCAAATAGATCTTCTACTTGAGGCACGGGAAATGTGTTTTTGATAGTGATATGGTTTAGTGATCAATAGTACACACACATACGGTATGTACCATCTCTCTTTTGCACTAAAAGGACTGGAGAACAAAAGGGAAAGGAGCTAGGCCTCGCCATCCCTTTGTCTACCAATTCTGTACTTGCCTCATGATCTCCTCTTGTTGAGCTTGTGAGACTCAATAAGGAGGCTTGTTAGGCGGTGAGCTTCCTGGAAGGAGCTCAATGCGATGGTCATCATCACCTCGTTTTGGAGGTAAGTCCATAGGGATATCATCAATGAACACATTTTGGAATCCTTTTAGAAAATTAGATAAGTCTAACTCTTCTTGATTCCTATCATTTACATTTGATGAAACATTAGGATATTTTAGAGACTCTTTGAAAAAAATCATGTACACAGAAACTGAGCTCTTCATTGATTTATCAAAAGCAGCAGGATTTACAAGTAGAATAGTGCAACCATGCTCACTAGCATCTATATACATGTTCTTTCCCCTGTAGGTGAAATAGATTCTATCTTTCAGGGAACTTCATATTGGAAGCCATGCGATCAAACCATGGTGCCCCTAGGATAGCATCCTCATGTTGGAGAGGAGAGATGAAAAATTCTTCTTTGTCAACATTGCTTTGGACACGAAGCCTCAACTTCCCAGTCAAGGGAGTAACGGAGGCTTGCTGTCTCTTGAATGCTATGTCAGCCGTTACCATCTCTCCCATCTCAAAAGCTTCAATGCCCAACTTGGTAGCCAACTCCATTGATATGAAGTTGTGAGTAGAGCCAGGGTCAAACAAGATGAAGGAATCATGCTCTCTTACCTTTCCCCAAGCATAGGAAAGTGATGCTCCTTTGCAATGAGCATCCTCTTTTGGAGCTTCGATGGTGGAAGTCCTAGGAGTCTCATTGCGAGCATTCTTCTTGAGGCAAGAACGATAGCCATGCCCTTACTCCCCGCACTTGAAACACTTATGGTCCTTGCGAAAAGCTTCAAGATCTTCAGGAGAGAGTTTTTTTTCACTTTTGTAAATTCCCTCCTCCTTGGACCGATTGTTGTTGTTGTTGTTGGAAATGCCTTGGGAAGAATTTTGAGCATTGCTTTTCCCCTTTGCATCATTTTTGTCTTTGTTTTCCATGGGCTTGACATTCCGTTTAGCCCCTTGATGGAAATTGATGCATGAAGCAACCATGGTGTGATGGATTACGTCGATGATAGAACTAGGCCGTTGAGAGTTGATGTAGTCAGCCATCTCTTCAGATAATCCCACATGGAATTTTTGCTTTTTCTTGACAAAGTCTATCTTTTGAAAGATAGTAGCCTTGAGATGTAAATCCCAAAACTTTTCTACATACTTGTGGATAGACTCATGAGAGAGAAGCTTCAAGCTGCACCATTCAGTAAGCACTTTGTCCTTTGCATAGCTTGCAAGGAATTGCTTCATGATGGAAACTCATAGAGTTTTCCATGTCTTTGGGGCTTTGTCGTTGCTCACCATTGACGAGCTGATTTTTGGAAATGCATAGCTACATGGCGTAGCTTGGAGAACTCTGGGAAGCCCTCGTCTCCAAAGGCCGCATCAAATTGCTGGATGAAGGCCAACACTTTGTCGATAGCACCAAAGGTGCCATCATAGGTTTGGAAAGTGACTCTTGCAACATCAATGTGCACAATGCATCAAACTTGACAGCTTCAGGATTTCCTTGGGTCATGAGTCTCCAAGTACTAGCAAAAATCTGGTAAGAATCTGGCAAGGCATCAAGAACAGTCTGCACAAGGAAACTATTTGAAATGACTTCTCCTACATAAATAAGTTGCTCATTGATATCCTTGACACCAGTAAGGAAAGTTTCCATGTCATCATCCTCATGCATAATCTTCAACTTCATCTCTTTACGCAGTAATGAAATTTTTGCCTCATTACAACTTGCGTAAAGAACAGTCAAAATATCCCAAGCCTGTTTTGCAAATTTTGTTGAACGAATGTGGGGAGTAACAATGCGCTTCACAGACAACACAATCAATGCATGAGCCTACGCATCTTTTACATCCCAACCAGCTTGCTCAATCGTAAGCAAAACAACTCAATAGCAGCAATCCTTGCAGCAAGACTTGCAACGTCCTCAACATCACTTGTATCCTCTGAACTAGGACGTACATCAATGCCATGCACAATGTCAACTCCCTTTGACACAAGAAAATGCTGCATCATATAAGCCCACATAGGGTAATTGTCCCCATCCAATTTGTCCTCAATAAAAAACATCTTGAACACATCTGTGTTGTTGTCAACCATGGTAAATAATGTCCTGATGTGAAAACTTCCCAAAAAGAGGAGAAGGAAAGTGGAAACAACATGTGATATACACCACAAACCATAGAAGATCGTAAGGACCTGTTATGCTGAAAATGACACTGACAAAATTTGTTCTTTCTGCTAACCCAAAATATTGGTTGATCTACAAATGCTTGCCAAAGCTCACTAAAATCGGAGAAAGTAAGCAGGCGTGCGTTGGAGTTGCTGGCGACAAATCTCGAGAGGATGCAACCTGCTCTGATGTTACCATATACATGTGGTAGTGATGTGTGTGAACACACTAGGACCGCCGGGGCATTTTTTCCCTCTTTAGGAGGTTTTTTCCCCCGTGCATTGTATATACGCCCATCACTCTAGGGCTATGTATCTTTCCATTGCACACTAAGTAACACACTCTCTATTGTGTGCCTTGAGCTTCCTTCGTCTTCTCCAAGCTGTGTGTGTTTCTCTGCAACCCTAATTCCAACAATTGGTATCAGAGCAGGTCACGTCCTCCCGTGATTAGTCGCCAGCTGCTCCAGCACACACCTGCTCACTTTCTCCGATTTCAGCTGCTCCAGCACACGCCTGCTCACTTTGCTCAAAATTTTGATTTGGGCTCATTTCGGCCTCCGTTTCCACTATAGGCAGTACTGCACAGGCTATTTCGTCATTTTGTGCAGAATTTCTGTCAGTGTCGTTTCCTGCATTACAGGTGCCTTATAGTCTTCTACGGTTTATGCTATATAGCACAGGTTGTTCCCGCTCTGTTTCTCCTATTTTCGAGCAGTTTTCACATCAGGTGCAGCATTTACCATGGCTAACAACAACAACACAGATGTGTTCAAGATGTTTGCTGCTGAGGACAGGTTGGATGGGGACAACTACCCTATGTGGGCTTATATGATGCAACATGTTCTTGTGTCAAAGGGTGTCTGGAACATTGTGCAGGGCATTGATGTACGTCCTGGTTCTGAGGATGTAGGCGATGTTGAGGATGTTGCAGGTCTTGCTGCAAGGATTGCAGCTGTTAGAGTTGTTTTTCCTATGGCAGAACAAGCTCGTTGGGATGTTAAGGATGAGCAGGCTCATGCATTGATTGCGTTGTCTGTGAAGCGCACCATTGTTCCTCACATCCGTTCAGCAAAATTTGCAAAACAGGCTTGGGATATTTTAGCAGGTCTTTATGCAAGCCGCAATGAGGCTAAAATTGCTTTGCTGCATAAAGAGCTGGAGTCGAAGATTATGCATGAGGAAGATGATATGGACACTTTCGTTACTAGTGTCAAGGATATCAATGAGCAGCTTATTTCTGCAGGTGAAGTCATTTCAGACAGTTCCCTTGTGCAGACTGTGCTTGATGCCTTACCAGATTCCTACCAGAATTTTGCTAGTACTTGGAGACTGATGACCCAAGGAAATCCTGAAGTTGTCAAGTCTGATGCATTATGCACATTGCTGTTGCAAGAGTCACTTTCTAGAAAAAATAGGACTAGGCAGCGTGCAGTTGAACAGGCTTTTATTGCTTCTCAAAGAAAGGGTGGTAACAGTAATGCAGCCACTTCTTATGGTTCTGTTGCGAGTGGCAAAAATTATGTTCCTAATGCTTCTACTGGCAGTACTTCGTCTGGCAATTCTGGTGATAAGGGCAAAAAGAAGATGCGTTGCCATTATTGTAAAGCCAATGATCACTTGATCAAGTCGTGTCCTAAGTTGAAGGCCAAAGAGGCTAAGAAGAAAGAGGGTGGTTCCACTGCAAATGCTGGTTCCACTACAAATGCAGCCATTGTTGAGTCTTCTGTGAAAGGAGACTATAATGCTGATGTTGATGCAGAATGGGATTTTAGCGCAGAGTGCACTTACAATCCTGCTGTCCATGATGCATGCTTGTCAGTTGCTGCAGATTCACATGTGTGGTATTTCGACAGTGGTGCTACAAAGCACATTACCTCACATCGTGAATTGTTTACCTCTCTTGAGTCTGTCCCTCATGGGAATTCTGTCACTTGTGCCAACAACGCCTCTTATCCAGTTCAGGGATTTGGAAAGATTGTGCTCACTGCTGCTAATGGCAGTTCCTTCACACTTGTTGATGCACTTTATGTACCTGGGATCAAGAAGAATCTCTTGTCTGTATCCGCACTTGCTAGACTTGGACTTGTAGTCAAATTTGTGGATGACAGATGTACAGTTCATGATCTCAGTTTTGGTGATGAAATTGTTGCATCTGGCCTTTTGTGCCGTGGGCTGTATAAGCTCACTTTGTATGACAAGTGTGGACAAAATTTTGCAAATGCTGCTGCAGATTCAAGGGCTATTTCAGATGCAAAACTTTGGCATGCATGTTTTGGTCATCTGAATTTTGCCAGTTTGCTGCGTTTGCAGAAATCTGATATGGTTGCTTCTTTGCCACCTCTTGAAGCACCTGTCAAACATGTTTGTGAAGGCTGTATTTTGGGTAAGATGCATCGTTCTAAGTTTCCAAAGGATGGTTCAGTTCGGGCCACATGCAGGTTGCAGCTTGTGCATAGTGATGTTTGTGGGCCCATGCAAACTCCGTCCTTGGGCAATTACCTGTACTTCGTGACTTTCATTGATGATTACTCCAGGCATGCATGGGTATTGTTGCTTAAAGCGAAGTCCGAAGTTTTTATGTGCTTCAAACACTTTCTGGCTATGGCTGAAAATGTCTCGAAATGTACTATGGGCACCCTCTGTTCCGATCGAGGGGGGGAGTATATGTCTCATGAATTTAATGCATTTCTGACTAGTCGTGGGATAAAACACCAATGTACAGTGCCTTATACACCTCAACAAAATGGTGTTGCTGAGAGGAAAAACTGGTCACTGACGAAAATGGCACGATGTATGGTCAAAAGTCAAGCTTTACCACATTCTTTTTGGCTTGAGGCCATTATGTGTGCCACTTATGTACTTAACAGGTGTCCTACGAAAGCTTTGCAGTCTATTACTCCATATGAAGCATGGCATGATAGAAAACCTTCTATTGAGCACATGCGTGTTTTTGGCTGTTTGGCATATGCTTTGGTGCCACAAGTGCAGCGCAGAAAATTGGATGATAAGGCTGTCAAATGTATTTTTGTTGGTTATAGTGCTGAAAGCAAAGGTTACAGGTTGTATCATCCGCAAACAAAACGTATTCTGGTTTCACGGGATGTAGTGTTTGTGGAAGATTCTGTTCAGCCCTTGATGTCATGTACTAGAGACAGTAATGTAAGCTCACAGGACATTTATGACACTTTGTTGCCTCTTTTCAGTGGTGGAAATACGAATGTAAGTTCCAATGAGGCAAATGTACAGCCTATGGGGGTTTCTGAAAATGTTACAGATCAGCCTATTACTGATGCAGATGTACATGATGTACTTGATGAGGAAAGGGCTGAAAATGAGCAGGCTAGAGGTATGCCAAAATGGCTGGTGCACACTTTGCGTGACAGTAAATTGGATGCACCTTTGTCTAGTCGTACTCATTCAGGCTCTCGCCATGCATCTTATGCATCAGATTGTTATGCTTTGGCTGTGTCTAGCTTACATGATGTTGAGGACCCTCTGACTTTTGATGAAGCACAAAATTCAGAAAATTGGATGGCTGCCATGCAATCAGAATATGATGCACTTATAGAAAATGACACATGGACTTTATGTGATTTGCCTCCTGGCAAAAAGGCCATTGGTACGAAGTGGGTTTACAAGTTGAAACGCAAGCCGAATGGTGAGATCGATCGCCATAAGGCTCGACTTGTTGCAAAGGCTTATGCATAGCAAAAAGGCATAGATTATGAAGAGACTTTTGCTCCCACTTGTCGTATGACTACTGTGCGTTTTCTATGTGCATTGGCAGCTCATTTTGGTTGGGATGTACATCAATCAGACATTGTTACCGCTTTCTTGAATGGTGACATATTTGAGGAAGTTTATGTAACGCAGCCTCGCGGCTTTGTCATAAAAGGACAAGAGGACAAAGTGTGCAAATGTAACAAGGCTTTGTATGGGTTGAAGCAATCTCCTCGTGCTTGGTATGAGAAAGCTGACACTCATTTGGTCAAACAAGGCTTTCGTAACAGTCCAACAGAAAGCACATTGTATGTAAAGCGTGAGGGTGATGTACTTCTCATTGTGGTTCTTTATGTTGATGATTTGTTGATCACTGGACCAAATGAGAGACATATTGCTGAATTTAAGGCTGATTTGAATGCTACTTTCAAGATGAAAGATTTGGGGCTGTTGCATCATTATTTGGGTATACAGTTTAAGCAGTGTGATGGTGGTATTGCCTTGTGTCAGAAAAGTTACATAGAGACATTGCTATGTAAGTTTGGACTTGAGGATTGCAAACCTATTGCCACTCCCATGGAAACAGGTTTGAAGTTGAGTCTACATGATGTTGGTGATCCTGCTGATGTCACTCTTTACCAAACTGTTGTTGGCTACCTCATTTATGTATGCAACACGAGGCCAGATATTCAGTTTGCAGTCTAACAGGTCAGCAGATTTATGCATAGCCCAGGGTCTAAGCATTGGCAGGCTGTCAAGAGGATTTTCCACTACCTTAGTGGCACTTTACATCTTGGATTGTTTTATCCCAAGGGGGGATCATTGCCTCCAGACTTACATGCTTTTTCGGACTCAGATTGGGCTGGTTGTTTTGACACGCGAGTGTCCACAAGTGGTTTTTGTTTCATGCTTGGCAGTTCATGTATATCATGGGTGAG
This sequence comes from Adiantum capillus-veneris, assembly GCF_014529385.1. Taxonomy (NCBI): domain Eukaryota; kingdom Viridiplantae; phylum Streptophyta; class Polypodiopsida; order Polypodiales; family Pteridaceae; genus Adiantum; species Adiantum capillus-veneris. The sequence continues at coordinate 26,763,382 of NC_140955.1, read as the reverse complement.
CAAGAAGCAACCTACTTTGGCCACTTCGAGTTGTGAGGTTGAGTACAGGGCAGTCTTCACAGCTACGGTTGAGTGTGTATGGCTCAGACGCCTTATGGGTGATTTGGGTGTGGGACAGGACACTGCCAACTAGCATAATGTCAATACACAGGGAAGTGACTCTTGGATGGGGCACAAAGACTCTTTGAGGATGTAAACCTCAAGAAGTAAAGCTAGTGAACTAAGCTATCAACATAACCAACAACTATGAATCTCTAATCTAGGAAATCCCCATATGACCTATCTCACCGCTTTGGCTAATCACACCATTTTGTCAGCCAAATGAACTCAAAATGCAATGGAGCTTTAGGAGGTCATCCAACAAGGTACCAAAATCACGATCCATCATGGTAAGGTCATCCAACAAGGTACCAAAATCACGATCCATCATGGTCTAGGTCCTGAAAATTGCAACAAAATAGTCAAAATAGGTGTCTCATGGTCTAGGAACATTCTTCTATGATCAAAATGTCAAAAGACAACCATTTTTGTAGGTTTAGCTCATAGATAGGTAGTTGCAAACCACAAAAAATTTGAGAATGATTGTATTTAAATGAAAGAGCAAGAGACAAGGAACAATGCAATTCTTGGAACAAAGTTTTGATTACTATATGTAGAGAAAAATCACTTACAAGGCGATATTGAGTAGCTGCTCACAGCCGTACATACAAAAAGCTCTTCCACACCTTGGATAATGTTACACTGTGTCCTTTCAAACTAAGGACTTTGAGTTTTATTCTTTGGTCTTTTCATATGGCCATTGGCCAGCTTACAAGGTTTTTGGGCTCGGGATAAAATGATAAATATTTTAATATATAGAATACGGCTTAAACATCATACTGCCTCTTTTACAAGGATTTTAAAAAAAAAGATATAGATTACATCAAAATTTTGGGCTTGGGCAAGGTGTGGTTGGCTAGGAGGGCACCCACCAGCTATATCTGCCAAAAATTCCTTGATCACAGTATGAAGCTCTAAAGTCCATAGCCATCATCTCTCTCTCTATCTACTTCCGTTTCCATATGTGTAGGAAAACTACGCTCTTGGTTGGTGCTTTTTCGTGTACATAGGCCAAGTGTACATTGTTGATCCATTCTTGTATTATCATGTTTACTGAAGCACACATATGACATGTTTATGCTCATGTAGATACATAAAAAGTACACTTCTCACGTCATGCATGTGGTAGGCATAGTGTTTTGGGCATATCTCCCAAACCATTATGAATCAAGTTGAAACCTTGGAATTGGAGATTAGCCACATTGTATAGAGTGTTTTCTCTTGTATGTGTCATGCCAAAATTTTGCATGTGTGAAGAGTTAGGATCAAGATATAGCTTGTTGTTTTCTCCACAACAAAAATTTTGGACCCTAGGCTCCTTGGATGGCTACCATATGCATGGGGAAACCCACTTAGCCAAGTCAAGACCTTGATTAGACATGTTAATAAATGTATTTAACTTACAATTATCACGTCACAGGTGTGAATTATTAAATGCTTTTGGTACAAAATAACCTATAAGTGTAGGGGTGCTACCAGGTGCATCCCTTGTATATGGTTAAATTGGTGATTTGAGATTATGTTTAGTCACCGATTGGACTCTGTTGTATGCATAAAGATTCCATCTTTAAAGGCCATGGGTGTGGGCTTAGTTTCCAACAGCAAATACAATAAAAACTCCAAGTGTCAAAGCTGGTTTCATTGATGGTTTATGGTTTATTATCAAGGGTTGAAGTTACCTTATGAATATGGTTATGGTTATGGGTATGGTTCTGTTGCCAAAAAAATGCCAAATTTTTTCATATATGTTGTGTGCTCAAGTGGTTCGCAAGATGGTTGTGCATCATCCAAAGTAGGGTGGAGTGCTGACCCATGTGATGAGAATTGGATTATGGTTTATGGTTTGAATTGGGATCGTGAAGTGGTTTTGATGGATTATCTCAGAGTGCAAGGGTAGATATTGTATACAATATATTTGGCTTGGAAAGGACTATTTGTAGATATGCAAGATACCATGTTATGGTTGGGCTTATGTGTTATGTTTCTCATGATAGCTTCAATACAAAATTAGATCCACCTACATTGCCTAGTACAAAAAATGAAAAGGTCAAAGACCTGGGCTATTCTAGATTGACGGTGCTTCCTAAATCTTCCTTTTTGTTAGGCTCATTTACACGACTAGTATATCGGGGGTTGAACTGACCTACATGGCTAGTGCACCATGGACTTCGCCTTGTTGGGGTTCCAAGCCCTTGTTCAATTTGGTGTCAATCCATGGGGACACTCTCTTGGAGCATGCAAATGCACTCCAGTTGTTTTAGAAGTTTTGCATGGCTAAAGATCTCATATATGTAAGGCTCCAAAAATTAATACAATACAATATAGCGTGTGTTCTACTCTCTCTTTCTCTCTCTCTCTCTCTCTCTCTCTCTCTCTCTCTCTCTCTCTCTCTCTCTCGTTCAATCTCTGTTGCACGCTGCAAACTCACCATGGCTTCTTCTCCTCAATGGCACCCTCCCTAGCTCCAGGCCCATCAAATGGTATCAGAGCTTCTTGGTGACTTGTGCTTGGAAAACTTCGTGGGAAAGGCTGCATGCGAAGAGAAAGGGCATGCTCATGGCCTACACATAAGAACACAAAATCGGCATCAAACAGGTCGCCTAGAAATTTTGATGGAATTACAACACTATGAAGAACTAGGATTTTGCTTCTATTTGCTGCTACAACCCAAAACAACCCCTACTCGTTTTTGTTGCATTGCACAGCTCACCAAAATTCTTCAATTTTTCTTTTCACACTATTCTGAAAATAGTGGCCATCTTATTTAATCCTTGGCTAGAGATTCTTCACACCCAATCAATCAAGATTACGAATCCGGCAAGGTTCTCTGAGCATACAACATATCAAAATGCTATAAGCTGCAACTATTGGTGGTGCCGCTAAGAAATTTTGCCAAGGCATATCAAAATGCCTCTAAACGACAAGTAGTGGACGATGCTTGTGAGCAATTTTTGCAAAGCAAAGGTTTTTTTTAAAAAAATTCAACATAGCCTATTAAAAACACTACAAAGAAGTTACTTGTCAACGGATGGAGTATTTTTGGCTATCATGTGTGCATCAAAATTGTTATTCCCGATGGCCGGGTTGAGCAAGATGTGTGAACTTTCAAGTACAAATTCTTACAGTGACAAGAAGATGGTCAATCTACATATGCAGATTGATTCAAGGTATTTTTGACCAATTGAAGGTGATAACTTGAAGGACCAAAATGCTTTAGATATCATGGCTATTTTGCATATCAATTTAAACACATCACCTCTCTTGGATATGTGTGCCATATACATCAATTTAGTGGTTTTTCTTAATTAAATATAGCTAGCAATAAAGCTAGTGAAGACTCTTTCAATCGTTTGCTTCAAGCACTCAGTATATCAAAATATGCAACACATGAAAATCTGCTTTGTGATTGCGATACAAGATTTCACAAACTATTTTTGTTAGTTTAGTGTCATAGATTTGTCATATTTTGTCTATTGTCAAAACAATCATACACTTTTCAGTCAAAGCCTTACTTTAGCCTATAAATTGTCAACTATTTCCATGATACAAAAAAATGTACGGCTTCGACATTGCCACACATAAAAAGTGGTAAGACCTCCCAAAAATACCAGTTTTTGTTCAAGTCCTATTTTTGTCCCACTTCTTGTGAGGCCTTAAACCCAAGGTTTGGTAGTGAACCAAAAACTCCATTTGATGGTAGCCTAACATTAGCACCACGTTATGGATACACCAAAATCCTTGGTTGTGAGAGAACCTAAAACTCACGATTGTCCAGTACACCAAAAACTTGCGGTATCATGAGAGTGATGTATGTAGTTCGGGCTTGAGGGGGGGGTTGTTCGGGTTCCAAGCCCTTGTTCAATTTGGTATCAACCCATGGGAACACTCTCATGGAGCATGCAAATGCATTCCAATTATTTAGAAGTTTTGCATGGCTAAAGATCTCATATATGTAAGGCTCCAAAAATTAATACAATACAATTTAGCGTGTGTTCTACTTGCTATGTCGACTCTCTCTCTCTCTCTCTCTCTCTCTCTCTCTCTCTCTCTCTCTCTCTCTCTCTCTCTCTCTCTCTCTCTCTCTCTCTATCTCTCTCTCTCTCTCTCTCTCTCTCTCTCTCGTTCAATCTTTGTTGCACGCTCCAAATGGATTCTTCTCCTCGATGGCACCCTCCCTAGCTCTAGGCCCATCATGTCTTAACTTGGCTTAAATAATTCGTGTTTACCAAAGAGTTGTGAGACCTAAACTGGTATGGTTGGTTTTGATATCCTACCACTTGCTAGTATTTGGATCCTTTCAAATCTCAAATTCATGGAAGGAGGCAAAGCGGCCTCATTCACAGTGTGGCATAGGATGAAGGTCTTTTGGCTCCCTCTCGGTGAAGTGAAATTCTCTCTATTTGAAGTAGGAGCGGGCGGATGGGTGGGCATGTTGATCCCACATAGGCTCCGATGCTCTTACAAGTCATTTTGATAGCTTGAGGGTTTCCTTGGGTCATAAGTCTCCAAGTACTAGCAGCAAATGTCTAGTAAGAGTCTGGCAATGCTTCAAGAATAATCTACACAAATGAACTATCATAAATAGCTTCACATGTAGAAATGAGCTACTCATTGATATCCTTGATACCAGCAAGAAAAGTGTCCATGTCATGTTCCTCTTGCATAATCTTTGACTCTAGCTCTTTACGCAGCAACGCAATTTTAGCCTCATCGTGACTTGGATAAGACCAGTTGAAGTATCCCAAGCCTATTTTTCTAATTTTGTTGAGCGAATGTGAGGGTAGTAGCGTGATTCATAGATAATGCAATCAATGCTTGCACGAGCCTGTATCTATCTTGCATCCCAACAAAGATTGCTTAGCCATAGGCAAAACTACTCTAGCAGCAATAGATATGCTAGAACTTGCAACATCCTTGACATAGCGTTATCCACAGAAGGTGGATGTACATCAATGTCTTGCACAATATTCAAAAATCTCTTTGACACAAGCACATGTGTCATCTTGTAAGGCCACATTGGGTATTTATCCCCATCCAATTTTTCCTCAACAACAAACATCTTAAAAACATATGTGTTGCTACCAATCATGGCGAGTGACTATGCCTGGTGCAAAAATTGCTTCAAAAGAGGAAAAATGAAGTTGGACTTACACATGCTATGTAGCACAATATGAAGAGGATTGTAAGGGACATGTTCTAGAAAAAATTGTATTGACAAAAATTCTTGCACAAAAGAGTGCATTGAATGACACTAATTATTTTGTGAATCTTACCCTTCATTTTTAAAAATTTCATCTCTTATTAATCATGTCTCTTTTAAGCTAGAATCACTATCTCACTTGCACATTCATAATGCCTTTCACATGAGTCTCTAGAGACCTTTTCAAGGACTCCTACTCTCTCATCCAATCTATGAAGATCCACTTGCACTTGTATATCAAGTAGAGTGATTTGTACTTGCACAAATTTCTAACCATGAGACTATCATTATACACATGTGCATGGTTTATAAAATTTATCTTGTGACTTTTAAGGCTTTTCCCAGAGCAAGGATGCTTAAAGAGTCCTTCCGTAATTTTGAGGATCTTTTCTTTGCCTTTCATCACTCACAAACCAATGGATGTCTCCATTGAGTAGGAGGGACGCTATGATATCATCCACTCTTTGGATTTCCATGTTGCACGTGGTTAGCATTAGCCTGCGTATAGGATAGCTAGACTTTTTAATGGATAATTACTTTGTTGCTGTTGCTTTATTTTCTTAGTGGTTAATCAATTGTGAGATTGATGTCTACATAGATTGGAATTCTAGAAGTCGAGTAGCGGGTCGAGATTTTTGGTTCAATAACGAGTATTTCATTAAGTATTAAATTGGGTTGATAAAGCCATTATTGGCTCGTTGTGTTGGTGACTAATGTGTACAATAATATAAGTATGAAAACTAAGTGTTTTCCCTTTCAAGTAATTCAAAAACTTCCCACTATGCAAGCTTGAATCTTGTTATGTGCATCCATCATAAACCAAGAGCACTAGGATTAGTTTATGGACTACATATGTCAAAAGATCAACACACGTGTTATAGATGTCCTTATAGCGAGGGTTGAGGATATTAGGGACCTGATTAGCCATGCTTGGAGAGTGAATGGCAATGTAGGGGGCAAGGAGAATTTCTTCTATCCTTAAGCTTAGCGAGTTCCATGATGTTGCTTTTTAAATAACATATGGTTGGTAGGTCTAGGGTTGAGGGGTAGGTGGTTTTCTGTAACTATTGTGGGTAAGTGGAGTGATGGGGTTAAACGAAGTGGGTGCTGCAATGCAAGGTAGTGGAGTGGTCCACACATGCGGTACTATCCTCAGGTACCTTTGTACCTTTGGTATCCAAAACCCATTTACCCTCATGATGTGCTTCCCTTATTTGGTTTTAAGCAAGCTTTGTAGGAGTTGCCTTATTAGTATCTAAGGTAGTGGTCCCACCAAGAAGCTCCCTTTATGCTATTGTGGAAAAATTGCTCCTCCTTCCTTTTCGCGCTGAAGTATTGTAGGAGGTCCCAAAGGGGGCACTAGGCCTCCAAAGGGACGTAGAATTTCCAAGGTATCCTGGATCTTTGATTGATAGTTGAGTAGGGATCCCTTTACTAGCCTTCAAATTCTGACTCTTTCAAAACCATTGGTACAAAAGTCCTGTACAATCTTCTATATATTTTAGGCTATGCTTTGTAGGGAGGAATTGGAGAATAGGATGGGTTTGATTTGGGATAGTATCACTTTGTGGGTCCATCTTGATGGTCTATTGCTACCTCTATGGATGTATTTGAAGATTTTTATCGGAGAAGTATTGTCCTTTTCCACCTTTCTTTTTTCTAATATGCCATTCACAATCTCAAGCTGCATGCTTAGGAATGTGGTTTTATTTCCTATCCCATGTTTGAACGATGTTGCACTGTGGTCAATTGCTAGACAAGGGGGGTAAATTAAATTTTGTTGAAGAAAAAATATGGTTATGATTGTCGATCCATAATATGTCGTCAAAGTACCTGAATTCTTTTTGAAGTTGTGAGCTCATGTATGGTCATTGGGTTTTGTAATCTCATTGATATGTATTCATATTCTAGGGAATGAAGGTAGAGATTGCACCATACTTGTGAGCAAGCTAGTCCCATAGGAATGCCATTGATTTTTTTATTTGCCATTACATTGAAAATCATAGCGTTAATAAGCCAAGAATTAGTGAAGATGGCTTGTTGTTTAGTAATGGAGATACCTTTTTTGTACACTATGTCAGTGACACAATCTGTTGGAAATTTCTTAAATGATAAGTACTTGTTGTGTGATTAGTCAGAGGCATATGTAATAAGTTGGGTTATTCTAGGTTTAAGTCCAAAAGCCCTTCATGTGGGATATTCTCATAGAATTTTTTGATGTCAGCTGAAAAAATGGCACTAGTTACTGTGGGTAGGTTCAAGGTTACATCATATAATGAGTCTACAATCCACCAAGATTATATCTTTATGATATGGCATATGAGAGCTTTTTGGTTTAAATTGAATGCTCTTCTTTTGAGACCAGGGATACATGTTTTTCTGACGCAAGCTAGAAGTAAATATAATTTGGAGAAGCAACAATTTTCTCCATTAGTTATCCATCTAGAGGCTTTCTTGTTGGCATAATATGTGGCCATTATGTATGGTAGTGGGTGTGCGTTATTGATGAGGAATGATTAACATGTAAGGTATATTCTTTGCAGGGCCTACATTTGGGTTTCACTATGTGGGATAAAGTCAGTCCATGCTAGCCTGAGCTTGGCTTGCTCTAACATATATGTTTTGCATACTAGCACAGGGTTATTATGTGCTTTGTCTAAGCATGTGACAAAGAAGTTTCTTTTGATCTCATTGATCTCCTTATCTAGGCTTAGGATCTGCTTGACAGCCTTGGTAAGTTAATGTGGCAAAAGTCCCAAAAGAAATTTTTAATGGTATCCATAGGGTGTTCTATGATAATCACCTATTTGGTTATTGAAATGAAGAGCAGAGTCCATAATTCTTCTTTGGATTTGTCAATGCATAAAGGTTGGGTGGGTATGTGGTTTAATCCTTTATGTAAGACTTTATGATCTGACGTTGGGTTAATCTTCTTCTCTTGGATTCATCCCTAGTAATTAGCTCTTGCAATAGAAAATATAAGATGTTTTTAGCCAATTGGGTAGATGTTGGTGTGTATACAGATCTGCTGCAGGTAGTAGGAGGTTTGAGGGAGTTGCATTCATAGTGGATGTTGAGGGGAGGGGGAGGGAGGGTACGGTTAGGGGTCAATAAGTTGCAATTGACTGTGGAGTAGCTTCCTGATGAATCAAAGGGAGAGGCAATGGGGGTCCATGCAAGGGTGGATGGTTGAGTCAAATACTGAGGGTTTTAGTTCCTTGGTTTTGCACTTCTCCCTCAAGTGTGTGAATCCACCCTGGCTCTCTTTCAACCTCTGCTATTCTATCCCGAGCGTAATACTGCTTTTGCCACGAATAGTTCCAATTCACCTCCACGAGAGTTTGGTGGTGACCGCTTGATGTAGTCCTTAAGTATTTCTTTGTACATCACATGTATTAGGAGGGATTTGATGGCCTCTTGCCCCTCTGTAGAGCAGACCACTTGAGAAATTTCAGTGTTGACTTTTTTAGAGAGTCGACAAGAAAAAAATCTTGAATTTTGTGTACCATGAGCCATAAGGCATGGTCGAACCATAGGACATTTCCATCTTTGCAAGACTCCCCCATGAACTCATAGCCACACTTGATGAATGGTTTGTGTATGTTCCATAGTTGATTAGTGAAGTATTGGTCCCGACCAGTGAGTGAGATCACCCCTTTTACCCCCAATAAACAACCTAGATCTTGTAAGAGTTAGTCATCAAAAGATGATTAAGCCCTAGATTGGAAGCTGATTTATCTTTGTCATTAAGCATAGTAAGCATAAACCCTTCATTTATTGGGGCTAGCAAGGCAAAATTAGCAAATTCCCACACGTTTTGGTTTGTGTCGTGCAGCATGATTTTTAGTAGCTGATCGCGTATGAAAGGATCAATGTATGTATCCTTGGGAGGGGTAACTTTCTCCATGTAGACTCCATTGACAATGAGCTCCTACTTGACCACTTCGACTTCATACACCTCAAGCTCTTTAGGGATGAGGTTGCTTGTTGGGTTCATGATGGGGGGGGGGGGGGGGGGGGGGGCGGGAGGGTGTTAAGGGGAATTCTGGGGCCCCTTGCAGCATACTTCTCTTTCTTTGCCTCATAAGGGGATCATTCCTCAATTTTCTCTCGTGAAGCTCCATGCTTAGTGTGTGTATGCAATTAAAAATTGAAGATTGCACCATTCAAGTCTGAATACAATATGAGAGGAAAAAGGTGATTCTTTTATTAAGAAGACTATGGTGTACAAGAATTTAAGTATAAAAACTTAGTGTTTGTCATTTCAAGTAATCTTTAAACTTCCCACTATGCAAACTTCAATCCTGTTACCTGCATCCATCATAAACTAAGAGCACTAGGACTAGTTTATGGATTGCAGGTGTCAAAAGATCAAAGCACGTGTTATAGATGTCCACATAGAGAGGGTTGAGGATATTAAGGACCTGATTGGCCATGGTTGGAGAGTGGATGGCATTGTAGGGGCCAAGGAGAATTTCTTTTATCCTTAGGATCAGAGGGTTCCTTGATGTGCTGCTTCTAAATAGCATATGGTTAGTAGGTCCAAGGTTGAAGGGTATGCGGTTTTCTGTAATTGTCGTGGGTAAGTGGGGTAATGGGGTTAAAATAAGTGGGTTACTATTGCAATGCAAGGTAGTGGAGTGGTCCACACATGTGGTAAAGTCCTCAGGTACCTTTGGTATCCAAAACCCGTTACCCTTATGATGTGCTATCCTTATCCACCTTTCTTCTTTCTAATATGACATTCACAATCTCAAGTTGCAGGCATAGGAATGTGGTTTTATTTCCTATCCCATCTTTGCACGATGTTGCACTATGTGTGTGTGTGCACGCACGCACGTGTGTTTGTGTGTCTCATAAGATGCATGGTTCATTGAGATGCGTTTCATATAACGTGCATGGGTTATGCAATCATGACAAGTGGAGGCTAACTTGACACTATGTACATACATGTAAAGCGGATGTGGTAGTTCTTCAAGAGCATAATCAACATTGTTTTTTTGGCCAGACTTCTTATTTTGCAGGATACTGGATTGCCTATGCAGGAAATACCAATTACTCGAAAGTGCTTATGCTTGTTTGGCATGAATTACAACCAACTATTGCTTATAATGACCCAAATGGAAGATGGATGCTAGTTTGATGTACTATCAACTGAGAAGTCTTTGAATTAGGAGGGGTTTATCCTTTTACAACTTGTGCAAGATTATGGAGATATCTCCATGTACAATTGGCATGCTGATGCATTTCTTTGTGGATATTTTTATAATGCTCCAATTGCTACGGACAATACTACTGGCGAGTCACACATGTTGTGTATGGAATGTCAGGCATGGGATGCATTCCTATAATGCATTGGATATGTGGCCACTTTTGCATGATGGGGATCCAAGATTTACCTTTTAAGATAATGTTCAATCCTCATATCGATCTTGCCTTGATCTTTGGTGTCTTTTTTAGAGGCAGCAGTGTGACACTTTTGTGTGTGATGTGAGGGTCGACCACACTTTATGCCTTTCAGATCATGCTCCTATATGTTTTGATTTATACTTTGGCTCGTATACGGATGTTGCTTCTCTGTCTAGGAAAAGACTTTTACATGTCAATAATGCATATCTAAAGCATAATGTTTTTCATGCGGTGATTGTGGACAGAATCCCACCTTTGACATCCCATATGTACATAGATATGGATGCTGCGTGGTTCTGCCTTGTTATGTGGATCGAGAGTGTTATCAGCAATTATGGCAATCACTATATGTCTCAATTGCAAGGAGATGTGTGCAAGGGACACCTATCAAATCTTGATGCATATGGGTAATTCCTCCATGTTTCAAAAATTGAACCTAATGCATTGATTTCAGCCCATACTACTATACGGCATAATGATGAGCAAACATTGGCTAAATGGTAGATGCGTGTAAGGCATCATGATAATTTTGATAAAAGACGTGCTTTCGAATAATTTTTCAAGCACTTTCATCATTCTCGTTGATCTTATGACATCAAAAGAGTTAAGCTTTCCTCTAGCGAAAGGACATCTTCCTCCCAACAGTTGGCAGTGGCTTTGGTTGTGCACTATGGAAAGATCTTTGAAGCACCACCCATCCTACCCAAGAATCTAGATAGGCATGCAATCTTTTTCTATCACATGTGGGTCCAATTATCTATGTAAAAAAAAGCACAAGATTTGGAGGTTGTGTTCATTGAGGCAGAGTTGCATGCAAGTCAAAAAGATTTAAGAAGATGGAAATCTCCTGGTTGGGATGAACTTATTGTTGAGGTATAGTGGTGTTACAAGAGCATAAGCATCGTGATTTTGTTGGTCAATCTTTGTATTATGTGGGATTATGGATTGCTTACGATGTTACAGGTTCTTTCTTGGGTGTTTTGATGATGGCGCGTCATGAATTGCAGCCGGCCTTAGCCTATAATGATCCAACGGGGTGTTCAATGTTTTGTCCAAGCGAATATTCTAAAATTCATTGGTATTTATGCTTATACTACCTCGACACAAAGAAGTCATATTTGGAAAGAGTTGGTTAAATACCACCCTTGGCGTTCACGTGCTTTTTGGTGCGGGGATTTTAATAATGCACGTGCAAACACGAACAATACAACTGGTCATTCGCATATGTTGAGTTTTGAATCCTCTTCTTGGGATGCTATAGACAGTAATATGGGTGTCTTGGATCTATGGGCCAACACCCACTCTTTAGAGCGGGGTTATACATTTACTCATAATGCTCACTCTAGATATAGATCACGATTGGATCGTCGGTATGTATTGGGCACTCTGCAATATGATATGTTTGCATGTTATATGAGGATTGATCATTCTTTCACCTTATCTGATCATTTTTCTCTTTAGCTTTGGGTCTATTTTGAGGCATTAGATGTAGACTTCCCGCTCCTTCGTACGCGGTTGTTGCATATTAATAATTCATATCTTTCACATAGGGCATTTCAAACTTTGATTGAAGTGACGATTCCTCCACTTGTCTCTCATATGTTTATTGATGTGGATGTGGTTTTGTTTTTTCATGCGTATCCAGGTAGTCATAAAGGATTATGATTCGTGTCCTTTATGATTCGTGGTACATGTACCAGTTGAGAAATAAAGTGCAAGAAGATAAGATTATTTGTCAAGTTTTAGGAAGTATTACAGTTACTAGAAGGCTTACTGATTCTGAACAAGAGGAATTATGTGCAGCTAAAACCTCGTTGATATGCGCATAATGATAAGAGGAAACTTGAAAAATGGAAAATTAGATCTAGGAAATATTCTTTAATGGATAAAGATTGTTCATCAAAACAATTCTTTAAGCATTTGCATAATTCGAGGACATCTGCCTCTATTAAAAGGGTTTAAAGACAAGACTGGGCAATGGATGACCAAGAAAAGTCAATTGGCGGACTCAATGCTGGATCATTTGCAACGAGTTTTTGCCAAGACTAAGGCTCCCTCAAGTGAGGTTTTGCAAGCTAGATAGTTATAGTTGTCTTATGTACATCCTATATTGACAATGAATGATGTAGCTTCCCTTGAGACAGTTTTACTGAGGATGAGTTGTGCAATAGTTTTGTTGCATCTTGGTCATTGGAAATTGCCTGGATGGGACGGGCTTATTGTTGAATTTTTCCTTCGCTTTTGGGAATCCCGTAAACAGCCTCTCCTTTTCATGATAAATCATGCACGGACCATGCAATCTTTGCCACAATCATGGAAAGAAGGACAGGTGAAATTGTTGCCTAAGCAAGCATTGTGTGAATACTTCTCACATTGGCGTCCAAGAATGCTTATGCCGATCATTTACAAATTGTTGTAGAAAATGATAGCTACATGTACTCCAAATCTCCCATTCTGCCACTGGTTGAAGACAATCAAATTTGAAATTGTTTCTACATTGGTTCTTTGATTGGTTTCATATCTGCAAAGAAAGTGTACTATCATTTGCAGTCATCTTCTTGAATCCAAGAACACTATAACAAGGTATGGAATATGAATAAGAGTGTTACTTGCTAGCGGAGTAAAGTTATGAAAGTGTGGCATGCTAAGCTACCTCCCAAGGAGCTATTGTTTATGTGGAGATGTATTGTTGGGGTTCTCCCCACTGACAAATTATTGCACTCTAGGAGATTGGCCTCTTCACGATGCGTTCGTTGTGGCGCAGGCCACGTCTAGTATGGTCTTGTTCTCATACACGTCTAGTATTGTCTTGTTCTCATACAAGACCTCTTCACGATGCGTTCGTTGTGGCGCAGGCCACATCTAGTATGGTCTTGTTCTCATACAAGACAATTTGTGGATAGACTCTCTTCAATTCTTCGCTCCTGTTTCCCTAGCTTACAATTTGGTATGTTGCTTTTTCCATTGCTTTAGTCGTATGCACACTTTTCGGCTGGGCTAGATTCTGGGTACTATGGATAGTGTGGAGTGCATGGAACTCCCTCATGTTTCAGCAGATTCAACTGGAATATGTTTCTTTCTTCAAGATATCTCTTAGATAGTCCATTCAAGTTTCCTATGACTTGGAAGAGCTCCTTGTTAGCCATTACCAGCTCTACTTTGACTGTTTCTGAGTTACAAATTATAATACTTTCTATGGGTTTCCTCGCCTTGACGTTGGAAGAGCTCCTTGTTAGCCATTACCAACTCTACTTTGACTGTTTCTGAGTTACAGATTATAATACTTTCTATGGGTTTTCCTCGCCTTGACGTTTCCCATTTGTAATATGACATTACAAAAAAAAAGTCTGTGTGTGTGTGTGTGTGTGTGTGTGTGTGTGTGTGTGTGTGTGTGTGTGTGTGTGTGTGTGTGTGTGTGTGTGTGTGTGTGTGTGTGTGTGTGTGTGTGTGTGTGTGTGTGTGTGTGTGAGAGAGAGAGAGAGAGAGAGAGAGAGAGAGAGAGGTTGGCCCTACAATGGTTTGATTCATGCCCTGTATCTACCTTCATGCCTTCTCTTGAAGTCTCTCGCTATGTAAAGAACTAGCGGATCCTCCTTTATTTTTAATTGTGACGTTCTTCTAGTTTTTAAAATTGCGACAAGGCCTTAATACTTACCCTATGTTCACTTTTAAAGAGGAAGGTGAATCTAGAGAAAGAAATGGAGTTCTCTTTGGCAATGCTCACATATCTTGGTTTGTGTAAATTTCCTAGGTGAAATTGAAACCCCCCTCCCCCGGTTGTAACTCCATTGGCCCTTGATTTTCAAGGTTAAAAAGTGACTATTTTTTGGTAAAAATGAAAGAATTTTGTTTGTCTACCTAGGTTTCCCTAAGGGAATAAGGCCCTACCAATAACTCTACCAATATTTAAGTAAGAAAGAAATGTTTGGAGCTTTTTTCTACATAGGAACTTCTGATATTTTGCCGATTTTCTTAAAGGAAAGCTTGAAAATCAACCAATATTTTGCAATTTTAACAAGTTAAAAATACAATAAACCCCAGTTTTTGGCAAACTTTGGTTCTCTCACATAGTCGAGAGCATCTCTCCCACTGAGAGAGAGAGAGAGAGAGAGAGAGAGAGAGAGAGAGGTCTGGATAACTTTTATTTTATTTTTTAAAACACACAACAAGTGGTTGATGCATGGAGAAGGGGCTAGATGAGCTTAGTAAAGAATAGACACGCCCAATAATGGTCTCTTATTTCACTCGTAAGATGAAAGTGGTGTTATTCAATTTAAAGTGCAAGTGGCACTACATATGGCTATAATATTTCTCTCTCACCATTTTGTCAAGCATCTTTAATTGGCAAGTAGCTCATCATCTCTAGTTAGAGAAGACTAATGCGTTTGTTAGTGCCAAGATAGAAGAGATGACAATTCAAAAGCTTTTGGGTTATTATTATTATTTTTATTACTTTAAAAAGAGAAAGGTTTTCTTTCCTAAATCGTAGAAAGTTTCGTAAAATAATGTCACAAATGTTAAGCCAAGTGGGATAAATGTTAAGCCAAGTGGGATACAGGAGAAGAGCCTTATTTCTAAAATCAATAGGCTAATCTCATGATAATGTCAAGGCCATATGGCAAGGACAACACATTTATGTTAGTGTGAGACTATGAGGAGAAGAAGTTTCCTCATTAGAACTTACCAATGGATTTAAAAAACAATATTCTTGTGGTGTAACTAAATAGGAGGAAAGCTAGTATAATGTTCCTAAGGATCATTTGCAAGCTTGCCTTTGAATCAAATAAAAAATTTGTGGCTTCAATACCTAGTGAGGAACTTGATGTTGATAGTTCTTAGATCACTGGGTAGACTTCATTAAACAACAAACATACAAACAAAGGTATAACACGTCTCTAGTCAAAAGAGGCTCACACATGGCCGCTTGGTTACTTCGGTAGATACTCATGTAAGGCTCTTATTTTTGCCACCCACCTTGGTTTGGTTTGGAATTGAGGTGTTGGAAACAACTTAGTTTAGCATCCATGAGGGTTGGTCCCTCGTAATGGCACTTATTTAGACAAGGATACATGAATGTTGCTAGGATGTTTGTAAAAACCATACATGCAAGTGGCATGGAGAGTGTTTAAAATGATGCTAGTCAAAGGGGGGATTGTTCTAATGATTCATGACATAAATGTGATAGTTCACACCAGTTAACTATCTACCAAAGTGCATATCAAATAATTAGAAGTTGTGATTTCTTCTTTAAAAATTTGAGAAATTTATCGACTCAAGTAGGTAACCAATGCAAGATACTTCAATTGGACTTTGTAGATAGTGGTGAGTGAGCAATTTCACATTGACTCATTACTATATTGTGTGAGATAAAAGTCTCAAATGAAGGCACATGTGTATAGAAACTAATATGCAAAACGTTGCTAGTTTTGTTTGATAAAGTTCTCCTATAAAGTTAGCCAAGAAAGTACATAGGCAACAATAGCCAAGGAACAAGGATAGCCAAGGAAAAGGCAAGTTAAATAGAGAAATAATCTAGGGTCTATCACATTGTGTTCCTTGCATGCATAGTATATTTTGTGAAGGTGATAGGAGCCTTATTTGACTCTTCATCTAGACTAGAGTAGACAAGTTGTCCAAGAAAGATAATTAGATGTGACCTTACAAATGTAAATAGGTCATTTTAATTCTCACGATGATACCATTTCTTTGTCTTGGTCAAGAAAATTAGGATCTTTGACAGATGAGCTCACTGAACTGTGTGGATTACTTTATAGTGTGGTATTGGGGCACATTTGTTGAGTATCTTTATAGGTGAGCAACAACTTAAGCTTCCATGTAATTAGCTACCTTTGAGGATAATGCATCTTTTAAAGGGGTGGAGGAAATAGTACTAGACTTTCCACTCCAATAGAGAGTCATAGACTAACAAGTACTCCACATATCAAAACCATTACAATATTTTAAAAAAAAGTCTTCATATAGAAGAATTTATGATCTCTAATAGTGTGGCACTACCGTCCTTTTGGTTTTTTATTGTCTCCCATAATGATTATGGCCACGACTCTTCAAGAATTGACGACATCTCGTGACATTTGGCCTCATCCATCGAGTTTGCAACAACAACCCTTGTATCCAATGGTCCCTGGTTTGGTTTGGTTGCTTCGCTCATTTTGATTTCTCTGAGTTTGCTTAAGTTTTTCTTCTCTAGAACATGCACTATTTGCTCAGGGACTTTCAATGTTTTTAGCTGCCTTAAAGCTTGAGTTGTTTTCACGCTTTCTTTTTTTTTTGCTTTTGTGCTTTTTGATGCTTTCAAAAAACAACATGCTTTTTACTATATTTTAATATTCAAAACATTATTTAAAGTCATTGTTTATGTACAAATTTCCCCTAGCACTATCCACTTACTATATGGCTATAACTAAGGCTAGAAAATTGTGAGTCAATCAAGCATTTATGGGCCATTGCGGCTATTATCGAAGGTTTATCTACATGTATGTAGTCATTGCAAAACCTCTCTTGTCATAAAATGTAATATCTAACCAACCCAAATGATTTTCTCATATTAAATTGATCATTTAATGTGGGAGAATAATCGGGAACACGGGTTAAGATATAGACATGTACTTATAGATCTATCTCAACACGGGGCCAATGGTAAAGGGGCCCAAATGAGAGATGGTCTATCAAAGAGCAACGCTAACCAATGGAGCATTAAGACCTTAGGGTAAGCTTCATTGAAGACCTGCAATAATGAGTGTAAAAGTCCTTTGACCTTAGGTAAGCTAGGGCTGAGCTTGAGGTGGGAACCAGGCCCAAGCTTAAGGTGCTTGAGGTGCTTGTCGTGCTTGATGATTAAGGTGCTTGATGTGCCTGATGACTGAGGTGATTGAGATGCTTGATGATTGAGATGCTTGAGGTGCTTGTCATGCTTGAGATGTCAGGGCTGTACTTGAGGTGGGAACCCAGCCCAAGCTTGAGATGCTTAAGGGACAAGCTTGTGGTGGGAATTGGGCCTAAGCTTGAGAGGTTTGAGGTGTCAAAAAGTCAAGATCCAATCCGTACAAGGAGGGGGCAATCCCTACATGAGGGGGGATGAGAGAGAACATACACACACACACACACACTCACACAAGGCATGCCTAGTACAAAGAAAGCAAAAAGGACACTTGTCAAGTTCCTCCTCATGTTGCCCTCATGGTGTGCCTCAAGCCTATTGGTTGGCTACCCAAGGAGTCCAATGATAATTTAAATATTTAATTGATTGTTTTAGAATTTATCAAGTTCTCTCTCTCAAAGGGGAAAGGGGGACACTTGTCCCAAGGCTACCTATGTTGCTTGGTATGACTCCTGCTTATGATTGGCTAGGCCTAGAGGGGTCCAATGAGCTTCAAGCATGAGCTACAAGGGGGGGTCGACCAAAGCTGGTAGGGGGCTTGCTTAGGGGGTATACTCTCCCACACACACACACACACACACACACACACTCATTGTGCATTGTGCAAAGTGCAAGAGCTCCCTCTCCTTCTACAATCACGTAGAGGTTGAGAGCCTACACCAACACTCTTGGCTATGGAGTGCAAATCCAACCAAGAGCCATGCTTCAATGCTTAAGCTTGCCATCTTCTCCATCTCCATTACTATGCTATTATGTATTCTAGCAAGAAGAGTGATGATAAGTGAGGAACTAGTTCTTTCTGCTATGAAATGTTTCTTCTTCCTCTTCCCTACCCTCATTCCTTGCTAGCTCTTTCCACCTTCGAAGGTGTTTGAGGTCTTGGGACTGAGGCTTGGGATATTTAATTCTTTCCACAAAGTTTATGTTATGCTCGTGATGCATGAAGCTTTCCATCTTCATTGCATCACCTAGGTCACAAGGAACACAAATATTGTATTGTAACAAGTCTCTCTTGATGGGAGAAGTCATAATACAAATGCCTATTGGAGGGCGGACCGGCTCCACATAAATTCGGTCCTCAATTGTTGTCATGTTCTCTAAATTCTCTTTTTTGCAAAAGTATTGTTTGTGCCAAGTTAACTAATTGCTATGTTTATGTTGCTATCTTCAATTATGATCACCCGCTATGTTCACAAAGTAATTTCTCAAAAGTACTCTCATTAATTTCCGCTACTCTCAAGTTAATAGGCCAATTCCATTACATCTCTATTCTCTCATCATGAAATTTGAGTGGAATGAAGAATGTGAAAAAGATTTCCAACATTTGAAGCAGAGACTAATTTTTGCTCCGATTTTGAAAACTAAAGATTGGAACAAAATCCTCCATGTCCACGTAGATGCGTCAACATATGCTATTGCACAACCTAGAGAGAACAATCTGGATTTTCCAATTTGTTAGTCTAGTAGACAACTCAATAGTGCAGAAAAAAACTACACGACCACTGAGAGGGAAGGATTGGTAATGATCTATGCTTTTAAAAAGTTAAGACATTACCTAGTCACAACCAAATTTGTATTTTTTGTGGATCATCAAGCACTATTGTACTTAGTGAACAAACCATGCAATACTGGCCACATAGTTTGATGGTTTATTATATTGCTTGAGTTTGATTTCATGATAGTAGTCAAGAAAGGGACTACTCATCAGAGGGTGGACCGATTGTCACGATTGATCCATGGAGAAGCACCTCTTGGGGCTGACAATGACCTGTTGGATTCGTATCTTTTCAACATCTAGATAGTACCTAGGTGGAGTGAACATGTGAGACCATTGCTCACCAACAGATTGAAAGGCAACCCTTGGTCATTGAGCAAACATGCTCACTTGTGCTTATAGCAGGAAAAGGATGGAATACTTAGGCCATGTATAGAGCCATTCGAGAAGGAATTGTACTTGAGCCAAGCTCAAGTACAAACAACCGGGTTTCACAAGGCAAAAGCACAAACATATCAAAGATTGATGAAACTTGGGGTGTATTGGGCTCATATGCAGAGAAGTACTTGTCCACAACTACGTTATTGCATGTGATAGTTATATGATTCAAATGCCAATTGAACATGCTACATTATTTAGGATAACAAAAGCACCCAAGTGAGGGAATTACATAGTGGACTACATAGAATAGGGAGTCTTGCCAACAAATATGAGCACATCAAGACTACGCTCCATACAGAGAGAAGCAAGAAACTATGTAATCATTGAAAATAACCTTTATATAAAAGGAATCAACAACAACTTGAGAATCTGTGCCGCGGAGTACTTACCAATTCTTGAGCAACAGACCGGCAGGAGGTCACTTTTCGACCGACAAAACCGGAAAAGCGATAATTCTTGCAGGAATATGCTGGACTACTTTGTACATGGATGCATAGCTCAATATGTCAAATGATGTGACGATTGCCAACAAACAAAAGTACCTATGAGACATGATGAAATGCCATTAAGATCAATGATGGGTGCAAGGATTTTGCCAAATAGAGGATAGACTTTGTTGGACCTATCTCACCCACTGGGCGCAAGTATGAGAACATTTTTACTAGATATGGGCTTCCAATTGAAATAGCGAGTCATAGAGAGACTCGCTTCATAAAAAATATGGTTGATTATCTATTGCAAGAATTTATGGTGCTTCATCCAAAATCGGCACCATATCACTCTCAAGCAAATGGGCAAGCCGAGAGCACAAATAAAATTCTATACACAATGTTCACAAAAATTATAACCAAATTGAGCCAAGTGGGATCAAAAATTGCATTCAAAATTTGACACCTTTTAATTTGGTGTTTGGAATAAATGCCATACTCTTCGTGGAATTTTTTATTCCTACACTTTGAGCTGCACAAGAATTAGGATGAACTGGACACGAGTTGTCTACTAGACTTGATCATCTCTCTAGGTTAGATGAGTCGCGACTCCAGGTGGTTGCAACCATATATGCACGAAAATGACAAATGAAGGAATTTCATGACCAACACGTGATCAACAAGGAGTTTCAGAAGGGAGACTATGTATTAGTCTACACCTTGAAGCAACACTTCTAGAAATTAAAGAAGCAAGGTAATGGCCCATTTGTGATCAATGACATATCACCAAGTGGCACTGTACAACTTGCAACATTAGAGGGAGAGGAGATGCCTAATTGGATCAATGGTTGCAAACTGCAGAAGTATCATTAACCTCTCACCGTGGAAATGATGGAGAAGATTCATAAAGCCAAGGAATAAAAGCAGAAAGCTCAAGTAATACCAGTTCAAGCAAAGGAGGAAGCTAGGTTGTGGATTTTAAAGCGCAAATAACGACAGGATAACGCTCAAATTTGCAATCGAAAACACCATCTCCTCCTATTGAAGCAATACAGATTGACCAAAATTGACTTGGAGATATGGATGTATGCAACAAGGTCAAGCTTGCCGATGGAATGACAAAAAGAGCATTAGTGGATGATGGAGCGCACATTAATGCCATGCGGTATTCTACATACCTCAAAATATCTAACTCCATGATAGAACCAACAGAGATTGAGCTCAAGGAAGCCGATAGAGAAACAATGGCTAGTTTGGGACAAGCCAATGTCTTAATCAACATAGACGATAACCACTACCACATCAATTCCACATTATGGCAGATACCGATCTCAATGAAGAAATCATCTTGCGAGTTTCATGGATGCACACTCACAAAGAAATACCAGACTAACAGGATGACACTCTAAAATACGCTTTACATGGCACAGCTTATGTTACAACCTTAGCACAAACATATTACATTTGGAATGTACAATATCAGTCTAAACAGTTAGATCTAGAGGAACTACCACCAGCAATCCAACTACCACATCCTACAAGCATCCATGGGAGAAAGGTCAAGCAAATTTGTGTAAAGAAGTCCATCATGGAAACCAAGTCGCAATAGATATCGATACCCAACGCAGTACTTTCCAATCAGATTTTTGAATCATCCAAGCCAAGATTCCAAGGAGCCACAATCACTCTAAACAAGCCTAAACAGTCAAAAAGCAAACCAATGCTTCAACAAGATCCCCATAGTGCAAATGGATTCCCAAATCCACAACAAAAAAGTCAACCACCGCCAAAGAACCATCCTGACTATGGAAACCTAAACCATCCAATCACCAACAAACCTCAAAGCCTCCAATACCAGCCTTCAATTGGGTACCTAAATCCAAGCCAATCCCAATCATCAATCGACCAATCATACTCACTAAGCCAATCATCAAAGAATGGGCAATTTGTCTTCAAAGACTTTTGTTTGGAAAATATAGTTTAGATGAAACCTCACCAGTAGAGACCACTGAACAATCCATTCAGTGGTTAGTGTTACCCAATGTATCTCTTCCATAAGCATGATAGGACCGCATTTCACGGACTTTCATAAACACGTTGTTCATGCCCATGCACATTGCACAAACCTTCATCCGGAACGACTCAGGATGGGCCATAACTGAAGCAACTTATTGCAAGATCTTAAGCTGCAAGATGATGAGAGATTATGTACATTGTATAAAGTGTGTTCTGCCGCTTTACATTTTACATTTTTATTACCTTTTTAGCAAATTTTTTCTCTTATTAGGCATAATAGTGAGCCCTATGTACAACATTAAATGGGCGAGATGCCTAGAATGAGAGTATGTACATATGAGTGTTAGGAATAATTTTGGAAAAACTTTTGGCCAATTGATAAATTTTTGTAGTAATTTTCTTTCTTTTTCAACCTTATAATAAATAAAATTTTATAAATAGAGCCAATAAATTTGGATTCAAGCTCTAAAAGCAAATGATGAGATTACAAATCAAGAGATTTGAACATGTCAAATATGGAAGGATTCGGCACATGTCAAAATTCGGGCCAACTTGCAACAAACTAGAATTGCAAAATCAAGGGGAGTCAATGACCAGATGTCCGATTGGCAAGCCATCTGAGCCGCAGGTGGTATGACATGAGAAATGCGGGCAAGTAAGGTAAGTATGCACATTTCATTCGGGGTAAGCCAGCTACATATAGGCAAATAGGGAAAATTAGACCTCATTTCTAGTTAGTCATAGTCATAAACAGAGTGAGAAAGCTTGTTGACCTAGAGCTCCCTGCCAGAATTTTGCCTATTGCAGTCACTTGGGACAATCATAATTCATAAGATTTGACGGGTGTTTTCCAGAGGTTTGCCAAAACAACAAAACATTTTCACAAAAAACAATATCAATCAAAGCAAAGTAGGGATTTATGCAAACTGTCCAAGGTCATTTGGGGGGATAATTGAAGTCCAAATCCAAAAGACTTCCCTCACTGGACAGAATCAGGCCATATCATCACATCTGCCAGATGGGGTGGAACATGGATCACGATCCATCTCCCTGCACCTCAGTTATTAAAGTCATAAAAAACCATGCAAAATTGGGATTTTAGTCTCCAAATGCTCATTTTGACCCACACCTGGAAAATTTGACCCAAATTCAGGAAAAAGTGCACCATTAGCTTAGGGAACATACATAGAAGCTAACCATTAAGTTTGTCCAAAATGGTGTCTAAACATGGATCACAATCTATGACCCCCGGAAACAGATTTGGCAAAAAAATGGATGCAGATTGTATGTAGTGGTTATTGATTGTAAAATTAGGTAAAATTTTAGTATTTGGACCTGTAAAGTGCTTCACTTGTCAAGTTTAGCAATGTCATAGTATCAAGTGCACAAATTGTGGTCTTGGACAAAGTTTTGGTATCAAAAAGGATTGTGAACTTGTGTTAATTGAAGGAATGCCAAAAAAATGCCTAAGAAATAAATCAAACTTTCCAGAGAGCATGGAAGATCCAAATAGACTCCAATTGAATTGAAATTCAATAGACAATTGGGATTTGGGTACTTCTTCAACTCCAAACCTTCAGATGGTCAAAAGAACAAACAGATTGATCACCATCAAGGATCAAAGATGCCAACCAAAACCAAATATGAAAAAGTCAGATCAAATTGGGCCATAACTTGGGACATTGTGAAAAATTCAGAAAAACTTGTCCCAATTTGAAAATAGCTTCACCAATGTGTTAGGATATGCTATAGGAACAGGTACCCCAAGTTTAACCCAAAAAGGAGGCCAAACACGGATCACGATCCATGTCCTCTTGTGAGTTTTCTAGACGAAAGTCATGCCATCATGTCCCCAAATGCCAAGAATAGCCTTACCCTAAAGTTTCAAGCCATTTGAATGTCATAACCCTAACATAAATGCCAAAAAAAATTAAGTCTGAGATTTTTTTCAAAAAGTGGCACAAATCTTCAGGTATGATCCAAATTCAAAAATATTTAAACCGTAGCATCCCCAAAGCATGCTTAATTAGATAGTGTCAACGAAATCTGCCTATGTGGTCGAACATGGATCACGACCCATGTCCCTTTGAGCCAAATTTGACCTGTAACCATATGACCTAGTGCATGTACTTATCCTAGATGCAGTGGTAAAATTTGGTCAAGTTGGGACTTGTTTAGATCAAATTATGCTCATTTTTCATTTTATGGTCAAGGTTGTGTTTTATTGACTTTTTCACAACTTTTTGATCACTTTCAAGAGCTAATCAGGTGATTTTGTGATGCCAAAATGCCTCGCAAAAGACCCAAAAAGTAGTGGGAAGTTGCCCCCTACCAAGTGGTGGGGGTCTCATCTAATGGGAAAGCTCACGTCTTAGAAGTGGAGCTCGCCAAGATATCGGCCAACATCTTCATTGGAAAGTTTCAAGTGGCCGATGGTACCAAGGTCAAGACAACAATCGAGCTGTGGACCTTGCATCAACAAAGAACCAGAAAAGTTACATAGTAAGCCATGCACCTCTCAAGACATGGCATCCACCATCATCCTAAACAAACACCATTAGATACATCGTCTGATAAAGGGTGCCACCCTATGATTGAAGAGAGTGGAGGGGAACTAAGTATGACTTGGGGTTGCTGTAACATTTAATGGCCTAGTAACTTGTGTGTAGTGGAAAATAGCATAAACATAGTGAGCATTTCATTAGAATAGATTCCTAATGAGCATAGCATGAGTGCTTGGATGGAGAGAGCAACAAAAAGCATAACACCTAGTTAGATAGGCATGAACAATACTTCAAAAGAGAGATAAATTAGGCTATTGACAACATTTGAGGACCGGATTTATATGGAGCGGGTCCCCCCTCCAAAAAGGCTTTGTATTAGGTTTCCCTCATCAAGGGAGGCATTTTACAATACAGTTCTTTGTGTTCCTTCAATAACTAGATAGTGCAATGAAGATGGAAGCTTCAAGCACTAAGCAGACACTTTAAAACACAACATCGATTCCCTCATGGTCTCAAACCCAAGACCTCACACACCTTCGAAGATGGTGAGAGCTAGCGGGGTATGAGAGTAGATTGAGAGGAAGAAGGATCAGTCTTACGAGAAAGAAGTATATCTCCTCTCATAATCACTCGTAATAGCTTAGCATAGCTTAGTAATTAGCACGATAGAGGAGATGAGCATGCATTGAAGCTTGGCTCTTGGTTGGATTCGCATCGCAAAACCAAGAGCTGTTGGTGTAGGCCTCCCTTCTCACAAGCTTGGAGTAGATGATGAGCTTTTCATTAAATCTTGAGAAGGAGAGAGAGAGTCGTCTTGCTTCACACATGAGATTGTGTGAGTGTGTGTGTGATTATGCCTTGCCAAAATCAGCCCCCTCTCTCTCTTGGTCGACCCCTCTTGCAATTTACTCATGCTGGCACCCCATTGGACCATGTCAAGCTTAGCCAATAAGAATTGAGAAGCATAACTGATAGCCTTGTGAAATGTGTCCCCCTTTCCCCTTTTGTGAGTGCTTTAGGTAATTAAATAATGCAATTAGACTCTCATTGGACCCTTTGTCTTCTGGCAAATAGGAAACAGGCAAGCCATTTTCTGTTGAATGCTCATTGGACCCCTTGGGAGATTTTCCAATAGTCTTCTAGAGAGCTTAGTTCTTATTGGTTCTTTTATCAAGTGTTTTTAAATGAATTAAACTAGATTTACTCTAGCCTAATTCTCATTGGTCCACCTCTATGGCCATCCATTAGGATTTGAGTGCACCTTGGGGCCAACTGAGCTAGGGAGCTGACATGTGTCCACTATGCCCTTTGTGTAAAGGGGCTTGCATGAGTGTGTGTGTGTGTGTGTTTGTGTGTGTGTGTGTGTGTGTGTGTGTGTGTGTGTGTGTGTGTGTGTGTGTGTGTGTGTGTGTGTGTGTGTGTGTGTGTGTGTGTGTGTGTGTGTGTGCGTGCGCGTGTGTGTGTCCAATTCTCCTAAGGAATGAGCATTGGACTTAACCTTTAAATTTTGGAACCTTAGCATTTTGGAAGTCTTAACGGGCTGAACCTTAGGTCTTTGAAGCCCATTGCTTGCACATTTCTCTTTTGCAGATGGCCCCCCGTTAAATCCCTATTTTCCCTCCTTTGAATCCCTATATGTGACCAGTCTGCTAGCCTTACAAATAATCTAGCTTTTTCTCCCCTAGAACTTCCCCATATTAAATGATCAGTTTAACATGAGAAAATCATTTAGGAGAATTAGATATTAGTCTTTATGACATTACCTCTCTCTTGAAATCATAGTCGTCCTTGACTATGGGGTAGAGAAGATAAGGCCTATTCATTAGTCCTTTTTCTAGCAGGTAGAGGATCCCTATCTTACCCTACGACATCGTTCCAGAATGGATGACTAATCCATTTGGCACTTGAGAGCCTAAGGCTGTCGTAAGCATGTCTGCGCATTAGTCCTATCAATCTTCCATAGTAGAATGACAAGCTCTACTTCGTGTTTGGAAGACGTCGTCTCCACAAACTTGATTCTAAGCATGCATACTATTTAACATTTGTGCACAATAAAGAAAAAGAGAGTCTTATAAGACAAAAACTTTGTTCATTTTAAACATTTGTACATTTTCTTACTCTAGGGAAGCATTGTAAGCATTGACAAGGTTTAGGTTATCCTTTAATTGTATGCCTTGCATCCATCTAGCATCTTTAAAAGGATAATTCTTAAACTTAATAAGATACTGTCGGATAGTCTTGCCGCCTCTTAATACCTTGTCTTCATGTCGGAGAATGGACTCAGGCTGCATCACCTCTTCTTGGTCCTCGATCTCCGGTGGGTCTTTAATAGTTGGTTCTTGAGGTGGATCTCCTTTGTAAGGCTTTAGTAGGCTCACATGGAAAGCATTGTGTCTGAACCAATGGCTGGGCAACTTGAGTTGATAGGCCATCTCATTGATTGGTCAAAGAATCTGGAAGGGGCTATAGTACCTTTTTGCTAACTTAGCAAAGTAATTTTGGTGTCCCATAGGATTCTTGCCCGTCGTGTGCCTTAATCGAGCCTTGGGAAATTTAAGCAAGACGATCAAGAATTGTTAGGTTAGCTTTTTCACTTTGCCCATCCGTTTGTGGGTGATAGGCCAAAGAGAAGTTTAGCCTTGTCCCTAAATTCTCGAAGAGACCCTTCCAGAAATTACTGGTCATTCTAGGATCTCTATCCGACACTATGGACATTGGCAAGACATGGTACTTGAAGATTTGTGATATGAAGAGGGTTGCTGAACCTGTCTACTATCGTCCATATTCCCGTATTCCCATGGATATAATTAGGCAATCCAAAGATAAAATCCATGGATATGCTCTCCCATGGTGAATTAGAGCTTGGCAAAGGTTGAAGCAATCCAGGTTGCTTCCCTCTATCAAACTTCATCTTTTGGCATACCACACATTTAGAAACATACTATTGTATGTTTGCTTTCATGGTAGGCCAATAGAAATATGTTTCAATCCCTTTTAGGGTAGACTGAATCCCTCTATTCCCGGCATAAGGAGGAGCATGAGATTCATACATTACTTTCTCACGTAGTGAGTTAGTAACCCATAGTCTATTGCCACAGAGAAGATAACCATCTTGTAAAGTAAATGGTTCCTCTTTCTTCCTTAATGCAAGGGCTGAAATCACATCTCTAAAATCGAGATCAATAGCATACTCATCTATCATAGAAGATAGATCATTGTGAATTGCTATGGAAACGGCATTCACTCTCGGCCGTCTTAAGAGTGCATTGGCTACTTGAAATAAAATTGCAAAAGGAAATTTATCCACCTCATTTGTTTCTGGGAGAGCTTGGTCCGCGTCATGAAGTACTTAAGGCTTTGGTGATCCGCCCCTGCAGGATGAAAGGAGTCCCCAGTAAATAGTGCTTCCACGAGTCTAAGGCATGTAGAACTGTGAGGAGTTCCTTTTCATATATTCCTAGAGCTTGCTCAACAGGGTCGAGCCTTTGACTTTCATAGGCTATGGCGTGCCCTTCTTTGAGCAAAACAACTCTTAGGCAATCACCACAAGCGTCACATTGGGCCTCATATGGCTTTGAGAGATCCGGTAGTGTAACCACAGGTTGAGGGATAACTTTTCTTTAAAATTTTCAAAAGCATTATTCTCCTTGGTAGACCATGTATACCTAACCTTTTTCTTTGTTAGGTCATGTAATGATCCTGCTATTAGTGCAAAATTTTCTATGAAGTGTCTACAGTATGCATGCATACCTATAAAGCTTCTTACTTCATGAAGATTCCTTGGATTGGGCCATCCTTTTATTACCTCTAGCTTTGATGGATCCATTTGGATGCCATCTTGAGAGATAATGTGACCTAAATATCGAATCTCTTGTAAGAAAAAATCACTTTTCATTCGGTTAAAATAAAGTTTATTCTCTCGTAAGACTTGAAATATTACTTGGAGGTATTTCTTGTGTTCGTCTAGTGAATTAGAGTAGATGATAATATCATAAAGAACACTCCATTAAAGGTTCGATGAGGCCTGAATAGCTTCTCCATCAAGCGGTTGAATCTGGTTGGTGCATTGGTCAAGCCAAAAGATATGACAATGTATTTGTAAAGACCAAACAAAGTGCGAAATGCGCTCTTTACAATGTCTTGATCAACTATCCTTATTTGATGGTAGCCACTTTTTAGGTCAATCCTACTGAATTAGGTCAACCCTTGTAGCTTATCAAATAGGTCTTCTACCCGTGGAATGGGAAACCTATTTTTGATGGTGATCCTATTTAGTGTTCTATAGTCGACACACATACGATATGTGTCGTCCTTCTTTTGCATTAATAGCACGGGTGAACAAAATGGAGATGAGCTAGGCCTAACCATGCCCTTCTCAACTAACTCATGCACTTGCTGCATAATCTCCTCTTGTTGAGCTTGAGAAACTCTATAAGGAGGTTTATTAGGCGGTGAACTTCCTGGAAGAAGTTCAATTGCATGGTCATCATTGCCTCATTTAGGAGGTAGTTCACAAGGGATGTCGTCAATAAAAACATCTTGAAATCCCTTGAGAAAGTTGGATAACTCTAATTCTTTGTGATTGTTTATATTTTATTTTGCTGAAGCATTAGGTTCAGTTTGAGAATCTTTAACAAAAATCATGTACACGGAAATAGAGCTCTTTATTGACTTATTGAAAGCTTGTGTATCTACAATGGGTATGGTCTTACCCAACTCCTTAGCATCTATGTACATATCTTTTTCCCTGAACCTAAAGTAGATTTTCCTTTCAGAGAATTTAACATTGGTAGCCATGCAATCAAACCATGGTGCCCCTATGATTACATCCGCGTGCTTGAGAGGATAGATAAAGAAGTCCTCTTTGTCCACATAGCTTTGGACATGGAGCCTCAATTTTTCGATTAAGGGAGTGACTGAAGCTTCTTGCCCCTTGAAAGCACCATTGACGGGTAGGACATCTCCCATCTCATAGGCTTGGATGCCTAGCTTGGTGGGCAACTCTGTGGATATGAAATTGTGAGTAGAACCAGGGTCAAAGAGAATAAAAGCATCATGTTCTCTTACCTTTTCCCAAGTATGACATAGAGGAGATCCTTTGTGGTGAGCTTCCTCTTCTTGAATTTCGACCAAGGTAGTTCTAGGAGGCTCATGGCGGGTGTTCTTTTGGGGACAAGCATGATACACATGCCCTTGCTCACCGCATTTGAAACAACGGTTATCCTTGTGATAACGCTCAAGCTCTTCAGGAGAGAGTTTATTTTTGCCTTTGTAAACTCCCTTCTCCTTAGCTTTGTTGTTATTGGAATTGCCCTTAGGAGACTTTTGGACATTGTCCTTCCCCTTAGGTTCATTGGAACCCTTGTTTTCCGTGGCCTTAAGGTTTCTCTTAGCCCCTGTTTGGAAGTTGATTCATGAAGCCACCTTGGTATGGTGTATGACCGCAAATATGGTGCGTGGCCTTTGGGAGTTGACATACTCCGCCATATCTTCAGTCAAGCCCGCACAAAATCTTTTTGAAGAGAGTGGCTTTGAGATGTAAATCCCAAAACTTGTCTACATATTTGTGAATGGATTCGTAGGGAGAGAGCTTCAAGCTTAGCCATTCGGTGAGTACTTTGTCTTTGGCATCGGTGGCCAAAAACTGCTTCATGATGGAGCTCTTAAAGCTTCCCATGTTTGTGGAGCTTCATCGTTTGCCCGTAGGCTAGACCACCATTGCCTGGCGAACTTTTGAAAATGCATACCTACTGGAGTAGCTTAGAGGACTCCGTGAAGCCCTGATCTCCAAACGCTGCATCGAATTTTTGGATGAAGGCCAAGACTTTGTCCGTAGCACCAAAGGTGCCATCGTAGGTAAGGAAAGAGATGTTCTTTCCTCTCTCTTTGAACTTTTTGCTGGTTCAAAAGTTGCACCATCGCTTTCTTCAGAAGATGAAGAATTTGAGAAAGATGGAGAAGAGAGTGGCCTCTTTCTCGCCTTTTTATTGCCTTGTTCCTCTTTGTCTACACCATCACTTTCTTCATAAGAGGAAGAGAATGAAGAAGATGAAGAAGAGGATAACCTCTTTCTTGCCTTTTTCTTCTCTTGTTTTCTGTCATCCCTCGTTGAATTATGGTGTGGAGAAGTGTACGATGGTCTTCTCTGTTTAGGAGGTGATGGAGAGTATTTTGCTCACCGTCTTTGTGGATCCATCTCCGTTTAGGTGGCAGGAGACTCACTTCTTTCTCGTTCTTTTGGTGGGGGCTCTTGAGTTCTCCTTTGGGAAGGAGATTTGTCATCAAGTAGTAAACTTTTGAGCCCTTCGTACGGATCCTCTTCTTCCTCCCAAATTGGAGAGAGGCCTCTTTTGAAGGTCTTGCAAGGAGGCTTCCTAGGTACTCTCTCGTCATGGTGGGGAGTTTGGAGAATCCCATGAGCACGTAGTTGCTGTTGCACTTCACTTTGGAGGGATGGATTGCCCATGGCTTGTTGAAGCCTAGAAACAAGGTAGTTAACAAGCCTAGGGGCATCATTAGTAGCCCGCTCATTAGCAAAATCAAATCTATCAACATTAATTTCACTCTCTTTATTATTGTCAGCCATTCTAACAATTTTTTAGGTGTAATATATTTAGGTGTTCTTTGGCAATTCAAGCCCTATCTGCTCCTCTTTACCCCTTTAGAAAAGCACTCAATCTACTGTACCTGTCGCTCAAATATCATTAATTTCAAGGAATAGAAGAGAGGGTCTTTCAACACCAAAACACTATCGGCTCATGTCAAGCTTCTAATAGCTCAATAGTGGTTAAGCCGTAGGCAAGTCCCGTAGGACTCCACTATTAAGACCATAGCTCTCAATGGTGATGCCCCGTTATCAGCATGAAGGCAGGCACACTGCAAGGTTGAAAAATCCCTATTCTGCTTACTCAATTGCAATTAATAATACCAAACATTTATAGCTAGCTTGAGGACCTCCCTTCTTGAGCAAGAAAAGAGAAATCTTGTGCTCTGATACCAATGTAACATTTAATGGCCTAGTAATTTGTGTGTAGCGAAAAATAGTATAAACATAGTGAGCATTTCATTAGAATAGATTCCTAATGAGTATAGCATGAGCACTTGAATGGAAAGAGCAACAAACAGCATAACACCTAGTTAGATAGGCATGAATAATACTTCAAAAGAGAGAGAAATTAAGCTATTGACAACAGTTGAGGACCGGATTGGTCCCCCCTCCAAAAGGCTTTGTATTATAGGTTTCCCCCATCAAGAGAGACATTTTACAATACAATTGTTTGTGTTCCTTCAATAACTAGCTAGTGCAATGAAGATGGAAGCTTCAAGCACTAAGCAAACACTTTAAAACCCACAAACTTTTAACACTATCCTTTGGAGGCTTTAATGAAGATAACCCTAAGGTCGTTTAAGCTCCATTAGTTGCACGTTTCTCTTTGATAGACTACCTCGTTTTGGACCCATATTGAGATGTATCCATCTCTCCTCTTGGTCCCTTGTTGAGATAAGTATAGAAGCACTTATTGCACATTTCTCTTTGGTAAACCGTCTCCTTTTGGACCCCTATTGAGATGCAATCATTTCTCCTTTTGGTCCCTTGTTGAGATAGTTCTAGAAGCACATATCTATATCATGGCTCTTGTTCCCATCGTGACCCTTTCACTTGTTTTTCATGCTAACGGGAGGCCATGGTGTGCGTGTTGTTGGCACCGCGACGGAGCAATGTAGAATGACGAGCATGCGATAATGATCAGTGTGGCCATCGCATGCTCAGCGTGGCTGAGGGAGGGGAGGGGTGCCGGTGCTATCAGGAGGTGCCATAGTTGGAGATTGGAGCCAAGAATGTGTAGGGAAGATTGTCTGTCTGATACCAAAGAGAGAGAGAGAGAGAGAGAGAGAGAGAGAGAATATGGGGTCTGTGTCGACAAAGGGTGAGAGGGAGAGAAGAATTTTTTACGGCAAGAAGAAGACAAGCATTTTCTTTTCGTTTCCATTTGTTCGTCGCTCCCTACTCTTTGTCTCTGCAATCTTTGTGTTTGGCGAAGGATGCACGATAGCAGGGATGGGAGAAAATGTGAGTAATACGAGCAAAAAAGGGACTCCTGGGCTACACGGGAGGCTGTGGGTGCAGGAGCTGATGAGGAGATGAGGGGGGCAGGAGCTGGTTTTGCGATCGTGAATCGAGGTGCATCTCTCTCTCTCTCTCTCTCTCTCTCTCTCTCTCTCTCTCTCTCTGGCGATGCTCTCAGTCAACTTGCATTTTTGAGTGCAAAGTGGCCCTCTCTCTCTATTTTGAGAGGCCAGGTACATGCGCTCAAGACCAACAGCAAAAGAGAGGGGAGTCACCAGTTGTTTGAAGAGGGGGAGCCTGACTTTCGGGTGCAGCAAGCAAAGTCGAGTGCGCAATTGGAAAAGGGGAGCAAGATTGAGCAATAAGCCGTGAGCTTTTGGAAGCAACATAGAAGGAGGGGAGGATTCATGTGGTTGGGAACTATAGCAAAGGTTGTACGCTTTACTTTGTCTAAAGTGGGAGAAGAACCTCCAAGTCTAATTAATTAATAGATTAAAAATAGATCGATTAGGTCTCTCCCGTCTTAGAAAAATAAAAAAATTCTCAAAACATATTAAGTGCATAAGTGAAGGGTGACTTTAAAATGAAAAGACACACAAAAGTGAAAAGTCAAAAGACCTTTTGTGTCCATATATAAAAAGAAGGTGTTTCTCTTCTCTTTTTTTTCAATTTAATTTTAAGTAGACAGACTAAGTGGGTGCCAATTTTGTTCACTCTCTCCGAAGCGAAGCTCACAAAAATGGCCTTTTGTTTAGTTCGTTCTTAAAGAAATTTTGACAAAACGTTTTCTTGAATAAAGCCACCAAAGTAATGGCATGGCTATATACAACTATTGTATATATACAACTAATGGCATGGCTATATACAACTAAAACCTACTACTCGTTACTAAAGTCAAGATCGTTCCCACAGTATTTACTTGCTCTATTCTCCCTCATTAGATAGAATCTGCAAATCTTTGCAAATTCTATCTAATATTAACTTTTGGTTGTGGTTCTCCCTTGTTCGTGACTCTGTGTCCACACCTTGTCCCTTACACTCCTCGTGATCATGGCCACCTCCAATTGCAAGAGCAGCAACTCGTGTGATCATGCTTGCCCCAACTTTAGGAGCAGTTGGTTCATTCTCAACATGTTGCTCCGCTTCTCATCTTGCCTTCTAGTCCACATGTCCTCCATCTCCTTCATGTTGCAAGTAAATAAACAACGCAGTCGTGCACCACATGCACGCATAGATCGTTCCTCTGGCAACACCACTTGTGATCACCCATCCCTTTGAGCCTCAGTCTCGATCTACCGGTTTTGCTTCACTTGACCTACATCTCTTTCTTCCCCAAACCACGCATGCGCACACATACACACTCTCCTGTGGCATTGTCGCCTCCCACAAGTGCTAACAAAATCGCATCTTGAGTGAAAAACGTCAATTTTTTCCACACTTGGAAAAAAGAGCAAAAATATCTCCCTCCCCTTTTCTTTTCCACTTCCACATCAAATTCTCTCTCCATGAACGTGTTGACTCCCTCCTTTTCCCCCCACAAAGCACACGAGAATCTCCCCTAATTCTCTCTAATTAGGTTGCTTCCCAAAATCGTAGACACATACTCGCTCCCTCGATATTTATTTCGGAAGAATGTTTATGAGATTCTGAAAATTAAATCCCCCTCCCTGCGTCTATTATGCTTGCACGATGCATTTCGCGCATTGTCCTCCATACCACCATCGGCTCCCCGTGTTGCCTTCTACCTATGCGGCTCGTCTCACGCGCTATTCTCCATACCATTGTCAGCTCCCTGTGCTGCCATCCCCATGCGATTCATGTGGAGGGGTGTCCCCTCTATTCCCTGATCATCCATGGTGCCTCCTCCCCCAAGACTCACGCATCTGTAGCATGGCAGAGAGAGAGAGAGAGAGAGAGAGAGAGAGTGCAACATGGAAAATAAAGAGAGATAGAGGGAGAGGGAGACGCAAGGCAGCATTGCGCTTGCACTTAGGGGAACATGACAGAGAGAGAGAGAGAGAGAGAGAGAGAGAGAGAGAGAGAGAGAGAGAGAAAGAGAGAGATCCACAGACCAGCAATGCACATGCCATGTCATCTAGGCCTTACAGTTTGAGCTCACACATCGCACACACATAGAGAGAGAGAGAGAGATGTTGGGGTAAAGGCACTACGCCTTTTGCTCGGCCTAGACATCCAGTGTTCGCTCGCCCGCCCACATGTGTACATACCCTTATTCTTCATATACATGAGAATAAGGAGCTCCTCACTACTAGTGCTGGAAGCTGCTCCATACACTATCTCGTGCTCTTCCCTTTCCCTGCATGCACCACACCACACACGCACACACATGGGCACTCACAAGTGGTATCAGAGCTACTGTGAATTTTGCTACTAAGACACTGTGTGTTTTTTCTTTATGCGATTTGGTGAGACTTTTTTGAGTTTTTGCTCAATTTCCAGGGGAAACTCTGTCAGATTTTTGCCAGATTCTCGCCATGGTTTATCCGTATTCGTAGCTTGCTCTCTGATGGTTTAAAGGTCAAGCTAGACTCCCACTCTGGCAATGATCGAGTGTTTACTCTCACTTTTGATAGGCTTTTTCAGTTTGGACACATTTTGGTGTTCTTGTACTCACTCTCGCAGGAGTGAGGATTATGTACGCTTGTGTGGCTACAGTACAGGCAATCATAGGTTTCACGGGATTTTTGCAGGCAGTTTCTCTTGCGGGATGCGTTTTGAGCTAGTTTCTCTCTACTTGTGTATATGGTTATGCGCTTTACGCTTGGTTGAGCAATTTGTCCCAATTTATTCTTGCAAAGTTTGCAGATTGTGGAGTTGGTTTATGCATATAAGAGCGCCAGTTTTGATGCGATTGATCATGCCTTTGAGCATTGTGTAGTGGTCGAGTTACCTCCCACTTTGTTGCTAGTTTTTGGCATGGTTTATGGTTGAGATTGTACTTGAGATTTTGCTCAGTTTACAGGGGATATTTTGTCAGATTTTTTAGAGATTTCTTGTCATAATTTGGTTCTTATCCATTCACTTATGGTTGGAGATATGTGTGACAGTGTAGAGTCCACTATAGTGACTTTTGAGAAATGATGGTCTCGTTCTTGCCGATACTTGTGTTGTTGGCATTGCGGTCACACAGGGCACATTAGACGCGATTGTTTCAAACGTTTGAGGCAGCAACAGAGATTTATGCGTAGTGCAGATATGGTTTTGACACAGGTTAGAGAGACCGTTCCAGTGGCAGTCTATGCCAATGACGGTGATGTCATGCTTGCCTCGAGTGTACCTCTTGCAGTTTTGTCTATGGATAGCACACCTTTTCCACAGAGGTTACTAGATAGTGATGTTGCTTTCCACGTCACACCATGTTGTGAGTGGTTTAGTACATTTTCTAGTGGGAGACTTGGTTGTGTGAACTTGGCCAATGGTTCAACGTTTGACATTGCATGTGCAAGAGACGTTTGTTTGTCTTTGCCCAGTGTTGTGTCATACAGGCTTCGACATGTGTGCTATGTTCCTCAGCTAAGATAGAGCTTGATCTCAGTGAGACACTTGGCAATTTTTGGTTGTAAAATACTGCTTAGAGAGTAGTCTTTCTAGATGCACTGCAGCTCACTAGTGATTGCCAGAGGAGCCCACAACGGGCTAGTATATCATATGCATGTGTCTGAGGTATGAGACGGTGTAGTCTCGGGTTTGTTGTTGTCATGATTTGAGCGAGAGACAAAACGTATGTCTTTTGCCAATGATCTCCATCATGCTCAAGAGACAGAGCATTTAGCTATGCAAGATGTACCAGTGGACTCTGTAACTCGTCTACCCCCAGAGCCGATAAAAGTGCATGTAGATCGACAGAGTGAGCCAGTGGGCATAGGTTGAGAGAGTCTCTCACCTAGTTTCTTGTACATACTAGTAGTTTAAGTAGTAGGTCTCACTTATCAGCGCGTCACCTTTAAGTGAGAGATTGTTGGGGTAAAGGTGCTACACCTTTTCCTCGCCCTAGGCGTCCAGTGTTTGGCCACCCGCCCACATGTGTACATACCCTTATTCTTCATATACATGAGAAGAAGGAGCTCCTCACTACGAGTTCTTGAGGCTGCTCCGCCCACACACAGTCTTGTGCTCTTCCCCTTCCCCGTACGCACTACGAGAGAGAGAGAGAGAGAGAGAGAGAGAGAGAGAGAGAGAGAGAGAGAGAGAGAGAGAGAGAGAGAGAGAGAGAGAGAGAGACTCTACAATAGCGCAATGCCCCCAACATACACTCCGTGTCGACTCGGCCCTATAGACCTCTGACACACTAGACACCGAGATTAAAAAAAAATTGTCTCTGTGTCTTCCTCTATCTTTGTCGACTTTTTTTCCACTGGCCAAAGTGAGGGCATCTCCTACCCTAGATACCATCTAATCAAACCACAAAAGTCCACTACTCCATTAACCCACGACCTATGTGAGATCCTGCCTTGAGGGTAGTTGTAGAGATTTCTTTGTTGTTGCACGTCATTGCAAGTCATGCTCAATTATCGGATAGTTACAATTGTTATTCATGATTGAATGGTGAATTACAACATTTCTCACTGCATGACAGGGGACAGTTGTTTCTTATCGTACCCCCAAAATCTTGCTGCTCTCCACAAGGCACCCCCTCTCGTTCGATCGCTTCTGCCACCTACCTCTAGTGTGAACGTTCCTTCTTCACTGCCACCTGTCCATTGCTCCCTTTGAGTGACCTCCCCGCTTCGCTCATCTGCCAGCTTCCTTCCTTCCATCTTTTCCCTCTATCCAAGCAAGAGGACCTCACCAGATTCCAGGAAAAAAATTGTTTGCACCACCTACTGTAAAGCCTTTGGAAATGAGAAAAATTTTGTCTTTCTCCCTTTTGGCCTTGGTCCTTGAAGGTGTTTTTGGCTATGTCTAATTGATCTATGTCCCTCTGCCTCTCTTTCCCAATCTCCCCTCTCTATGCATCTTCAAGTCGGAGAATAAGGCCATGGAAGCTCTCCTTCTTCTATGCCTCTTCTACGTGACCAATCTCACCGTGGTTTGCCCCGTTGTCACAACACAGACATCTCCAAAATTGTACAAACATACTAACCTGCTTTTGATGCTCCCCCTCAAAGCTTTCATGTCCCCTTGCCTCTAGTCCCTCTCCTCTAGTCTCAGTCATGACCAAACAGTGGGGCACTGACGTTCTTGCCCTCTGTTCCTCTCTTTATTCTCCAACTATGGTGAATATACAACATACATGGATCAATTTTTACAAAATTCTATTGATCCCACCTCCTCAACCTTTGATTTGCCTTTCTTGCCTTGACCTCAATGAAGGGAATGGGATCGTGCCAACTAGGGTGGATGAAAGACAAACATCGTGCACACAAGTGAGTGTGTGTTGTCTAGATTATCAATCAAGCAAATTTGGTTCCAAGATGAATTAACTTGGACTCATAAATACGGTCTTCAATAGTTGCTAATAAGCCATCACAAGCTCACCATAAACAAGACAGATGTAATGAAAAATGGAATGGGTTTGTTTATTCATGGAGATGAGCTTTAAGTAGCTCTACAGCCTTGCACCACTATATGTGGGATAAATCCACCTTTTCCCTCCTTGACTCATACTCTAGGACTCTAGGACAAAGCTCACACCTTCCAATCCTTCCCTTGAGGTTTGGACTAGGAAAATACAATCAAGGTTCTTTATCCACTAAGGATGACACATGGTATCCACTAAGGATGCCAATACAAGAGGAATCCTCCCCTTGAACTTGGGGCTACAACTTGATGAAGAAAGACAACACTCCAATGTAGGAGCACAGACAACATACATCCCTAATACAGGAGACAAACATCATAATACTCCAATCCAGGAGACACATTCCGATTCAGGAGCAAAAACAACGCTCTAATCCAAGAGCAAAAATTTTCTGCTTCGCTCTAGTCCAAGAGCATCTTCGTCTTCCTCAATGCTTTGTCTTCAACTGCTCCATGGTCTTTGTCTTTGTATCCTCCCCTCAAACAAGTGCTTCTTTCCCCCTTTTGTTGTGCAATTAGGAGTGATTGGAAAAACAAGTACAATGCAAAAATACTGATGTGAAAGAATTGCTAATGTGGATGCTAATGATGCCATTGCCGAGTTTTTCTCCCCTCGAAGTGAATTTTGAAAATTTTTCATGGTGTGTTGGAGCGGTCTTTGCACTTGGAGACACAATGAGATTATCCTCCTTAATGATGGATGTAGTGACATACATTGCAAAAACTGTGCTTGGCTGCAAAGTTTTTTTTTGTGTGGAGTTAAATGAGAGAGAGAGAGAGAGAGAGAGAATTCCTTCTGTGAAGCTTTACTCCTTTTGTGAATCTCCTCCACCGGAGTGAAGCTCCTCTTCACAAAGAGGTAGAGCTCTTTGCTTTGTATGCTTGTTGAAGGCCGAGGTGGTGCTTTAAGCCTTGCTTGGTGCTAGTCTTCTGCTCGTGGGACTGCACCCTTGAGAAGCTGAGAACTTTGCAAGTGGGAATGGGCTCCAAAAGGGGTTGGAGTGGCTTGGAGCCCCAAGACAACTAGCGGTGTGAGAGCGTCCCCCTTGTGCGGAGTTGAAGGGATTTGATGTTCGAGCGTGGGTAGCCAGCGCGAGATCACATGCTAGGGGACTTGCCAATGCTTATGAGCTCATTTTGACTCTGTCATTTGTGTCTGCGTGGCGCTTCAAAAGATTGTTTGCTTGACATGTGCAAGAGCCACCACCTACGGACCCGTCTCGGGATTTTTCACTACTGCAACTTACCGCCTCATTGAAGTCTGGCCAGCTTGCCTCGTTCCCAAAATAGGTAGGACGACTTGAACACCCCGCAATTGCAACCAACACTCTATCTTTAGTGCACTAGCCACCACAACAGGCTTGTTTGCTTGTGAAGGTTTTCTTGAAAGTAGAATGCTAAACTCGAGATAGGATAGGATGAATGGAGCTCCCGAGTTTGGATTGCAGAGCTTGAAGGATCTATAGAGACCTTGCGAGGAGCACTTCGGAATGAGAAAAAATGCACAGTAATTGAAAAATCAAGGAGATTAAGTGGAGATTGAAGCAACTAGAAAATAACAAAAAAAATGACTCGATTAAGGGACCAATTAAGAATTGACAAAGCCTAGCACATATTAGGCTAATAATGATCAAAGAGTGGTGGCCCAAGAGTTCCAAGACTCAAGGAAATGTTCAAGATAACCATTAGATCTCTAAATAGGCTTAGGGAGAGTAGGAGAGAGAAAGAGGGCTAATAATCAAAGATCTTGCTAATTATGATAATTAAGGAATGTTTAATCATAATAACAAACATCGTGCACACAAGTGAATGTGTGTTGGCTAGATTATCACTCGAGCGAATTAGGTTCCAAGGTGAATTAACTTAGACTCATAAACACAATCTTGAGTAATTGTTGCTAAGCCATCACAAGATCACCATAAATAAGAGAGATGTAATGCAAAATGGAATGAGTTTGTTTATTCACGAGATGAGCTTTAAATAGCTCTACAGCCTTGGAACACTGTATGTGGGATAAATCCACCTTTTCCGTCCTTGACTCATACTATAGGACTCCAGGACAAAGCTCACACCTTACACTCACCTTGTCCCCCACTATCATGCTGCCTTGCGGCTTCTTGAGCACGCCACTGAGCGACATGCAGAAACTACTACTTATTGGCATGATAAGGCAACTGGCATGAGTGTAGCTATGAGCGAAGCAGTGTTCACGAACTCAGAGGTGGGCACCAATTTTGTGGACAGGTCTTTTGCGACCTCATCACAAGTCCCTTACAAAGCTGTTCCCATTCATGCTTGCCAGGCATGCTGCAAGGCTAGTAGAAGTTGCTCATATTCATGTCTGCCAAGCTAATTGCAAGGTTAGGATTGTCAAATGCAAATAAATGAGATGGGAGCTTGAGGGTTTTGGCAGACGGTCTTGTAGCGAAGGCTTGAGTTGCTGAAGATCTGGGCTTTAGTGAGTGACACAGTGTGGCAAGCTAGGAGCCTCTCCTCTCGCGAACAAGTTAATGGACCGGCCTCAAGGTGTTTGTTGCGACATTTCTCAAGCTTAGTCTTGAAGTGGGTGCTCGTAAGCCTTCTGAAGTAAGTGAGCTCCCCCTGCAGGGAATGCGATCTATCACTTGGATCGGAATCGATCCTGGTGCTATGCGTTGGCTCTCGGCTGAGATCATTGCGCCAATCGAGTTCAACCAATAGTGATGCTTGATCGCAATCCATTCCTTTTTATGGACATGGGCTTGGGCTGGGGCAAGGTCACGCTTGAGTGTCAAGCTACAAAAAGGCAGTCCAATTATCTTAATCAAGAAAGAAATCGGTTTTGGAAGGGGGGGGGGGGGGGGGGGGGGGGGGGGGGGGGGGGGGTGTCGTCGAAAGTGCAGGACGCGGTCGTGAATCCCTCTCGACAAGGTGCAAAACTTATTTTGACTACAAAAGGGAGGAAAAGGGCTTCAAATCTGGATGAAAATCCTTCCAATCTAAAAAGGAGCTTGAAGCCATCTCTTTGGTTTTTGTACTTTGGTAGAGGTGATCTTGCTCGAGGCGATTAGACTCAGTTAGAATAAAGTTGAAGATGGATACGAGGTGCAGGTAGAGTTCACTCCGGAGACGACACTCCAAAGCCTTCAGACATGATGTGCTCACTTAGTTGTGTTGTATTTTATGGGTCGGCGTATATCGGCACATGGCTTGTGGGAGTGGGCAATAGTGCTGACAAAAGACAAAAATGTGATTTGTCAGTTCACAGTGGTTGATAAAAGCTTTTACGTGGCAAGTTGCGCCACCAAGAAAAGTGTTCAAGGGCTGGTGATGGGAGGAGGCATTTAAGGGGCATCCTACTTTGCATATATTATGCCTTGGATGCCCGATTAATTTCATATCTGGACTTTTGCCCTGTGTGGGTTATGTTCAAGGGCCTCCCAATCTGACTTCATGACTACGTTGACTCCAGAGTTATTATGCTACGCCAGGTGCTCTTCAATCCAAAGCTTCAATGGGTCATGTCGGGCTTGGACATAAAGGTGTGCATTTTGTGGAGTATGGATGGTTTTGGCACGTTCCAGCAAGAGTTATCATTCCCCTCTTTTCCAAATGTCTGCTACAAATGCCGAAGAATTGGGAACTATGCTAGGCAATGTCCTGAGGTGGAAGTTTCTCACAACCCATTGATCATAAAAACTTGGAGACGCGTTACCAAAGAGGTCAGGCCCTTTGCAAGTGACCCTAATCGAGATAAGGGTAGTCATTAGGATATAACCCTCAAAGAGTGGCTATAGACACAAGTTGCCCGTTGCCCGTCAATGGAAATGCAAGAGGAACCGGCCATGCCGATCGGACCCTCTAGGGGTGAGATAAGCAAAGACACAGTGGGCCAACTGAGATGCAAGATAAGCCATAGTCACCCAATAATCCCACAGTAGAGTTGCAGAATGATGCTAGTCAGTCTTACTTGGATACATGTGGAACTAAGGATCTCAAGCTTGATCTTGTCAACCATGTAGCTCAGGTATCGGGTCCTACCACTAGCACTATTCTTACTTGAATGAAAGAAAAAGAAAAAGTGATTCTGGCTTGGTGCTATGCTCCTTTGCACTAGCTTGGCAGTCAAGGAGGATGTCGTGGCAGAGTTCCCTCCTTGGTGGCAACTGTCATAATAACTAATATCTAATTTCCCTAAATGATTTTCTCATGTTCAACTGATCATTTAATATGGGGAAGTTCCAGGGGAGAAAAAGCTAGATTATTGGTAAGGCTAGCAGACTGGTCACAATAGGGATCCAAAGGGGGACCATCTGCAGAAGAGCAACGTGCAAGCAATGGGCTTCAAAGACCTAAGGTTCTGCCCATTAAGACTTCCAAAATGCTAAGGTTCAAAATTCAAAGGTAGAGTCCAATGGTCATTCCTTAGGAAAATTGGATGCTTTGTAGTGTGCAAAAAGTCTTCAAAGACTCCTAAAGAGGAGGCGGCAAGCCCTGTAAGTAGGGGATGAGAGAGAAACACACACACACACACACACACTCGTGCAAGCCCCTTTACACAAAGGGCATAGTGGACACATGTCATCTCTCTAGCCTAGTTGCCCCCAAGGTGCACTCAAATCCTATTGGATGGCCATAGAGGTGGACCGATGAGAATTAGCCTAGAGTAAATCTAGTTTAATTCATTTAAAAACACTTGATAAAAGAACCAATAAGAATTAATCTCTCTTGAAGACTATTGGACAGTCTCCCAAGGGGTCCAATGAGCATTCAGCAACCCAATGGCTTGCCTGCTTCTTATTGGCCAGAAGACAAAGGGATCTAATGAGAGTTTAATTGCAATATTTAATTACCTAAATCTATTACAAAGGGGAAAGGGGGACACATGTCACAAGGCTATCACTTATGCTTCTCAATTCTTATTGGCTAAGCCTGGCATGGTCCAATGGAGTGCTAGCATGAGTAAATTGCAAGAGGGGTCGACCAAGAGAGAGAGGGGGCTGATTTTGGCAAGGCATAATCACACACACACTCACACAATCTCATGTGTGAAGCAAGACGACTCTCTCTCTCCTTCTCAAGCTTTAATGAAAAGCTCATCATCTACTCCAAGCTTGTGAGAAGGGAAGCCTACACCAACAACTCTTGGCTTTGTGATGCAAATCCAACCAAGAGCCAAGCTTCAATGCATGCTCATCTCCTCTACCATGCTAATTACTAAGCTATGCTAAGGTATTATGAGTGATTATACGAGGAGATATACTTCTTTCTCACAAGACTACTCCTTCTTCCTCTCAATCTACTCTCATACCCCGCTAGCTCTCACCATCTTCGAAGGTGTGTGAGGTCTTGGGTCTGAGACCGTGAGGGAATTGATGCCTAGGCAAGCTAGGGTTGTGCTTGAGGTGGGAACCCGGCCCAAGCTTGAGGTTCTTGTCATGCTTGATGAGTAAGGTGCTTGAGGTGCTTGTTGACTAAGGTGCTTGAGGTGCTTGTTGTGCTTGCTAACTAAGGTGCTTGTCGTGCTTGATGAGGAAGGAGATTGAGAAGCTTCCCATGCATGGGCGGTAAGGTGCTTGAGTCAAAAAGAGACCCTACAAAGGAGGGGGAAATCCCCAAAGCTATGGGAATCTTTGACTTAACCTCCCACTCACCCAAAGGGCACCCCCTTTCTCAAGGGGCACATGGGCACATGTCAAGCTCTCCCTATGCTTAGCCACATGGTGTACTTGAATCATATTTGCTAGTCTAAAGAGGGGTCCAATGAGCTTCTAGTTCGATTCAACAAATATTTAGATATTTTCAAGCTCTATCTCTTAAAGGGATAAGGAGGACACTTGTCCAAAGGCTACCCATGTGCTTGAAATGCATTGTGCATGTGATTGACTAGGATGAGAGGGGTCCAATGAGCTTCAAGCTTGAGCAAAAAGGAGGGGTCGCCCAAAGCAAGAAAG
Source organism: Adiantum capillus-veneris (assembly GCF_014529385.1). Taxonomy (NCBI): domain Eukaryota; kingdom Viridiplantae; phylum Streptophyta; class Polypodiopsida; order Polypodiales; family Pteridaceae; genus Adiantum; species Adiantum capillus-veneris. Next base: position 26,719,350 of record NC_140955.1, on the reverse strand, counting down.
GGATGTGCTTGGGGGTATACACCTCTCACACACTCATTTTTCAAACATTCTCACTTGGTGAAAGTGGAGGAACTCCATCTCCTTCTACTTAAGCTTGCCATCTTCTCCATCTTCATTACTATGCTATTATGTATGCTAGCAAGGAGAGTGATGATAAGTGAGGAACCTTCGAATGATTCTTCCCTATGAATGATTCTTCTTCCACTTCCCTACCCTCATTCCCCACTACCTTCAAAGGTGTTTGAGGCCTTGGGATTGAGGTCGGGGATGGTTAATGGTTTTTACAAAATCTATGTTATGCTCGTGATGCATGATTATTTCCATCTTCATAGCATCACCAAGGTCACAAGAAACACAAAGATATTATTATACCAAGTCTCTCTTGACGGGAGAATCTATAATACAAAAGCCTATTGGAGGGGGGACCGGCTCCACATAAATCTGGTCCTCAACTGTTGTCAAGTTCTCTAAACTCTCTCTCTTGCAAAAGTATTGTTCATGCCAAGTTAATTAAATATAATGGTTATGTTGCTACCTCTAATTAATATCACCCTCTATGTTCTCAAAGTAGTCTCACAAAAAATCTCTCTTTAATTCTTCTAATTCCGCTATTCTCAAAGCTCATAGGCCATTTCCATTACATTATATTTTATGACATTATCTCTCTCTTTGAAATCATAGTCATCCTTGACTATGAGGTAGAGAAGATAAAGCCTAGTCATTAGTCCATGTTTATTAGCGGTTAGAGAATCCCTTTTTACCCTACGACATCATTCTAGAATGGATGACTAATCCATTTGGTGCTTGGGAGACTTAGCTGTCACAAGCATGTCCGCTCTTTAGTCCATATCATACTTCCAAAGTAGAGTGACAATTCTACTTGGTGTTTGGGAGACGTCATCACCACAAACATGATCCTGAGCATGCATACTTCTTAAATTTTGTGCACAATAAAAAAAAGAGAATGCATATTAGAAGGCATAAACATTGTTCATTTAAAATGCATTTTCATTTGCTTACTCTAGTGTAGCATTGTAAGCATTGACAAGGTTCATATTATCCTTAAGCTAGGTTCCTTGCATCCATCTAGCATCTTTAAAAGGATAATCCTTAAACTTAATAAGATACCGTCAGATAATCTTACTGTTTCTTAATACCTTGTCTTCATATCGTAGGATGGACTCAGATTGAAGTACTTCTGCCTGATCTTTGATTTTTGGAGGGTCTACAACTTTTGCTTCTTTTGGTGGCGCTCCTTTGTAAGGCTTACGTAGGCTCTCATGGAAAACATTGTGCATGAGCCTATGGTTGGGCAACTTTAATTGATAATCCATATCATTGATTGGCTTAAGAATTTAAAAAGGACCATAGTATCTTTTTGCTAGTTTAACATAATACTCTTGGTGGCCCGTAGGATTCTTGCCCGTAGTATGCCTTAGATGAGCGAGAAACTTTAGCAAGACCCAATCATTTTCCTTAAAGGCTAAGGCTCTTTTGTGCTTATTAGCTGTAGCCCTTTTTGCCTTTGTTGTGAGATGGATATAACCTCTTTAATCTTTGGAAGAGATTCTTGTGAGTCTCAGCTATATTCATCAGCAGCGAAGATCTTCACATGTACTTTAAGTAGTAAGGGAATTTTGGATCTTTCCTCTTAAACCTCGAAAGGTGCTTTTCCCATAGAAGTATGTACAATGTTATTGTACGCATACTCTATAAGTGGTAGGTACTTCTCTCATTGAGAACGTTGATCTACTTCCATGACATAGGCTTTTAGTAGATTTAAGAATTGTTAGATTAGTTATTTCACTTTGGTCATCCGTTTGTGGATGATAGACCGAAAGAGAAATTTAATATACTTCCTAGATTCTCAAAGAGACCCTTTCAAAAATTACTGGTTATTCTAAGATCTATGTCCGACACTATGGATGTTGGCAAGCCATGATACTTGAAAATTTGAAATTTGGAGAGGGTTGCCGTTTGATGTGCCTTAATAGTCTTTATGACAGGCATGGAGTGTGTTTTCATGTTAGGCATGTCGATTGAAACAATCCAAGTTGCTTCCCTCAATCAAATTTTGGCATACCGCACATTTTGAAACATACTCTTCATGGTATGTTTAGTTTTCAGGGTAGGTCAACATAAATACATTTCTACTCCTCAAAGAGTAGATTATGGAATATCTCTTTGCCCCACATAAGGAGAATCATGGGATTCATACATGACTTTCTTATTGTATGGGTGAGTAACACATAGCCTATTGCCATTTGGAAGATAACCATCCTCCAAGGTGAATGGTTCTTTTTTCTTCCCTAATGCAAAGGCTATAATTACGTACTTAAAGTCTCAGTTAGTAGCATACTCATCTATCAAAAAAGATAGATCATTGTGAGTTGCTATCGACACCACATTTACCATTGGCCGTCGTGAAAGTGCATCGACCACTTGATTGTGCTTGCTAGCAATGTGAGCAATATGAAATTTAAATTGCGAAAGAAAATTTGCCCACCTCACTTGTTTGTCAGAGAGCTTGGTTTGCGTCATGAAGTAATTGAGGCTTTGTGATCCATTCGTAGGACGAATGGAGTCCCCAAGAGACAGCATTCCCACGTGTCTAGGGCATATAGAACATATAGTAGCTCTTTTTTGTATTTACCCAATACTCGCTTATTAGAGTTGAGTCTTTGACTCTCATATGCTATGGCATGTCCTTCTTGAAGCAAAATAGCTCCAAGGCAATCACCATAAGCATCACATTGGCCCTCAAATGGATTTGAGAGATCTAGTAGTGTGAGCACACGCTGAGAGATAAGCTTCTTCTTAAGCTTCTCAAAAGCTTCTTGCACTTTTGCAGTCCATGAATACCTAACGTTCTTTTTTTTGTTAATTCATGTAATGGGCCTACTATTAGCGAGAATTTTTTTATGAAGCATCTATAGGATGCACACATACCTATAAAGCTTTGTAGCTCCTGTAGATTCCTTGGATTAGGCCATCCTTTTATTACCTCTAACTTTGTTGGATCCATATGGGTGCCATCTTTACAAATAATGTGACATAAATATTCAATCTCTTGTAGGAAAAATTCACTTTTCTTTTGATTAATGAAAAGCTTATTCTCTCTCACAACTTGAAAGATTACCTGGAGGTGTTGCTTGTACTCCTCAAGAGAATTTGGTGGCCTGAAAATTTTTGTCCATCATGAGTTTGAATGCAGCTGAAGCATTTGTTAGGCCAAAACTTGTAACTTATCAAATAGATCTTCTACCTGTGTCATGGGAAATCTTTTTTTTATAGTGATCCTATTTAGTGTGCTATATAGTTGACACACATGTGATATGTGCCATCTTTCTTTTGCACTAAAAGTATTGGTGAACAGAATGGAGAAGAGCTCGGACTCACCATCCCTTTTTCCACCAATTCTTGCACTTGCCTCATAATCTCCTCTTGTTGAGCTTGGGAAACTTGATAAGGAGGCTTGTTAGGCGACGAGCTTCCTGGTAGGAGCTCAATTGCATGGGCATCATCCCTCATTTTTGAGGTAGCTCACTAGGGATGTCATCAATGAAAACATCTTGGAATCCATTTAGGAAATTAGAAAACTCAAATTCCTCTTGATTCCGTTCATTGCTACTTGTGAAAACATTAGAATCCTTTACAGATTGTCTAACAAAAATCATATACGCAAAAGTAGAGCTTTTCATGGATTTATCAAGAGCAAGCAGATATACCAAGGATATGGTGTTCCCCGACTCATTAGTATCTATGTACATGCTCTTTTCCCTGTAGGTAAAGTAGATTCTCCTTTTAGGGAACTTCAGGTTGGAAGCTCTAATCGGAATGGCCTATGAACTTAGAGAATAGCGGAATTAAGAGAATTAGAGTGAGCAATTTTGAGAGCATAGAGGGTGAACTTAATTGGTAGTAGCAACTCTATCATAACACTTAATTAACTAGGCATGAACAATACTTTTACAAGAGAGAGAGTGTAGAGAATATGACAACAGTTGAGGACCGGATTTATGTGGAGCCAGTCCCCCCTCCAAAAGGCATTTGTATTATAGATTCTCTCATTAAGAGAGACTTGTTACAATACAATCTTTGTGTTCCTTGAGACCTCCTTGGCAATATGGAGATGGAAGGTTCACACACCAAGCTTTTGCATAATTTCAACAATCAATCTTAGCTTGAAAACAATCAAGAACTTGTGAACATCATTAATCTTTGTGTTTCCTAAATCATTTGAGTGCATGAAGATGTATACTTTTATGCATCAACTTGTGCTTAAAGCAATAATTAATATACCTTGCAATACAATTAATCTACTTGCATTAAGTAATTAATCTACTTTCAATAAACCATTAGCCTTCTTGCAATAAGCATAACATGCACTTGTAGAAAGCATTAACTATCCCAAGCCTCAATCCCAAGACCTCAAACACCTTCGAAGGTGGAGAGAGCTAGCAGGGAATGAGGGTAGGGAAGAGGAAGAAGAAACATTTCATAGGAGAAAGAATTAGTTCCTCACTTATCATACTCTTGTTGTTAGCATACATAATAGCATAGTAATGGAGAAGAAGAAGATGGCAAGCTTAAGCATTGAAGCATAGCTCTTGGTTGGATTTGCATTCCATCGCCAAGAGAGTTGGTGTAGGCTTTCAACTTCTCAAGGAGCTTCGAGAAGGAGATGGATCTCTTGCACTTTGCATAGCACACAATGAGAGTGTTTGTGAGTGTGTGTGGGTGAGTATATCCCCTAAGCAACCCCCTAGCTTGCATGGTCGACCCCCCCTTGTAGCTCATGATGAAAGCTCATTGGACCCCTCCAGGCCTAGCCAATCACAAGCAGGAGCCATTACAAGCAACAGGGGTAGCCTTGGGACAAGTGTCCCCCTTTCCCCTTTGAGAGAGAGGACTTGATAAATGCAAAATCAATTAATTAAATATCCTAAATCATCATTGGACCCCTTGGGTGGCCAACCAATAGGCTTCAGGCACACTATGAGGGCAACATGAGGAGGAACTTGACAAGTGTCCTTGCTGCCTCTTCAAGCTGGGGTTTCCCTTGTGTGTGTGTGTGTGTGTGTGTGTGTGTGTTCTCTCTCATCCCCCCCCTTGTAGGCTCGTCCCCCTCCTTGTAGGGATCTTTTTGACTTTGGATGAGCAAGCCCCTTAGTCATCAAGCATGACAAAGCACTTGAACTAGGGGGTGTTCCCACAAGCATCTCAAGCAAGCATCTCAAGGCACCTCAAGCACCTTAATCATGTAGCAAGTCAAGCACCTCAAGCATGGAGCCAGTCAAGCACCTCAAGCATCTTAATCAAGCACCTCAAGCATGTCAAGCACCTCAAGCAGGACAAGCACCTCGAGCTTAGGCCGGGTTCCCACCTGAAGCTCAGCCCTAGCTTGCCTAAGGTCAAAGGACTTTTACACACATTATTGGAGGTCTTCAATGAAGCTAACCCTAAGGTCTTATGCTCCATTGGTTAGCCTTGCTCTTTGATAGACCATCTCTCATTTGGGCCCCTTAACCATTGGCCCCGTGTTGAGATAGATCTATAAGCACATGTCTATATCTTAACCCTTGTTCCCGTGTATTCTCCCACATTAAGTGATCAGTTTAATATGAGAAAATCATTTGGGTTGAATAGATATTAATTTTTATGACATTACCTCTCTCTTGAAATCATAGTCGTCCTCGACTATGAGGTAGAGATGGTAAAGTCTCACCCATTAGTCCATTGGTCTTAGCGGGTAGAGGATCCATTTTTACCCTACGACATCATTCCAGAGTGGATGACTAATCCACTTGGTGCTTGAGAGACATTGTCTGCTACAAGCATGTCTGCTCTTTTTAGTCCATATCATACTTCCAAAGTAGAGTGACAAGTTCTACTTGGTGTTTGGGAGACGTAGTCACCACAAACATGATCCTAAGTATGCATACTTTAAAATTTGTGCACAAAACATGAAAAGAGAGTCTTATAAGACAAAAACATTGATCATTTAAAATGCATTTCTTTTACATTTGCTTACTCTTTTGTGTCATTGTAAGAATCATTAACAAGGTTCATATTATCCTTAAGCCATGTTCTTTGCATGCATTTAGTATCTTTGAAAGGATAATTAAATAAGATACTGTCAGTAATCTTACCATTTCTTAATACCTTGTCTTCTTGTTGAAGGATGAACTTGGGTTGGAGCTCCTCTGCTTCATCCTCGATCTGTGGCGGGTCTTCATTTGTGTGTAATTTGCCTTAGATGAGCCTTGGGAAAGTTTAGTAAGACCCAACCTTTTTTTTTTTTTTAAAGGATAAGGCTCTTTTGTGCCTAACGGCAGGAGGCTCTTTTGCCTAGCTAATAAATGGATATAGCCTGTTTAATCTTGTAAAAAGATTCTTTTTTATCTCGGCTATACTCCTTTGCAATGAAGATCTTCCCAGGTATCTTAAGCTACAAGGGACTTTCAGATCTTCCGTCTTTGGCCTTGAAAGGTAGTTTCTCCTTAGAAGTATGTTCACATTATTAGAGACATATTGTTGTTAAGATAAGTACTTCTCTCATTTTGAGCATTGATCTACTTCGAATCACACGCTTTTAGTAGATCAAGGATTATTAGTTTTGTATCTTTTGGCCATTCATTGGAATAGTAGGCCGACATAAGAGGGTTACTCTAGTTCTGATAGAGATTCTATCAAAAATTAATGGTCATGGTAGGATTTCTTTCCAACACTATTAGATGTTGGCAAGCCATGGTCCTTTTTTCATACTTCATCTTTTCGTATACCATACATTTTGAAACATTCTCTTGTATGTTATTGTTTCTTGGTAAGCCAATACAAGTATGCTTTTACTCCTAGCAGAGCAAATTCGAATTTCTCTTTGCCCCGCTTATGGAAGGAGCATGGGAAGCAAGGAAGATATAGCCTATTGAGGTATGGAAGATAACCATCCTTTTACGTGAGTGGTTCTTTTTCTTCCATTTGTAAAGCTATTATCATATCCCTAAAGCCTGGGTTAGAAGCATATTTAACTATCATAAAACATAGCTCATTGTAAGTTGCTATTGATATCCTATCTACCCTTGGCCATTGGGAAAGTGCATCGGCTACATGATTGTGCTTGCCAGCAATGTGAGCAAAGTAGAATTTAAATTGCAAAAAGAAATTTTCCTACCTCATTTGATTGTCTGAGAGCTTGGTTTGCATCATGAATGGAGTCCGCAAGAAGTACTTCCATGTGTCTAGAGCATTTAAAACAGCTCATAGGTCCTTTTGTATATGACCAACATTCGCTCATTGGAGTTGAGTCTTTGAATCTCGTATGCTATGGTATTCCCTTCTTGAAGCAAATTTTTGCTCAAAGGCAATCATCCAGGCATTACATTGGACCTCAAATAGCTTTGAGAGATCCCATGAGTTGAGAAATAAGTTTCTCTTTAAACTTTTTAGAAGTATTTTTCTCTCTTTGCGGTCCATGTATACTTAACGTTCTTTTTTGTTAAGTCATGTATTGGACCTGCTATAAGCATGGATTTTTCCTATGAAGCATCTTTAGTATGCACTCATACCTTTAGAGCTTTGCAACTCATGTAGATTCCTTGGATAAGGCCATCTTTTATTACCTCTACTTTTTGTGGATCCATAGAAATACCACCTTCAGAGATAATGTGGCCTAATTATTGAATCTCTCTTGAAACTTACCAGTCCATGTTATTGCCTTTTTGAACTCCTCTTGTGGAGCTTGTAAAGCTCAATAAGGAGGCTTATTAGGCAATGAGCTTCATGGTAAAAGCTCCATTGTATGGCCATTGTCCCCTCATTGTGGAGATAGCTCACGGGGGTATCATCATTAAAAACATTTTGGACTCCATTTAGGAATTTAGACAATTCTAATTCCTCTTGATTCTCGTTTTTTTTTAATTTAATAATATTGTTATTGGTTGAAACATTAAATTCATTTATAGACTTTCTAACAAAAATCATGTATATGAAAATATAATTTTTCATTAACTTGTGAAAGCATGCATATTTACAAGGGATAGGATACTAACCGACTCATAAACATGTATGTACATATCTTCTAGCATAGGAAAAACAAAAGCCTTTTTCTATAAGCATCCTCTTTTGGAGTTTCCAACATAGAAACTCAACGTGGCTTGTTGTGTGCATTTCTTTGGGGACAAGCACGATAGACATGCCCTTGTTGTCCACACTTGTAACATTTGTTATCCTTACGATAACACTCTAGCTCTATTGCAGAGAGTTTATTCTTATCTTTATAGACTCCTTTCTCCTTAGCTTTGTTATCGGTGTTGCTAGAGTTTCCTTTGGAGGAAGTTTGAGCATTAGTCCTCCCTCTAGGCTCATTTTGATCCTTCACTTCCATGGGTTTAGATTTTTTCTTAACCCCTTGTTGGGAATCGATTTGAGAGGCGACCATAGTATGGTGTATGACTGCCAATATGGTATTTTAGGCCTTTGTGAGTTAATATACTCGGCCTTCTCTTCAGAAATACCCGCACATAATTGTTGCTCTTGCTCCCCAAAGTCTATCTTTTTGTAGATAGTGTCTTTGAGAAATAAATCCCAAAACTTATCTACATACTTTTGGATAGACTCGTAGGGAGAGAGCTTCAAGTTTTGCCATTCTGTGAGGACATTTTCTTGAGCGTTGCTTGCCAGAAACTGTTTTATGATGGAGGCTCTTAAAGCCTTCCATGTCTTTGGAGCTTTTCTTTGGGCTTGTAGGCTATCCCACCATTGTCGAGCGGAACTTTGGTAATGCATAGATACTTGACACAGTTTACAGGACTCTATGAAGCCCTCATCACCAAAGGCCGCATCAAGCTGTTGGATGAAGGCCAAGACCTTGTCCATAGCACCAAAGGTGCCAGCATAGGCAAGGAAAGTGGTGTTCTTCCCTCCCTCTTTGAACTTCTTTAGCTTCTTGGACCTTCTCCATACCGGATAGAACTTGCGATGGCCTTTCCTCTTGGGCTCTTTGAGAGAAGAGCCGCTACCTTCATTGGAATATGAGGAAGTTGATGAAGATGGAGAAGAGGGTGACCTCTTTCTCTCCTTTTCCTTTATTTGGTACCTCTCTTCACTTTTGTGATAACGAGGAGGAGGACTTTGTAGTGATCTCTTGGGGGAAGTTGGAGATCGTTGAGGCTGCCGTCTTCTTGGAGCCATATCTTTGGAAGTATTGGAAGACTCACTTCCTTCTCCTCCTCTTGGTGAAGGCTCTAAAGTAGAGACTTTATCTTTCTTCTTGGATGGAGGTAAGCCCGCTAGTAAACATTTAAGCGCTTCGTATGGGTTCTCCTCTTCTCTCACCGTAGAGAGCCCTCTCTTGGAAATCTCATGAAGAGACTTCTCAGGTGCTCTCTCTTTTGGGGGAGTTTGGAGAATCCCATAACTATGAAGTTGTTGGAAAACTTCACCTTGTAGGAATGGCTTTGCCATAGCTTGTTGCAGCTTAGAAACAAGACATTTGATAAACATGGGAGCATCATCATTAGCACTTTCATGTGCAAAATCAAAGTTATCAATGTTCATTCTACTCTCTTGATTATTGTCATCCATGTTAACAGAATTTATGTATGTACTTAGTGTATGCTTTGGCAATTCAAAACCTTAGTTGCCACTCCTCTTAACCTTTGAAAATCGGCTCTTAAGTATCTACACCCGCGGCTCAAAGTGGTTAATTATAGAGAGTAGAGGAGTAGGTCTAACATAGCAGAATTGCCAAGGGCTAGCTCCTTTCAGACTTCTTATGGCTCAATAATGGTAAAGCCGTAGGCAAGTCTAAAAAGACTTCATTATTAAGTCCAAAGCTCCCGAGGTGTGCACCATCCCCCACATAGTGGGCTTAACAAAACCGATATTAGATCCCAGTTCCACTTACCCTATTATAATTAACAACATCAACCATTTATAGGCTACTTAAGGACCCCTCTTCTTCAGCAAGAAAAGAGAAACCAAATGCTCTCATACCAATGTAATGGGAATGGCCTATGAACTTAGAGAATAGCGGAATTAAGAGAATTAGAGTGAGCAATTTTGAGAGCATAGAGAGTGAACTTAATTGGTAGTAGCAACTCTATCATAACACTTAATTAACTAGGCATGAACAATACTTTTACAAGAGAGAGAGTGTAGAGAATATGACAACAGTTGAAGACCGGATTTATGTGGAGCCGGTCCCCCCTCCAAAAGGCATTTGTATTATAGATTCTCTCATTAAGAGAGACTTGGTACAATACAATCTTTGTGTTCCTTGAGACCTCCTTGGCAATATGGAGATGGAAGGTTCACACACCAAGCTTTTGCATAATTTCAACAATCAATCTTAGCTTGAAAACAATCAAGAACTTGTGAACATCATTAATCTTTGTGTTTCCTAAATCATTTGAGTGCATGAAGATGTATACTTTTATGCATCAACTTGTGCTTAAAGCAATAATTAATCTACCTTGCAATACAATTAATCTACTTGCATTAAGTAATTAATCTACTTGCAATAAACCATTAGCCTTCTTGCAATAAGCATAACATGCACTTGTAGAAAGCATTAACTATCCCAAGCCTCAATCCCACGACCCCTCAAACACCTTCGAAGGTGGAGAGAGCTAGCAGGGAATGAGGGTAGGGAAGAGGAAGAAGAAACATTTCATAGGAGAAAGAATTAGTTTCTCACTTATCATACTCTTGTTGCTAGCATACATAATAGCATAGTAATGGAGAAGAAGAAGATGGCAAGCTTAAGCATTGAAGCATAGCTCTTGGTTGGATTTGCATTCCATAGCCAAGAGAGTTGGTGTAGGCTCTCAACTTCTCAAGGAGCTTCGAGAAGGATATGGAGCTCTTGCACTTTGCATAGCACACAATGAGAGTGTTTGTGAGTGTGTGTGGGTGAGTATACCCCCTAAGCAACCCCCTAGCTTGCATGGTCGACCCCCCCTTGTAGCTCATGATGAAAGCTCATTGGACCCCTCCAGGCCTAGCCAATCACAAGCAGGAGCCATTACAAGCAACAGGGGTAGCCTTGGGACAAGTGTCCCCGTTTCCCCTTTGAGAGAGAGGACTTGATAAATGCAAAATCAATTAATTAAATATCCTAAATTATCATTGGACCCCTTGGGTGGCCAACCAATAGGCTTCAGGCACACTATGAGGGCAACATGAGGAGGAACTTGACAAGTGTCCTTGCTGCCTCTTCAAGCTGGGGTTTCCCTTGTGTGTGTGTGTGTGTGTGTGTGTGTGTGTGTGTGTGTGTGTGTGTGTGTGTGTGTGTGTGTGTGTTCTCTCTCATCCCCCCCCTTTTAGGCTCGCCCCCCTCCTTGTAGGGATCTTTTTGACTTTGGATGAGCAAGCCCCTTAGTCATCAAGCATGACAAAGCACTTGAACTAGGGGGTGTTCCCACAAGCATCTCAAGCAAGCATCTCAAGCAAGCATCTCAAGGCACCTCAAGCACCTTAATCATGTAGCAAGTCAAGCACCTCAAGCATGGAGCCAGTCAAGCATCTTAATCAAGCACCTCAAGAATGTCAAGCACCTCAAGCACGACAAGCACCTCAAGCAGGACAAGCACCTCGAGCTTAGGCCGGGTTCCCACCTCAAGCTCAGCCCTAGCTTGCCTAAGGTCAAAGGACTTTTACACACATTATTGGAGGTCTTCAATGAAGCTAACCCTAAGGTCTTATGCTCCATTGGTTAGCCTTACTCTTTGATAGACCATCTCTCATTTGGGCCCCTTAACCATTGGCCCCGTGTTGAGATAGATCTATAAGCACATGTCTATATCTTAACCCTTGTTCCCGTGTATTCTCCCACATTAATTGATCAGTTTAATATGAGAAAATCATTTGGGTTGGATAGATATTAATTTTTATGACAAAATCCATGCGGTTAAACCATGGTGCCCCAATGATAACATCCTCATGTTTGAGAGGGGGATGAAGAAATCCTCTTTGTCCACATAGCTTTGGACATGAAGCCTCAATTTTCCAATTACGAGAGTAACTAAAACGTCTTGTCCCTTAATAGCTCCATCAGCTTTCAATGCATCTCCCATCTCGTGGGTTTGTATGCCTAGCTTGGTGGTCAACTCCATGGATGTGAAGTTGTGAGTTGAACTAGGGTCAAACAAAATAAAGGCATCCTGCTCTTACATCTTTCCCTAAGCATAGGAAAGGAGAAATCCTTAGCAATGAGCATCCTCTTTTGGAGCTTCAACCATAGAGGCTGTAGGCGGCTCATTGCACACATTTCTATGGGGGCAAGCACGATAGGCATGTCCTTGCTCCCCGCACTTGAAGCACCGGTTATCTTTGCGATAACGCTCTAGCTCCTCGAGCGAAAGTCAATTCTTGACTTTGTAGACTCCTTTCTCTTTGAGCATTGTTCTTTCCATTTGCTTCAATTCGATCTTTGTTTTCCATGGGCTTGGCAGTCCTTTTAGCCCCTTATTGGAAATTGATGTGTGAATCACCCATAGTGTGGTCGATTACTTCCGTGATAGAAGCAAGCCGTGGTAGTTGACATATTCGGTCATTTCTTTGGTAATCCCGCACATTATTGTTGCTTTTTCTCGATGAAGTCTATTTTTTGAAAGACAGTAGCCTTGAGATGTAATCCCAAAACTTTTCCATATATTTGTAGATAGACTCATGGGGGAGAAGATTCAAACTCCACCATTCGGTAAGCACTTTGTCCTTTGCATCGCTTTGCAAGGAATTGCTTCATGATGGAAACTCGTGGAGTTTTCCATGTCTTTGGGGCTTCACCGCCAGGAAGGTTTGACCACCATTGACGACCAGATTTCTGGAAGTGTATAGCACATGACGTAGCTTGGAGGACTCCGTGAAGTCCCCCGTCTCCGAAGGCCGCATCAAATTGTTGGATGAAGGCCAATACTTTTTCGGGAGCACCAAAGGTGCTCCCGAAAAGATGATGGCACCAAAGGTGCCATCATAGGTGAGAAAAGAAATACTCTTTCCTCCCTCTTTGATCTTCTTGAGCTTTACGGACCTTTGCCATGCAGGGTAAGATTTGTGATGTCCTCCCCTCTTGTATTCTCTAGGAGAATAGCTAATGCTTTTGTCGGAAGAGGAGGAAGGTGAAGAAGAGGGAGAAGAGGGTGACCTCTTTCTTACCCTTTTCTTCCTTTGTTTCCTCTCTTCCCTTTTGGAGTAACAAGGAGAAGGACTTTGGGTTGATTTTTTCCTCTTGGAAGGAGTTGGTGATCGTCTAGACCACCGTCTTTGTGGAGCCACATCTTCAAAGGAACTTAAGGATTCGCTTCTTTCTCGTTCTTTGGATTCCTCCTCTCTTATGGGAGAGAGTCTTCTTTTGGTAGTCTCATCAAGAGGCCTTCTAAGCTCTCTCTCCTCTTGAGAGGAAACAAAATCCCATAAGCACAAAGTTGTTGAGTAACTTCGGCTTGCAAAGCAAGGTTTCCCATAGCTTGTTGCAACCTAGTAACAAGATAATTGACAAACAGGGGGCATCATCATTAGCACCTTCATGTGCAAATTAAAAGTTTTCAATATTCATTCTACTCTCTTGGTTATTGTCATCATGCTAATTAAACTTAAGTATAAAATTACTTTGTGCTTTGGTACCCTCAAAAACTTTAGTTGCTACTCTTCTTTACCTTTGAAAATTAGTTCTCAAGGAGCCACACCCATGGTTTAGACATTGTTGATTGCAAAGACTAGTGGAGAGGGTCTAACATTGCTTGGTTGATTATAGTTCTTTTTGAGCTTTCTAGTAGCTCAATAATGATTAAGCCAAAGGCCCAAGCCCCAAGAGACTCCATTATTAAGATTATAGTTCCCAACGGTGTAGTTCAAACTAAGTCCTTCTTAACCAAGATAATAGATCCCTATCCCACTTACCCTATTGTAATAAACAGGCCCAGCCTTTCATGGACAACTTAAGGACCTTTCTTCTTAAGCAAGAAAAGAGAAACCAATAGCTCTGATACCAATAAAATTCCAAAATGCCCCATGAACTTTGAGAGTAGCAGAATTAGGAGAATTAAAGAGAGCATTTCTGTCAGACTACTTTGAGATCATAGAGGGTGAACTTAATTAGAGGTAGCAACATAACCCTTACACTTAATTAACTTGGCATGAACAATACTTTTGCAAGAGAGGGCGAATTAGAGAACTTAACAACAGTTGAGGATCGGATTTATGTGGAGCCAATCCCCCTTCCAATAGGCTTTTGTATTATAGATTCTTCCATAAAGAGAGACTTGGTATAATACAAGCTTTGTGTTCCTTGTGACCTTGGTGATGCTATAATATGGAAAGCTTCATGCATCACGAGCATAACTTAAACTTTGTAAAAGAATTAATCATCCTCGGCCTGAGTCCCATGGCCTCAAACACCTTCAAAGGTGGAGAGAGCTAGTTAGGAATGAGGGTAGGTAAGAGGAAGGAGAAACATTCATAGGAGAAATAAATAGCTCCTCACTTATCATCACGCTTCTTGCTAGCATACATAATAGCATAGTAATGAAGATGGAGAAGATGGCAAGCTTAAGCATTGAAGCATGGCTCTTGCTTGGACGTGCATTCCATAGCCAAGAGTATTGGTGTAGGCTCTCAACTTCTCAACAAGCTTGGAGAAGGAGATGGAGTTCTTCCACTTTCACCAAGTGAGAATGTGTGAAAAATGAGTGTGTGAGAGGGTGTATACCACCAAGAACACCCCTTGCTTGCCTTGGTTGACCCCTTCTTGTAGGTCAAGCTTGAATCTCATTGGACTCCTCTAAGACTAGCTAATCACATGCACAATGCATTTCAAGCAACATGGGTAGCCTTTGGACAAGTGTCCTCCTTTCCCCTTTGATAGAGAGAGCTTGAAAATATCTAGATATTTGTTGAATTGAACTATAAGATCATTGGAACCCTCTTTAGCCCAGACAATAGGATTCAAGAACACCATGTGGCTAAGCATAGGGAGAGTTTGGCATGTGTCCATGTGCCCCTTGAGAAAGGGGGTTCCCTTTGAATGAGTGGGAGTTTATGTCAAAGATTCCCCTAACTTTGGGGCTTTCCCCCTCCTTTGTAGGGTCTCTTTTTGACTCAAGCACATTACCCCCCGTGCATGGGAAGCCTCTCAAGCACCTTCCTCATCAAGCATGACAAGCACATCAAGCACCTTGGTCAGCAAGCACCTCAAGCACCTTAGTCAGCACGCACGACAAGCACCTCAAGAACGTTACCCATTAAGCATGGCAAGCACCCCAAGCACCTTAGTCACCAAGCATGACAAGCACCTCAAGCTTGGGCCTGGTTCCCACCTCAAGCACAACCCTAACTTGCCTAAGGTCTAAGGACTTTTAAGACTAACCTGTGGAGGTCTTTAATGAAGCTAACCGTAAGGTATTTTAAGATCCATTAGATGCACATTGCTCTTTGATAGACTACCTCCTTTTGGACCCATATTGAGATGTAACCATCTCTCCTCTTGGTCCCCTGCTAAGATAAGTCTAGAAGCACTTATTGCACATTGCTCTTTGGTAGACCATCTCCTTTTGGACCCTATTGAGATGCAACCATTTCTCCTTTTGATCCACTGTTGAGATAGTTCTAGAAGCACCTATCTATATCCTAACTCTTGTTCCCCTTTTATCTTCCCATATTAAATGATCAGTTTAATATGAGAAAATCATTTGGTAAAGTTAGATATTATATTTTATGAGAGAGAGCGAGAGAGATCTATTTAGAGAAGCAATACCTTCATGCAAGCCTTTCTCTATTACTATTGACTTACATTTGTAATTGGTAGGCCTTGTGATTTCATTACTTCTTGCTGATGAAAAGTAGTTTGGCTTTATTTTGAAAATAACTTGCTTTTTGAGAGTGAAGAAATCATGAGACTGGCTAATGGGATAGTGGTCATTTATGAAACATAGATAGGCTCCAAATTTTGATGTCATAATCAACAGTAAGGGGCACTCCCTATTTAATGCAGCTAGGCGGTGGGTAGACCTCCTAGACTTGTTTGGATTCTGAAATATGGAGTTGGTGCCCACTGCCTCTATACCTACAGGCCACCACCACCCCTCAACCCTATCTTACACGGGCTTCTTTAGGAGGGGATCAATGGCCAATTTTAAATTGGGTGAAAGGGGCCATCGCTCGCCATTGATTTTACGATGCCGCCCAAATTTACCAATCGGCCCAAATTTACTAAAATAACCCGAATTCATCAGAAACATGTCTCCCAATGCTCTTAAGAAACATGCACAGGCAAAGTGGTTAAGGTGATAGGCTCTCAACGGAGATGTTGTGGGTTTGAGTTGGGGGGGAAGGTGGGGTGCAGGCCACCCAAATTTACAAGTGCCATCTTAATTTACAAGTTTTGGTGCACCCCAATTTACCCGTTTTCTCAAATTTACAAGAGCTGGTCGGATGGCTCAGATTGCACCTAATCCCCGTAATAAAGGCGGTCCATTGATCCCCTCCTAAAATGCATGTCTAAGATAGTGAGGAGGACAACCACCTGGTCAAACAGCCAGTGTAGATATGGCATGCTACACATGTCTTATGTTGCGCACACATTCCATCTCTTGGAGAAGATCTCACTCCACGTTGTCACGTGTTGTCCATAACGCAAGTCTAGGGGCTTAAATGTAAAGGCACACTTTAGAATGATTACGACTAATTAAACTATTTAGATTAGAGGTATGGCATCCCCCAAAGAGTCTCATTTGCAGTCTCCAACACAGCCCAGTGCTGAGTTGTGTAGCCGTTCACTCACAAGAACCTACTCACCTCGAGCCCCATGGCCAGCTCTTGCAATTATGCTACCCCAGTCTCTAGGATTGCCTCACTCCCCAAGGACATGGGTAGAGCAGAGCATTTCTCTTGATTATCCAGCCAAGCCATGCATCCAAGGCTCAAGCTCCTTTGTATGAATGCATCTTGCGTGCTTGGCAATGGCATCTCCCATCCTGGGAAGTCTTTGTGAATGCAAAAGGAACCAAGAAAATATATTTTTTAACCCAACCTAGCCATTGTTCCTTGATTAGATGCCTTCAGCTCAATCTGAGTTCGCTCAATCATGGACTTTGATAGTTTGAGGTAGGTCGAGTATCGCATCGCCATTGACCTTCACCCCAGTGTCTATAAGTGCTCTTTTTGTTGTGTCATCGGCTAGCTAGACGTTGATTCAAACATTCATTCCTAGAAGCCAACCTTGCTCTATCTTAATTGCTATAATAGGAGGAGAAGGTTTTGCATCTTGTGGTAGAATAACCGGATTTTGTCATTCCTTTCATCTTGAAACCCACACCCAAGCTTCCTCTTGTGCGTGTGCTTTAATTGCTTGAGCCTTTTTCTTTTGTTCCTTTGCTTTGTGTATCCTCTCCAACATTGCCATTTGAGAGGTTGATGATATTTCTTCAATGTGCAGCCATTAATCCAATTAGACATTACCTCTCCCTCCAATGTTGCAAGTTGGAAAGCACCACTTGGTGATATGTCATTAATAAAAAATGGGCCGTTACACCGCTTTTTGAGTTTTATGGAGTGTTGTTTTAGGGTGTAGACTAAGACATACTCACCCTTTTGAAACTCTTTGTTTATCACATGTTGGTCATGGAAGTCTTTCATATGTATTTTTTGTGTGTAGATGGTTGCAACAAATTTTAGTTTCAATTTGTCCAACTGCATTAGTTGGTCCAGTCTGTCAAACAATTCATGCCTTGTCCATCCCAGTTCTTGTGCAACCCGTAATGTAGGAAGCAAAAATTCCACCAATAATATGGCATTTATCCCAAACACAATTTGAACAGGGTCATATTTTATGGTGTTTTGTATGCTATCCGGTATGCCCATAAAGCTAAGTATAGAATCTAATCCCAATCCGTTCTAGATTCATTAACTGTTTTTGTGAGCACCATGCATAGAAGTTTATTTGTGCTCTTCACTTGCCCATTTACTTAAGGGTGGTATGGTGTGGATTTTGAATGAAGCACCATAAATTCTTGCGATAGATAACCAATCATCTCGTTGAGAAAATGAATCCCATGATCATTCACTATCTCAATCGGAAACCCGTATCCCGTGAAGATGTTCTTATACAAAAACTACGTTGTCATTTGGGCATCATTCTTTTGCATTGGTTTGACTTCTACCCATTTGGTCAAATAATCTATGGTCACTATGGTTGAGCTAAGATGCATCCAATAAATAGCATAGGCTGAAGCATCTACATGAATGTAAAAGATCTTGTTCCAATCAAGGGCTTTCAAAATAGGAGCACAAATGAGTCTTTGCTTCAATTATTGAAACGCTTTCTCAGATTCCTCCGTCCACTCAAATTTTGTGGCATAGAGACGTTTTGCAATCATCACATACATGTAAATAAACCTTCTATAATAGCCACAATGGCCCATAAAGACTTGTACCTCTCTAAATCTTGTGGGTCTAGGAAGAGCAAAGCTCACCTGGATTTTTTCAAGATCTGTAGAAATGCAATTTTATTTTGTCGTGTCTTACCAACATGAAAACACATTTTTCAGGATTTAGGTGAATACAATAAGTTTTGCACCTCTCAAAGACATTTTTCAAGTGTTCTACATGTTTGACTCTTCTAAGAGAATTCTCACACAAGTCATCCATATAAATCTCTAAGAATTGTCTTAGATATTCCTAAAATGCATGGCTTATTAACCGTTGGAATGTGGCAGATGCATTGGTTAGGCCAAAAGACATCACCCAGTAAGCAAATATATCCCATTCTGTTACAAAATCCATCTTGTGTTGGTCCTCAGGCTTGATAGCGAGCTGGTTATAGCCCAAAAAGACATCCGAAAAGCTATAATCTTTCTTGCATTCGACTCTCTCAATCACATGATCTGTGATGGATAAGGGATAGTTATCTCTGATCGTGGTTGCGTTTACCCATTTGAGATTTCCACACACTCGTAATTTATCATTATTTTAAAGCACTACCACAATTGGTGATACCCATTTTGTGTGCTCTATCTCATAGATAAACTCTGCTTCCTTAAGCTTGTCTAACTCCTCCTTGATTTTCTTTACAAATGTTTCATTATAGGTATAATGACGTTATTTGTTAGGCTTGGCATCACTCTTAAGGGGTATCGTATGTTGGTATCTTCTTGGATCTACCCCCTTAACATCTTTGTATGACTAGGCAAACATATCTCTATATTCCTTGAGAGTAGCTCATCCTCAGCATCGTCCCAAGTTCATCGCTTCTTGAATCATGGAACTCGTTTTATTCATCGTCACTCAAATCTCAAACAAAAATTTTGTCCACTATTCGTTTACAAACAATCAATTGTTTCATTGGTCTCTTTTGGTACCGTTCCCACTTCTGGTGTTAAGACAACATTTACCATCCGGAAGAACGTTATGTCGTAACCGTTCTTGTCGCAAAATGTCATGGTGGTTACTTTGTTTACACAAATATCTAGAATTGCCAGTATTTTCCAAAGGTTTCAAATAACTCCAAACGGCTCTCTCACATAATGGTTATTTCTATAGAACACTCCAGGACCCGTAAACCTCTTTTCTCAGGCTTCTGCAATCCAACAATTCACACATCCAAATGTGTGCATCCTTCATTAACCAAGTAGGTAGTTGTGTCTCCGAGTCAGTAGTTACCAAAGTCTTCTACCAGGGTGTGGTTTACATCCTTGTAACTATGATCCTTCATACTGACCATGGTTATGGTATCATTATGCCGCAAATAGAGATGGTTGTAGCCCCAATCTTGAACCATTTTGAGCTTATGATTGAATGGTTTCCCTAATATGACTACAAAGTTGTTGCCTTTTTCAAAATCAACTACAGCAAAGGCATGTTCGTACTCTATTCCGCAAGAGGATAAAATTACTTGTTCCAACATTCCTAAAGGTTTTTCCACCTACCCATCTGCTAGTTGCAATTTCATGTGTGCTTTCCTGAGAGCTTGTCTTTTCCATTTCTCCCAAATTCCTTTTGTAGCAATGGCTAATCTGACTCCACTATCAATTATTTCTATAGTCTTGACTCCCTTGTACTCTAGCAGTCCAGTAAGGTGGTGTTCCCTTCCTTGCCTTTGCAATAATTACACACCTTATTCACCGGTACAGACTCTACTTTGGGTTTCTCTGGTTGATTTGTTTTCGTGATTTTACCTACAAGCTTATCTTTCAAATTGATTTTCAGTCCCATTTCTTGCAAGTTTTGGCTCATTTCTTCCCACAAATGTGGTTAACTTTTTGGAAGTTTGAAGAGAGTAATGGTGCATCTAATAGAAGATAACAAATCATGTAAACTCTTAGTATCCGTCGTCTGTTGAATCGGATTCCACTGAGATGGTATGATTTTTACTTCAAACTTTGTGTCATGCTCCCTTATAAAGGACGGTAGAGTCCTTATAGTTGCAAGTTTTCTCTCCCTAGATACTTCCATATCTACATCCCCATATAACGAACTGCGGATAAATTTCATGATGCATATTGATCTCAGTGATTGGTGCTGATAGCAACATGGCACTCTCATCCTTTCTGTTTTTTATTGTCTCCCATAGAGAATGTGGCCATGGTTCTTCCACCTCAAGAATTGGAAGCATCTCAAGAGATTTAGCCTCATCCGTGGTGTTCTTCACAAGCCTCGCATCCGATGGTGGTTCTTCCTTTGCTTTTTTTTGTTTGATCATATTGCCTGGATTGTTAGCGCAATGTTTGAGTAGGTGTTCCCATCCACAATCATCATGAAACCCATGGATTTGATTAGTCATTCTATGTTGTTTTCCTTGAGCATGCTTGTTTTTACCTTTTCAAGAAAATGCTTTATTTGCTACAGAGTTTTCAAGGTATCTCACAGTATTAGAGCTTGGGTAGTCTCTATGAGCTTCTTGCACATCTCCATTCATTTGGTTTTGGATCCAAGATGTGGATAAGTCAGCAATCTTTGTTTACAGGTTTGGTTGTTCTTCAGTCTAGCCTTGTAGGCTTGCAACGTTGCAGCTAAATGCTCGTTTACCTTTTCTACTAAGACTAATCCGCCTGATATAGTCTTTGACTCTTTTGACCCCTTTAAGTTCTCTTTGCTCTCTTGTTCATGTTTGAGATGTTCCTTAATTTGGTTTAATTCCTTTTCCAAGGCCGTCTTTTCCCTTAGCCTCTTTGCTTTCATTTTGTCTCGTTTAGCTTTCCAAGATTTTTGTTGAGTCCTTATTGAACCGTTTTCAAATTCAGTTTTTTCTAGAAGTTTCAACTCGTCCGTCACACTGGTTGATTTTTGGCAGCTTTCTGAGCTTCAGATTTGGTCACCACTTTGACTGGAATTGTCGGTTTGGACTCAGATCTGCTTGAGCACTGTAAAATCGAGAAGACATTGATGGTTTCTTTTCCCATGGTGTCAGGATTCTTAGCACAGTGTTGAAGAAAGTGATCCTTCCCACACCCCTCACAGAATCCAAATATTTTTGTTCGTTGATCTTTTTGTGGACAACCTCGTGCTTAATGGTTACCTCCACATTCAAAGCATGGGCCCTTTGGCTGGCGGCTAGTGAGGCCTCCATTGCTATCTTGTCCTAAGCAAATATCCTCTAGCTTATAGTTCTTGTTGGCTATGAACATAAGCATAATTTCATCCATCGTGAATTGATTTCTAGTAGATTGAGCCGCATATGATGGTTCAGTAGCTTCATCAATGCTAGCCCAAAATGGACTATCCTTAGTAGCGCTACACCCTCAATTTCTCTCACATGGGTTTCTGTAGGTTCCTCATAGATAGAAGTTGGTGGCAACATTTGCTGACTTATGAGTGACTCGGCCGGTTGTGTGTATTGCATAACGGCCCTATTATTATGAGGCAAAGGTGGATGTTGTCCCAGTACTTGTTGTATTTTTCCTCCTCCTTGTGCTACATTATTGGGTCCAATTTATACCTCGAAGGTGGCAGCAATTGTTGCACCGTCGGAGGTCCATATGGACTTTCCCTCACATAATTTACAAAAGCACTTATTAGTTTCATGATTGGTGTATTTTTTCTTGATGGCACGCCACTTCAACACTCGTGGAGCATTGACTGCTTGTGGCTATTGTGGCCTCAGACTGGGATTCTATTAATATGTTTGATTCATTTGGCATATCACCTCTTTGATGACTTGAACGTTTAGTGTGATTGAAGTAGGAGAACTACGTTTTGTAGTTGACTTGATGGCTATAGAAGAGGAACTACTGGTGTTCGTTTCTACGTCCTCCATTACCTCCCCATATATCTTACAATTATCGATTAGATACAATGTGCTAGTGACTTTTTCAAAATGTGGTGCATGCTTTCATGTGTAAGTCCCTTCTGAGAGTTTTGTTTCTAAGGCCCTGTATAAAGAATCGATAAGCGATCATCATTTGTAACTCTCGCACTGGACATCTTTTGATGCATTGCTTGAAGTGAAGCAAAGGTTCTTTCACCTTTTCATTTTCCTTTTGTTTAAAAGCATAGATTTGAGAAATCGTGTTGTGCTTGATTCCACTCTTAGTGAATTCATTGGCAAACTCTCGCAAAAGTTGATCAATGTTCACAAAATCTCTACTGTTTAGTGGCTAGAACCAAGTCAACACCGTCCCTTCCAATGTCAACCCAAAGCGTTTATACTGCATGATGGGTGAAATCATGTTTAGGTGGTACCAAAAAGGAGTGTCTTGGACACTCCTTTGGAAGGAGAGCGAGTGGGGTGTGGGTTGTTTAATTTCAAATGTTATAAGTAAAAGTATAAAGCGAGAGGGAATAAGGCCAGTGGGTTTGGAATTTTTTTAAACGTGTAGAAAATTGACTTGGACCATTAAATGCCATTGAATATTCTCTCACCGCCACTACTTTTTGGACTCTATAGTGCTCGCTTAATGGGTCCCTCCCTCCCTAGAACTGTTCCTATGCCATCTCTCTCTCTCTCTCTCTCTCTCTCTCTCTCTCTCTCTCTCTCTCTCTCTCTCTCTCCATGAGTGCTATGGCTCTGTTTTGATGGTCTTCTTTGTTTTATCATTAGCTTTGTTACTTGTTCCACATGGAATCACATGATGTCAGCAACGGTACCCTATATCTTCCTCCATTGCCTATTACACAACATGGCCCAAGGGGACTTATGTCGAGTCTACAGAATGATTGGGCTACAAAGAAGAGGGAACAAAGAAGCATTCAGAAGAGGATAGCACGAATGCATGAGGATGGTGACATTGATGAGCGAGAGGCAAAGAAAATCTATAGGCAATTGTTGCTAAGTGTTGGCGTACTCAAACAAACAGGTTTTTCGAGGGTCTTCAAAAGAAGATTCTACAATAACTCCTCCTTCATCCAACGTTCTCAGTGCTACAATCCACATTGGAAACAATAAAGAGAGTCATTTTCTCCAACATTTGTCATAGATTATATGGGGTGAAGAGTTCAAATAACGAGCTATTTTTGAAACGGTCTACTGTCATGGCATGCCTCAATGGAGCAAGTGGGGGTAATAATCAAATAAGCAGTAGAGATATTTCCAAGGCTTTAGGAATTCACCAAAGAAGTGTCATTGGTGCCAATTTTTGGCTGCAACATGATGTGAAGGAGGGGGCATTTTCCTTAGATGCTTGCCACTATCAACTTCATAGAGGAAGCATATTAACAATCGAAATCGGAGAAATTGTGTTTCAATTATGGTCGGTGGAAACATGCATCTCACCAAACCAGAAAGATGTTGTTCAAAAGAGAATAGGCAAGAGTGCGCATGCACTACATTCATTGCATCTACTCGATTTACCTCAAGTATATCAGCTCGAATATCTTGGGAATGTGTCATAATGCTCTACTTAGTGTTATTTAGGTGCTTTACTATGTGCTAGTAATCTTTTCAAAATGCATTTATAGCTTGAAGGTGCCTCCCAACTATTTTCATGTGTTTGATAGTCCATTATAGTACTTAACCGTGCTATATAGTGCTTGATCGAGATTGATAAATGATTCCAATTGCTCATGATCGCTTATTAGTGAATCCAAGTGCTTCCAAATATCCCATAATGACTCCAAATTCTTTAGGGTCTTCCAAGTGCTTGACAATCTATTCTTGTGCGTTAAGTGCTTATGAGTACCTCCATGTGTTGAATAGTGATCATGACTGCTTCTTATGCTTTAACTAAATTTCAAAGGCTTCCAAGTACTTGGAAGTGCTTCCGAAGACTTTTGAGTGATTTCAAATGCTTCTCTCTAAGTGATTCCAAATTCTATTTAATGCTTCTGAGTGCTTTCAAGTGCTTCCAATAGCCAAATACTTCAGAGTGCTTTCAAGAGCTCAATACAAACTTTGAGTGTTTTAAAGTGCTTCAAAAGAAAGTCCTTTAATGCTATCATGTACTTCCCAATGATTCCAAGTTTATACCAATGCATCCGAGTGCTTTTAAATGCTTCCAAGTGCTTCCATGTTCTTCCTAGTGCTTCCAAGGTCTTCCTAGGTCTTCCTAGTGCTTCCCAGTGCTTCTGAATGAGAGCGAGCAAGATTTCGCCTCAAAGCTCTCAATGCTACCATATTCCCCGCCAGCGTGAAGCCATAGCTCTAATACGAATTGAAGAGTGTGTGAATGCGGTGTATGTGTGTGGAGGGGGGGGGGGGGGGGGGGGAGAGAGAGAGAGAGAGAGAGAGAGAGAGAGAGAGAGAGGAAGAAGAAGAAAAAGAAGAGAATTTTAACGTCGTAGGAAACTATCCCAAGAAACCGAGAGAGAGAGAGAGAGAGAGAGAGAGAGAGAGAGAGAGAGAGAGAGAGAGAGAGAGAGAGAGAGAGAGAGAGAGAACATAGGATGTGGACGCAGCAACTCACCAAAATATGTGAAAGAGAGTTCCTTATTCTTCTATCTAGTAAGGAATACGGTGTGTACAAGTGATGGGAAGTCAAGCGTCTCTGTCGTGTCCGATCGGGGTAAGAGACACACCAATTTTATCCCAGTGTGAGACTAAGAAGAGAAAACTGGAAAAATATTTCTATCATCTAGGTGTGGCAGATTAATTATCCGAGTTCCTCTTGAGTAGCAAGTCCTGAGTTCAAGACTTGTCGGATAGATTTTTGAGGCCTGTTAGGATTGTTTCTACGATATTAAACCTCTCTCTCTCTCTCTTCCCCTCCCTCCCTCTCTCTCTCTCTCTCTCTCTCTCTCTCTCTCTCTCTCTCTCACTTTCACACACACACACACACAATGGAGATCAAGATTAAATGAAATGTCTGCAACACTCTCTTTGTAATTGTAAAAGTCCTACAATTTTAGAGTTGAGCTACCAGTCATCAATAGTTTGGTGAGACCGCACCCCATAGTGGAGCTAGGGGGCTCATCTAGCAGCCAATGGATCCCTTCTTCAAGAACTACCCCCATGCCCATCAAAAAGTGTGGCTCAATATTGCAGTGAAGTAACCAAGCCCCTATGTTATTTGCAGTAAACCTTAGAGTAACCCAGCCATAAGGAAATAAGGGGACAGTATTTCGAAGCGGTGGATCTTGTAAATTGTAATTGCTTGGGTCCTTCTCTGGATCAAATTTTCCAATACCTTGCCCTATGATCCAGAAGTCATGACCGTGCAAATGCCATGGGTGAATCATGCTGTTTCCGGGAAAGAGGGTGTTTGCATTTTGCAATACAACATCGATGGTGTGCCAAAAATGGAGCTTATAAAAAGAAGAAGCCATTGTTGCATTGACATTCTCCGGTGGCATTGAAATGTTGTAGCTTTGATCATATGTTGTGGCCGAAGATTGATCAACATATGCATCATCAAGGTCGTAAATGAATGCTTGAAGATACGGTGTGCTGGGAAGTGCAAGAGAGATGTTGTTAATCGCCCACTTGATCTTCCCATTTACAAAGTTTTGTGTGGTTAGAAAGACGATCTGTTGTTCAACTATTGTTGGCACTGTCTGCTTGTCGCCCTTCCTGCATTGAAAAACACAAAAAATGCAAAATTGACAGAGATTCCTCCAAAGTGTGATGCAACCACATACATGGAAAGGATGCCTGTATTACTCTCAGAATCTTGTGTGTCTAGTCCATAAGTGTGATTGTGCATGCTCGCATGCACATGCACACACATACATTCTACTCGATTCGTCTCTATTCTCATGCCCAACAAACACGCTTTCAACATATGTTTTGAATGTCTACTTGTAGCATGTGTAAATTCAGCACATGTGCAGACCATTTATCTTGCCTGGCTTTGTAAAGATTGTTTTGAGCTATGCTATAAGCAATGTCATTCCACAAGGGCCCTGTGGGTGGAGCCATAGGTGGGGGTGTTGAAGGGGGAACTGGGAAGTAGTTGAGAATAGTAAGATGAGGAGGAGTTTGGGGAGCCCGGCCACGCACATTGAGGGCCACCCAATAGTTGCGCCCAGGGAATTGATTTGAGTTAAGCAAGACAGAGTAAGACTGGCCTGGATAGATGTCCAAGTCATCCACTTCAGCTGGCTCCACGTAATTCCCATCTGCCTCAACAACTTTCAGCTTATGCTTCTACAAAACAAAGATTAGTCAAATAAACTTCTCCGTCCTAGAATCGAATGGAATGGATTCAGATGTCTCATCTATTTTATGGTATGACAAATGCAACACCAATATGTACTTTAATTGACAATTTCCAAAATCACCTCAACAACGAAGTTAAGAGAGGAAATGGATGCAACGCTTGCAATACGAAGGCGATACATTTTCCCACGCTCCACTGGCATTACAGGACTTGCACATTGAGGGTTGCTTGTGTTGCAAACTTTTACATCTCCTGAGCTTGTTAAGCCCCCCTTAGGTACCAACGCACAGTCATAACTACCCCTTCCATTGATAAGCAAGGTCTGCAAGCATTACAAAAACCAAACACTAACAAACTACTAACTTCCTCTAAATACAAATTAAAAGACCAATTGATAGTATGCAAGAAAGATTCTTTTAGGAAAGGGTAGCATAGGTGCATTCTGTAATACACGAGTATTGATGCAGGGCAACACTTGCCTGGGGTTCTCCAACCCATTGAAACTGTGGCAAGGGTGCCAGTAGCCCAGTTGTCTGCTCATAAGCAGACTTGTGCCACCAGTCTGAAACTAGTAGGTTGAATTCGCCGCCATACTCAAAAGGATCCTTCTCATTCCCTTCAACAATTAGCATCCCGTACAAACCTGCTGAGCGTTGTAGCCCGTTGAATCCATAATACGAGTATGTCCCTGCCTGTTAATACACCATAAAGACAAGCAACATCTTAAAAGAATGCACTATGTTTCAGAGCACAATTTATTGACAAAAACCTCTTTGAACCCCCATCGTGTATTAACTTTAAAACCATATAAAGCTCTTATACTTCCTCCTCTTCAAACGCAACTCTCCAAATTTGCATCATGTGTACTATGCCAACATCGTTCCAAGCGACCAGAGTTTTGTTGTAGATAGGGCTTCACATTAACTCTCTCCCGTGCTAATCCTTGCAAAAAACTGTGCAAAAATAGCCAGCTTGCCCAGGGTCATCGCCTCTAAACTGGCTCCTCGATCCTATATAAACTTTGGCAAGAAGCTCAAATAACCCTAAATCTACCTAAGAAAGATATATGCTAGCAACAAAGTTACATTATGTTAACTATAACAAATTAGTCTCATATCATCCAGGAGCCAAAAAAAAGAGGACAATAAAAACTGAGAATTTCACAGCATATTGTTGCCCTATGTATGCAAATTACATACGCAAAATTCAAATTTTCTTCTACTAAGATAAGTTCTCCTCTTTCATACATTGCTAATTCTCACTTTTCTTCTCTTTCCTTTGCTATTTTAAAGTTTAGCTCATATACATCAGCTCCGAAAAAGTCTACTACTAAAATTGACTGATTTTAGCTGTAAATGAAAAGGAAAAATTAGTTAACTAATTTGGATAATTACAAGGTAATTATTAGAGTTCAAAAATATCATCATCTAATTGTGACAATTATATCATAACCAGTTAATTAGTTTAAGTAATTATAATAGATCAAAAACCTGTAAGATAAGCCAAATTCCAAGTGGCAACATCCACCATGAAAATCTAATAAGAATTTCTCAGGATTTCCTAAACATGCGTATGATAGATGAAGCAAGGTCCTCCCTGAATCTCTAAATCTTCTATCAATGGCTAAAGTCTCAAAGAGTCTTAATTATTATGCCAAGGGTTGTACCCTTTATTAGAATTTGGTCACATGAAACATGCATGGAACTTGGATGGAGGTTTGGGTGGTTAGTTTCTTAGGGACATGTGTTCTAAGTCTGTTTTATATGGAAAACTAAGTTACCTTTTCAAGCTTGAAGCTGTAGATGAAGGTCTCCCCACTAGCAATGGCGCACTGCGTAACGAATGCAACCCCGTCAGCCCACGGAGTATCAACCTGTTAAACACAGAGCCACCTCTCTCTCCTCTCTCTCTCTCTCTCTCTCTCTCTTTTCACAAGCAAAAAAATTTTGAAACTTTGAAAAATGTTTTAATAAACACATGGATTAGTTAGGTGTGCACACTGCCATCAGGTAGCGTAGGGTCAAATTTTCTCTTCATAGATATTGTCAATGTCACCCTCAAATAGATAGCGCAGCCACATCGTGGA
The DNA here is from genome assembly GCF_014529385.1 of Adiantum capillus-veneris. Classification (NCBI taxonomy): domain Eukaryota; kingdom Viridiplantae; phylum Streptophyta; class Polypodiopsida; order Polypodiales; family Pteridaceae; genus Adiantum; species Adiantum capillus-veneris. The sequence continues at coordinate 26,690,739 of NC_140955.1, read as the reverse complement.
TTAATATGAGATGATAATATTATTATTATCTCATTCTCTCTCTATGGATTCTGCCTATGGGAGCTTTTTAATGAAATACATTAGCTGGGAGGATTCGAAGAATCTTCTCCAACTCCCTCCTATTCCCCTTCCTTTCCACCTCCTTGCTCCCAGGAGCCTTGCCTCCATCTTCTGCAACAGCCTCGTCGTGTGCTACCAGTTTTCTATTGAGAAATTCGTTGCTATGTCCCACAGGGTAGAGTTGGTTGCACTGAGAGAGAGAGAGAGAGAGAGAGAGAGAGAGAGAGAGAATAAATAGATTGCGCCTCCCCCTTCTCCCGTGCACATCAACAGCCCCTGACCTGCTGCTCGCCATCGCTATAGCTCCTCATCTCCACATTACCCGCCATCGTCACATTGTCTCCGAGCCGCTGCTCCTGGCCTGCAGTAGGCCGTTCCCGTCGCAAACTGTTCGCCCGTCTTCAATTCACAAGAAGTTTTGGACAAATTCACGGAATAATTTCCACATTGTGACTTCCTCAACATCAATCATGAGCTTTTGTGTGAGGGAGGCACTGCATACCTAGCTAGGTACAATTGGGGGCAGGGACCGCAGGCCCGTGCTCGTGATGTTATTCATTGTATGAAAAACATTGGAAAAGACTCCGTTTTCCTACATGAGAAAATTTCTAAATCTTCTTGTGGATCGACCCAGCTGTCCCCTCTGCAAAACGAGTAAAATGCCCATAAAAAAGCAATGCTAGTCTCAATGGGGCATATTTGGGCCCCAAAGAGATTGGCACCATAGGGGTGGGGCTGCGGGGATTGCCATGGCTTTTGAAGACCATCTTAAGTGAGTATTCACCTTAAATAAATTATGATGCCTTCATTCTTAAACCCATACTGTAAACACTTCGTCCTTGTACCATGTCCTCACCTGTTGGATGCCATGCCAATGAATTGAGACGGACTCCGTGGGAAGAAGATTATGCACATGGACCTCCAAGGTATCCCCTTCATGACCTCGAATGGTAGGTCCGGGAAATGCACCGTTGATGCCTATAACAACTTTTTCCACACAATCCGGTGACCAAAGCACGTAATCAACTTCCCACATGAGCTTCAACACATTTCCGCGGTGAATGTCTCCTTCAACAATATGCAAAGAAGCACAACACCAAAACATAGTGGCCATTGTGGATAAGCAAGTTGTTAAGTGCAACCATCCTTCATCATGCTTCTTGCATTGAGGTTTCATTGCGGACAACTCTATCAACTCTAGGTTTGGCCTTGCCAATGTAGTCACTTTATTACTTATATATAGCTCCTTCTAGTCTTTATTAACTTGCACTTGCTTTATGAAAATAGTTAGGTGTCTTTTCTCACTTCTTGACAAGAGAGAGGGGATGGTAAGAGATGTCAATCTAACCAACCAAGCTTTAACGCCAAAGAAAGTCACAAAGAAAGAGGCGCTTCTTCTTTGGGATGGCCTACACCTACTACCTCATATTTGATTTTTTGTTATTTTCTAAATTTCTTTTAATGCATTGTTTGTCAATTTTATTAACCTAGAGAGGAGACACACACTCGCTCACGTTGTCACTACCTTGATTGATAGCATAGGGTAGAAACATGGCGTATGTAGGCCCTTAAATTTTACCAATCATCACCAACATGTTGAATTTGCTAAAAGCTCGCAAAATGACTTAAGTAGCTACATGAAAAATTCAAAAGAGTTTCTCTCTCTTGTAAATAATGTGTTTTTTTCTAAAAATTGGAAGGGTTCTCTTTTACAAGAAGACTTTTGAGAGGAAGTTGCATTTCCTTATTATATCCACAAGATGAGGATTTTATTTGGATGGAATCCAAATTGAGGTTTGCAATTATATTAAGCTATACACACACACACACTCATTGTTTCTTTTTGTGAGTCATACTTTTATTCTATGTACGTACAAGTAAGTGACATGTCACCTTTGATGACAAAATATTACACACACCTACACATTGTATTGCCAACGTCCTATGAGTACTCTCATTGTGTCTGTTTTTCTAGCCTCATGCTCTTTCTCCTGCCACTACATTCCTCGAAGCTCATAAGAACTCCTTTAAGTCTTAATTCCTCTCATAGCATATCACTTGACCCCTCCAAGAGATGACATCTCATATATAGAAGCTCATCAATAGCTTGTTGTGGTTATGCAAGTGCACCACACTCGGCATAGTTACTGACCAAAATAACCTAGCGCTTCTTTGTTCTTGTCATGTTGGCCATACCCAGCAATAAGTAGTCCAAGAGACAACATCTTGGATTAGAAACTTGTTGATAAATTATTGGAGTTTAGCAAGTGCACTATGCTTGACAAACGTAGTGTTCAAAATAGCCTCTAGAGAGCTTCTTTGCACTACCATTATCTAAAAATGCACCTTGCAATAAGCAAAGTCTAGAAAACAACATCTCAAAACAAAAGCTTGTCAATAGCCTTGTTGTGCTCTGGCTTACCCATGTCGAGCATAGCTTGTAACAAGCACAATCCAAGAGACAATGTGTTACACCAAAAGCTCTTTGAAAACTTCTTCTCCTCTGGCAAGTGAAATACACTCAACATACATAGTAATCAACGTGCGGGTTGAAGTATGTGGCCTTCCAAGTAACCCACCATCCATATGTTCAACCATGTCATCTTCTTACATAATACCACATACCTTCATGATGCAAGCAAACATGATCGCATTTTGGAGAGTAACCCTCACTAACCAAAGCTTCTTTGCCTTGCAAATCTCTAAGCCTACCTTGAAATAAGCAAAGTCACTACAAGAGATCAACTCAATACCGATGCCAAATAACCGACTCTAATGGTGGGCGTTGGTATATGCGTAGCTAAATCTGGAGGGAGATCCAAGTTTAAAATTCCAACGGTTGTATCGATTGTTGTACCGACACGTATTTAAAGTTACATACCGACGCCTATCCCGAGGGTCATACCAACATCACTTGCAAAAACGAAACCCGCAACTTCTCTCTGCGTTTTTTGCCCCATTTTTCTAAATCTCCCTTGCTCTCCTCCTCCAGTCTTGCTTCAATTATACTGGTGTGGAGCTTGTCAAGCTTGGGATATCCACTCACATACTCTCTTGCATCTACAAGGTAAGAATATTTTTTAGATTTATGTTAGATTTTTTCATTTTGTGTGTGTGTGTGTATGTGTGTGTGTTTATTGCAAATTTGGTGGTATACTTTCACGTTTTGTGTGCTCATATAGGCCACATGTGAGTGTCCTATCCTTTTCTTCTCTTGCATACACACACACATGCAAATAATTAAACACACAATAAATAAAAATGCACATAAATTTGAACATATTATACACACTATGCACACACACACACACATTTTCAAATTTTAAAAAAAATGTTATTTATAAAATTGGATTAAATATTATCATTCACCAAAAAACATAATAAAATTTGGTAATTAAAAAAAGAGTTATTTTGATTTAGATCGATCGGTTTTTTTAATATCAATCTATAATTAGTTTTTTTTATTTTAATAATTATAATTACTTTTATTATTTTTATGTACTTTTATTTAAAATTTAATTTATTATGTTGTACTTTTAATTAAATTGTGGCATGTTGTAGGTGTTGTAAATGTTAGTGTCATATTAATTAGAATGTTTTAGCTAGGTTTTAGTGTTAGGTTTGAATTACATTGATTATCTTAATACGTTCGGCCGTCTTGATACGTCTACGTTAAATTATTAGGATTAGCGAGTTAAGTTTAGGTTTAAGTTGTAGTGTTAGGTTAATTTATCGCTTAAGGTAAAGCAACATTGCTATGTTAGTCGCTCGTAGTTAGCTTTGTGAAGGCGGTTGGGTTGTTTCAATCCGCTTAGGGTTAGTCGGCCGCTTAGGTTCAGTCTGCTTAGGGTTAGCCGCTTGAGGCTAGCCAGACGCTTAGTTCAATTTGCTTAGGGCCAGCCAGCCACTTAAGCTCTAATTCTTTGTAATTTGGTTGTTTTAGGCCGCTTAGGGTACGCTAGCTGCTTCGATTTAACGTTCTTTGTAATTTGATTGTTTCAGGTCTCTTAGGGCTACCCACTTGGGGTTAATTAGCGACTTTTGATTTGGCCGCTCTAAACCGGCTTAGTATCACATTACTTTAGCCACTTCAGTAATTTCTTAGGGCTAGTCGCTTAGGACTTGTCGTCTGGGGCTAGCCGCTTAGGTGTTAGTACTTCACATTTTGGTTGTTTCGGGCCACTTAGGGCTAGCCAATTAGGGTTAGCGGCTTTAGATTTGGCCACTCCAAATTGGGTTAGGGTAGCGTTTGACCATTTCAATCTGCTTAGGGCGCTTAGGGTTAGTGGCTCAATGTTTGGCCACTAATAGATGGTCGTGTTTAGGGTGTTATGAAAATCTATGTAAAGCCGCTTAGGTTAGGCTGCTCCAAATCGAATTAGGGCATTGTTTAGCCATTTCAATCCCCTTAGGACTAGTTGCTTATGGTTAGCGACTTAGCTTAGGCCGCTAATAGATGGTCGTGTTTAGGGTGTTAAGGTAGGCTTTGTAAAGATGCTCGCGTTAGGTTGCTCCAAATCGGATTAGGGTAGCATTTAGCCATTTCAATCCGCTTAGAGCTAGCCACTTAGGGTTAGCAGCTTTATGTTTGGCTGCAAATAGATGGTCGTGCTTGGACAGTTAGGGTAGGTGATGTAAAGCCACTTTGGTTTAGCCGCTCTAAATTGTGTTAGAGTAGAGTTTAGCTATTTCAATCCGCTTAAGCCGTTTTAGTTAAGGGTTAGAAGGCTTAGCTTGGTCGGTAAGAGTATCGAAATAGACTATTATGTATTAGGGTTTTTCCTCGATCTACATGCACTGTCATGTAGACATGGGTGTGTAATGTCGCACCCATGAATACAGGAATTGACCAATAAAGACAAGGAGACAAGGACAAAAATATTACCCGATTGTCCTTGTCTCCATGCATCTCTAGACCGAGGTGTGCGGGGATCGGGCATGGCTAGAGAATGTAATGTAGTTAAGTTACATTGCTATCTGCCTTTGGTTTGGAGGGCTAGTCGTGCAAAGATGTTGTTTTTTTGGCCGATTAGGACCAGCGATAGATGGTTTGGCCGATTATCTCATAAGACGTGCAAAGACGCTCATTGTTTGGCCTTAGGGCTAGCAGCTTTTGGTTTGGCCATTATGGTTAGCTGTGCAAAGACGTTTTTTGTTGGCTGTTAGATTGCTTAGGACTAGCTAGCCGTTTGTTCAAATGATTCTATTAGCTCATGTTATACGCTCCAATAATAGTCAAGCCGTGTGCACTCACTATGAGTTGTTAATTTGTGTTGCAATCTTCATATTAATTATGGACAATAGGATGGCATGCCCTTGTATTCTATGTAAGCATCAAATCTTTCAAAAACGAAAGATATGTGATCAGCATATACGCAACAACAACCTTTTTTCCATAGAGCAGCTACAAGATCTATGTTATCATCTCATGGCAAGAGAGAATAGGTCAAATCTTGGGTATCAATATCACTCCACTCTCAACACGGACTCAATAGAGGAGGCGAACATCAAGTGAAACACTATCGGTGGAGTCTACCCCATCAACCATTGATGCTACTTTTCAAGAAGTTGAGATGGATCAAATGTTGGATGTATTCTTCGACATGGACCCATTGTTGAAAGCCAAGGTGGAGGAAGCACCAGCAGTCAAGGCAACACTGCCTCTCAACCTCGATTAGCATGTCCACAACAACGGCATGAGAATAACAAAGATGAAGGAGAGATGATGAAAAGGCCTGCTCCATGCCGCTTTACAATGGTGCCAAAAAATTTGTTCTTTGTATAGCTTTGGCAATGCTTAACCTACAATCTATTTATGGATGATCCGACACGAGTGTTATAGAGATTTTTAGGTAAATATAAATATAAATATACCATACTAATTTACCGCTCAAGCCAAAGTTCTTGTTTAAATTATTTAAATGGTTTTGACAGATTGCTCAATGAGCAAATTTTTCCATAAGGCAATCACAGGACCCCTACCTGACCCGTCGCAAAACAGCTGCTTACAAACTTGGGAATGGATTATAATAAAATCCATGCATGTCCTAATGATTGCGTGCTCTTTTGAAATGAGTACAAGCATTTGGAACAATGTCACAAATGCGGATCAAATACGTGTAGAGAGGACACACAAGGGAATTTTGTCCTCGAAAAGATTCTACAACACTTTCCAATCATTCCAAGGATGGCCTGCATTTAAAGAGGAACCCCGTTGTGTCTATTTTGGTTTGGCAATGGACGGAGTAAACCCATTTGGAATTTGGAGTTCCTCATGGGGCACATGGCCTATTTGCTTGGTGAACTATACTCTTCCACCATGGTTGTTACTTCTTGTTCGAGGGAAGTACAAGGTAAAGAACATGGATGTTCATCTGGCATCACTTATAGAAGAGCTCTAGATCTTTTGGACAGAGATTGATGTGGTTGACATGTCCCAATCGGTCGGTCAACAACATGTCCATGTGCAAGGCATTCTCATGTGGACCATGCACAATTGGCAAGGCTTTTGTCATGTAAGTGCTCTGAAACCCCTATTTATATGCATTATATAGGTGGTGTCTGTTGAATGCTTGATCCCTTTTCCTTTATTCTTTTTGGTTTCAAGGTTTGAGCTAGTCGGACAACCATGCATGTCCGCTATGTCGTCCTTGACTTGGCTTTCACTGCCTAGATTATTTGGGCAAGACAGTGTACAAGGAGCATGGATAATTCTTGCCAAAAAGTCATGAGTTGCATGGACCAGATATATGCAAACACATTGAAGGCGAGTGGCTGGAAGAACATGTGGCAAGAATCAGGAGAGTTTATGCCCCCTGGGAGGAAAATACTCTCTATTTTTCATGATCTTCCATATAGAGTGATCTGCGTATCAATCATTTGCTCGACCCAATGCATATTTCTTTTAATGTGAGGGAGATCTTGTGGAAGACCATTATTGGAAAAAGGGATAGCAAGGTGTAAAGAGACGACCTACAAGTCGTGGGACGAATGCCAGACATGTGGCCTCGACTTAACCCCAATGGGAATTATGTGTACTCAAAAGCTCCATGGGTTTTGAGAAAGGCAAAGGAGAAACAAGTGAAGAGGGTCATATCTACATTCAAAACTCCTACGGGAGCATGCGGTGCTTGAAAAATGCTTTTACTAAAGATGAAAAACTGAAGGTCTAAGTCTCATGATTGGCACAAGTTTTTACAATTTATCTTACCAATTGCCATCGAAGACTGTCTGTGGCGGATGCCATTAGAAACACAATTTACGAGATTAGTAATTTAATGCGTTGGATCTCATCAAAGAGATCAGAAGAGACAGCATAGATGCAACTCGCTTAAATGCTATAGAGGCAGTGTGTATGGTGGAGAGGTATTTTCCAACCAACATTCTGACTATCCAAATACATTTACTTGTGCATGTGGTTGATGAAGTTGTAGTAGCTGAAGTCCATTACAAGTGGATGTTCCTAAGATCTGTGCACAGATTGCTGATGATTGGGATGATGAGTCTGAGCTTCAATTCGGTGCTATTCTCGAGCTAAATCTTGAACCTGAAGATGAGTGATCATATACTAAGATAGATGCACAGTTGGGTGGAGTCATTGAGTTTGATGACAAAGATGCAGATTGTTCACATAGATATAGATGTCTTTGGTGCATCAACTCTCATAGAAGATTATATATTGACTAGTGATTTTTGTTAGGAACTCTCTTGTAATGTCTAAGGTTAATGGATTTTAATCATTGTCCAACAGTGAATTCCTAGTGATTTGTGGTTTATTTGTGTTGATTGAAATGTTTATTTGTGGTTAAGTAAACTAACATATTGTATATATGTTGTCAGATTAGTTTTTGAAGCCATGGCAAATGACAAGGATCCATACTCTCCGAGTTTCAGTTTCTTCGGTTACTCCAGTCGGCATGTCACTGGAGCAAATGCAGACTTTCTTCTTACAGTTTTCACCAGAGTAGTGTGCGATGGTGCAATAGTTTTGGACAGCAGATCCTTCTAGACCATATATAGCTATTCCGACCCCTCAGACCAACATTCTAATCACATCGACTGGTGGCGTCACACCTCAGACCAGCGTACCAGCTACACAGATTGGTCACTCTACACCAGAGACTACGCTTTCTCGCTCCTCTTTCAGATGACACAAAGGTTGTTGTTCAGGTGGTGGTAGTGGTTGTTGTGGTAGTGGCACTATTGATGCGTCTACACCTCTGAGACAGAGTCTACCTCTCTCTTCAATAGATAGTACACAGATGGACACACCACGTACACTTTGGGGATCACATAGTTTGAGCGTACCAAGATATACAAGACCAAATATGGGACACCATTTATGGATAGGACCAAAAAGACCATGTGTGAGAGGGTGCGCTAGCTTTGTGTAGAGCAGTTTGGGCACTCTGTGATGGAGCATTGGAAAAATCAGGATGCGAAGAGAAAGAATAACATCATCGACGCCATTCACATAGAGTAGAGGCCAATAGAGGGATACGATCCAAACTCCAATGATTGGATCAAGGTACTGGTTGTTGCGATGATGTCACATTATCGATTTGAAGCAAGAGTCAGATACAAAGCCGGTAAGCCAAAGTCGGTTGGACGCAGAGGAGTAGACAGGGATTGCGCAAGAGCATCAGGAGCATCCAGACATGTTCCAACAGGAGCGAGATACAGCCAGAGCATGCCTGGAGTCTGTAGGATCTTCTCATATTGGGAATGGAGGCTACGAGTCTCTCCAACATGAATCTCCAAGTGTCATATACCATTTAAATAGATTACGTACTTATATTTTTCAATTGTTTATGTTATGGTTAAGTGCTTATATTACAGGAGCTTGCCGTGAAGTGTCCTCCAACGGGTAGAGAGGAGAAATATGGCTTCAAGCATGGACTATCAACTCATCTTCTGCAGCTTCAGGGTGAGGGAGAGGACGTCAACTGGGAGGCCTTACCTTGATTAGTCTCGACGTGTGGCATATTTCATTTGTCTATGTTGATGTATAGCTACTTATGTTTTGGTTCATATATGCACATACACGGTAGTTGTTATGTTTACGGTTATGTCCATTTTGATTATGGTTTTGTTTAAGATTATGGTTATGGTTTTAGAATTTGGTTATACTTAAGTTTTGATTATGTTTATGGTTATGTGTTCAAGATTATGGTTATGGTTTCAGAATTTGGTTATGCTTATGGTTTTAAGTTATGGTTATGGTTATGGTTATGGTTATGGTTATGGTTATGGTTATGGTTATGGTTATGGTTATGGTTATGGTTATGGTTATGGTTATGGTTATGGTTTCAGAATTCATTTATGGTTATGGTTTCAAAATTTGGTTTTGGTTTTGGTTTGAGGTTATGGTTATGGTTTCAAAATTGTGTTATAGTTATGGTTTCAAAATTTGCTTATGGTTATGGTTTGAGGTTATGGTTATGGTTTCAGAATTTGGTTATGGCTATGATTTCAAAATTTGGTTATGGTTACGGTTATGGTTATGGTTTGAGGTTATGGTCATGCTTATGGTTATGGTTTCAGAATTTGGTTAGAAATATGGTTTGAGGTTATAGTTACGGTTTTCGAATTCAGTTAAAATTATGGTTTGAGTTTATGGTTATGGTTTTAGATTTTGATAATGGTTTCAGTATTTGGCTATGGTTATGGTTTGAGGTTATGGCTATGGTTATGGTTATGGCTACGCGTAAGGTTATGGTTATAGTTTTAAAATTTAATTACATTAAGTGTTTATGGTTTGCAAGTATTCTTATGGTTATGTTTTTTGGATCTCATCATGGTCAATATGTTCTCACACATCTATGGACTTTTTAGACACAACAAAGGTGGAGTGCAGCTGCTTTTGCACTCTCTCCTTTGAGCAGAGAGAGTAGCACTAGATGTCAGTCCTCTTCGCTCAAAAGAAAATTACACTTTTTTGCATCGGTAAGGGCTACGGTATAGGCGTTGGTATGAGCGTCGGTATGGGCATTGGAATGCAGGTATTTCATTCTAGCACATATATCGTTGCCTTGTATATCAATGCCTATACCCATGTGACAATACCAATGCCCATACCGATGCATGGGCTTTTTAAAACTAATTATATTTTGTGAGTACAAGCGTCAGTATCCGCACAACATGTTGAAGTGAGTCTAAGAGACATCGAGAACCAAAAGTTGTCAATAAATTGTTGTGGTTTGGCAAGTGCACTAAACTCAACATACATATTGGCCATTAGAGCATCTTTGTCTTTTCATGTTGGATATTGACAGTAATAAGCACCATCCAAAGGTCAGCACAAAAATTAAAAGAAAGACACTTTAGACCTTCCTTACCTTGCCTATGTTGAGCAAATTGTGTAATAAGTGCAACCCAAGAGAACATTTCATACCAAAATCTCATCAATGATTTATTGTTCTTTGGTAAGTGCACCACAATGGACATATATAATGACCAAAACATATAGAGCTTATTTGCCCAATGCAATGTGTCCTTCAACAATTGTAGTCCAAGAGAAGACATCTTGAACCAAGATCCCAAGAGTGATATCTCAAACAAAACAAAAACACGTGGATTACATAACCAACACGTTGTTGGGTATGTGTCCTTCTTCTTAGTTTATCCGCCATTCATATGTTCAATCATGTGAATTTCTTGCATAATACTGCATGCCTTCAAGATACAAGCATAGATTATCATATTTGGAGAGAGACCCTCATGCATATCCTATGTCAATGCAATTGAAGAAACGATATTTTGTGCTAGAAGTGCATGAAAACCTTTATCTTCTTTTGAAGATATACCTCACTTGTCATAGATGCCAATCAAAAGTTCACCGAGGGTGATGTTATTTTCCAACAACCCTTGACTATTAATCTTACCATAAATTTGTTTACCTAGGTCAACTTCTTGGACTAGACCACATGCCTTCAAAATGCAAGCATTTGTGAGCACAATTCAAGAGAAGCCTTGGCTCCATACTTGCTGAAGATAGCCTAGGGCTCCTTGCCTTGCGTGACCACGTTTGATATACCTTGCAATAAGTGCATTGCAAGAAACAACATTTAGCTTGTGAAGAGCATATGTTTTTGAAACAATACCGCTCTTGGCAAACATATTAGTCAAAGCATCTTCAAGCACTATGTTTTTTCAAAATCCATGTCTAAAAACTTAGTCATATCAATTGGTTTAGCCTTGTCAATGCCTTGCATAATGCTAATTGTTGGGATCTAGTCAAGTGCATTGCTTGTGTTCTTTTTACCCTTTGCATCCTAGTATCAAGAATGTTTGCATGTATCTTAATATCTTGGTAGAATCTTAAATTGTTTGTGTGTGTGGGGGACTCCTTTTTCCAACTTCAGTGTTTGACTAACGATCATAGTGTGGATTTGTTTGTCCACATCAACTTGCTTGATGCCACATGTTTTCAAAAAATGCAAGGAGAAAAATCTTGGTTTTGCATTTGTTGTAAATAACACACAACTTGTTGGCCCTATCCTTGTTCGGCATATCATGCAGTCAGTCCAAGAGATTGCATTTTATGCTAAAAGCGTGTCAAAAAAAACTTGTTATGGTTTCAAAAGCACACCACACTTATCATTCATGTCAACCAAACCTCCTTCAACAATGAAGTTTTCTTCCAATGCGCCTTGACTTTTAATCTCATCGTGAATTGTTTTGTCCATGTCAACTTCCTCCAATATGCCACATGCCTTCAAAATACAAGCATATGTGTTCACATTCGGAGAGAAGCCTTGGCTCCACTCTTGTTCAAGATAGCCTTGAGCTTCTAGGCCTTGTGAGTAGTAAGAAAGAAACCATTGTTTTGACTGATAGCCATGTCTAGCTTCTTGTGAACTTGTTAAAGAAGTCTTGGCTCATCACTTGCTAGAAATTTCCTAGAGCTTTTTGGGCCCAACCATGTGGACAATCCAAGTGATGGCATCCCAAATAGGAAGACCATCATCAAGAACTTGTTGTGCTTTGAAATTATACCACACTTTTCATCCCAAATAGGAAAATCGTCAACAAGAACTTGTTGTGCTTTGAAAGTATACCACACTTTGCATTCAAGTCAATCAAAACCCATTGCCCAACATGACAAGTTTCAATAGCCCTTGATTAGAAATCTCATATGACTTTATTTACCCCTATCAATGATTTACGTAGTGCCACATGCCTTTAAGATGCAAGCACATGCAATCACCTTTGGAGACTGTCTCCCACTTTACAAAACCCAATCCTTGTCAAAGATCCTATGTGTGCAGCTAGTCATGTGGCTTCCATGTGATATTGGTGAGGTGCATTCATGTGATATTGGTGAGGAGTACAATGGTCCAAATGATCTGTACTAGGAGCCAAAGTTGTTCCCAAGCTCAATGGGTTGACCCCCTTTTCTAGGATCTGATTTGGGAGGTTTCTTGTGACCTCACGTGGTTGTACTTCCCTTTTGTACTACCCTCTAGATGCTCTTCCTACTCCTTCTTAAGGTGCCATCTCTTGTGCACATTCAAGTGTTCTTTTCAATAAATCAAGTTCTCTTTGCTTTTGTTTATCTCTTGAGTCATGGTACTCCAATGAATCCTCTCTAACCCAACATGCATATCCTTGTTTGAAGAAGTAGCAACTAAAGAGGCAGGCATACTACTTGTAAAACATAGTAGTATTGTTCTTTTATTGTGTAGCCACAACTCATGTGCAACATCATGTTGATTAGCCTTGTTCTTTCTAGAGTGAGACTCTTGCAACAATACAAACCAAGACCATCAAACTTCACATCATTGGGTTTATTCTTGTTTGCAAGCCCACTGATAAGAATATGGGAAAGCATTAAGAATTTTCCACATGAGAAATTTAAGGAATAACCTCACCAATAGCAATTAATTGCTCATTGAGATCTTTAATCTTTGCACAAATTACATTCATAACATCCTCCTTGTGCATAATGTTGGACTCTAGCTCCTTACAAAAGTAAGCGATTTTTGCCAAACTAAGACCTACATACCAAGAGGCTAGTTTATCCGAAGTCTTTTTGTTGTTTATGTTAGGAGAATGTGTGGAATAATGGAACACTTATGCAATCAATGTGCTAGCCTACACATCCTTGGCATCCTAATGTGCCTTCTCAATAGTTGAAAAAACAACTTTGACAAGCAGTAGAACTGTTCAAACCTACACCATCAGGCATATAACATGTATCTACAATTATGTGTCTTACATCATAACTTCACACAATGTTCCAAACATCTTTGAAACAAGGAGATGCTGCATCATGTATGCCCAAAGTGGGTAGTTGTACCCATCCAATTTTTCCTAAAAGAGACAACTTGCAAAATACATCATTCATTGTTGTTAGCGACAATCGATGACTGCACTTGATGCAAAAGTTTTCTACATAGAGGAAAGTCTATACATACCTACTGTGCTCTATATTGCACAACCCACCAAAAACTACAAAGTTCTGGTTATGCAAACATTTACACTATAAAAAATCCTACAGAAAAGAATGAAATCATGTGTCCTTTACTACCAATAGTGAAAATGAGGCCAAAATGGGCCCAAATCAAAATTCTTGTAGTACCTTGCACTAAGAGCTCACAAAAGGTTATGTCCCTCTAGAGACAGTCACCAAAAATCACCTTAAACTTGCAAAAGTGGGCCAAGAGGGTGTTGGCAATGCTACTCAAGATGTCAAAGCCATCTTTGATACCAATTTTTAGAAGCGTGATTGTAGTAGTACTATTACTCGGTGTGATAATACAAATATAAGGTTTGCCTTAGAGTGATGTATGTATACACAAGCTAGGGGGAAAACCACTTAGCAAGGAAAGAACGTGGCTCGATGGTCCTAATTGTGTTTACGTGCATCACTACTAGAATATAGTTACATTTGCCTTGATTTTCCCTTACTTAGTTCAATCACTACCTCCCACCCCCACCTTGCCCCCTTGCACACTCCATCTCTTCAGCTTTGTGAAGCCCTCTCCCTCTTCTCCCCATGTTTGTGAGATACATTTGTAGATGGCACCTAGAGAAGAAGAGTAAGAGACATTTGGAGTGAGGGAGAAATCGAAGAGAGATGTATTTCATGAAGATGCCAAATTTTTCAGTAGGATTGCAACACCTCCTCCCCCTTGACATCCTTCCCTCCCACTCCCTCTCTCTCTCTCTCTCTCTCTCTCTCTCTCTCTCTCTCTCTCTCTCTCTCTCTCTCTCTCTCTCTCTCTCTCTCTCTCTCTCTCTCTCTCTCTCTCACACACACACACACACACACACACAAACGCATTCACTTTGATGTAAGTGTGTGCACACCTATGAGTACTTAGTAGAGTGAGATTCAAGGAGAGAAGCAAAGAAACACATACTTGGAGAGATGAGGATACCAATAATAATAGAGTGATGTAGTGTCATTGTCACATATCCTTTTTTACTGAGTGTCATTTCTCATGCCAACATGTTTCAGCTATGTGTCTCAGTAGCACCATAATACCACTATTTTCTACCAAAGAAATATATATGACATTATCTCTCCACAATTCGGAAAACATGATACTTGGCTAGAATTCAAATAAACCTTACAATTAAAAAATAGACCAAGGTGCAGTATATTTTGATGTCCTTAATTTAGAAAAAATGAAAAATGTCATAGAAGACCACAGCCCATTTTGAATCACTCAAAAAGGGCATTCAAAAAGTTTGCAATAATAGGCCATAGACTGACATCATGGTGATGGAATTGGTTTACAATACCCATGAACTTCCCTTGTGCAGGAATTGGAACCACTGCTTCAATGTGAGAGTGCTAGGTACGAAAGCGATGTACGGTGCGTGCAGAGTCCAAGGGAGGAGAAGAGTAGAAGACACATTGTGTGGGTGGAGCAACCTCCAAGAATGTGGTGAGGAGCTCCTTATTCTAAGCACCCGACATCCGGCATCGAGCAAAGGCACAATGCCTTTACCCCAACAATCTCCCACTTAAAGGTGATATGGTGATAAGTGAGTGCTACCAGCTAAACTACTAGTATGTACAAGAAAATAGGTGAGAGTCTCTCTCAACCTATGCCCATTGGCTCGCTCAATTGATCTACATGAAATCGTATTGACTTTAGCGATAGGAGAACATGCATGCTAGACACTGCATGTAAATCCCACAGACAACTCTGTATGGTCTACAAAACTCCACTATGCATCATGCTAGTGTCAGTCATCGTATGACTGATAATCCTTGTTGCAAATGCTCCCACTATAGTTGCTAGGTTGGGCCTCAATACTGGTAGATGAGATTCCCGAATGCTAATGAAATCTGCATAAACCTAGTTGTCATAGCATTCCTTGTGCAATCTACATGTACTGCAATCATCATCAGGACTACCCATTGTGTATGGATGTGTCAACGTCGAGATTGGGATGGCTACATTCCTCTCACCCATATGCAGAATTGTGCGTCTTGGCACAACTCATCAGCATCTAGCATGAGCATATCAAAGAACTCCATGACCGTCATTTGTGCTTGTGTCTCTAGGAAGCAGACCGGGTCTACCTCTGCCTCCATAAACCTTGACAACACCTATTGTGTCTCACTAGAGCATTGTTGCTCTACCTTTGTCTCTACAGAGTCTACTAGACGTCTTGCACAGCTAAATCTATGTCTCGTGAGCATGGTGGAGCTCACCTGCGAAGGAGACACATCTCATCTCTCACTCAAAACATGCCAGTAACAAAATTGAGACTATGTTGTCTCAAAACTCATATACATGCAAAGGATATACCAAGCCACTGTTGGCTCCTCTAGTAATCATTAATGATCAAAAATGCATCTAGAAAGTGTGCTCTCGGAGCAATATATGACACCCACAATCTGCTAGCTATCTCATTGAGATCAACCTCTATCTCAGCTAAGGAACGTAGCGTACATGCGTAGCAAATATGATGCACCACTGGGCAATGACAAGCAAGCATCTCCTGCACCTGCAATGTCAAACGCCAAACCATTGGCCAAGTGTAGACAACCAAAGCTTCCACTAGAGAAGGTGCTAAACCACTCACAATGCGGTGTGATGTGGAAAATTGCATCCTTGTCTAGTAACCAATGGGGAGAAGTGTCACCTCTCAAAGACATATAATCAGGGTGAACGTTAAAGGCAAACATGAAATCACCCTCACTGGCATATGAAGCCACTCTCTAACATGTATCAAAATCTCATGTGTATCATGCATAGATCTCCACTATTGCCTCAGACGCTTAAAACAACGGCGTTTAATGTGCCCTATGTGACCACAATGCCAACAACTCATATATCGGCAACTACAAGACCTACGAGTCATCATTGTAGACTCTAAACTCTCAACACATGTCTGCAAAGTGGATGCCAAGAAATCAAACTATGGGAGAAACATTGGGAGAAATTTGGCAAAGTCTCCTGTGTAAAAAAAGAACTCTAGCAAAAGCTCAACAATAGACCATGCCAAACTTGCAACAAACCGGGAGATAGCTCGACCACTACAAAATCATGGAAGTCATGATCAAACGCATCAAAACCACATATACGTAAAATTAGCTCCACAATCTATTATACCTTCAAGCATACAATCTAGGACAAACAGCTCAACTGAGCATAAAGGGCATAACCATATACGCAAGTAGTGAACAAACTAGCTTAAAAGGCATCTCACAAGAGAAACTACCTGCAAAAATCTGCAAAAAACTGTGAATGGCAAAGTTTGTAGCCACACAAGCATATGCAACTTTCAATCCTGCGAGAGTGTGTACAAGGCTGAAAAAACCTATCAAAATGGGAGTCAAAAGCTCGACCACTAAACCATCAAAGAGCAATACTATAGATATGCATAAACATGGCAAGAATTTGGGAAAAATTTGGCAAAGCTTTTCGTGTAAATTGAGTAAAAACTCAAAACATCTCAGCCATAAACAATCGGCAGCACATAACAATGCATCAAATGCAGCAATGAAGCTATTTTGGCAATGTGCAACGCAGAGACTCGCTCTCTCATCCACATATATCATACACCAAGTCAAAAGCAACAAAACTCTCTCCACCACAATGGAGAGAAGCAAGACAAAACCTGTGGACCATAATCAAAAAGCACATAAACCTTTTCGAGATCAATCCATCTCAAACATAAATCCACATATAGCATACATGTACCATAAGCATCGCAACCGAGCTCACTCCTGCACCAGTAGCTCTATGGACAAGTCCACCTGTCCAAAACACCTGTATACCTGTGAACTTGGTACTTGCAAGATACACCTAGCTCAAACTGTATCCACAAATGTATATATAGCATAAATTGCACAAAATCGTGCCCAAACCACTCTCTAGAATGCCCCACACAGCCATACAATGCGTACAAAAGCGCATCTGAATGTGTAACAATTTGAAAGTCACACCCAAAGTATCACTTGTATACAAAAAACCAAGGTAGATGCCCTCTCAAATATCACCACAATGTGCCATACATATCCATAGATGCAAACCACACAATGCTCTGAAATGTAGGAACCAAACTGCCAAGCTTCGATATGTCGACGTTGTTGCAGGCTAATGCAAAAAAATTCAACACTCAAAATTTCAGAATTTTGATACAATTAATGTGTCTAGAACGTGCCAAAACTGCATAATAGACTTTTAGATCACACATATCCGAGTCTGGGTGTGATAGATATGCAAAAACATCCGTTTTTGGCCCAAAAATGCAGCACAAACTTGTTGTTGTTTCACCTGCTATAATTTTGGTCAAAATTTCATAAAAATGGATACCCCCATCACATAAATAATGTTCCAAAATCCCAACCTAGACTTCTGAATCATATCTATCCAACTCCATATGATGGAGATATGCAAAAAACATTGTTTCAAGAGTCGAAAACAACAAAAACAAGCTGTAGCACTTTCTGATCCTGCTCCTGCTTCTTCTCTACAAAAATTAGCAATGGATTGCTACACAAGCTCTATACAAGCTAAATATACATTCCTAAGCTCAAATCTGCAATTTGGGCTTCTCTTGCAGTGCAATCTGTGTGAATACAATGCTAGC
The DNA here is from genome assembly GCF_014529385.1 of Adiantum capillus-veneris. Taxonomy (NCBI): domain Eukaryota; kingdom Viridiplantae; phylum Streptophyta; class Polypodiopsida; order Polypodiales; family Pteridaceae; genus Adiantum; species Adiantum capillus-veneris. The sequence goes on along the minus strand of NC_140955.1, from coordinate 26,672,619 downwards.
GTAGAAGCTTTTGTGTACACGAGAAAAACCACTTGCAAACCTATGATGTGAACACGTTGCCACGCTATTCCCTTCTCTTGAATCTACTGCGGTCGATACGCTTCTCGTTTGCAAAGTCATTGACTCAATTGTCGCACTACACACTCATGCAAAACCGAAGCGCCGATACAAATTGTGAGAGCGCTAGGTGCGCGGTGCACGGTGCGTGCAGAGTGCAAGTTGGGAGAAGAGTAGAAGACACATTGTCTGGGTGGAGCAACCTCCAAGACTGTGGTGAGGAGCTCCTTATTCTTTTTGTATGTGAAGAATAAGGAATGTGTATGTACATATAGTGGGCAACCAGGCATCGAACATTCGGTCCCTCATCAAAGGCGCAATGCCTTTACCCTAACATTCAAGAGTGCATTGATAGAATCCTAGACAATCAACTATTTTGAAGAAGATTGAGGTGAAAAACCTGTTTGACATGCCCAAATTTTAAGAACATGCAAAAAAAAACACCATTTACTTATCAAGAAGCACATAATTTAAACCACATTTAGACTCGATCAATATCAACACATTTTCTAAGTAAATAAATAATGCAATGGATAACATCAACACATTAAGGCTTCTACAAAAGGATGTGGAAAGGACATCAAGCAATGCACCCAAAGAAATTGCATCACTAGTAAGTCTACCATTCACTAGATGTTGTATGTGCCTTGCTAACTTGCCAAATAGTTGGAGAACCATGTTTCCATTTTCTTTTACATAATCCAAGTAAATATTTTATTGGGGTTTAGTTTGGTGCTCGGTCTTGGGTGGCTCATAAGGGCTTCGTGTGGAAGTACTTGAACATTCTTTTTTAGATAGATGCCAACCATGGACACACTAGAAGAAATCAAACAAAAACATGCCGTTCAAGCCATGAAGCAAGACTTCAAAATTGACGAACCTTCTTTGAAAGACATGACTATGGCATTCTTCTTGTGAGGTGGAGACTCAAATTTAAACACAATGTCCTCAAGATCTCACAGCATGATAGAGCAAATTGTTAAACTTAGAAAAGAGAAAGGCATGTAGGCACAATGTTAGCTTGTTATAAAAACTTTCTTCAATTTGTTGGTTAAAGTACGGGGACCTTGACCTATGTCTCTCCATTTGAGCATCCCTAATACCTTTTTTGTAGGGAGGCATCGTAGCAACGGCCTAATCAAAACCACACAAAATTATCAATCCGTGGATTGAGAACGTGGCTAGCGGCACGAGCGTCATAGGATGCATCAAAATATAGGGTTCAAGGGATCCTTCTACCCATCATAGAGAGAAGCCATGGAAGGGGCTTCCTCTAATCAACCACACATTCTTAATTACTAATCACTTGCACACAATCATGTGATTGAAATTAACCTCTCACATCAATCACCCTAATCACACAACTACACAAGCATGCAATTAACATACCTACTTGGTATTAGTGTGGTTATTCCGGTCCATCCCCTTAATGCGACACGTATGCACACACACAAACCACACACCTTGGAGAGAGAGAGAGAGAGAGAGAGAGAGAGAGAGAGAGAGAGAAGGAAGGCATAGCCCTCACACACCATGGCCAATGGTGTGGAGAGAAGAGATTAACTCAAAAAGGATTAAAGATCTAACATCACACTAATACAATCTCACTTCACATAATCAAAGCAAAGAAGACTAATAAAAAAGAAAGTGCAATTTATTATTAGAAATCAAGAGCTACATGGGCATGGAAAGCCCATGAGCCTCATGACCATCCATTCTACAAAGAAAAGACCTCATGCAAGAATGACTTCTCATTTAGCATAGGGCTCTTTTATAGTTTTGGGCTTCAAGCCCTTCAACTATGGGATAAAGTTGAGCCCTTTGGCCTAAAAGCTTATACAATTTGGAACTCCTAAATGAGCCCCAAGGCCTTATATAATGAATAGGAAATATTGTGCACAATAGCATATCCTTAGCTTGGTGCATAATCAGTGTAGCATGTGTTAGACGTTGCTAACATTCCCCCCCTCCTAATTTGTCGCACGTCCTCGTGTGCCGCTGAAGCAAAGCACGGTGACATGGTAGAAAGCATGTCCATCGAGGAATGTTGAGTTGCAAAACATAAGACAAGTCATGAGTATCTAAGACCAACAAAGATGAATAAAACATGAAGTGCAAAAACAATTATGCAAAGTGAATTTTTGCTTCTAAAAGATGGATCAATCATAGCCAAAAACTAAACAACATAAACCAAAAAAAAAACCCTAAACTATTATGAAGATTAAACCACTTGAAATTTTTGTTTTATGCATGAAACACAAGTAATTAATCAAGACCTTAGGCTAATGCGATTTTATAAATCTACTAGCCTAAAAACCATATGACCAATCTTAATACAGCATCTAAGTCTATCCTGTCTACGGGCTATAAAGAAGCTCCTAATCTATTAGTACATTGTCACAAATTTTAGAAGCTCATGGAAGAAAGTTTTTAAAACATTTTATAGAAAAAAGTAAAGCACATCACAAGGCTCCCACCCCAAAGCAAGTCTAGCTACGACTCTCGGCTCCTTGAACCCTCAAGGAGGTGTTTCAAGAATCCACTAGCCTACCAAGGCCACCGCTAATCCTTATTACCCCAAGGCATCCATTTAGGGCCATGATCGAGCAAGCCAAGGTGGTTCCACTTGCCTGCCAAGTGCTAACAAGGCGCTAGGCCTCACATGGACACAACATAACATAGAAATTTCATTGTCATGTGTCCAGGAGCATTTGTGCTACTCTTTTTGGACACTTTTTGGCTTCATTGTTTCATTTTCTAGCACTTTTTTATTGCTTTCATAATTAGAGTGCTTATGGCAAATGGAATAAGAGACTAAAATCCTAATAATAGCCCTAGGTTATGCTAGAAGTGAGTGGAGTATTAAGTCAATCATTAAGAGTCTAGGACTAACGAGCAATGATCCTACATTAACCTAAGGTCAAAGCCAACTACCCAGGATTATCACACATAAAACCAAATTTTTAGTGAATTTAATATTCACAAAGCAAAGTATTGAAACTTTCATGTATGCCTAGCTTTTGAAATGAAAAGCACCATAGCTTAGAAGCAAAATCACTTAATCCAAGCATGCAAAGAGATGTAAAGATAAGAAATAGCATATCATGGAAGGATTTCACATATTCATGCTCTTTTTCACTCTTGAGCAAAGCATCCACCCTTGTGTGGAAGCCCTTTGATTCCTTTTATTTGCCTGCAGCTACATCCATACCGCCCTCAGGAATTTCCTCCAATTGAGCACCTTGTGCTCCCAACTGGACTTCAAACTGCTGCACAATCAACTACTTCCGAATTACCTCAAGCAGCAGCTCTAATTCAGCATTACGAGATTGCAGCTCCGAATTCTCTTCTCGAACCTTATACTCCCCAACAGCTTCAAACCATGATTTGTATTTGTCAATCGGTTTTGCCATATGCTCCTGAAAACGCCCAGCTACCTGATGCCATAACTCCTTGGTGTAGTCAAACACTTCCCTCTGCAGAGTGTCCACATCAGCATCAGCGAATTAAACTCTAGTGACTCCATGGCCATCCAAAGTAGCTTTCTCAAGATCCACTAATGGAGTCAATCGGTTCATCAAGAAATTATTATCAGCAACAATCAGATGTGCAATTTTATCTTCAACCTCCTAGAACTGTTTCTGAGTAGCATCCCTAAGTCCATCCACCCACATTTGAAATTCCTGCATAGTTCCCACCATATCTGAAATCCTATTCCGCATGTCCACACTCACCCGAGCCAACTCAAGTTGCAATGATGTCTTCTCCTTCAACTTCATCCAGTCTACTCCACAAATGACTAACTTCACGTTCCAGACTATCTATTCTTTCCCCTTTAGCCCTCTGAGTCTCCAAAGTCAAAATCATGGCCTCTTGGTTGCATATGAGTTGATTTGAATCTGACAAACTTTGGACCGCATCCTGCACTGAAAACACACCCTGAGGATTTTCTCTTGGAGCTTGAGAAAAAGGAGTGGCCTTTAAAGCCTGTGTAACCGGAGTCCGCTCCCCTGAGCTTTCCCGAGCCTTTCCCCTGAGTAATGGTACGACTCTTAGTGTCAATGTTAGACATGCCTGTTATCGAAGGAAAAAGTGGCACCTTCCCAATCGATTGCAATTTCTCATCAGTGCATACTGTAGATTTAATCCCATGACCCATTGCAGCTTTAGAATTATCCTCAAAAGGCATTTCCCAATCCAACTTCTGCCGTTTAGCTTCACTAATGCTCTGCACATCCGGACCTTTGAGAAAACTGGGCGGTGGTGGAGTTAGGGTACCTAAAGCACATGGGAAAAGATAGCTTGCAGGTAGGGTGCAACTTTTGTAATAGAAGGTGACCTGCACTTATCCCATGGCTCTGCCAACTACAATCTGTCATATATGAATGACGCCCAATCCACCTTTTGGCCCCGCTCAGCATAGTAAATAGGGGCAAATGCTTCTTTGGACATGTAGGTTGTTTTAGCCAACAAGCAAACCTTATCCAGATACCAGAACAGGTGAATACTACGGAGTTTCCTGCAATTCCGCACCATGTAATATGTCCTGCTACCTTTTGGCTGGCCGAACTCTGACCTCATCACTATGTCTGTTACCTTCTTCATTTTATGCAAAGGATTATGAGAAACATGGAAGACTTCCGCCACCAACTTTGGGGAAATATCTTTGTCTTCCACGATGTACCCAACGTTTTCCCTAAGGTGGCAGAGCTGTTGTTCTACACAATCATTTTTCTCCCAAAGCGCCTAAGGTAGGCACGCATACGCGTAAAGACCAACCCGGTGTAGCCAAACTTTAGTGTCTCAATCATGAACATCAAACTTTTCATCAACTTCCACTCCTCCAGTGCGTCTTCACCTCCCAACTCTGCACCCTCGCTCTCCTCCACACTCTACATGCTCTCCCTACGAGGGCGCAAAAGCTCTACCATAGCCATCTTCATAGAACGTGTATGCGGCATCTCTTCACCACTAAGCTCTTGTTGTTTAGCAGCCACGGGATTCCTTAAGCTATCAAAAGACATGGCTTCTGTGGTGATGGTGAACTGACGCGCAATGTTAAAGCTACCTTTGGATAAAAGCACGGGACACTTACACGCAAAATAATAATGACCTTCTACTTCAAAATGTGCATTGCCTACCCCATATGGCCCTTAATCTGAGATTGTGTATTAAGACAATGCACATGTGCAGTGATGAGACCCCTCACTTCAGGGGAATCTCCCTTTAAGATATTCCACCCCACGAACTGATGACACCTTGGATGGAGCTTGGATGACATACCCTTGGTAATGTATCATACAATACATTTCCATTGTGGTTTATTCTCAAAACAATTCGCTTGTCAAAACAAAATCCGATAACATTCCGCAACACTGACTCACTGCCAGACACTTCACATTCCCCAATATCCTCCAAAGATTCCTCCTTGAACTCTGGCACTGCTTGCACCCATTTTAGTACAATCTCCTCAGCTTTATTCACCATCCATTTTGGAACTTCAGGAATCTTGCCATAAAATTTCTTCAACCTAAAGCCATTGACTGGTTTCAAAATAGGTGTACCAAAAACATCTCTCAATCTGAACGTGACTTGGCCCAACTCTTCCACAATTTGATAAGGACCAAAATATCTTAGCTTCAATTTCCCTGGGTGTGGGCTCAATTTTGAATTGTACAACATCACCCAATCACCCTTCTGAAAATTTTTGAATTCAACCTGCCTTGTCATCCAAGCCTGTCTCCTCTTTTGTCCTATATCCGCTACATAGGCACTTTGAATCCGATCCTCATCCAACTTCAACAACTCTCTTTGTCTATGCAACACAGAATCCTCGGGGCTCAGCCTATGTTGAATTGCCAACCTCAGACTTGGAATTACATACTCCATGGGAACAACAACCTCAATCCCATATACCAATTTAAAAGGTGTCATCCCTGTGGCAACCTTGTATGTTGTACGAAATGACCATAAAGCTGAATCCATTTTGTCATCCCAATCCTTTTGAGACAATCTTCTTCAGGATCCTCACTAGAACCTTGTTGGTACTCTCAGCTTGACCGTTTGCCTGCGGATGATATGGGGTTGACTTCTTGTGCAAAATCATTTGTTTTGATGCCAACTCTGCAATCACGGAATTCAAAAAATGCACACCCTGATCTGATACTAACTCAATGGGACATCCAAATCTTGTCATAATGTTTGTTTACAAGAATCTAGCCACACTAGCTGCTTTAGTTTCCCTCAAAGATATTGTTTCCACCCATTTGGTAGCATAATCTATTGCAACCAAAATATACCTTGCTCCTGTTCTACTAGCTTTTGGTGATATTGGCCCAACAAAATCCAATCCCCACTTCTGAAATGGTTCAAGTGGCAACACTGGGTGATCCTGCATCCTATCCATTGAAGTGGGTTGTCCAATCTTTTAACATTGCAAACATTCTCTGGCAAACTGATGTGCATCCTTGAGCAACAAAGGCCACCACAAACCAGCTTGCATGATTTTCCTCCATGTTATCTCTCCTGAAAAATGTCCTCCTACTGCTCCATAATGGGCCTCTTATAACACTGCCTTTTGTTCCTCTCCTTTTCTATACAATGCTCCAGCAATAATCAGAAATGGCCTACTTCTCAATACAAACACACACACACACACATATATATACACACACACACATATTATATATATGTGTGTGTGTGTTCACATGCGTGCGTGTAGGAACTCAAACCCTATATTTCTCTCTCTCACCCTCTCCCACTAGGTGAGGGCAACTCTGCGGGGGGACATTAAGGTACAAGCCTTTTCTACGACAAGCTCAAAACATCATCAGCATAGGGTTCTCCATTGCCCCTCTTCCTGCAAATTTGACCTTTGTAACCCTGCCCAACGACAAAGTCAAACAACCTCAGCATGGGGTTCTTCATTGCCTCTCTACACGCGGATCTAACTTTTGCTTTGATCATGCCCCACCCTATCAATGTCAAGCTTACCGCTTATAGTGGCTCTACTCACATGGACTCTAAAGTTGATCCTATAAAGAGGTGGTCCACACATGCTTGTTTGCCCCCTTTGAAGCAATTGGCTGTGATTCTTCTCAAGTCTTACTACAAGTGAAAAATAGTACATTGTAGGTGCTATAAACATATGACACAATGTCCACCCCTGGCACATCGGCCCTCCCGTGTATGCAAGAGATTACTTGTTGTGGTAGCTACACCCTGGAAGGATCCTCTCGCCGATCAAGAAGTAAGAATCTTGGCACTTGAGGCCCATATTCATGAGATCATTGGGAAAAATGCAGCTCTCAAGCAATGCTTATAGAATCTTGAGAACGCACAAGAAGCAGAGAGTCAAGCTCTCCTTGCAAAAGCACGAGAGGTTGAAGCCTTCCTCACCCAAATCATCACGATGGTCTAAGAAGAAGTCCACAAAGTAACACATGGCATCACAAACAATATTGACACTGAGCTACATGTGGCCCTTCAGGAATGTCAATTGCTGCGAGAATGCCTCGGTCTTAAACTTCGGATCGGGGGACTCCCATCACTAGTGTGTACAACCAAAGATAGTCTTGAATAACCAAACATAAAGGTCAACGAAATACTTCAAACAATCACCATCAAGTCGGGCATAGGCTCTTGGATCAATGACACAAATAGGTGCTTGCCACCCGGGCACTGCGTTCTTACCCTCAAGGACAAAGAGGAGCATTTAAAGTTGTGACGCTAATCTTGCCTCCTTAAGGGCACAAGGGTTTGGAGTGCCAAGGGATCAAAGACGAACCAACTCAAACTCAAGGCAATCAAGCTCAAGAATATGCACGATGCCCGCAAACAAGGAGAATGGGTAGTCCATCTCGATAGTCTATCGAGATGGACAAGCTATCATCCAGGAGTTTCAAACTCCTAAGAAGACCTTGTTGCAACTGGATAAAGATAGCCCACATTACCCCACATTACTTCTGTTTTATGTTAGTTGGCTAGTGTGTCCCTAAATTTGACTCCCCCAAAAGCTAGAATATATCGTTCCCAATCTATACCCCACCCAATTGAGTTGTATCAGTCATATGATGGAGCCACATTGTAATGTTTTTATTTGGTCCCATAGGTCATATTTGACCTCTGAGGAAAATAGTCAATCTCTCTCTCTCTCTCTCTCTCTCTCTCTCTCTCTCTCTCTCTCTCTCTCTCTCTCTCTCTCTCTCTCTCTCTCTCTCTCTCTCTCTCTCTCTCTCTCTCTCTCTCTCTCTCTCATGAGGTCATTAAGAACAAGGAGGGATGCAAACTTGTGAATTGGACATGCAAGCATTCTAATGAATTACAATTGAGGGCTCTACAATACGAGTGAGAGCTTATCTTCTTGAAGAAAACTTCAACAAGAGTTCTTTGAATGCAATTTCCCCCTTTGACCATGCCTAGAAACCCACTTTCTTGAATATGCTTAGGGTAGTGGCTTCTACACGGCCGATTTTCAAGCCTCCATCATCATATAAGACTCTTCACAATAAAGAGTTGAAAGTAGAGGTGTATGGCATTGAGAGGGAGCTAGCACCAATAAGGGTAGCATGGGTAATATATAAATGCACCATCATGTGCGATGGGTGGTCAATTAAAAAACGACGACCTCTTATAAATATCCTTGCCCTTGTTTCCTTGGCAATAATTTTTTATTAGCATGTATGGTTTTTCATAATCTCATGCAAATGAATACCTACACGAGCACACAATACAAGCAATTGCAAGGCAACATGCAATCTTGAGGCGATAAACTACCCACACATTTATTGGGTGCCTTGTGCATCTTACTCTATTGATCTTGTTCATGATGAACTTTGTACGTTGAAAGCAACAAGCTCTTGGTATTTGTACATAAAATAATAACATAAAGCTGGCAAGGCCTTCAAGCACCTGCTTTGCCTTCCTATTCATTGTGTTGCAGAAGCAAATGCCATCGTAGTTTACAATGCATGAAAAAATATGAGAAGTGGCTTACGTGGGATGGTAGCCACACAATAAAAGGAAGTGAAATTGAGGACATCAATCTATATGGCCATTTTTTGGCATGATGCAGAGTGCATTGTAAAACTTATGAAGCCTCTAATTGATGTACTATATCTTAATGACTCTAAGGGTGCATCATGGGCACACTTGCAACCTATTTTATGACAATATTTATATTGCCTTGATAAAGTTTGAGCATTTTTATGCTTCTAATTCATTTTTTATTGTAAATAACAAATTTATAATTCAAGATAAAATCTAAACCATTGTCCATGATCGGAAGTAAACATGATATTGAAAACTTGGAACTTTGCAAGATGGATGAAATCAAAGCAATTTGCAAAGCAAGATGGAATTGAATTCTTTGGCCTATCCATGTTGTTGCCCATATCGTGCATCCACTTTGGAGGTGATCTCATCAAAGACATGAGAAAAAGCTAAACACTAGATAGATAGAATATAGTTCTAGGGTGGAGCCTAACCCTCTGAAGCAAGATCTTCTTGAGTCTCAAATTGTATGCTTTCGGGATCTTCATGGTGCAGATTTTGGCTCAACATTACCATGAAGATCTTTCAACATTCCCAATCTTTATCAATTAATAGCCTTGCCACTTATAACTAGCTAGGGGTTCAACACACGACTGGATGCTTTAGAAACATGAGAGAGAGAGAGAGAGTTGTAACTATTAACAATATACATAACACATGAGATATTCTACAAAGACCTTGGCCTACAAATAAAGTACAAAGTCATGTATTTCTTTCGACAGTTTATCCAAAGCAAATACATCATAGTAACAGGCCATTAAAGGGTAGGATGGTCCTGTTATAGTCCAATAGTTACAAGTACAGCACTTCATCTTCTAAATCAGTAGCCAAGGAGAGGACACCCTTACCTGCATCCACAGTAAGAAAACAAACTTTCGATTAGTTTTCAAACAGCATAACAGGTAACACGGTTGACCTAGTTGCCATCCATGTCACCCAGGTATTAACAAAAAAGAAAATCATGCTTCTAAAAATTATAGTGATGTGTAACAGCTTTTCTCAAAGATCATGAGTTCCATAAACTAGAATCAAACCCACATAATGTTAGGTCCAAATCTGAGCACTTGTTATTTGTACCCTCCGCACCCTAATGCGAAGTTTTAAAGAAACATTCCTTTATTCTAATGCAAAGTTAAGCCTCAAATAAGATCAATTTGACATATAATATTGACCGGAAAAAGCTCTCAATCCCATAAAATATCTGCTGTCTAAAAATTCATTTGAAAGAGTATTTTAGTGATTTAATGTAATACTGAAGTCCCAGTACACCTTAAACCATCACTTGATCTGCAAAAATCAAGATTAGAGATAGTAGTTGGCATTCCTATCATGGCAATAACTTTGGAGGGCCAACCGGGCCATATTCCAGTTATATCGTATATCAGGCCAAAAAGAGCCCGTATAGACCAGATAAAGAGAGATACATAAGGCTAAGAAATATCGTATAGACCACATATAAGGCTACGCTATACTGTATCTAAGGCCGAATATAGCCCGTATACACCAAATAATTCAATTGCTAGTACCCAAGAAAAAGCTTCAAATATTTTGTGAGTTTTAACACAGTCTATGGTTGATAAAATCATCATAAGGTACGATCAATCAGTAAGGGAATACCACCTGATCTGCAAAAAAACATGATAAGATTTAGTCGTTGGCATTCTGTCATGGCTATATCAATGGAAGGCCAACCTCCTTTAATGGAGTTATACCATATCCTAGGCCTAAAAACAGCCCGTATAGACCATATAGAGGAGACATGAATATAGATATAAGGCTAAAATATCCAAATAGATCAGATAAAAGGCCAAAACCATATTGTATATAGGGCCAAATACAATCCATATACCCTAGATAATGCAAATTCCAGTAACCAAGATAAAGCTTAAACCAATCTATGAGTTTAACAAAGTCCACTGCGGTAAAACTAGCAACATGAATAATCAACAGCAAAGAACATCTCGTTAGTTGTAGAACTACTAATCCAATCTAAGTTTTCAGTACATCTCGGCCCATCATTTGATCTGAAGAAAACAACCATGATTAGGGTCAGTAGTTGGCATCCCCAACTTGGTATTTATCATTGGAAGGCCAACCTGTGCTAAATAAATAATACACATAGTACAGCTAAGTAAACCTATACAAGGCCGAAATAGAGCCCGTATATACCAAATATCCCAATTCCCAACACCCAAAATCTATCCATGATTATTTTGTGAGTTAGCATAGTCTCCTGTCGTTAATCCCAGCAAAAGGGAAGATCAACAGTAAGGGATAAAAGCCAGCATCGGGGCTTCAAAGTCAAACCATATTATGAGTTATTGCTACTGACTACAAATTACTTATTAGTTTGTAGTACAATTCGGTCCATCAGCCGATCAAGTCAAAACCTTGATTAAGGTCATTAGTAGGCATTCTCAATCTGGCATTTATCATTGAAAGGCCAATTGATGCTTTAATACAGTTTATACAGCAAAAGTACACTTATATAAGGCCGAAAAACAGCCCGTATAGCCCAGATACACCAATTACCCGTATCCAAGATTTATCCATGATCGTTCTGTGAGTTTAGCAAAGTTTCCTATCGGTAAAACCAACAGCCAACGAAAGAACAATAGTAAGGGATAAGCCAGCATCAAGGCCTCATGTCAAACCCATAGTATGTGTTACTGCTAATGACTACAAATAACATTTGAAACAGCTCTTAAGAAGACAAAATACTCTCATAGATCATAACGTAAATCCATTGTTTGAGCAGAATCCTAACACAGCTTATTGAAAAAGACCATAGTTTTAAAGTTTGTTGAAACATTCCTTTAATAAGCAGAATTACCTCTGTAGATTCCACTGCAATTTTCTTCTTGGGGGCCATCACTTTGAAGACAACCAAGTAGCAGCTCGTACAGAAATATATATGTAGAGCATGCACAAAAGGAAAAAAACACACACACCCCTGCTGAATGAAAACTAAGTGAGCATAGAGCTCACCTTATATAACAATGCCAACTCCATGTATCCCATTCATAGCTGGCTGTGGAGCCCACATAGGAAAGGAAAGGTCACAGCAACTAGGTGGTATTGAATATCCCACCGCATCGGCCCAGTATAGTGCGGCGTTACCAGACTCATGAACCCCCAAAAACAGCACGTGGAGGGGATGCATTCAACCCAGTATCATTTCGTCAGACCCCTTTAGTAGCCCTCACCGAACAAAGCATTGCAAAATAAGTCTAAAATCGGTTTATTCTCTCGTTTCTCTTATGACAGTGGTTTAGAATCCGCCCAAAATATAGAGAAATCGAAATGGCAGCGCATCAATACACCCATGTGGTGGGGTATGGTAGAGAGTACACATACTAAGGTCAGTGGTAGTATTCTCATTTTTATGAAAGCATGGCATATTTCCCATCAGATGAAGAACGATACAGTAATGAAACAATATATCAATGCTTTAAAAGGGTCAAAGTAAACCAGAGAGTTACAATGTAGTAGATATGATATCTAGTACAATCTAGGCTAGTGTTAGACCAAGCCAGAGGTAGGATGTGGTAGATCAAATCCTGTTGATACCAGATAAAGAGAGATACATAAGGCTAAGAAATATCGTATAGACCAGATACAAGGCTGCGCTATACTGTATCTAAGGCCAAATATAGCCCGTATACACCAGATAATTCAATTCCTAGTACCCAAGCAAAATTTTCAAATACTTTGTGAGTTTTAACACAGTCTATGGTTGATAAAATCATCATAAGATCAGTAAGGGAATACCACCTGATCTGCAAAAAAACATGATAAGATTTAGTCATTGGCATTCTCTCATGGCTATATCAATGGAAGGCCAACCTCCTTTAATAGAGTTATACCATATCCCAGGCCTAAAAACAGCCCGTATAGACCATATAGAGGAGACATGAATATAGATATAAGACTAAAATATCCAAATAGATCAGATAAAAGGCCAAAACCATACCGTATATAGGGCCGAATACACTCCATATACCCCAAATAATGCAAATTCCAGTAACCAAGATAAAGCTTAAACCAATCTATGAGTTTAACAAAGCCTATTGCGGTAAAACTAGCAACATGAATGATCAACAACAAAGAACATCTCGTTAGTTGTAGAACTACTAATCCCATCTAAGTTTTCAGTACATCTCGGCCCATCATCTGATCTGAAAAAAACAACCATGATTAGGGTCAGTAGTTGGCATCCCCAACTTGGTATTTATCATTGGAAGGCCAACCAGTGCTAAATAAAGAATACACATAGTACAGCTAAGTAAACCTATACAAGGCCGAAATAGAGACCATATATACCGGATATCCCAATTTCTAGCGCCCAAAATCTATCCATGATTATTTTGTGAGCTAGCATAGTCTCCTGTCGTTAATCCCAGCAAAAGGGAAGATCAACAGTAAGGGATAAGCCAGCATCAGGGCTTCAAAGTCAAACCATATTATGAGTTATTGCTACTGACTACAAATTACTTATTAGTTTGTAGTACACTTCGGCCCATCAGCCGATCAAGTCAAAACCTTGATTAAGGTCAGTAGTAGGCATTCCCAATCTGGCATTTATCATTGAAAGGCCAACCGATGCTTTAATATAGTTTATACATAGAGTACAACAAAAGTACACTTATATAAGGCGGACCAACAGCCCGTATAGCCCAGATACACCAATTACCCGTATCCAAGATTTATCCATGATCGTTCTGTGAGTTTAGCAAAGTTTCCTATCGGTAAAACCAACAGCCAACGAAAGAACAATAGTAAGGGATAAGCCAGCATCAAGGCCTCATGTCAAACCATAGTATGTGTTACTGCTAATGACTACAAATAACATTAAGAAGGCAAAATACTCTCATAGATCATAACGTAAATCCATTGTTTGAGCAGAATCCTAACACGGCTTATTGAAAAAGACCATAGTTTTAAAGTTTGTTGAAGCATTCCTTTAATAAACAGAATTACCTTTGTAGATTCCACTGCAATTTTCTTGTTGGGGGCCATCACTTTGAAGACAACCAAGTAGCAGCTCGTACAGAAATATCTATGTAGAGCATGCACAAAAGGAAAAAAACACACACACCCCTGCTGAATGAAAACTAAGTGAGCATAGAGCTTACCTTATATAACAATGCCAACTCCACGTATCCCATTCATAGTTGGTTGTGGAGCCCACATAGGGAAGGAAAGGTCAAGGCAGCTGGGTGGTATTGAATATCCCACCGCATCGGCCCGATATAGTGCGGCGTTTCCAGACTCATGAACCCCCAAAAACAGCACGTGGAGGGGATGCATTCACCCCAGTATCGTTTCGTCAGACCCCTTTAGTAGCCCTCACCGAACAAAGCATTGCAAAATAGGTCTAAAATCGGTTTATTCTCTCGTTTCTCTTATGACAATGGTTTAGAATCCGCCCAAAATATAGAGAAATCAAAATGGCAGCGCATCAATACACCCACGTGGTGGGGTATGGTAGAGAGTACACATACTAAGGTCAGTGGTAATATTCTCCTTTTTATGAAAGCATGGCATATTTCCCATGAGATGAAGAACAATAGAGTAATGAAACAATATATCAATGATTTAAAAGGGTCAAAGTAAACCGGAGAGTTACAATGTAGTAGATATGATATCCAGTCCAATCTAGGCTAGTGTTAGACCAAGCCAGAGGTAGGATGTGGTAGATCAAATCCTGTTGCTACCAAGTATATATATATATATATATATAGAGAGAGAGAGAGAGAGAGAGAGAGAGAGAGAGAGAGAGACTCCAAGCACATAGCCACAACTAAAATTAAAAAATGCACATTAATGCAAAGGAAGAGGAGGAGAAGGTGTTGCTATTGGGATCAACTTTCATGCCATCACTATTGCCTCTCTATGTGTGTTACACCCTACTATTCGTCGCTAGTGCCTTATCACCACCACCACCCATGGCCCCTACTATCCCTTCACCTCCCTTGTTTGTGCTTTTCACGCTGTGTTGACTTATCAATCCGATCCCCTGTGCTGCATGTGCCTACTCCCAAATAGTGGTGCCAGCGTATCCATCTCTCTACTTGCCATGGCTCCAACCTTTGCATTGGTCTGCATCCTAGCCCGTTCTCAATCGCTCTTGAATTCCATCATCATTGTCTTGGTGCATGGCTGGCCAACGTGTTGCCATCGTCCACAACCGGAGTAGACTGCCCATCGACTTTGCCATGGTCAAGACTTGCAAAGCCATGCATCTTTGGTAGCACACCACAATTTTATGAGACTCATTTGTTTTTGTCATCATTTGTACTGCAACCATGTTGGGGACTGCTTGCTCATCAATACAATAAAGACAGAGAGAGGGGGAGGGGACTACCTAGTAGCAACAATCATCCATGCTCTCTCTCTCTCTCTCTCTCTCTCTCTCTCTCTCTCTCTCTCTCTCTCTCTCTCTCTCTCTCTCTCTCTCTCTCTCTCTCTCTCTCTCTCTCTCTCTCTCTCTCTCTCTCTCGCCGCTTCGGTTGCCACTGCAATGACCTCTCTCTTTGTCTCTTGTGGCTTTGGTTGCCTTTGCAATGGCTCTATTGTGCTCGGCTACCAATTTTCTTGTTTTCATTCCCCTGCAAGCCCCTTTCTTGTTCGCCTCCTGTCCCAGCACCCTCTCAGCGTGCAAGGGCTCACATCGTGCACGACTTGTGCTTGCAACCACGTGGGTTTTTTTTAATAGCGGCTTCCATAACAAATTAGAATAGATAGATCTATGTAAATACCATTGATTTTAGCATTAGGTCTATTGATTTTCATGGTCAACAAACTAGCTTTTGTTTTGATTCGTACTCTGAACTAACGTAGCTTGCCCATTGTCACTATGGACAGCCCACATTCTCACTGAAAAATATGGCAAAAGAAGAGTAAACATGTTGCTATTGGGGTTGACCTTGGTGCAATCACCTTTGTGCCCTTGTCTTTACCATCGGTGCCGCATCTCAAGGCTAGGGCTCTGTAGACTCTGTATTGTTAAGTATGGAGTCTGATTTACCCTTGTAATTTTCTGTGGTAAAAGCGCACATTTGTAAGGCCCCCATTATGAGGAGAAGCCATCGTGCGTGAAGGTAAATCACTCCTCGGAAACCAAAATTTTCACAGTCAAAAACCAGGGGCAACCTTAGGGGCCTGGGGGGCGGAAGCCCCCGAGACTTTTTTTTCCCTCACCAGAATATTCCTTTTCGCCGGAATATTATGGCCGGACGGCGGCCGGAAAGTGGTCGGAAAACAACCGTCGGTTGGCCGATGGCCGGTAGTCAATGGCCGGTGGCCGGTGGCTGGTAGTCAATGGCCGGTGGCCGGTGGCCGAATTCAAAAGCGGACTTGTCTTCTCAAGGGCAGCCACACATGGGCGGATTGGAGGGTCCGATTTGGACTTATCTACACAAGGGCGGCTACACATGGCTGCCTCTCATGAGAGAGGGCAGCCCTTTTGGCCTATAAAAGGAGGCCATTTCTACACACATTTCAGAGTGTGAAGTTGATGCAACAAGGTGAGTGTGAGGTGGTGAGAGTGAAGCAAGGCGGGAGCTCCATTAAGGGTATAATCCCTTTGTAAACTACTTCTTGTTTTGAAGTGCTAAAGCCATTGAGTAGCTGCTTTCCCATGGACGTAGCCCACATTGGGTGAACCACGTATATCGTGTGTACTCTCTCTCTCTCTCTCTCTCTCTCTCTCTCTCTCTCTCTCTCTCTCTCTCTAATCTCGTGTATGTAAATCTATCTCTCTCCATTAAGTAATCTACTCAATTATCTATTTAGCTACGTCTTATTTCCTAACAACTGGTATCAAAGCAAGGTTTGCTCGTAGCTAAGTTATCTCAAGGAAAGGATTCCTTGAATTGAGTGGGAGTTATGGCGGAGGAAGGGAAGCTCAAGATTGAGAAGTTCAACGGCAAAAACTACCAACATTGGAAGATGCAGATTGAAGACTATCTCTACTAGAAGGACCTCTATTTGCCACTAGGCGGTCTTGCAAAGAAACCCACAACGATGGCAAATGAAGCATGGATTGTCCTTGATCGAAAGGCACTGGGAACAATCCGGTTAAGCTTGGCGTCAACGGTGGCCTTCAATGTTTCGGAGATGAAGACCACGGAGGACTTGATGAAGTCACTTGACGACTTCTACGAGAAACCATCGGCATCCAATAAGGTGTTTCTTATGAAGCGCTTGTTCAATCTAAAGATGGCAGAGAATGGTTCAGTTGCAGAACACCTAAATGACTTTAACACAAACATAAGTCAACTTCGATCGGTGAAAATCAATTTCGATGACGAAGTGCGAGCTCTCCTTGTACTATCATCTCTACCGGATAGTTGGGACAGCCTTTGTGATGGCTGTAAGTAATTCTATTTCTGGCACAAATACTCTTAAGTTTGATGATGTTGTGGATGTTCTCCTAAGCGAGGAAATACGAAGGAGAAGCACGGGAGAATCATCAAGTGCTGCATTGTCAGTGGAAACAAGAAGAAGGCCTAAGGAGAGGTTCAAAAACCAAAAGGGTCGTGATCGCTCAAGGCAAACCAAGTTACGCACAAAGTCAGTTCTTGAATGTTGGAACTGTGGCAAGAAGGGCCACGTCAAGAAGGATTGTTGGTCCAAGAAGAAGAAGGAGACAGAGTCTCAAGACAACAAGCCAACATCGGACGCCAATGTGGCAGGTAAAGTAGAGCAAGATGCTCTAATTCTCTCATTAGACAATGTGTCTAATTCCTGGATAGTAGATTCCGAGGCTTCATTCCATGCGACACCACACAAGCAACATTTCCAAGACTACACCAAAGGTAATTTTGGGTATGTATACTTGGAAGATGATGAAGCTTGTGAGATTGTCGGCAAAGGTACAGTTTCTGTCAAAACTGCTAACGGAAATGAATGGAAGCTTAAAGATGTTAGGCATGTTCCTTCTCTTCGCAAAAATTTGATCTCTACAGGACAATTGGACGATGAAGGTCACAACATTGCATTCAGAAACAAACGGTGGAAGATCTCAAAGGGATCTTTGGTGGTTGCCAAGGGAGAAAAGGTCGGTACACTTTACTTGTGTACCGTTAGCACGCAACCTTCAGCTTGTGCAGCAACTACAGAAGTTGACAGTGCGGTGTGGCACTACCGGCTTGGGCATATGAGTGCCAAAGGAATGCAAATCCTTCAAACAAAGAAGCTTCTACCAGGTTTGAAAGAAGTGGACTTACAGTTCTGTGAAGATTTTGTTTATGGTAAACAAAAGAGGGTGAAATTTCAAAAATCAGGAAATGAAAGAAAAAATAAAAAACTTGAGTTGGTTCATTTTGATGCTTGGGGTCCTGCAAGTACACCATCACTTGGTGGCTCATTGTACTATGTAACATTCATAGACGATGCGACTAGAAAAACATGGGTTTATGTCATGAAGAATAAGTCCGATGTATTTTCCATATTTCAAAGGTGGAAAGCCTTTGTGGAGAATGAAACAGGTACCAAGGTTAAATGCCTCAGATCCGACAATGGAGGTGAATATTGCAGCTAAGCTTTTGAAAGCTTTTGTGCTAGCAATGGCCTTCGGAGGCAAAGGACAACCCCAAGGACACCTCAACAAAATGGGATTTCGGAAAGGATGAACAAAACAATCATGGAGCGAGCACAAAGCATGCGGCTACATGCTAGCCTATCGCATGAGCTTTAAGCGGAAGCCGTAAGTACGTCTGTGTACTTAATCAACCGGTCACCCTCAACGGCATTGGAGGGGGGAGTTCCAGAAGAAGCATGGACAGGTAAACCGGTGAATTATGCATTTCTCAAAGTGTTTGGGTGTGAGGCTTTCATGCACATAGATAGAAGCCTAAGATCAAAGCTAGATGCAAAGTCCAAAAAGTGTTTCTTCATTGGCTATGGAGAAGGTGACTTTGGGTATCGCCTATGGAATCCTGAAGATGGTAAAATCTTAAGGAGTAGGGATGTAATTTTTAACGAACAAAATATGTACAAAGATTACTTGGAAAGAAAACAAACAAAAGAAACAGGTGATGAGTACATGGAGCTTGAGGACGGTGAAGACTCAAGGACTGCAAACGGTGACAATGTGTAACAACGTCAACCAAATGAGGAGCTTCAACCCATTCCCCGAAGATCTACAAGAGCAAGTAGACCTCCAGAAAGGTTTGTTCCTTCCTTCAACCATCTCTTGATCTCAGATTCTGGAGAGCCGAATCATACGAAGAAGCTATGCAACATGAATCCAAAGAAGAATGGACAAAGAGCATGCAAGTGGAGATGGACTCACTACATCGCAACCAAACATGGGAGTTGGTTGAGTTGCCTAAAGGTAAGCGGGCACTTCAAAACAAATGGATGTACAAGCTGAAGGAAGAAGAAGGTGGGAAGAAAAGGTACAAGTCTAGGCTTGTGGTAAAAGGTTTTTCTCAAAAGAAAGGTATTGACTTCAATGAAATATTTTCTCCTATTGTAAAAATGAACTCAATTAGGCTTGTCTTAAGCCTTGTGGATGCTCATGATCTAAATCTCGAGCAAATGGATGTAAATACGGCATTCCCTCACGGTGACTTAGAGGAGGAAATCTACATACTTCAACCAAAGGGGTATGAAGTAAAAGGTAAGGAGAAAATGGTTTACAGATTAAAGAAGAGCTTGTATGGTTTAAAGCAAGCATCAAGACAATGGTACTTGAAGTTTGATCGATGGATGTTGGATCATGGATTCCCGAGATGCAACCCCGATCACTGCATCTACATGAAGAATTTGGGAGATGGGAAATTCATCATCCTAATGTTGTATGTTGATGACATGTTGATTTCAAGTGCTAACATGCAAGACATCAAAGACCTAAAAGAGGAGCTGTCTAAATCTTTTTCAATGAAAGATTTAGGTGCTGCAAAGAGGATACTTGGTATGAAAATATCAAGGGACAGGACAAAGAAGACAATAAAGCTATCTCAAGAAGATTACATCAAGAAGGTACTAGAAAGGTTTGCAATGCAAAATGCAAAACCAGTTTCTACACCTTTGGCTGGTCACTTTAAACTAACAAAGGATATGTGTCCAAATACACAAGAGGAGATAGCCTATATGTCTAAAGTTCCATATGCTGCAGCGGTAGGTTCTCTAATGTATGCTATGGTCTGGACAAGGCCAGACATTGCACATGCAGTGGGAGTTGTGAGTAGGTTCATGGACAACCCAGGTAAAGAGAATTGGCAAGTTGTGAAGTGGATACTTAGGTGTCTAAAAGGGACAACAACAAATGCTTTGTATTTTGGAGGAACTGATATTTTTCTAGAAGGGTATGCTGATGCAGATATGGCAGGTGACAAAGATACTCGAAGGAGCACTACTGGCTATGTGTTCACGATTGGAGGCACAGCAGTAAGCTGGGCTTCAAAGCTGCAAAAAGTGGTTTCACTTTCTACCACGGAAGCAGAGTATGTAGCAATGACGGAGGCAAGCAAAGAAATTATGTGGCTTCATAGATTCTTAGAAGAGCTTGGATTCAAACAAGACAATTGTGTCTTGTACAGTGATAGCCAAAGCGCTATCCATCTTGCGAAGAACTCAGCCTTTCATTCAAGGACAAAGCACATTGAGGTGAGATGTTGTTAGGAAATAAGACGTAGCTAAATAGATAATTGAGTAGATTACTTAATGGAGAGAGACAGATTTATATACACGAGATTATAGAGTAGAGAGAGAGAGAGAGTACACACGATATACGTGGTTCACCCAATGTGGGCTACGTCCACGGGAAAGCAGCCACTCAATGGCTTTAGTACTTCAAAACAAGAAGTAGTTTACAAAGGGATTATACCCTTAATGGAGCTCCCGCCTTGCTTCACTCTCACCACCTCACACTCACCTTGTTGCATCAACTTCACACTATAAAATGTGTGTAGAAATGGCCTCCTTTTATAGGCCAAAAGGGCTGCCCTCTCTTATGAGAGACAGCCATGTGTAGCCGCCCTTATGCGAATAAGTCCAAATCGGACCCTCCAATCCGCCCATGTGTGGCCGCCCTTGAGAAGACAAGTCCGCTTTTGAATTCGGCCACCGGCCACCGACCATTGACTTCCGACCACCGGCCACCGGCCATTGACTTCCGACCACCGGCCATCGGCCATTGACTACCGGCCACTGGCCAACCGACCGGTTGTTTTCCGACCACTTTTCGGCCGCCGTCCGGCCATAATATTCCGGCGAAAAAGAATATTCCGGTGAAAAAAAGTCTCGGGGGCCTTCGCCCTCGAGGCCTTTAAAGTTGCCCCTGATTCTTGTCCATGAAAATTTTGGTTTCCGGTGAGTGATTTTCCTTCACGCACGATGGCTTCTCCTCATAATGGGGGCCTTACAAATGTGCGCTTTTACCACAGAAAATTACAACGGTAAATCAGGCTCCATACTTAACAGATATCACTTCATACGTACTCTTTTGGAAGAGGGAAAGCTAAAGCTAGGAAAGGTGCATACAAGTGAAAATCCTGCAGACATGTTTACAAAGGTGGTCAACAAGGAGAAGTTGAGCTTTTGCTCATCTTCAATCGGCATTCAAGGATAAGAAGCCAAAATGGAAAGCAGTCAACAGGTTGGTTTGGAGATCAGTCTCCAAGTGGGAGATTGTTAAGTATGGAGCCTGATTTACCCTTGTATATTTTCTGTGGTAAAAGCGCACATTTGTAAGGCCCCCATTACGAGCAGAAGCCATCGTGCGTGAAGGTAAATCACTCACCGGAAACCAAAATTTTCACAGTCAAAAACCAGGGGCAACTTTTCGCCGAAATATTATGGCCGGACGGCGGTCGGAAGTGGTCGGAAAACAACCGTCAGTTAGCCGGTGGACGGTAGTCAATGTCGGTGGCTGGTGGTCGGAAGTCAATGGCCGGTGGCCGAATTCAAAAGCGGACTTGTCTTCTCAAGGGCGGCCACACATGGGCGGATTGGAGGGTCCGATTTGGACTTATCTACACAAGGGCGGCTACACATGGCTGCCTCTCATGAGAGCGGGCAACCCTTTTGGCCTATAAAAGGAGGCCATTTCTGCACACATTTCAGAGTGTGAAGTTGATGCAACAAGGTGAGTGTGAGGTGGTGAGAGTGAAGCAAGGTGGGAGCTCCATTAAGAGTATAATCCCTTTGTAAACTACTTCTTGTTTTGAAGTACTAAAGCCATTGAGTGGCTGCTTTCCCGTGGACGTAGCCCACATTGGGTGAACCACGTATATCGTGTGTACTCTCTTTCTCTCTCTCTCTCTCTCTCTCTCTCTCTCTCTCTCTCTCTCTCTCTCTCTACTCTATAATCTCGTGTATGTAAATCTATCTCTCTCCATTAAGTAATCTACTCAATTATCTATTTAGCTACGTCTTATTTCCTAACATGTATAGATAGAGGTAGAGTGGCAGTGCTCTAGTGAGACACAACAGGTGTTGTTAGATTTTATGCTCATGTTAGAGGTTGATGAGTTGGTGCCAAGATGCACAGTTTATGCCTTCAAGCTCAACCTCACTCACCCAACTGGCCTAACTGTGGGAGAGAGGCGTGCTGGGGTCAGCCCAACTTGGGCGGCCAAATGAATGTGAACTAGTTGTAAAGTCTATAAATGACTTAGAAAACTTAATGAAAAATCTCTCTTTCGTTTTGCTATTATCCTCTCCTCTCTCTCTCAATCTTCTTCTCTGCACTCTCTTCCTCTCCATGGAAATCAACATTAGAGATTGCATTCTCTTCCACAGTGAGCTCATCAAGTGCCTCGTCTTGGGAGTTTTGCAGTGGTAGAGAGAAGGTCATGGTAAGAAGCTTAGAGAAGGATGTTTGGTAGCAGTCAGTGATCAACTTGAAGTAGAGAACAGCTAGAGGACCTGCTAAGAGCTCAACCAGTCAAGGTGGCCATGGGTTGGCTACAATGATGCGCGAGGTGCAGCTAGCCTTAAGGGAACAACAGCCAAGGGTGGCACCAGCACAACACATAGTGATCTTGGTCAGCACACACAAAAGATCCCAAGGGGACAACCATGAGCACTACAAGCCAGCCATGAGGTAAAGATCCCTCCTAAGGTGGGCAGCTGAAGGCAGCCAAGAGCCACCACAGCACCCGGTAGCACCGGCTATTAGCGGCACCATTGGCTGCACCATGCTGCTAGGGTAAAGGCGCTCCGTCTTTTTCCTGCCCGGACATCCAGTGTCCGGACCCCCACTGTGTATACACACTTCCTTGTTCTTTCTATAGATACGAATAAGGAGCACCTCAGTCATACACTTACATCCTGTGCTCTGAGTTTTGACTCATTTGCAAAGGAAATTCTGTTTGTTTTTCTCCGTCTTCTTGCCATAAAAGTTTGAAGTGTTATGCCATCTTGCACAGTGGTCGATATATTCCTACTTTTTGACAATGATCGAGTGTTTACTCTCACTTTTGACAGGTTCTGTCAATTTGACACGGTTTGATGTTCTTGTACCCACTCTTGTAGGTGTGAGGATCAGCATATGCTTGTGTGGCTACAGACAGGTAGTCACAGGTTTCATAGGTTTTGCAAATATTTGCAGGGAGTTTCTCTTGTGGGACGCGTTTTGAGCTAGTTTGCTCTCTACTTGCATATATGGTTATGCGCTTTACGCTCGATTGAGCAGTTTGTCCCAGTTTATGCTTGAAGAGTTTGTAGATTGTGGAGTTGGTTTATGTATATGCGAGCATCGATTTTGATGCAATTGATCATGCTTTTGAGCATTGTGTAGTGGTCGAGTTACCTACCACTTTGTTGCCAGTTTGGCATGGTTTATGGTTGAGATTGTACTTGAGGTTTTGCTCAGTTTACAGTTGAGATTCTATCAGATTTTTCCCAGATTTCTCACCATACTTTGGTTCTTAGCCATACATTTATGGTATGCTCGTAGTAGTTACAGGTTTTCTTTGATTTTGCTTCATGTTCTCACAATGACGCATATTCCGATCGTGAGACTACAGCATGCAGGTTACAGGTTTTCACTATTGAGCTACTGGTTGGTTTGTACTTGATTAGCACAGTGGTCGAGTGTTCTCGCACTTTTGACTTGTATGCATTAACATGATGTGCGACACAATTGAGTCTACAGTGACGGCTCATGAGAGATGGAGGTCTCGCTCTTGCCGATACTTGAGTTGATGGCATTGTGATCACAGAGGGCACATTAGACGCTGTTGTTTCAGACGTATGAGGTAGCAGTGGAGATGTATGCATAGTGCAGATATGGCTTTGACACATGCTAGAGAGGTAGTTTCAGTGGCAGTCTATGCCAGTGACGGTGATGTCATGCTTGCCTCAAGTTTACCTCTTGCAGATTTGTCTATGACTTGAACACTTTCTCCACAGTGGTTACTAGATAGCGATGCTAATTTCCACGTAACACCATGTCATGAGTGGTTTAGCATATTTTCTAGTGGGAGACTTGGTTGTGTGCACTTGGCTTATGGTTCGGCATTTGACATAGAGGGTGCAGGAGACGTTTGTTTGTCTTTGCCCAGTGGTGCATCATACACGCTACGGCATGTGCGCTATGTTCCTTAGCTGAGATAGAGCTTGATCTCAGTGAGAGGAGTCTTTCTAGATGCATTGCTGTTCACTAGTGATTGCCAGAGGAGCCCGCAACGGCCTAGTATATCCTATGCATGTGTCTGAGACTCGAGATGGTGTAGTCTCTATTTTGTTACTGGCATGCTTTGAGCGAGGGACGAGACGTGTCTCTTTTGCAGGTGAGCTCCACCATGCTCATGAGACAAAGCATTTAGCTGTGCAGGACATGCCAGTAGACACTGTAGAGACAGAGGTAGAGCGATAGTGATCTAGTGAGACATAGTAGGTGTTGTCAGACTTTATGCTCTTGTTAGAGGTTGATGAGATGGTGCCAGTATGCATAGTTTATGCCATAAATCTCAACCTTACTCACCCAACTGGCACGACTGTGGGAGAGAGGCGTGTTGGGGTCAGCCCAACTTGGACATCTAAATGAGCGTGAACTAGTTGTAAAGTCTATAACGGCCTAAGAAAACTTAATGAAAAATCTCTCTTTAATTTTGCTATTATCTTCTCCTCTCTCTCAATCTTCTTCTCTGCACTCTCTTCCTCTCCATGGAAATCAACATTATAGATTGCATTCTCTTCCACAGTGAGATCATCAAGTGGTATTAGAGCAAAAGCCTCATCTTGGGAGCTTTGCAGTGGTAGAGAGAAGGTCATGGTAAGAAGCTTAGAGAAGGATGTTTGGCAACAACCAGTGATAAACTTCAAATAGAGAGCAGCTAGAGGAGCTGCTAGGAGCTCAACCAGTCAAGGTGGCCGTGGGTTGGCTACAACAATGCCCGAGGTGCGTCCAGCCTTAAGGGAACAACAGCCAAGGGTGGCACTGGCACAACACATAGTGATCCAGGCATGCACAAAGAAAAGATCCCAAGGGGGCAGCTATAAGCACTACAAGCCAGTCATGAGGTAAAGATCCCTCCTAAGGTGGGCAGTTGAAAGGAGTTAAGAGCCACCACACCACCTAGCAGCACCGGCTATAAGTGGCACCATTGGCTACACCATGATGTTGGGATAAAGGCGCTCCACCTTTTGCCTACCCGGACGTCCAGTGCCCGACTGCCCACTGTGTATACACACTTGCTTGTTCTTTCTATAGATAAGAATAAGGAGCACCTCACTCATACACTTGAGTTACTTCTTGAGGCTGCTTCACCCACATCATGTGTTCTCTTCTCCCCTTCTTACTCTCCGCACGCGCACTGCATTCGCGCACTCACACATGTTATGCCTACAGCAACTCCATGGCAAAACGTCAACAATAGAGGAGACAGACGGTAGAGGCAATGCCACCACAAAGCAAAGACAAGTCAACGGGTGGTAGTGCCATACCCAGCGCCTCCATCATCAGTGACGCCAAAAGCAGACCTACACAAAGCCCACATGCATTTTTTAATGCAAAATCTTTTATTTTAGATATAGCACTTTTCAATAATGGCCTTATTAACTTTTCAGAGGTGTTCACACAAGGATAACTATGTGATGACAATGATGTACATGATCCAATATGCCAAAAAAGGATAGTACCTAAGTCAATTCTATGATTATCATGATTTTTTTAATAAGGGATTAGACACTGCTTCAGTGAGAGTAGAGTAATGGAAGAGGTAAGACCTTCCCCGTAAAAGCTCAACTTTGTTTTATGTCATCACTTCTCATGAGCTTATTGGGTAAACCTAAACCCAAGGTTAGCTAGAGTAAACAAAAAACTCTAGGGTTTGAGTAAGCCAAAAACTCTAGGGTTTGGGAGTAAACCAAAAACCTTGTGTGATTGGTAGCTCTTTAGAAGCACCAAGTTATGGGTATACCTAAAACCCTCGATTGTGAGAAAACTTAATACTCGTGGTTGGGAGTAAACCTAAAACTCCATGTGTCATGAGAGTAATGAGTCCAATTTTAGTGGGCACATGATAAATTTTTCGAGTTTGGTTGAAGGGGGCAATTGTTGGGGTCACCCCAACTTGGGCAGCCAAATGAATGTGAACGGGTTAGGAGAGAGAGAAGGGGTGAAAAGTGACCCCCTTTAAAGTGTTCGAGGTTGCACGTGCACATATCAGCTTTGAAGAGTGAGTATACTTTAATTTTACATGTGATTATTTTAAAACAGCTTAGTTTGACATTATATCATTTTTTCATTTGTAGAAAATGTCTTTATTGGATTATCGGTCAAGGGTAATGTAACAATGACCAAGGCCACTATTCCTCCACAAGAGAAGCCATTCTTATAGTGGCTAACAATGCATGTGGAAATTGAATAGGTGAGTATAGTCACACTTGAAATAGGTAGTATTGCGGCATTACTTAAGATTATTTTGCAAGGGTATATTAAGCATGGTAGTGAAGATGGAATCCAAGAATTCTAAGATGAAAAGCTCCATGCACAAGCTACACGTATTGTAGCTTGAAGAAGCAATGCAAACTTATCTTAGACAAGCACTTTGGCAAAGTATTTATGCGGTGAAAGAAAAGCATACGGGCAAAAACAATGGAGAGTAGTAGCCGCACAATGTATGTGTATGTGTGACACTTTCTACACATGTATTTACTATGTTTCCTTAGGCTAGATGGCAAGTCTAGTAGAAGTTTTGGTGACATAGTCATTGCAAAATTTATTCCTTGAAAACATTGTTGCACACAAAGAACATTACAATGCACATTGGAAAAAAGAGAGAGAGAGAGGAGGGGGGGGGGGGGGGGGGGGGGGGGGGGGAAGTTTATAACAATGAAGCTCTTTAAAATATTTTGAATGCAACCTTGGCAAAGAAGGATGTAATTTCTAATGTTTAACATTTCTAATTTTCCTTTGAATGGAGGCTAAGAAGACCATTTTGTTTGGCCCATCTAGCAAATAAAGGTCAAACTTGATTAAGGTGAATGCATGATTGTTTGAGTGAAAGAGATTTGTAGGGCTAGAGAGCCAATGGCCTACCTTGGAGGCCCAACTATGTGTGTACACACACCCACACACACACTTAATACAAGTGGGAAACCTCAAGGCGAGGAAAACCCACAGAAAATAGCAAATACAAAGGCGTGAACACTAAAGTGTTCATTTATGAAAAAGGGCTAAAAGCATTCATAGGCAAGTTGATGCATGTCTAAAGTGATATCACCTACTTCCTAGGCAAAAATTTGCATCACCATGAGAGAACATGTAACTGTTGTGTTGACGCCACAGGGTCCAATAAGTCCAAAATCTGACCCACATAAAGAAGACTGCAAATGGTCGAGCAGAAGGCGAGAGAAGGCCAAAAGCCCAAAACCTTTTA
Source organism: Adiantum capillus-veneris (assembly GCF_014529385.1). Classification (NCBI taxonomy): domain Eukaryota; kingdom Viridiplantae; phylum Streptophyta; class Polypodiopsida; order Polypodiales; family Pteridaceae; genus Adiantum; species Adiantum capillus-veneris. The sequence goes on along the minus strand of NC_140955.1, from coordinate 26,644,669 downwards.
TGGAAAGCCATCAAGGGGAATTCGATTTGCATGCCAGCTACTATACTACAAACAAATTCTCTAATAATGTAGCAATCCCAAAGGAGGTGACTAACAGTCTCCTCCGGAGTCACAGCTAGAGGAGCAGATATGATGCGCACTAAGGAAAGAGCCCACTGGACGAACTCCAAGCACGCATCGCCAAAGAAACAATCGCTCCTTCAAAGGCAAATGACTCTTCCAAAGGGCAAAAGGCACTTTCTTCGACCAAATGTCAGACTTGTGCATTGACCATAGGGCAATTACAATGATCAACAATCCATGGTTGAGGCAGAAGAAGAGCATAAATCTTACTGGCCGACATAGTGTCAAAGGGCTTGTCCTGCAAACACCAATCATACATGCAATCCCTAGCCAGCAGAGGTGAAACATGCAAAAAGTCAACCAACATGTATTGAAGCTCTTTCCAAAACTGATGGTAATGCATACCCAATCCAAATTGACAAGCAACAAAGGGAAAGTGGAAAGTGTACCCCGCATCATCAACCATGTCGCCAACCACTCAAAGGCCATGACATGAGAGAAAGTAGGCTTGGAGAGGCGAGCGGTTGACCAAAGTAAGAGAGAATATCTAACTCCATTGAAGACTCTCTAATCGAAGAGAGTTCTCGTGCAATTGCTGTCAACCTTGCCATGATAAATGCACTGTAACTTCCTTCCAATAAAAAATGAGACTGGAGGTGATAGGGCATCTAGGATTGCACCCTTTTATCTTGCCGAACACAACCTCCCAAAAGGCTGGCTACCAATGGCCAAAGGAGGAAGTAACAACATGCCGACACAAGGAGGTAAACATAAGAGCCCACGGCTGAGCTTGTTGCAAGAGAGTGGGCTTTTCGGGCAAGAACATGTTGGTGCAAGTCCAAAATATTGAGTCCTCCATAGCGCTTAGGAGTGCAAAGTTTCTCCATGGGCATTAAACATAGGCCTTTTTTGTGAGCATGAGTACTCCACAAATGAGAAAAAACCAATGACATGAGTGAAGCAAGACAATGTCTAGGCCAATACAACAACGGTAAATAGAATTGTACATATGCCATCATGATACTTTGGATAATTCTCAAACGAACATGCAATGGCCATGTAGACATCTTCACAGTAATGCAATTTGGCATTCAAACATTGCATAGCCCAATCCACTTTTTGAGTATGAGTGACATTCCATCCGATTGGATACCCCAAATGCCTCACAATCACATTCAGAGGAACAATCTCTCTTTGCCACAACAACTCATGCCAATCACAAGAATTCAACGGGAGAAGCTTTGATTTACGAAACTTGACTCAAAGACCAACCAAAAGCCCATACAATGCCAAAGCTTCCATAATCATCCAAACATCAGCATGGTAGTTACCGGGGGGGGGGGGGGGGGGGGGGGGCGTAAGCAATGAGTCGTCTGCATAGGCTTGCCCATTGAAATTGCACTTTAACAGTAACTTCACGCCATGAAGACAACCAACAGAACTCAAGTGATCTAGATGCATCAACAAAGGGTGAGAGGCAATAGCATACAACTATGCACTAAGGGAACATCCATGTCTAACCGAGCAACCAAGAGGCCAGGAGTCTATCATCTCACCATTAAGGATCCTTGAAGACAAACTATGAGTATACAAGAAATAAAGAATATTGGCTAATTTAGGACCAAACCCAACACATCGCATCATGGCTGCAATGCAGTTCCGTTACACAATTTTAAAAGCCTTTTCTATATCAACTTGCGTTACAAGTACATCCTATTGCGTGTACTTTGTATATTCCATGCCAATCAGCACATTAGCCAAGTTGTCATTGATTTGACGACGTGGTATGAAACCATATTGAGCTTGATGTATTCCTTCAAAAAGATGACCCTTAATCTGGTCAATCAATAACTTTGCCAATATCTTATACACGACAGGAATCAATGTAATCGGTCTCCAGTGCAAGAAATGCTCACAAAGTGCAGTGTGGGTAACAATTTAAAAATGAAACCACACGACATCGAGATCAAGATGCATGTGAAAAATCAAGGGAGGAACGAGTCCATAAATCATATCTCAAAAGGCCCCATGCATAAGATAAGCATTATTAATATGTAGCAAACGCTTTTGATAAAGAGATCTATCACAAAGTGATTGCCCAAAGTACAAATTCAACAACATAGGGTGATGATCCGATATTTGCAAAGTGCAATCCATCTTCATATCACACACAAAGTCATCATACTGCTATCTCTGGATAACATACCAACTATCCAGACGTACACAATATGAGTGATGAGCAGTATGTTGAAAAGTAAAACCCCGGAGATCCGGATGGAGGAACGCCATAAATCAAGCATTACACAGAAGCAAGGGGATGATCCCATGCTTGTCTTTCTACAAGCAACATATGCAAATTACCTGTGTTGCTATCATACACGTTAGGAGTGTTGTTAAAATCACCACAAAGGAGTGCATTGGATGTCCATGTACAAGAAGAGATATCTCGCCATAGAGCAGCCCTTTGCCCAAAAGTTGTATATGCATATACACCTCCAACTTTGTAAATGAAACCATTCAACAAACATTGCACCATCATCCAATGAGCCCTTAGTTGATTCCTCACCAAAATTGGTTGAAGCTCATGCCAAACCAATATCATAACTCCAAAGTAATCATGAAAAACAACATACAAAATCCAATAACCCACAAAATATGAGCACTGATACGCAAACTCATGCTAATTATGTTCTTGCAAAACTACTATACCAGCCGTACATGTATTTACATAGTTCTAGGTTAGTCGCCTTTTATCAAGGTTACACAACCCACACACATTAAACGAGATGCATCTGATGTGATCATGCACGAGAGATCATATGTACAAAGGCAACCTAACAAGAGGAATTATGTAGATGTTCCCATGTGCACGTCTTCTTCTATCACATTTGTGCAAGAGCCAATGCTTTAATTCATTGTGGAACAAGTTTCTGTGAAAAATTCAATGTGGGGTAGAAGTCTCACCAATGAGTGTATCTTTATAAGAATGTATCGCTTTTTCCATGCGTCAATCAGCATACAATTGTCATTACATGGAAGCTGCTTGAACGATACATTCTTATTTGCACTCATAGGTGGAACATAATTATGAGAGAAGGGAGGAGTGTGAATCTTCACCATCTTTTTGGGCACCACCCAAGCACCAGACTCATTAGACCCCACATTTTTACCCTTCATAGCATTACCATTACTTGGAGCAATGTAGACTATGAAGGCTGGCTTTCCCTTTTTCCGAATTGGGAGTTACATTAACAACCAAGCTTCCATTTTTCTTAGCCTCACTAAGAGGTTTACCAGTGGATACAGGAGCAGGTGATGGGACTACTGAAGGAGGTGGTTGCAAAGTTGGTTCAGAACATTCAGATTGCTTATGCCCAAATTTTCCACATCAAAAACATCAATTTGCAAGCTTGTCCCATTTAATGAACGCTTGCCCACAGACAGATCCCGTGTATCACCTATGATGCTTTTTGGTGTAAGCATGTCAGTGTCCCATAGAATATAGAACATATTGGTATTTGCATCTAGTTTTGAAGGACATATCACCTTCTCGAGTTGAGCAGCCAATGGTAGAAAGTGTCTCCATTTGAACATTTGTGGCAAATAAGATTTTGATAGTCCTTTATCAATGCCCATGGCAGGACATGAGTCATCTACGTACCCAAGAACAATGGAGACATTTCCAACAAGAAGTTCATGGCATCAGTATCCGCCAAAAGGGCTTCGTAAAATCCATCAGCACCAAAGGTAACACCCCGGACAGCATGGCATTTGAGAAAAAAATTAACCCATTGCCCAACATCCTGTGCAGTAGGCATCTTTCCCGGGGGAAACAGAATGATTGCATTTAAGGCATATTGCACAACCGGATCCAAGAGTTCTTGCATAGGAATACGAAGTTTGAGAGGAGGAGATGGAGCATCCAAGCTTTCAGAGCTTCTTCAAAGTCCTCATATAAACAAGATTTGATCTTGAATGTGGCCTCCGAGAAGCTTCCCATAGCTTTCTGATGCCTAAACACACACAAGGAATCGAACATACAACAAAAACACCTTATTCAAGGAGAAAACACCTAAGAAACCAAGCACTGCCAAAATTCTTGTAACACCGTAACTTTGTACAAAGACCTTAAAAAACAATTACATATGTACACGATTGACGTACATGAAGATGCACCTTTCCCTATCTGTACAAAATCCCTGTCAACTTGATATTTTGCCATGTACTATGACCACCTGCAGGTATACAGACCCGCAAGGCTGCCAGATAGGCTGCTTCACATAGATGTGCCGCAGCAAAAAAAGGCTAACACGAGCAGTGCCATGCAGGCAGACCCATTGCAGGTGCTGAAACTCGTACGAGCAAATATGCGTCGATAGCGGGCACAGATGCACATGCGCAAGGGCACTCGGGTACCTCGCACCACAGAGGCTCGTGCCAGCAAGGGAACACAACACAGGGGCTCACACGCTCTCTCTCTCTCTCTCTCTCACACACACTCACACACACACAGGGGTTGGGGGGGCGGGGGGGGGGGGACGGGATTTATCAAGGCCCAAAAAAACACTAGGACCCAAAAAAAAACATTATTATCGAGCCCAAAAAACTTAAAAAGTCATATTTGACCAATCAGTGATTAACAACATTCTATTTCAATAAACGCATTAAAAAAAATTATAGGACCTATCTAATATGTTCTAAGTAAAATTAATTGTAGACCACATGGAGCTGGCATTTCCTTAGGGCACCCGTGGTCGTAGATGTGTGTGTGTGTGGGTGTGTGTGCGTGTGTGTGTGTGTATGAGAGAGAGAGAGAGAGAGAGAGAGATGATATTTGGTCATTGAGAGTGTGACGAGATAATGTTGTGATTGCAATAAGCCCTAGCCTTGAGATGGGGCACAATGACAAAGAGAAGGGCACAAAAGTGATTGCACCAAGGTCAACCCCAATAGCAACATGTTTACTCTTCTTTCACCATATTTTTAAGTGAGAGTGTGGGTTATCCGTAGTGACGATGGGCAATCTAAAGCAGTTTAGAGTATGAATCAAAACAAAAGCTAGTTTGTTGACCATGAAAATCAATAGACCTAATGCTAAAATCAATGGTATTTACATAGGTCTATCTATTTTACTATGTTATGGAAGCCGCTATTCACGAAACCCACGTGATTACAAGCACAGGTCGTGCATGATGTGAGCCCTTCGCACGCTGAGAGGGTGTTGGGACCCTGGAGCTTGGAGGGATCGATGGGAGGCAAACAAGAAAGGGGCTTGGAGGGGAATGAAAACAAGAAAATTGGTAGCCGAGCACAATAGAGCCATTGCAGTGGCAACCAAAGCCACAAGAGACAAAGAGAGAGGCCATTGCAGTGGCAGCCGAAGCGGGGAGAGACATAGAGAGAGTTCATTGTAGTGGCAACCGAAGAGAGAGAGAGAGAGAGAGAGAGAGAGAGAGAGAGAGAGAGAGCACGGACAACTATTGTTAGTAGGTAGTCCCCCCCTTCCCCCCTCTCTCTGACTCTAATTGTAATGAGCAAGCAGTCCCCAACATGGTTGCAATACAAACGATGACAAACACAACTAACTCTCATAAAATTGTGTGTGCTACCAAAGCTGCATGGCTTTGCAAGCCTTGACCAGGGCAGAGTCGAAGGGCAGTCTACTCCAGTTGTGGATGAGCCGCATGTTGGCCAGTGATGCACCGCGACAACGATGATGGAATTCAAGAGCAATTGAGAACGGGCTACAATGCAGACCGATGCAAAGGTTGAATCCATGTCGCAAGTAGAGAGATGGATGTGCTGGCGGCACTATTTGTGAGTAGGCACATGCAGCATAAGGGATGGGATGGATAAGTCCACACAGGCTGGAAAGCGCAGACAAGGCAGTCGGAGGGATAGTAGGGGCCATGGGTGGTGGTGGTGATAGGGCACTAGCGACGAACATCAACGTGTAACACACACACAGAGAGGCAATAGTGATGGCATGAAGGTTGACCCCAATAGCAACACCTTCTCCTCCTCTTCCTTTGCACTAATGCGCATTTTTTAATTTTAGTTTGCTATGTGCTTGGAGACTCTCTCTCTCTCTCTCTCTCTCTCTCTCTCTCTCTCTCTCTCTCATGTTGCTAAAGCATCCAGTCATGTGTTGAACCCCTAGCTAGGTATAAGTGGCAAGGCTATTAATTGATTAAGATTGGGAATGTTGAAAGATCTTCATGGGAATGTTGACCCAAAATCTGCACCACGAAGATCCCGAAAGCATAGAATTAGAGACTTAAGAAGATCTTGCTTCAAAGCGTTAGGCTCCACCCTAGAACTATATTCTATCCATCTAGTGTTTAGCTTTTTCTCATGTCTTTGATGAGCTCACCTCCAAAGTGGATGCAAGATAAGGGCGACAACATGGATAGGTCAAAGAATTCAATTCCATCTTGCTTTGCAAATTGCTTTGATTTCATCCTTCTTGCAAAGTTCCAAGTTTTCAACATCATGTTTACTTCCGATCATGGACAATGGTTTAGATTTTATCTTGGATTCTTAATTTGTTATTTATAATAAAACTTTGAAATAGAAGCATAAAATGCTAAAACTTTATCAAGGTAATATACATATTGTCATCAAAAAGGTTGCAAGTGTGCCCATGGTGCACCCCTTAGAGCCATTTAGATATAGGACATCAATTAGAGGTTTCATAAATTTTACAACGCACTATGCATCATGCCAAAAAATGGCCTTATAGATTGATGTCCTCAATTTACTTCCTTTTATTGTGTGGCTGCCATTATTGTGTGGCTGCCATCCCATCTAAGCCACTTCTCATTTGTTATCATGCATTGTAAACAGTTGGCATTTTGCTTCTGCAAGACAATGAATAGGAAGGCAAAGCAAGTGCTTGAAGGCCTTGCTAGCTTTATCTTATAATTTTATGTACAAATACCAAGAGCTTGTTGCTTTCAACATACAAAGTTCATCATGAGCAAGATCAATAGAGTAAGATGCACAAGGCACCCAATAAATGTGTGGGTAGTTTATCGCCTCAAGATTGCATGTTGCCTTGCAATTGCTTGCATTGTGTGCTCGGGTAGATATTCAATTGCATGAGATTATGCAAAACCATACATGCTAATTAAAAAAGTATTGCCAAGGAAACAAGAGGCAAGGATATTTATGAGAGGTTGTCGTTTTTTAACTCACCACCCATCGCATATGATGGTGCATTTATATCTTATCCATGCTACCCTCATTGGTGCTAGCTCCCTCTTACTGTCATACACCTCTACTTTCAACTCTTTAGTGCGAAGAGTCTCATATGATGGAGGCTTGAAAGTCGGCCCTGTAGTAGCCACTACCTTAAGCATATTCAAGAAAGTGGGTTTCTAGGCATGGTCAAAGGGAAAAATTGCAGTCAAAGGATTATTGTTGAAGCTTTCTTCAAGAAGATAAGCTCTCACTCGTAGTGCAGAGCCCTCAATTGTACGTCATTAGAATGCTTGCATGTATAATTCACAAGTTTGCATCCCTCCTTGTTCTTAATGACCTCATGAGAGAGAGAGAGTTTATTATAGTCCTGGGAGGTCAAATATGACCTATGGGACCAAAGTTACATGTGATATAGTATGTGCATGGCTGATGAGTAACTCTCGATGCTCCAAAATTGTGGTGATGAGAGTCGCAATGGAGAGCCCACATTGTGGCTGGGAGAGAAAAGTGTGTAGGTCTAAGTCATGGCTAAAAATGTGAGAGAAGCAAGTTTGGATGTGACCAAAAGCTGAGCACTCTAGTAGTGTGTGGTACTCAGACTCACAAACTTGCAGTGAGTATAATGTGCACAGTTGATTTGACTCTTCTTTATTGCCTCAACACCCTATCTCACATCGAAGGAAATGGGAGCTAAGCCGAATGGCTGCGATAGTGTGTATTGCCGACAAGGAGATAGGCTCAAGCATGTAAGTATGAGTACAGTTTCCTGTTTCAACAAAGAACATGGTTTTGTAGTGGGGGGCAATATGGGTGGTGTAATGTATGAAGCGTGACCCATCGGATTTCTCCCAAGCCATAATACATTGGCATTGTAGAAAAGCTTCATTCACTTGGGAGTCAATTGAAGCATCATGTAGCAAGTGTAATGCATCCCATCTCCCAAACCACTTCTTTATGTCTTGCATCCATCCCGTGCTCAAGATCTTGCTTTTATGCGTCTTTTGAACTTTTTTGCTTGCTTCCCATGCAATTGTAGAAAGTCGATGTGAGGGGTTTTGATGCATCTTATCATGTACTCCACAACCCTTTCCATGCCCATAACCTCAATTGGAAGAGATCCCTACTCAAGAAGTAGGAGCATATATAGTGTTTGTGTTTTAACTTGGAGAAATTTTGTAAGAAAATGCTTTTGGACATTCTCAAACTCTTTTCAAGTAGACTTTGAGATGCTACCACGCTTGTGTGAGCCACTAACACTAAGTACAATGTGTATTGTGCCTTAGTGCATAAGACAGAGAAGAAAGAAAGGGGGCACACAGTGTGTGTTGGCTCTCCCCCTCCAATGTGTGTGTGTGGCTATGGTGGTGTGTGTGTGAGTTCTGCTTTCATTGTGCTCCCGAATCCTCTCCTTCACATAGCTCTCGACGGCGTCCCCGTTAACTACATAAAGCAGGCGTGCTTCAAGGATGAAATATCCCTATTCTACTTACTCTTTTGCAATTAATAACACAACCATTTGTAACAAGCTTGAGGACCTCTCTTCTTGAGCAAGAAAAGAGAAACCAATAGCTCTGATACCAATGTAACATTTAATGCACCAGTAACTTGTGTGTAGTGGAAATTGATAACCTAGTGAGCATTTCATTAAGAACAAGTTCCTAATGAGCATAGATAGAGTACTTAATTTGACAAAGCAACATGGCAATTTGTACATAGCTTATTTGACATTGACAATACTTGAAAAGAGAGAGAAATACAACAATTGAGGACCGGATTTACATGGAGTTGGTCCCCCCTATATAAAGGCTTTGTATTATAGCTTCTCCCATCAAAGGAGACTTTTGTACAATACAATTCTTATGCTCCTTGACAAAACTCATTGGTGCAATGAAGATGGAAGCTTCATGCACCAAATTATGCTTGAAAAAACACACCTAGTGTCCCTAGCCTCAGTCCCAAGACCTGACACACTTCAAAAATGGTGAGAGCTAGCAGGGAAAGAGGATAGATTGAGAGGAAGAAGAGGTATGTTACGAGAAAGAAGTATTCTCCTCACATAATAATTCTAATAGCATAGCTTAGTTTAGTAATTAGCATGGTAGAGGAGATGAGCATGTCATTGAAGTTGATTTGCACTCCATAGCCAAGAGTTGTTGGTGTAGGCCTCTACTTCTCAATGCTTGGAGAAGGAGATGGAGTCCTTGCTCAACACATAACATGTGTGTGTGTGTGTGTAGCAAAGTGTGTAAGTCTAAAAATGCCAATCTCTCTCTCCCTCTCTCTCTCTCTCTCTCTCTCTCTCTCTCTCTACCCCTCTTGAATTTTTCTCATGCTGGCCTCTTATTGGCTCCTGCAAAGCTTAGCCAATCACCAATTAGAAGCATAGTTGATAGCCTTGTGACATGTCTCCCCCTTTCCCCTTTTGTGAGAACTTTAGGTAATTGAATAATTCAACTAAACTCTCATTGGACCTCTTAGTCTTCTGGCCAATAGGAATCAGGCAAGCCATTGGGCTGTTGAACGGTCATTGGACTCCTTGGTAGACTATCCAATAGTCTTCTAGGGAGCTTAATTTCTATTGGTTATTTTATTAGGAAATTTTAAATTGATCAAACTAATTTTACTCTAGCCTAATTCTCATTGGTCCACCTCTATGGCCATCCAATAGGGTTTGAGGGGAGGCTGGGGGCAACTGGCCTAGGAGCATGACATGTGTCCAGTATTCCCTTTGTGTAAAGGGGAAGCCTTGGAGTGTGTGTGTGTGTGTGTGTGTGTGTGTGCACGCTTTTCTCTCTCATCCCCTACTCTCATGGATCGCCCCCTCCTTGATAGGGGTATGGGAAGACTTTTTAGTCTTCCCATGACCATCCAATTTTCCCCTACATTAGCCTTTGGACAATTGAATAAAAAATAGGAACCTTAGCCTATGGAAGTCTTAATGGAGCCGAACCTTAGGTCTTTTTAAGCCCCATTGAAGCACATTGCTCTTTTGCATATATGTCCCCCTTTGGATCCCTGTTTTCCCTCCTTTGGATCTCTGGAGAGACCGGTGTGGCAGCCTTACCAGCTTTTACTCCCCTGGTACTTCCCCATATTAAATGATCAGTTGAACATGAGAAAATCATTTGGGAGTTTTAGATATTAGTTTTTATGACACTTGCTTCAGTAGAAGGAGCATCACAAATTTTTCTTTTTGCCTTCCTTCCCCTCTTAAAATAACCAGCCCATAAAAGTGTATTGGGTAGAAGTCGGTCTTCCCCTCTTAAAACAATGAGCTCGTAAAAGGATATTGGGTAGAAGATTCTCTCTCTCTCTCTCTCTCTCTCTCTCTCTCTCTCTCTCTCTCTCTCATATCATATGCCACTATTATTCTCTCCCACGAACATGTAGCGTTTAGGAAAAGCGCGTCTCAGTTCCATATCATATGCCACTATTATTCTCTCCCACGAATATGTAGCGTTTAGGAAAAGCATGTCTCAGTGCTTAGCCTTGTGCCGGTTAAAACTACTTTGTGATAGCATGTTTGAGATGATGAGTCGATGACCTGGTGTTAGATATAGAGGTGATTGTGTCTCTGTCTCCCTCCCCCCCACAAAGATACTTCAAATGAGTATAATCACCATTATAACACTCTCTCTCTCTCTCTCTCTCTCTCTGCTCATTGCAAGTTTTTTGTATTGTGGGGAGAGGGAGAGAGTAGACGTCATATATAGAGAGTGAACAATACAAATAAATGTGAGCCCCTTTTTGAATAGAGAGCCCTTTGTTGTCAATCATAGGGGTCTCCCAATTGAAGATATTGGTGAGTGATTTAGAGTGATTACTAGAGAGGGATACATAGATTCTTATTGTCTCCTATGCATGCACGTTGATAAACTTTAGTTGCGCAATAGTTGAAATCAAGAGGATAAGGAGAGAGAAAATGTTGAGCTAAGTCAATGTAACTCCAATGGATATGTTTCTCATTAACACTCCCTTGTTCAAAAGAATAAAAGAAGTCTCTCTCTCTCTCTCTCTCTCTCTCTCTCTCTCTATAATAAAACATAGATTTATGGACAATAAGGGATGTGGAGTGTTTAGTAAATAAAACAACACATCTTCTCATTATCTCCTATGCTTGCAAGTTTGTGATGGGGAGAATATGTTGAGATAAGTTGACATAAACTCCAGTCACTATCCTTACCACCCTTGTGAGAGCCCTTTGTTGCAAAAATGTCTCTTTAAAATAGTTTGTGGCACATGCATCATGCATTGTTCCTACTTTTTGATAACACGTTTGAGATAACGAGTCGATGAACTCTTGGTGCTAGGTGTAGAGGTGATGATGTCTCCTAGAGGGTATTTGAAATTCCCTTAAAATTTGAGTTCTTAACAACGTCTTCTCATCATTAACCCCCATTCTTGTAAGTTTGGTAAACTTCATGCGTAATAGTTGAGATGAGGAGAAATTCCTTTAAAAGTTGAGTTCTTAACAACATCTTCTCATCATCCCCAATCATTGCAAGTTTGGTAAACTTCAAGCGTAATAGTTGAGACGAGGAGAATATCTCGAGATAAGTTGATAAAACTCTAGTCACTCTTCTTATTACCACCTCTTTGAATAGGTTTTAGAGAGCCCTTTGTTGCAAAATTGTCCCTTTAAAATAGTTTGTGACACATGCATTATGCATTGTACCTACTTTTTGATAACATGTTTGAAATGATGAGTCAATGACCACTTGGTGTCAAATATAGAGGTGATGGTACCTAGGAAGTACTTGAAATACCCTTAAATCTCAAGTTCTTCTCACGCTGGTGAGAAGGAGAGAGTAAATAGCTATTATAAACATGAGCATGAACCAAGAAGCATTTCAACTTTGAGCATAGAGATGATAGAGACAATGGCAATACCTTCATCGTCACAGAAATGCACAAGATTGAACCAGAAGCAATATATCATCCACCATCCCTCCACATCCAAAACCATAGAGGAAGAGGAGCCACCGTGGGGTCCTCTACGATCACCAAGCAACACCCAAAAGCCTATGATGACCTACTACAAAGCTGTGATAACATCAGAGCAAGGCAAACTTATTTCCCTTCCCCTGTAGGAAGCGGGGGCAACCATTGGCCCTTATAGCAAAAGAGAAGTAGTGTGTAGTGGCTACCGTTGGATAAGGGACATCCTCTAAGGTGCTTCCCTTTAAAAAGGTGGATCCCCCAAGGCTAGCATCCTCCATGGCAGCGAGCATAATTGCATTCCTTGACAGGGCACCCTGGAGCCCTCCCTACCTCATGCGTGCCCTATAGCGCTGACACAGAGATGCTCGAGACATACACATAGACACTATGCTTGTCTTTTTTAATATAATTTCTCAGATAATGTAAATCAAAATATTTGTGCTTTGATAATGTTCATTGCACCGAGCTAGCTTTCATGTATTGACATTGATAACGGCCTTATGTTCACAATTATAGAAGGTTTTTAATAAACAATTTTAATCATGTAGGGCAAATGGCCATCATCATGAAGAGGATTGTTAGGTCCACTCTTGAAATAGGGGATGTGAGGCCGTTGAGGAGAGAATGCGCAAATTGAGAAAGACTATAAACAAAACACTGAGAGTAGAGGCTAGCAAGCAATTTTGGAGAAAGTTATTTTAGCTGGCATTGTCTCTATGAAGAGAGGGGGTTTCGTCTTTTGTTTACCCTTTCAAAAGGTTGTAAGAGTCATGTCTTCTTCGATCATAGCTGTGAATTAACAATTGGGGCCTATTTAGGAAGGGATTTATACAACCCTATTGGGGTGAACATTCTCTGTAGGGCTTTAAAACATAAGAATATGGATACCTTTCATGGAATGATCGAATAATTATTGCAAGAAATAGTTGGAAAAGTAGAGCTACCAAAACTATGCACACAACATTATTGCTAACGATATTAATAAATGTCTTTAGTCGTACGCTCATTTGTGACTCAAAAATAGAGTTTTCTTATCCCAAACTAATAATTGGACTCTAAGTTGATGTTTTGGAAGTTTAATCTTAAGCATGCTCTCGTTCATTATTTCCATAGTGAGGTCCATGAGATGATAACAAGTGAAAGGGTCACGACAGCTTTCAAAAACAATAAGAAAGTAATAAAAGTGTTAGGTTGAATTAAACTGGTATCAGTGTTTGGGAAAGGATTGCCTCAGCTTAGTCTTGAGCCGATTGAATATCGAGACTAGCTAATTGCAAACCATGGTAAATGGAAGAAAAACCGATGAAATATGTGAGAAAGTCGTCAAAAATTTTACAAATCTCAAAATTTCTGCTAGTATTTCTGATTTTCTTCTTTGTGAGGAAGAAACTTGATCAGCAGCCGCTTAATAAAAGAGACTTTCTCGAACGTTAACACTGACTGGAATCAAACTATAAAATGCAAGAAATGTAAAGCCATGTGAAGTTGTGTAATGAAAAAGGTGAAATAAAAAGAACTAATTAATATATATGTGTGTGTATAGAATTTATTAGAATTATGCAAAGTAAAGGTTCACTTTAGCATTCTAAAACAATAGAATGCAAAAAAACATGTGTGTGTGTGTAAAATTTACTGAAATTTATGCAAGGTGAAGCTTCACTTTAGCATTCTAAAACAATAGAATTCAACAAAAATAAAGACATGTCACGATGTGAAATGAAAGGTAAGTCTCCATCATGTCAGGATGTGAAATGAAAGGAGTCTCCCTAACCCAACACAACACTAACGGTTTCTTTTAGAAAGCCAAAAACCGGTAAGTATTATCCATCCTCAATAGCGATTATTGCATGGCGAGGAAAGAGAATGTTCTTGAACACAAAAGATTGAGAGGTAAGAACTTACCTAACCCTTAGTGTTTCACAAATTCTAAGAGTTTTTTTTTCCTCAATACAATAAATAAGTGCCGAATCCTAAAGCCAAGGAGTTATTGTTATTGAGGGGACGACAATGACAACGAAGAGGAGCTTTAGTTTGGTGACGATTTTGTGCACCTTGTCACAAGACACAATTAAATATATTTTGTTTCGTAAAAGGAGAAAACTTTAAACTTCCAAATATCGCTTCTATTTTTGCCACCAGTTACATTTTAAAATATTAAATGAATCTTCTTTTTTCAGCTTTCATTTCACATCCTTACACGGCTTGACTTCACTTGTTTTTGCTTACAACTTTACAAATGTTCTTTTAAAGCTAAGCGTATACATTTTTATTATTACAGACATTTTTTTTGATACCTTAATTTTGAAAGAGTACGAATCTCACATAGGTCTCTTTTATTAAATTGTTTTTAGAATGTCAACGCGACCCTTCACCTTGTTTCAATCCAATTGGCGTGACTCGTGCAACGAGTTCAATCGAGTTTTGTTGATTCCTATGTCATAGCCTGCAGCTGATGATGTCATGTTAAAGAGATTGCAAGAATTCCTTATTGAGGTTGAAAATAGATTCGTGGAGATATTAATTTAGAGAAATGAGTTGCTAAAAATTCTTATTGCACGCTCCTTGACTCTATAAAAAGTATGCTACCTCACTACCATCATTGGAATACTAATGGCAGGTTCTTTATTGTATTATCAGAATCTTGAGAGATTCCATCTCTTCTCCTCTCCCCCCTCTTCCCCCTTGTTGACGTCAAGCCAAAACTCTGAAAGAATTTGAACCCGCGCGAATCAACGATTGACTTGATCTCCACTGCAGTAACCAATGGTGCAGCTGTCGCGGTTGCAAAAATATTGCCTTTGCACATTAAAAAAAAAGAAGGCATGCTTCTTGTCTCCTCCACCTAGCATGGTGTAGCTGTCGTCGCGGTTGCAAAAATATTGCCTTTGCACATTAAAAAAAAGAGGCATGCTTCTCGTCTCCTCCACCTAGCATGTGTAATCGTCTTGCCTCTCATGCACGCTCAATTGCCACCTTCCTCTCGACTTCTCGGTCTAATCGCCTCCTTTGCAAGCTCGGCTGCCACCTGCTCCCAAGTTCTTGGTTGTCCTCTTTCCGCCCGCGTACTGCCACCTGCTCCCAAGTTTTTGGTTGTCCTCTTTCCGCCTGCGTCACTGCTTCCCTGCTGTGTGAGACAACACCTGGAAACCTTCTCTTTTTCATCTTTGATCGAAGAATTCTTTCAAATAAAGCAGTAAACATGATCCCCCCCCCCCAAAACTACTGGCTCATTTCTTATAAGATTCCTTCCTTGCACCTCGTCACAATTGTGGACATAACATGCAAAATCTTATCTCAAGAATCGATCTCTGACAGCCGCATCCAAATAAGCAAGTTTCTGAGCTAATCAACCTAGCATGAGCACTTTGCTGTTTACTGAGCGTCTCTTTACTTTTAAAAAAGCCATTCTTCTCTAGCTCCCACACATGCACGCGTGGCTCTATTCCTTGCTACTCGTGGCTGCCGCCTTTCCTCGTGCAAGTTTGTTGCTGGCCACCCTTGTACAGAAAGTGTGGGTTGCCGCCTTGCAACAACTACAACACCATGCACCCTTGTAGCAATAGTAATTACTGTGCAGCACATGTCGTGCTCGCTGCTTGTCTTGTGCGTGCCACATACCCCAGCCCCGTCGATCGACTTGCTAGCTATGCATCATTGTTGTTATCGAGCTCTGCGCGAGCCCTTGCCCCGTCCTCCCTCGTTCACCTGCGTTGCTACCTGGCCCGGCTGCCTATGGCACCCTTCCCGTTTCCTTTTTTATGCCAAAGAGGCACCTGTGGAAGATTCTCACCAAAAGAGATTTTTCAAAATGGGTACGACATATTTAGTTACGAGTTAAGTAAAGCAGATTTTCAAGCTTGTCAGGTTCAAGAAGAAGTCATTTCTTTGAGAAAGAAAGTATCATCGTTAAACATACAATTTTATACTCTTAATGCCATTTTAACTAGATTAAACAATGCTGTAATTAGGATTGGAAAAAAAGATCTGTTTTTGAAGTTTACTTAATCTCTTCCTCTGCGGAGGATTCGCTCATGATATCATTTTGCCTCTCAGTCTCTACACGTCTCTGGCTCCAAGTAATTTTCGTTGCATAGAGTTCTAGATCACTGAGTATAAAGAATAGCGAAAAGGGAGCATGGACCTACTCTTGTTGTAAGCTACAATTTCATGTGCAAAACGCTGTAGCTGCAAAACCCTCAATGTGTAGCTTAAAGGCGTTCCAAATTATTCAGGTGTTTGAACTTTGAAGTTTCTAAACTCTTGTAAAGAGCTTAGGCTAGAGCAGTCAGTCTTCTCACTGCTCACGAGGCTTGCAACAGCACATGTTGAAAGGTGCTTGTCACGATGCGGATTCCCCTTGTCTTAAATTTTAATTGTTAAACAACTCCCTCACTTCATGGCGCGCTTCTATGTCCTGCTGTCATAGGCTGTAGCTTGCTCACACATCTGCGCCACCACCATCTTTATCAGTCCCTCCCTCGCTTTTCAGATTGTGAGCCTGCCACAGTTTCACAATGAAGGCGAGAGTAGTAGTAGTACACGTACACATGCACCATTGCCCGCGTTTAGACACCGTCAATATTTCTCTACTGAGTCTACTCCTTGTAAGACACGCGCGACGTCGTAGAGCGCGAACTCGCATCGTCAGCAGAGCAGTTGGTGCAGCAGAAGTTGGTAGCCGTTTAAACGATCGCACATTTCCGTTTTGAAAGCCTGTATGAGCCCTTCAGACCAGGGGCTGCAAAGCTCTCTCTCTCTCTCTCTCTCTCTCTCTCTCTGTCTCTCTCTCTCTCTCTCTCTCTCACACACACACACACACACACACAGGTCCTTATAACTCGCTTTGTTCGCCTTACCCAACACAAGACAGGCTATAGCTATGGAGGAGGAGGACTTAGACAGTGTGCTTTACACCCCCACATGGGCGATCGCTGCCGTCTGTGCTGTCTTTATCGTTTGTTCTCTTGCCGTGGAGCGTGCCATCTTCTTCATCGGACATGTAATAATCTCCGATCGCTTTCCTCTTTTTTTTTTTTTCTTTTTTTTTTTCCGATTCTGTATCGTTTTCGACATGTGCCTTGTAGCCTCTCTTTTGGCATGGCACAATGCAAGGGTTATATCAGCTTCACCTGGCTCAACCTTTTGTGTAAGCATTTGAAGAATTCTATGATGCAGTGTAGGGCTCACGTAGAAGTCATACTTATGCTGTGCAATAAGAGCATGGTGGAAGAAATTTCCTGCATCACAGCTTCGGTCTCAAGCTTTATCGATTTGAAAGTGCTTACCGCTTTTTTTTGGCATTTAAAGCATGTTGCACATATACATTGGCCAGTTTTAAAGAAGCATGTGCTGCATTAGATGGGTGCAAAGAGAAATTTTGGAGGATAAATTGGGTATTGGATGACTGTGGCAATTCCTTTTAGGAAGAGAAGAGTCTGCAAAATTTGAACACAACAATTTGTTATAATGTGTGGACAGATTCTGAGAATGCACAATCAGACATCCCTTTCTGCTGCTCTTGAAAAGATCAAAGAAGGTATGTGCGAACAGGCAATTCTGGAGTCTTCTCACCCCATGTGTCTTGCTTTAGCGGAGGAGTGTCTTGGCTTCTGGAACTGCTTAGTTTCTGAATTATAAATTCTTTTTAATCTCTTTCGACAGAGCTCATGGTGGTTGGTTTCATCTCCCTTGCTCTTACTGTTGGACAACGGAGTGTTGCTAAGATTTGTGTTCCCAAGAAATTTGTTGACTTCATGCCTCAATGTAAGAAGCCCTCGGAACTCATGGGGAAAAATTCAAAAGCATTGTTTGAACAAACAGGTCTTCACAAAGGAGTAGCTTGTGCTGAGGTAAATTGTTCTCCCCTGTCGCTGAGCTGCTTATCATTTTCATCTAAGTTTCTTTCGATGAAAAGTGCAAATGCCAGCAGAACCTGGCAATTAATCAATTAGCTGTGTGTTGGTAGCTGTTTGAATCGACTTTGCAAGTTTAAAGACATTTGAACTGCATGCATGGATTCATGATCTCTCTCTCTCTCTCTCTCTCTCATGAGATGTCTTGAGTTTAATACCAAACCCTTAGATCAATTTGATCTCTTGGGATCATTTGTATGGCATCTAAATGTTCTAGTCTTCTTCTCTTCTCTTCCCGCCCTTTTCTTTCTCTTTTCTTGCAACGAACAAAGCCGATTTCTATTACTGAAAGACACCTGGAGAAAACAGAGCCTGTCCCGAGGGCCATACAAAATTGATATCGCTGAACCTGACGATCATGAAAACTGACACAACAGAAAAATGCCAGGGAAAAAACCATTGGTCTTGAAGGGGCAATCTGTACACCTCTCGCAAAGGACAATGAATCATGATAGCCTCCTGGAAATTGGGTGAGTAACTGAAACAAATCCGGCATTGAATACCTCTCCGAATCTGGTCCCTGGCCTTGTGAGAGGTTGCCTAGGTGGAAGAAAGTGTGAAAGTATATCAAATTCCAAATGGGTCTGCAATGCTTACACCAAATGAGAAGAGATGATGATGGGATCTATACCAACATGGGCTGGTCCACCTCTGCAACAACAGTGTGCATGCGCGTGCACGTGCGCGCGTACACACCTTTTTTTGGGTAAATCTTTGGGATTAATTTACAAGTGGGATACCTCGATGTGAGGAAACCCACAGAAAAGATCATATATAAAGGAACGAACACAGAAGTGTGCGGCTGAAAAAGATGGCTAATGCAGCATCAGTTAGCTACTCCGGTCCCTACGCAGGGAGGCTCTTGCCTCAACAAAATCGTATATAACCACACAACTGTGCATGAGTCAAATGAAGAGCACTCTTGTGGGGCATCACATTATTGCACGTAGGGGGGGAGAGAGCAGTGTGAGGTGTGCAGGACATGACTTCTTGCACCACACTGTACATGAGAAGGAAATCTTGCAGTCAATAGCTCTTAACCTGTGACAAGAGCTTGCAAATGAGCTCCCTGAGCTTAAAATTCAGTGCTCCTTCTTCTGCAAGAGGAAAGTGCACTAAAATGTGCCACTTGACATGTTTACAAGCAATTCCTCCTTTCGGGGTTGCCGCTTAAAAATCTCCCGACTGGTAGCCCAGTTGACTTTGTAGTAGAGTTCTAAAATGTTCCCCTTGTCATTCAGGAGGTATTGACGCGAATAGATTTCGTGGCCCAAAATAGTAGTTCCCTAAATTTTAGGGGATACTTGCGTTGGACTCCCACTGGTCATCTGACCATCTATCCCCACTAGGACCGCATCCAA
Organism: Adiantum capillus-veneris; assembly: GCF_014529385.1. NCBI lineage: Eukaryota > Viridiplantae > Streptophyta > Polypodiopsida > Polypodiales > Pteridaceae > Adiantum > Adiantum capillus-veneris. The sequence continues at coordinate 26,625,189 of NC_140955.1, read as the reverse complement.
AAATGCAATGTGGCCCAGCTGAAGGGTACTTTCCCTCGGTGACCCCCACCTTGGCACTTTGCCTTTATTGAGTTCACCTCTTAGTATCCACCAACTTGCTAAGTGCAACGGGGGACCTACATGATCTTGAACTAAGCCTAGACATCCTCTTACTATACGAATTCCAGTGCCGACCAACTTCCCGTCTGCGGGTGAAACTACCGTTCACATTGGCCATACAATGTCCGACCATTTGCAACTTCAAAAAGAGGGTCTCAAAAATAAAACAAAAATCATTGGAAAGAAACTAACAACTAAGGTTAGCAGTTTCCACGTCCTTGTGACATAGTTAACAGTTGCCACATCCTTGTGACACCTAGCCCTTTTGATGAACAAAACGCCTGGTGTACTTATCTATCTACTTGTAGCTAAGAGCTCTCTTAAGTCCATGTTGCTGTTGAGCAGTCCAATGTACAGCAATGAGCACTGCTGAGTGGGCCCCACTTGGAGTCTAATGGTGAGGCTGTCCTACTTTGTCTCGTAGCGAAAGGTGGTCCCTTAGCTGGCTGCTAGCCCCTAAGTGAAGACCATGTTTGGGAGGTTGGAAGCCTTAAACAATTCTGGGCCAAACCTGCTGTGCTTGCGGGCAATCCCATTAGCTATGACGCTGATGTCCATTGGATGCCCGCACCCAATGCAATCCAAGGGTTCTCCAATATAGGTGAATTACTGAAAGGTTTTTCATGAATGTATTTAAGACTGTTTTGAGCACTTTATTGAAGAGGAAGTTATGGCTGTTGTAAAATCCTATTTGGGATCATGTCAGACTTTGAAGAATAAACCTGTTTGAGAGCTACAAGTGCATTCACATTGGACATGTGCAAGGGGTTTTTGATGTGAGCGAAAGACACTGGATTTGTATTTAGTTGGTGCCAACGTTAATATCTGTAAAGACAGGTTTGATTTTCTTCCTTTCATTATGGTGATTTGGTTCTAAGCATTGTACTGTTTTATGTCACTGCAGGGTAAAGTACCCTTCATCAATTTAGAAGGCTTACATCAATTGCATATCCTGTTGTTTGTCTTGGCCATTGTGCATGTCATCTATAGCATCATGATAATGGCTCTTGGAATGTGGAAAGTGAGCACGACTTTAACCCTGAATATCTGTTTGTGACTGTCTCTTGAACACGCATTGAAGAACACGTTGCTGGTTACTAGGTTCACCAATGGAAGGCGTGGGAAGAAAGAGCTCATATTGCGGAATCTTTACGAGCTCATGGTATATTAGCACTAGTTCAAGAACTGGACATTTGAATATCCTGTGTTCCCAGCTAATATTTGTGCTCATGATGTAGTAGATAATGAGATGAAAATATTGAGATTTGACAAAAAGGAAAATATCAAAATGAATATCATTAAGAGATTCATGATAGTTCTAGATTGAAAATTTGAAATTTGAAATTTGAAATTTGAAATTTGAAATTTGAAGCGGTTTTCTAATTTTTTTTTCAAGTTTCTGTAATCTATATAAGGTGGATTTACAGGGTTTGTTTTTGTTAAGAGCCCCAAAGATATGCATTTTCTAAATAAAAAATGAAGTTGAAAATTTTGACTTTGAAGCCATTTTGCAAGTTCTTAAAATCCTGTTTTAGTTTAGGCTATAGTATAAAATGAATTTGAAGGTCAAAACCAAGAAAATGCATATTTTTGGCGCTGCAAACAAGCAGAAATCCTACAACTCAAGTACCATTTTGAAGTTTTTGTAATTCACAAGCTATGAAAAATATGAGATTGCCCTACACCTCTAGACTCCCCTGCTGTCGCACAAAAACCTCATGCTGCCATACATCTGTCAACCACAAAGCGACAATAAACCTCTCCTAAGTTGCCAGCTCCTTGCTAGCCAGCTTGGCAGTCCCCCAATCCCATCAGATGGTCCTCAAGCATGTTGAAATCCCACCACACTGCTGCTTCACCTCTGGTAAGGTATCAGCAATCATACTGCAGAACTCTGTTCTAGTGCATGATTAGGGGTGTATGCATACAACACGCCATGAAAACACATCGCGAGCCACTGAGCCCGTCTAGACATGATGACTCCTCTATTCTCGAAATGGCATGCTGCCAGGGAATCCACAATCGAGATATATACGCAACCCTGGGCTTCCATAGCGTGGATCAAAGAAACCCCACCAACCACTAGCCATCATGGGATACCATAAGAATCTCCCCTCTAGTCACTGCATGCCAACCATCCTAAGATGCTGCCTCTATCTCAGCCATACAAGTTGCTAGCGTCTTCGTACAACATACCTCTCTCTCTCTCTCTCTCTTGTCTTTCACTCTATTGTTCCAATTCAACACAGCTCCATTTGGAGAGGCCTCCACACATACTCGGTATACCTTTACGAGGGAGACGGATCACGTGTACACTGATGAGATATACAGGCAGCTATGCAGTCAGGAGCCAGGACGACCACTAGATGAGCTCACCCGATTTTGACAGAGACACTACATGGTGCAGCATCAGAGGCATATCCCCACAGCTAGCCTACACGCGGACGATCTGGAAGCATGCCTCAGAACAGTTGGTATGATGAGGAGTGTAGAGAGACGAGGATCATATTACAAACAGAGGTGCTCATGGGTACTACTACATATAGATAGTCACGGATTATCTTTCGCCGCCTAGTGCGACGAAAGAAGAGGGCTTACCTATCTCAATTAGAGCGTGATCTGTATCAGCTGTTTATGAGTCAGGACTCTAGTGAGGCATGGAGGCTTTTCAATGATCACTCTCCACCGCCAGCCATCACTTCCACAGAGACATGGGGGGAATATACTAGATCTCTCTATACAACATCGGGGCAGCCACCTTTACCTGACCATCCAGAGGCATGCCCAGAAACATGTACTTTCTTTACAGCTGAGAGGGTAAGGAAAGCCATTGACAAGAGAAGACAGGAAGAGCACAGGATCATGATGGTCTGCTAGCAGAGCACTTTATCCATGCCCGAGATATGCTTGCAGAGCCTCTTGCTATGATGTTTAATAGAGCCATGTACGAGGGTTTTGAAGTATGTCCACTATTGTGCCTATCTTCAAGTCGGGAGATCCTATGCTTCCTCGGAATTACCGAACCATCATGGTTGGTCACACTCTGGCTAGGCTATATGCATCAATTCTTGAGCATGAGCTGCGTGGATGGGCAAAGAGAGGGGGCATACGGGTAGCAGGACAGGCAGGTTTCAAGAGAGGTTTCTCCACTCTTGACCAGATTTTGACACTTAGGGTCATTATTGAGGAGGGTAGACACCATGGCAGGAGGACATATTGCAGCTTTATGGATTTTCGCAAAGCCTTTGCTACAGTGCCACGAGCTAGACTCATACGCAGATTGCAAGACATGGGGGTGCCCACAGAGCTGATATGGGGGATCTTAGCTTTATACAGGACAGTGGTAGGACAGGTACGCACTACTTAGGGCATGTCCGACATGGTTCACTCCACCATTGGGGTGAAGCAGGGTTGTCCCCTATCTCCGACTCTTTTTGGGGTATATGTAGATGAGTTTTCAGATTATGTACAGGCGAGGGTGATAGAGGTGCTCAGCTTGTAGGGACATGGATTCCGTTGCTAATATATGCTGATGATATTGTGTTGATCTCAGATTTTCCAGAGGGGATGCAACGTCATTTGGATGCATTGCATGTATTTGCACGTGACATTAGATTGTCTAAGACCAAGGTAATGGTATTTAACACCACGGCGCAGTGGGTAAGGAGGTCGGCCCCCACTTTTTACATATGGTCGAGAGACTGTGGATATGCAGATACATATACTTATCTTGGGGCGGTTTTCAGTGGTCCAGTATTTTCCCTGAGGCGTGCAGCAGATACACGATTGACAAGAGCCTATGCATCATTGGGGAGACTTGAGAGGATATGTTCGCAGGTTCAGTTCCAGGAACCTCGGACAAAGCTTTGGCTCTTTGACACTTTGGTCACCTGGCCATGCGGTACGAAGTGGAGATATGGGGCTCCTCAATTGATCATCATAGCAGAGCTGGCAGTACTGATGGATGGAGATGTATGGAGAAGCCCTTGGTGTCTATGATTTCTCGGATGATTAGGACTAAGGCCTCAGTACCACATGACATTTAGGGCGGAGCTTGCTGCTCCTCCATTGGTAGTGGAGGCACTCACTCAATCAATTTCATTTATGCATAGCACTTGGGCTCTCCCTAGAGATAGATATGCTCAATTAGCACTAGAGTCTTCGTGACAGCTGGCATTGCAGGGAGATAGATCATGTTGGTATGCAGAGATGGCATCTTGGTTTCAATTACATGGCTTTAGTATGGATTGGCTACCCCCATTTCCGTACTCTTTGGATGCACCCTCCATCTCTTTCACTAGGGCAGAGATTACTAGGCTCATCAGACAGGACTTGATTCAATTGGATACGAAGGGGACATGGATACAACCTACACATGAGCTAGGTGCGAAGATGACTTTCTATAGAGAGCATCTTCTCCAACTCACGGAGGATGGTTTTGTGATCAGACCAGGATACATGGACGCTCATCTATCCCACGGGATACGATGTGCCATTGGTCAAATACGCACATCCTCACATCAGCTAGAGATCGAGACAAGCAGATTTAGCGGAGTACTTGCTGAGTCCAAGATTTGTCAGGTGTGCCAGATAGAGCCAGAGACAGAGCTACATTACATATGTCACTGCCCAACATACTATGAAATACAAGGCCGCTTTCACTATCTATTCAGAGAGGGTTTTGGGCCACTTTCTAGATTCTTGAGATACCAGGATCAGAGATGCCTCATATTATACTTACTTGAGATTCGCAAACACAAAGAGGACCTCTTGAAGAGGGGCACAACAAGAGAGATCCAACAACAAAGGAAAATTACAGATTTCTTTCAGTCACAGACAGAGGAGTCCGAGCAGCCCCAACAAAATAACAACACCAGAGGCACCAAAGGCATACTGCTTGATCGGGCGATAGAGTTGGGGCCCTCTCGACATTGATGCAGATTGCGACAGAGGATCCATACCATACTGGCGCGACATAAGAGCCGTCGTGACTATACCTTGGAGGTCATTGAATCTCTATAGCCTTTTGGATACTGATGTATATGTATATGATGCCTCGACTGTCAGAGAGCTCCATTGTATCAACTCACCCTTTGTATTAGCTTTCACCCCACCCCTATCCACTATTTTCTTTTCAGTTCTTTGTACTTAATGTACCTAGACTTGGTATTAGATTCACCACATATAATCGTTTGGTCTCATAGGTCATTTGCCTTTTGAAGACGTTAATATTATATTTCATTTCATTTCATCTCTCTCTCTCTCTCTCTCTCTCTCTCTATTCGGGCTCGTCATCAATGCCGTATCCAAGAGCAGATCGCTCATTTACATCTACATCCGGAGATTCATGCTACAGGGATTTTTACTTCGCCATCGCCTATGTATCACATATTACATCCTCATTATGGGACTGGATGGAGCTAGTTAGTTTGCATTGCATTCTTGTACACCCCTACGCATATATTTCACATACCCTTAGTGTTAGTGCTCCATCTCCCACCCCACTCCACTCATCACTCCTATCCTACTAGTTCAGTCCTATTTTATTTTATTTCATGTTATATTTTGTCCTTTTTCTGGTCACCCAGAGGGCATTAGTTGTACATCGATTTTGTCTCATAGGTCGAGTTCGGCCTCTAGTAGACGTTAATAAAGCTTTCTTTCTTTCTTTCTTTCTTTCTCTCTTCATAACAAGTCTTGAGTTCAACTCTCCTCGTCGGCTATATCTTTAAAGTCTTTTGGGATAGTTCCTTACAACGTTAAAACTCTCTTCTCCTTCTTCTTCTTCTCTCCTAGTGACATTAACCTCTTGCTCATTTATTTGAATTTGTTATCTTAGTCTTTTATATATTCTATACTGGACATTTGGATCATACGATGTAGTTTTCTGGTCAAGAGGGTCTTTAAGGCCTTCTGCAGTGGTAAATAAAAATTATATTGCATTTCTCTACCAATCTCTCTTTGCTCAATAACGGGAAAGGAACCATTTACACGAGGAACCATAAAGGATTTTGGATTTACCTTGAACTACGTCTGGTCAATTCTCTCTTTGCTACGCCTGACAGGTTTGGCTGATGTTGGAAATGATATTAATATCTGTTTAAAAGTGCATTTATGATTAGTGTTGCCCGTGGTGGCAGAAGTCTCTGAATTTCTAAGAACGCTATCCAACCGAGAATGCTTAACCTTTTTTGGGCTTACTCGTAAAAAGGTCAAATACGGCTCACAAGAGATGTCACATTTATCCGGAGGCATGCATCAGGAATGTGGAGTAAAAACTGGCTCTCGGCCTATGTTGTAAGTTTTATGTCTTAAGTTGTCTTACAATTGCTACCAGGAAAGCACCACATTTGACATCCCCTGTATGATACACATGTAACTGTTTCATCTTCGCTGATAAAGCAATAGCTATGAAGACTGTTTGTTTCTCATGATCACTCACAGCAATCTTGTTGCTTCAGGCTGCATTTTTTCAACAATTTTTCCGCTCAGTAAGTGAAACGGACTACCTCACACTGCGTCATGGATTCCTCAAGGTATCTCTGCAGCTTTCCTTTATATCGCAACCTCTGAGCACCTACTACATAATCTTATCTTGGTATTATTCTAAATCATCTGTATGTCTTTTGAGTTGTTGACCTTCATACTTGGTTTTAAGTGAAAAGTAAGCATGAATATGAGGGTTTATTAAGAAAGGAGTTTATTCAATACAGTGGTTATTATATGAACAATGGTGCCTGCTTCAAGGCATTCTAGTAGGTTTTAGTCAAGCAAGCGTGTAGCTGAAGCCTGACATAGAAGATGCATGCAAAATGGTTATGGTGCCAAAAAAATATTTACAATAATCAGCTTATTTTTGGTGTGAACATCCAGCTGTGCTAATAAGATTATGTGTTCATTCTGTGACCATGCGAGATGGTCATTTTGACCATCTGGCTGGCTGCAAAACATTTGCAGCTTTCCCTAAAGCAAATAGCCTACACTAAATAGTCTCGCATACATCTGAACCAGAAGATGAACATATACAGAGGCCCACAAAATAGTGCCTCCTGCCAATATTAAGGTCTAGAAGGAATTTTCTTCATACTGGCAGTCTTGTAAAGATCCGTCCTTAGTATTGTAATATGTGATGGTTACACAATATCTAGCTCACAAACTTGTTAGTGTTTGCGAGGTAAAAAGGTAACGGGGAGGTGCATGTAGGAGTTTTAAGAAATATTCTCCCATAGAAGAAGCAGAATAAAACTTTAGCTATGTTCGGGTAGCCTATTCATGAAATTATTTTTCCTTGGAGAGTCTGCAATTTCTGCTACATATTTCTGAATAAGCCTGATTGTGAGTTTTTTACAGCATGCCTTCTCTCTTCATCGCACGGTAAATCTCTATGATGCTGCAAGCCGTATGTGTAAAAACTGTTGCAGGACCCTTTTTCTTTCTAAAACAAAAAAAACTGATGTATTATGCAGAAGCACAAGTTAAAAGGCTTCAACTTTCACAAGTACATTTTAAGAACATTGGAGGATGACTTCAAGCATGTTGTTGGAATCAGGTTGGTGATGATAATACCAAAAGAAGTCGTGCTCTGTTGAGTATCTGTAAATATGTGGATTTCTGCCAAGGAAACATAGGAAGTAAATAAAGTGGTTTATGAGATACCCTATCTGATACTGGCAAAAGGATTAAATGTGAGATCTTTGTTTTAAAATCTATGCATAATCGTTTCTTTTAAAAATGCCAAAATGTTGTGTGCCATGAGTAATTAGGTGATTTGTTGAACACCAAATGAAATCTCTAGTCAGACCTACCTCCGTATGTGCGTTCTATAGTTTTCATAGAGGAAACTACTTGCCATCTTTTTATAATGTCACTTGCGATGATATTAGAATCTCTAAATTGGGACCTCTGAACTCTCTGTGGAACTTGAGCTGTTCTCCCCTGCTAGATTTCACACAGTCTGGGTTTAACTTCTTTTGCAACCAACAAAGGAGTTTATCTTACTAGCAGAGCCTCATTTATGTGAAACAAGTGCACATTTTATCGCCATGAGAGGCTACAAATGGACTTTTGTCCGCCAGATTTCAATCAAGAGGTTGTTGAGACAGTGTCATACGTTTCTCCCTTTCCCATCAGCCCTGACCACTTTGCTAAGGAACAATGGATATCTAATATAGCATAGGGTTATGAAGGAATGGAAAGTGTGCGATGGCAAAACTTTTACCTGCCAGATGGTATGTAATGTAATGAAGCTCATGGTTTATTCGTCAATTTTTCTGAGTCTCAGGCTAGAAGGTTGCTCACGATCTAACATCAAAGAGCATCCAAACACTTCCCTGTTCTGATGCCAAGAATTGAGTCACTTGGAGCGCAGAGGCTGTACAGCAAGAAGGTGATTCTGTGTGAAGCCCACATACACATGAAAGAGTTTCAGGTGACTTACTTGTAATAGGCTTGAAAACACCCTAGCGAGAAATCAATAGCAACACACGAAAGAGTTTCAAGGGACTTACTTGTAACAGGCTTGAAAACACCCAAGCCAGAAATCAATAGCAACACACGAACTGTGTAGGATATGAGTAGGGGGTGGATGTAGTTAATGAGGGCTAATACAACACAATGTGGACGTGTGCGGATATAATGAGTAGGAGCTGATACAAAAGCTGATGGGCAGGGTGTACAATCATCAAAAAATCTGAATCACAGGAGGTGCATCATCGGTCGCTGGCGGATCTCGTCAATCTCCTCCATGGTCAGTAATCTGACCGGGCACGACATCTGCCCAGGCGTTGTGCATGTCTGGCCAAAGTGATCCGAATCCTCTGATGTAGCCTTCGTCGATGCTGTGTAGTCCACGGCAGTCATGGGCATCTGGATCTCCTGAGCTCAATCGCTCGGTCGATCAGCGTGCCTCTGGTGTGAGGAGAATGTGAGCTTTGCTGTGGTAGCTGCTCCTCTGATTGCCCAGTGTCCACCCTAAAGAAATCTGTGATCCATCTCTGAGACTGGCTAGCGTCTCCCCTCATTAGGCTCTCTCTGTGTCTGCGTAGCTCGAGTAAAAACAGTCCCAGACATGTCTGGTCCTCATACCTCATGACTAGAGAATAGTCCAAAGCCCTCTCTAAACAAGCATGAAAGCGGCCTCCTATCTCATAATAAAGAGGGCAGTGGCATATGTAGCGCAACTCTCTCTCAGGCTCCATGTGACATAGGGGACATGTTGTGGCCTCTGCTGGTACTCTTCTATATGTGCCAGTCTCGACCCGAAGCTGGTATGAAGATGTGCGTATCTGGCCAATGGCACACCTTATCCCATGTGATAAGTGGTTGTCCAGGTATCTGGGCCTCGTCACAAAACCATCCTCAATGAGCTGGAGAAGATGCTCTCTATAAAGGCCATCTTCGTGCCCAGCTCCTGTGCCGGCTGTATCCAAGTCCTCCTCGTATCTACCTGAGTCAGGTCCTGGCAGATGAGTCTGGTGATCTTAGACTGTGTAAGAGTCAAAGAGACCCATGAGTACTGGAATGGGGTCAATCTGTTCCTGCTGAACCCATGCAACTCAAACCATGATGTCATCTCCTCATATCCAGCATGTTGTATCTTTCTGCATAGCTAGCTGTCGAGAGGACTCAAGTGCTAGGCGGGTATATCTATCTTTGGGGGGAGGTCCCATAGGCGATGTATAAAGGAGACTGATCTGGTAAGCACCTCAACCACTAGTGGGGGGGCAGCTAGCTCTGCTCGAATAATGTCATGTGTTACATCGGACCTCCCATGATGGTCTAGTGAAGGCCCCCATATCTGAACTCCATAGAGCAATGCGGAAGCCACCAGACTCTAGAGTGTCAAAAAACTAGAGCTTCGTCCGAGGCTCCTGAAACTGAATCCGTGAACACATCCTCTCCAATCCTCCCAATGCTGCATAGGCTCTGGTCCGTCTAGTCTCTACTGCTCTCCTTAATGAAAATACTGGCCCACTAAAGACCATCCCAAGGTAGGTGTGACCATCTGTATACTCCACTGCCTCATGGCCATACGTAAATGCGGGTGTTGATCTCCTTCAAATAAAGCATAGATACATATCGGTTAAGGGATGAGGGCCCATCAAAAGGGTGATGTAAAAGAAAAGGGACAAAACCCTAAGGGGGTTCAAGTGAGAGGGAAGCCGGTTTGGGAGTTCGAAACTTTTGCATGACGGCTTTACCACCTCGATAGACTGCCCACTTACCTTGTTTGCGAGCTTCGTGCATCTTCTTGAGCTCACTTGCTTTGATCTTGAGTTGATTAGGGGTCAATTCTTCGGCGATCCAAAGTTGCTTTCCTTTGAGGAGACGAGAGTGGTGTAATAGCTTCCACCGCTCTTCTTTGCCCTTGAGAGTGAGAATACAATGCTCGGTTGGTACATTTCTATGTGGGTCGTTGATCCAAGAGACGGTTTCCGGCTTGATATTTACTGGTTGAAGAATATCATTGAGCTTAGAGATCGCTTCTTCAAGTGTATCCTCATCTGTGCGTCATGGCGCATGGAGTCCCCCAATCCTAACTTTAAGGCTAAGAGATTCTTGCAGCCGGTTCTCTTGTAATGTTGCTTGAATTTCGACGTCAGTCTTTTTATGTGTTTCCTCGTGGACTTTTTTCCGGGCTGCCTTGACTGTCTCTAAGAGAGAGACTTTGTCATCATGTGCTTTTGCAAGTAGAGCTTTGCTGTCTACTTCCCTAATATCCTCAAGCTTGCGTAGGCGTTGCTTAATTTGAGTGTTCTCCTCGATGAGATCTTGAATGTGACCCTCTAAGGCTATTATCCTCTAAGGTTGTTATCCTCGCATCTTGACGAGCGATAGGATCCTTCTTTGGCGTAGTTGCCATGGCAAGAAAGGACTTGTGGGTGCGAGAGATTGGTGTGGAAGATATCTTGTCGCAGGGGTGGGAAAGCACCTTTAATTTATGACTTAGGGTTGTGAGGTTTAGGAGGAATGCCGTAGGGTCTGCAAAAATACTCTGTGAGAGCGATCCTTGGGCCAACTTAGCTTTAGAATTTATTCGAGCGAACATAGCCGCTTTGCACATCAATGGAGAATAGCCGGGCAACTGATCGACGCAGGTCGAGAGTGAGTGCCACGCAAGTCAGGCACAAAGTGTCAAAGGCACCGTGCAGGTCTGATTCGGGGGGGGGGGGGGGAGGCTTGTGCTGAGGCTAACGCCTCCCCACAGGGCAGCCTCTCGTCCAGGGGGAAGGCTCGACAATGAAGCTAGGGTTTAGGCTCTGAGAGAGAGAGAGAGAGAGAGAGAGAGAGAGAGAGAGAGAGAGAGAGAGAGAGAGAGAGAGAGAGAGAGAGAGAGAGAGAGATGAAATGAACTGTTATATTAACGTCTTCAAAAGGCCAAAGTGACCTATGAGACTAGGAAGTTACAATGCGGTGTATCTGATACAAAGTCAGATTAACAAAATAAGTTAAACTAGGATAACCAAATATAAATACTGCGGAATCCTAAAGTAAGCTGATAGGTCAAAATGAGAAATGTAATATTAACGTCTTCAAAAGGCCAAAATGACCTATGAGACCAAAAGGTTACAGGTGGTGAATCTAATACCAGGTCTGGGTACAAAAAATACAAAGAACTGAAAAGGAAATAGTGGGTAGGGGTGGGGTGAAAGCTGATACAAGGGGAATACAAAGGGTGAGCTGATACAATGGAGCTCTTTGACAGTCGAGGCATCATATACATATACATTAGTATCCAAAAGGCTATAGAGATTCAATGTCCTCTAAGCTAGGCACTCAGTCGGGACGACTAGTATGTCGCGCCAGTATGGTATGGATCCTCTGTCGATGTCAAGAGGGCCCCCTCATCTGTGGGCGACGGATCGCCCCAACTCTATCGCCCGATCAAGCAGTATGCCTTTGGTGCCTTTGGTGTTGTTATGATGTTGGGGCTGCTCGGACTCCTTTGTTTGTGATTGAAAGAAATTTGTAATCTTCGGCTGTTGGTGGATCTCTCTCATTGTGCCGCTCTTCATGTCACAAGACGGGCACCAAGTGCTAATAGAAAAGAACAAATTGAACAGACTTTTAGCACTTCAATAACAAGTGAACTGAAATAGAGAGACGACACGCGAACGCGACACTGAGTGGCGGAATTCCACCCCAGAGAGTACTGGCCCCAAACCTTGGCGCCCCTTTCGGTATTTCTTTATATTGCATCAACTCAGTACAAGCCGGTACTCCAGACTCTGCACCTTCTCGAGGAAGCATGCCAAAGAATGAGCCCTAACCTCATATCTAAAGGCCCTAGGCCCCAAAAGCAGTTTACAGTAAAAAGCCTTCAAACTCAAACGCATCTGGTCCAAAAGCAATGCTCAAAAGCTGCCAACGTAAAATCCGGAATTCCGTACAGCTGCCACGTTAGCCGTCAACGCAAAACGCAGAAATCCGTACAACATGCTACGTCATCAGCCAGCGTGATATTTGGAAATCTGCCACGTCATCAGTTTGTGTGTGAACAGGTTCTGCTTTATTTTAATCCTTTGTGTCACTTGGGGCCCCATCAAACGGGGTCCCCATAAGACATCCACAGCCCACTGCGGGCGCACAACCAATATTCACTCAAAAGTCCAGAGGCTCAGCCCCTTGTATTCTATGGTCACCTGCACCTGTAGATGGAATCAAAAAGCTCGCGGCAACACCTCACCTCTGCCAGAGCCCTGCTGGCTCCCTGTGTACCTGACCCGTTGCCCCCTTGTGTACTCGCGAAGAGGACCTGCACCACAGCCCAGTACGGGCGCCACTGACAACCAGGAACAGCCCCTTGCTGCCCCTCTGTCTGACAGTAAATAGTAAGGCCCGAAACCCCCCCTTGTGCGAGGAGACCACATGCGGCAATGCTCCCTGCTGATCGTGCAATAACCAGCCCCGCAAGCGGCCTGTCTCTGCTGGAGCTTGGAACCCGAAAGCAGCCCCCACTGTGGGACGTGCCTGCTGTCCCCGCACCTGCAACCTGTAAGCTGAGGGCGCTGCCCTAAGGTCTGCAGCCCCGAAACCTGTAATGATGAGGGCGCTATCTGCTGCCCCTTGACCTGCTCTTGAGTGATAGCGTATCTGCTCATTGCCCCCACAGTTGGGTAGGCTCGTGGATGAAGGCGACCCCGCAGGGTGCTCTGAGGCGCCACCCATGCGCACAGAGAGAGAGAGAGAGAGAGAGAGAGAGAGAGAGAGAGAGAGAGAGAGAGAGAGAGAGAGAGAGAGAGAGAGAGAGAAATGAAATGAAATGAAATGTTATATTAACGTCTTCAAAAGGCCAAAATGACCTATGAGACCAATCAGTTACAAAATAGTGAATCTAATACCATGTCTGGGTACAAAAGAACTAGAAAAGAACTAGAAGTGGAACAAAATATTACTACTACTACTACAATCTAAAACTACGTGGGTGTAGCAGCTGATACAATAGGTACCCGGTAAACTGGATGTAACAGTGTGTGAAACAAAGATGGAAGAAATGGTGAGGATCCATCCTCATCTGCACTCTGGATGTCGAGAGAGTATGGCTCGAATCTTCTGTTGTAGTCTCCGTCGATGCTGTGTAGCTCCTCTCCTCAGTCGCGGTCGTCTGTATCTCTGTAGCTCCAATGCTCGGTCGATGAGAGTGCCAGTAGTGGTCGAATGAGTGTGGGACGAGCTCTGCAGTGGTGGCTGCTCCTCTGGCTGTCCCATATCTAGTGAAAAGAAATCTGTAATGTGTCTCTGGGACTGCCTCTCTCTAGCTCTCCCCAGTAAAGTGTCTCTATACCTGTGTAACTCAAGTAGATATAGTCCAAGACATCTCTGATCCTCATAACTCATGACCCTAGATAGAGGACCAAAACCCTCTCTGAATAAGCAGTGGAAACGCCCCCGTATCTCATAGAACACTGTGCAATGACATATGTAGTGCAACTCTGTCTCTGGCTCTCTCTGGCATAATCGGCATATCTTGCTGTCTGCTGGTATCCCTCTGAATCTACCAGTCTCAATCTCGAGCTGATGTGAGGATGTGCGTATCTGACCAATGGCACAACGCAAACCATGAGACATATGTGTGTCCATGTAGCTGGGTCGAATCACAAACCCATCTCTTGTGAGGTGGAGAAGATGCTCTCTATAGAAAGCCATCTTCGTGCTCAACTCCTGAGGCGGCTCTATCCATGTCCTCCTGGTGTCGAGCTGGATCAGGTCCTGACGAATGAGTCTAGTGATCTCCACCCGTGTAAGAGACAGCGAGGGTGCCTGAAGAGAATACTGGAAAGGGGGCAACCTGTCCATGGTGAAGCCATGCGTCTGAAACCATGAAGTCATCTGTGCATACCAGCATGAAGTGTCCCCCTGTAGAGCTAACTGTCTGGAAGACTCAAGGGCCAGTCTAGCATATCTGTCTCTAGTAGTATCCCATAGGCTGTGCACAAAGGACACTGATCTGGTAAGCGCCTCCCTGAGACCTGCTCACGGAGAGAGCTTCCCTCACGCTGCCTTTCACGCACTCACTGCTGCGCGTTATTGCTCAAGACAATCAAAGTTGCAATTGGCATTAAGAGCCATGAGAGAGAGAGAGAGAAAGAAAGAAAGAAAGAAAGAAAGATTTTTAACGTCTATGTCAGGCCGAAATCGGCCTATGAGACAAATCAAATGTACATGGCGTGTATGTCATCCGTCTATCGGAAAGACAAATGAAACAAAACTGATACAAAACTGAACTGAATGTAGGTAATGGAGTATCTGAGGAGGGAGGGAGCTCTATCTCTAGGGGTATATGCATGTCTATATGCTCAAGGTAGTACAATCATGAGAATGCATCAAGCTCTCTAGCTCCATCCTGTACAAATGGGGGGATGTAGGATGTGGTACATGGGCGGGGCTGGTGCCAAGGCTACCCGGATGAAAGCTGTCGGGTCAGCCCTCATCTGAGCAACTCGCTCCTCAGTGGCACGGCTCTCCCGGGCTCGGATCTCCTCGATCTGTCGGTGGTGGGAGCTCACTCCCCTGTAGCCTGGGACTCGTGGTCGTCGTCTGGCTCGGTTCACCTCCGCCTGTGGGAGTGTCACTCCTCTCTGAGTATCTGATGAGGTAGGGGTGGCAATCCTCTGAAAGAAGTCTGTGAGCTGCGACTGTCGCCCCTCTGTCTGTGTAGCTGTGCGTGGCTGTAGTAGTGTGTCCCGATGGCTCTGTATCTCTAGTAAGAAACGTCCGAGCTGTCTCTGATCTCGAGAGTCCATGATCTCTCGGAGAGTGGGCTGTCCTCTGAATAAGGCCTCATACCTGCCTCTGATCTCAGTGTATGCTCTGCATCTACATACAAAGTGCTCCTCACTCTCCACCTCCTCTGTGCAGGCTCTGCAGACTCGCTCCTCCCTGGGAACACCAGTGTGTCTCCCGATCTCAATCTCTAACCTGTGTGAAGCCACTCTCAGCTGACCAATCGCCACCCGTGAGCTATGTGGCATATATGTGTCCATATAGCGTGGTCTCTGTATGAACCCCCCAGACAATATGGTGAGAAACTGGTCTCTGTAATCTGACATCCTCGTCCCCAAGCCAGGTGACTCCCAGACTCTCCTAGTGTATAGCTGCCACAGATCCTGTCTCAATACCAAGTTTCTCTCACTGCGAGAGAGGTGAACAGATGGTGAGTGGGGGTCGTACTGGAATGGTGGTAGGCTCTCCATGTCAAGACCGTGTCCCTCAAACCATGCTCTGACCTGTGAGTACCAAGCTCTCGCATGCCCACTCTCTGATAGCTGTATAGCTGCCTCGAATGCTCTACGAGTAAGTCTGTCAGGAGGTAGCTCTCTCATCCTCTGGATGAAGCAGACTGTCTGGAATAATGCCTCTACAACCATAGGCATGCAATTGGCATTAAGAGCCATGAGAGAGAGAGAGAGAGAGAGAGAGAGAGAGAGAGAGAGAGAGAGAGAGAGAGAGAGAGAGAGAGAGAGAGAGAGAGAGAGAGAGAGAGAGAGAGAGAGAGAGAGAGACTGCTCACCCTGCGCGTGCTGTTGCACAGAGAGAGAGGGCCTGCTCGTTGCCCTGAGACCTGCTCACGGAGAGAGCTTCCCTCACGCTGCCTTTCACGCACTCACTGCTGCGCGTTATTGCTCAAGACAATCAAAGTTGCAATTGGCATTAAGAGCCATGAGAGAGAGAGAGAGAGAGAGAGAGAGAGAGAGAGAGAGAGAGAGAGAGAGAGAGAGAGAGAGAGAGAGAGAGAGAGAGAGAGAGAGAGAGAGAGAGAGAGAGAATATGAAATGAAATGTTATATTAATATCTTCAAAAGGCCAAAGTGACCTATGAGACCAGAAAGTTACAGTGTGGTGGTTCTGATACAAAGTCAGAGTAACAAAAATAACATCAATAACAACATAACATAACAAAATAAATATACTATGGAACCCTAAGCCGCTCGATGTGAACTAAGTAGCTGCGTAGGATAGCTAAATAACTAAATCACAGGAGATCCAACATCGGTCGCTGGTGGATCTCATCAATATCCTCCTTGGTCAGTAGTCTAACCGGGCGGCGTGCATGCCTCGCCAAAGTGACTCGAATCTTCTGATGTAGCCTCGATCGATGTTGTGTAGTCCTCCGCGGTCGTGGGCGTCTTGATTCTTAGCTCAATCACTCGGTTGATCAGTATGCCTCTGGTGTGAGGCAATAAAGAAATCTGTGATCCGTCTCTGAGACTGGCTAGCCTCTCCTCTCATCAGGCTCTCCCTATGTCTGTGCAGCTCGAGCAAAAACAAACCCAGGCATCTCTGATCTTTGTACCCCATGACTCTAGAGAGTGGTCCAAAACCCTCTTTGGAAGCGGCCTCGTATCTAGTAGACGGGGCAGCAGCATGTGTAGTGCAACTCTGTCTCAGGCAGAGAGAGTGTCACAAAGTGATGATGTGGCTACCCACCATACACACACACCCCCTCCAGGAAACCCTAACCCTAATCCTAACTGCAAAAAAATCAAAAACCCTAATTTTGCTGATGTGGCAACTGTACGGATCCCCGCGTTTTGCGGCGCAGCTTGTGGAATTCTGTACGGCAGCTTTTATGGCAGTTTTTGGGCCTAGCTTTTTGGCATTGCTTTTTCCCACGCAATGGGAGAGAGAGAAAGCCTCTTTGCTTTATTTTTATTAAGCAAGAAAAAGAGAGAGAGAGAGAGAGAGAGAGAGAGAGAGAGAGAGAGAGAGAGAGAGAGAGATAAAAACCTTGTGCTTTATTTTTACAAAGCTTTTGAGCTTTTGATTTCCAAGCTTTTGGGGCTCTACTTTTGGCATCCCTTGTACCTTTAAATATGTAAGCAGGCCTCTCACAACTCACAGCATCTGGATGCAGAGTTTGAGTGTGAGCGCCTGTCCGCACTCTTGTACTTTGAACACAGATTAATACAAAAAGAAATACCGAAAGGGGCGTCAGTCTTTGGGGCCAATATCTCTAGGCACGGAACTCCGTCGGGCCAGTGTCGAATAAATTGTAAACTGTGAACTATTTTGAAGTGGTTCGTTGGTGCTGTCGCGGTAGATTCTTGACTTGGAGTGTCCAAGTCTGTTACAGTGGTAATCAGAGCACGGCCGATTTCTCTTCTACGGGAAATCCGATCCCAATTTTTTTTCCGTGGCACCTATGGCTTCAGGCAAGGATCAGTCGACTCCCTCTGCATCCGGAGATGTGGGAAGGGATCACAACGAAGATTCACACGAGGAGTATGGCCCGCCTCGGCCTACTCAGGCGGAGCGTCGAGAGATGGAGTGTCAACGATTGATTGGCGATGCAACAAAGATGATGCTTAATTTTGCCAAGGTCCCGAAAATGGCAAAATATATGAGCAAGACCTCTTTGGAGGAGGTGCATACGCAGTGCCAGAAAACCACAACATCACCCCCAAAACCCGCTCTCAAGAAACCTCCTGTCCCAAGAAGTATATTGAGAAGGAATTAGAAGAGGTGGTGGATGCACGAATTGCTGAGCTTTTTGACGCGCAAAACAAAGCTGAAAAGCACGGCAAAAAGCAGAAGAAAGGCACTCACTTCCCTGGCTATTTGGGTCGTCAGTCGACATTTGAAAAGGCAAAGAAACAGAAGAAGCGTGTTCGATTTGAAGGAGTACCCAATTCTTCTTCTTCTTCTTCTGACAGTTCTTCTAGCTCATATGACTCGAGCGAAGAAGATAGAAAAGGCAAAAAGCGAAGCAAGAAGCAACGCTTCGAAAAGGGCAAGAAAAAGACAAAGAAGTCTAAATCTCGCCCCGTGAGTGACAGTTCTAAAGAGGACTCGTCTACAGACAGTTCAGACTCTGACGACAACAACTTTTATGCAAAGAAGAAGAATTTTTACAAAGCCAACCAGTATGACTTTCTGGAAGACAAAAGCAAGAAAGTCCGAGAGTTTAAGGAAGGTAGACAGTCCAGTAAATTTGACACGTTTTCTGAATATAGAGATGCTTCGAAGGCTTTGTCTTTTGTAGAGCAGTTTGACATCGCTTTCGCGGGAGGGCGTTACTCAGAGCACTCTAAGATTCAAAGAGCTGCCTCTTACTTCAAGGGGAATGCTCGAACTTGGTGGTCCACACTTCTATTAAGCAAGACTGCGCCAGAAGTCAGCTTCTATGAAGGAGTTAATGAGTCATGTGAAATGGGGTTTTGCCATTCACTTTGGCAGTCTGACTTACCCCACTGATGAGATCATGACACAAAGAGTTGAACAGACTTCGACCAATGAAAGTAGAAAGAGAAAGAGAAACTCAGAAAAGAAAGATGCACGACCCAAGCTTACTCCTCAGGAGGGAGCTCGCTTCATCAGGGAGGGGAAGGGCTTTGGATGCGGGGAAACTGGACATGTCTCCGCGAACTGCCCTAAAAAGGCACAGAAAGAAAAGAATGACAAGGACGGCGAAAGGTCTGAGAGTTCGAGAGCAATCGAGGACCGCGGAAGAAAAGGCAAGATGAAAATAGGACTGGTTCCAAATTGCGTGGGTATTGATCCCAGCACGATGGACGAAAGTACAGAACTTTGCCGAGCTTGGGGAAAACTGAAAGACCAAGAAGCCCTACAGGATCTTCTTTGATGGAGGAGCCAAGGCCAACTTCATTTCACTAGAATTGGCGGCGTTGCTCGAGATCACTCCCAATCGGATGGGACCACTTGCGGAGGCTGTTCTAGCGGCACCCGGCAGGGACGTGGCCATTACACCTGTCATTGGCAAACTTCGGTTGCATTGTCAGAGGCATTTGGGGCATGAGGACTTTTACATTATGCCTTTGGAAGGTTGTGATGTCCTCTTGGGAATTCCCTGGTGCCACAAGAACAACGCCGTGGTCGACTATCGGGCGAGGAAAGCGACATTGACTACAGAGAAGGGCATAACAATTGTACTTGATATTAAACTTAAGGGCGAGTCTGTCCCTATTGTATCGGCTTTGGCCATTTCAAAGTTAATGAAATCCAGTCTGTTTGTTTACTTGATCTTTATGAAAGAGTTGAGTGATGAGGATAGGACAAATATGTCTAAACTTGATAAAGAATGCCAAGATTTTCTCCACTCTCATGCCGATTGCTTCTCAGAGGGCCTGCCAGGTGAGTTACCACTTGCTCGTCCTGAAGATCATACCATTGATCTGATTCCTGGAAGCACACCACCGAACCGGCCACCTTATCGTGTGAGCCGGATACAGAATAAAGAGATTATGAACCAAGTGAAAGACCTCTTGGAAAAGGGTCTTGTCCAGCCTAGTACTTCATCGTATTGCTCTCCAATGTTGTTGGTTTTGAAGAAAGACAGATCTTGGAGAATGTGCATCAATTATAGAGCTCTCAATAAAATCACCATCAAGAACAGATTTCCGATTCCTAGGATGGATGATATACTCGACAGATTACAGGGATCCTCGTGTTTTAGCAGGATTTTGATTTGAAGAGTGTATATCATCAGATCAGAATCGCGCTGGGAGACGTCTATACGACAGCCTTTTGGACGACTTTTGTGTTATTTGAGTTTTTGGTGATGCCTTTGGCTTAACCAATGCTCTCGTGCATTTAACCGGATGATGGATAGGATTTTTCGAGAGTACAGGCTATTTGTTGGCACTTTCTTTGACGATATCATTGTTTTCTCCAAGAATGAGGCAGAACATAGAGATCATCTACTTGAGGTCTTTCAGGCATTACGAGATCACAAGTTAGTGATTAATGCAAAGAAAAGTGAAAATTTCCTACCAAAGATACACTTTTTGGGACACATTGTGTCAGCAGCAGGAGTGCAAATGGATCCGTCCAAGATAGAGACTATCCAAGATTGGCCCGATTTGAAGTTAGAAGCTTCTTGGGACTGTGTTCGTACTACATGGGGTTCATTCGAAAGTTTGAAGAGGTTGCTTCGCCTTTGCATATCCTGACACAGAAAGGAGTCCCTTTCTCGTGGAGACCCACAGAGGTGACTGCCTTTCAGACATTGAAAGAGAAATTGACTACGGGACCAGTTTTGACTTTGTCGGACTTGCAGCAGTCATTTGAAGTATATTGTGATGCTTGTGGTCGTAGTCTGGGTGTGGTCTTAATGCAAGAAGGCCATGTCATTGCTTACGAGAGCCGATTGTTCTCAAGGCCGGAAATGACAGCACAGATTTATGAGAAAGAGCTTTAGGCGGTTATCCATGCTCTTACTCAGTGGCGGCATTACCTACTCGGAGTGGATTTTACCGTCTTTACAGACCATCAGAGTTTACGCTACTTCTTGTCACAGAAGCAACTATCGGAAAAGCAGATGCGGTGGGCGAACATCTTGTCACAGTTTCACTTCCAGATCGTCCATGTTCAGGGACAGAAGAATGTGGTGGCAGATGCTTTGTCTCGGAAGCCGTTGGTTCTGGCTATTTCCGCGATACATCATAGGAGCTTCAAGGATATGGTCGACCAGTATGTCACAGATCAGGATTTTGCATAGGTTTTCACACGGATACGGGATGGGGAGACAGTAGCGGGATATTCCATTCGGGATGGCTACTTGATGAGAAAAACCATGTTGTGCGTTACACAGCCGTTGAGGGAAAAGGTTATGAAGCGAATGCCACTGTCCACCTTTTACGGGTCACTGCGGCATTGCTACCACCATGAAAGGGGTAGAGAGATATTTCTTTTGGCCGAGACTCAAGAAGGATGTGGACGAGTTTGTGCGCAGTTGCTTGGTATGCTAGAAGGTCAAGTTTGACATGCATAAAGCACAGGGATTGTTATAGCCTTTACCCATACCCACCCGCCCTTGGGAAAGTATTGCAATGGATTTCATTTTTTATCTCCCGAGAACATAGAGTGATCATGATGATATTTGGATTGTTATTGACAGATTTAGCAAATAGGCTCATTTCATTCCAGTGAAAAAAACAGTCAAGCCTGATCACTTAGCGAGACTGTTTGTGGCTCAGATTTTCAGATTACATGGCATGCATGAGACGATTGTCTCCTACAGGGACCCCAGATTTACGAGTTTGTTTTGGAAGGCAATTTGGGAGAACATTGGCACGCGGTTGCAGTTCTCGTCATCTTTCCACCCGCAGACTGACGGGCAATCTGAGATTACCAATTCAGTGGTTTTAGATTTATTGAAGTCTTACATCTCAGATCAGAAGACTCAATGGGATAAGTATCTACCTTTGGTGGAATTTGCCTACAATAACACGATACACTCTTTGACGGGGAAGGCTCCATTTGAGATTGTTGATGGTGTTGCGAAGGTTCCACCTTCCTAAGCACAAAAGATAAGATTTTTGAAGCTGATGAGTATACGTGCGACTTAGACACGGCTTTTGCCAAGGTCCACGAGGCTTTGCAAAAATCTCAAGAATGACAAAAAAAGGCAGCGGATCGCCATCGTCGCGATTTGAAATTGAAGGAGGATGATTGGGTGCTCTTACGTTTTGAGAAGGCACGCCTGAGAAAGAAAAAGGGAAAGGAGAGGCTTTTGCCAAAGCTTAGTATGAGATACTATGGACCTTTCCAGATCTCCGAAAAGATCAATGATGTCTCCTTGCGACTGAAATTACCTGACACTTGGAGGATTCACAATGCATTTCATGCGAGTCTCTTGAAACCTTTTAAAGGTGATGTGCCTGAAGATGGGGAGCCCAATGAGCAACCCGAAGTGGAGGAAAACGAGGAGATCCTTGTTCTTGAACAGATTTTGGCACATAAGGATAAGGGTAAAGTAAGAAGGCGGTTCTTGGTTAAATTCAAGAACTATCGTGCATTGGATGCGAAGTGGATGGAGGAGGAGGACCTAGCAGATACTCCTCAGATTATGAACCTTTACCTCAAAGCTTTTGGTTTAGCATAGTCTACTCCAAATGGAACCGAGAATTCAGCTTGGCCGCAGATATGGTGCAGTGGGGTGCACAAGAGGGGAATTACTCCGCTCCTTTGTCAACAGATGCCTTGATTTTTGTATATTAGAGTCATTGACGTCTCTTTGAGCTTCAGGGATATTGAGAGCTGACAGTATTCTGCTATATGACTATATGAAATTGATTTGTTCTTGACTTGTTTTTAAGTGCAGGAACTGATAGACGAAATGATTGCAGCATTTTGGTCTAATTAATCTCGAATAGACATGGTTGCAATAGGGGTTAGTCAATCGGACATCTATGAGGTCCCGACTGGATCTAGTTGCGATTGCTAGCTACATTGCCGATAAATCATGGTCTAAGATCCGAATGAATGTTGAATGTCATGTGATGTGACTGTCGATTGGTACATGTGCTAGATGTGTGTTCCTAGTGCGTAGGTACTAACAGTCAGTGTCTGCTAAGATGGTTTATGGCCTCTGTCTGTTTTGCAGGCGTAATCGAGGACAATTACAATGCTTTCAAGAGGGGGGTATGTCACAAAGTGATGACGTGGCTGCCCGCTATACACACACACCATCTGTAGGAAACCCTAACCCTAACCCTATCTGCAAAAAAATTAGAAACCCTAATTTTGCTGACGTGACAGCTGTACGGATCCCCGCGTTTTGCGACGCAGTTTGCGGAATTCTATACGGTAGCTTTTGTGACAGTTTTGGGGCCTAGCTTTTTGGCATTGCTTTTTCCCACGCAATGGGAGAGAGAGAGAAAGCCTCTTTGCTTTATTTTTATTAAGAGAGAGAGAGAGAGAGAGAGAGAGAGAGAGAGAGAGAGAGAGAGAGAGAGAGAGAGAGAGAGAGAGAGAGAGAGAGAGAGAGAGAGAGAGAGAGAGAGAGAGAGAGAGAGAGAGAGAGAGAGAGAGAGATAAACCTTCTGCACATGCAGGACTTCCAGTTGGGACTTGGTTAGCTTCTATGGGTCATGATCCGTTATGTACTCACTGTTCTTTGCGTCTACCTGAGTCACCTGCACACTGTCTTTGGTCATGCTCGTCTTCTCATGTAGTGTGGCTAGCAGTTTGCTTTTTACTTGGCAGAGCTGGTGTTCAGCATGGATTTCTCACTTGGGGATCTGTCTCCTGGTTGATGCCGATGCCCGGACCGCATCTTTTCTACGAGGGCTCAGACACAGATCCAGCTCTTATGCTTACCTCGACTGGTTACCGGCGAGGGACTTTGGCTATGTTACCACAGATTGCTTGGCAGGGGGATCCACAGACATGTGATAAAATCTTCTCAGTCATCATTAGCATTGCACTCTGGAATGTTTGGAGAGCTCATTGTCTTCACGTTCTTAGTGCGGCTCCACAGCTCCTTCCGTATACCCTCACTGCCATTTGGTTGGACATCATTCACACCCTCATTTGGCAGTGGGATTCTTCCTCAGGTACATCTAGAGCAGCCGAGGCTCGTTGATTTGACTTCTTTCGGCACTTACAGGTGAACAGATTACATGGCATTATGCACCTCCTCAGTGGTTTCTCCTCCACTCATCATACAGACCACCATGAGATTGTTCTAGTCGAGTTGTCACTATAGTGGCTCTCAACCTTACATTCCGCTTGTACACCCCACGTGATAGGCTATTTTGGCATCTGCTGGGGATTATATTGTACTCAGTAATATACAGCCTTGATTTTTCAAAAAAAGAGAGAGAGAGAGAGAGAGAGAGAGAGAGAGAGAGAGAGAGAGAGAGAGAGAGAGAGAGAGAGAGAGAGAGAGAGAGAGAGAGAGAGAGAGAGAGAGAGAGAGAGATAAACCTTCTGCTTTATTTTTACAAAGCTTTTGATTTCCAAGCTTTTGGGGCTCTGCTTTTGGCATCCCTTGTACCTTTAAATATGTGAGCAGGCCTCTCACAACTCAGAGCATCTGGACGCAGAGTCTGAGTGTGAGTGCCTGCTCGTACTCTTGTACTTTGAACACATATTAATACAAAAAAAATACCGAAAGGGGCGCCAGTCTTTGGGGCCAATATCTCTAGGCACGGAACTCCGCCGGGCTAGTGTCGAATAAATTGTGAATTGTGAACTGTTTTGAAGTGGTTATTTGGTGTTGTCGCAGTAGATTCTTGACTTGGAGTGTCCAAGTCTGTTACACACACAGAGAGAGAGAGAGAGAGAGAGAGAGAGAGAGAGAGAGAGAGAGAGAGAGAGAGAGAGAGAGAGAGAGAGAGAGAGAGAGAGAGATGAAAATGATATATTAACATCTTCAAGAGGCCAAAATGACCAAATCGTTACAAACTAATGAATCTGATATCATGCCTGGGTACAACAAATAAAATGAAACTAAAAGTGCTACTAGCTGGAACTGTGTGGGGTATGTTTGATTACTGAATCCATCCTCATATGTACTCTGGATGTCGAGAAAGTATGGCTTGAATCCTTTGCTGTAGTCATTGTTGATGCTGTGAAGCTCCTCTCCTTAGTCATGGGCGTCTCGATCTCCCTAACTCTAATGCTCAGTCAATGAGAGTACCCGGGTGTGAGTTTGGGCTGAGCTTTGCAATGGTGGTTGCTCCTCTATCTGTCCAATGTCTAATGTGAAGAAATCAGTAATTTGTCTTTGGGATTGTGTCTCTCCAAATCTCCTCAATATACTGTTGCCGTGTCCGCGTAACTCAAGCAAATACAGACCAAGAAATCTCTGGTCCTGATAGCTCATGATTTTGGAGAAAGATCTGAGGCCGAGAGAGAGAGAGAGAGAGAGAGAGAGAGAGAGAGAGAGAGAGAGAGAGAGAGAGAGAGAGAGAGAGAGAGAGAGAGTGTTATCCTCCTTGGTGGGGAGGCTCGCGGGAAGCGGCTGCCCTTTTGGGTACGCCGTGATCCGCACTCGAGGGACGGAACTGCAGGGCACGTGCCTGTGGCGAAGTTCCTCGGTGAAGTTGTACCCCGGTATTTAGGTGCTTTGCATAGGCGGGTGGGGAGATAATGCTCCCCTTCCTATGCTGTTATTTGAATCCGATCCCTTCCGGGGGAAATGACGTAATTCTCCCCAAGCGAAGCCAGATGAGCTACGAGAGCACCCAACTGCCATTCCCCCCGGGGGGGTCAACTTCACCTAAAAGGGGTTGGGAAATGCATAATGGGAGACATTACCAGCCTCAGCGGACGCCACCTGTGAGCCGACTCCCTTCCAAGCGGGTATGGCATTTCCTAGGGGAAAACCGTCGGGTTTCAAAGGCAGTTTAGTAAGGTGAGCGATAAGTTACCTGGAGGAGGCAACTCCAAAGGGAAGACCGAAGCAAGTCCCGCAGTACTTGGGCCTCTGAACATAGGTACTTGGTCGCTGTCACGCCCACCGAAATGGGTCTCTCAAGGAAACTAGTGACAAAAGCATCTGCCTTCGGTTTCTCGGGGCATAGTCCTGGTCATTCTTCTTGTCCACTTTTACGGTGGATAAGGGGAGCGGCCGGGCTTGCCCTGCCCGACTCCGAAAACAAAACAAAACAAAGAGAGAGAGAGAGAGAGAGAGAGAGAGAGAGAGAGAGAGAGAGAGAGAGAGAGAGAGAGAGAGAGAGAGAGAGAGAGAGAGATGAAATGTTATATTAAAGTTTTCAAAAGGCCAAAATGACCTATGAGACCAATCTGTTACAAAATGGTGAATCTAATACCATGTCTGGGTACAAAAGAACTAGATACTACTACTAGAATCCATCCTCATCTACACTCTGGATATCGAGAGAGTATGGCTCGAATCCTCTGCTGTAGTCTCCGTCGATGCTGTGTAGCCCCTTTCCTCAATCATGGCCGTCTGGATCTCTGTAGCTCCAATGCTCGATCGATGACAGGGCCGGTAGTGGCCGAATGAGTGTGGGCCGAGCTCTGCAATGATGACTGCTCCTTTGGGATTGTCTCTCTCTATCTCTCTCCAGTAAAGTGTCTCTATATCTTTGTAACTCAAGTAGATATAGCCCAAGACATCTCTGATCCTCATAACTCATGACCCTAGAGAAAAGACTGAAACCCTCTCTGAATAAGCAATGGAAACGGCCCCGTATCTCATAGTACACTGTGCAATGACATATGTAATGTAGGTCTGTCTCTTACTCGGCATATCCTGCTGTCTGCTGGTATCCCTCTAAATCTACCAGTCTCAATCTCCAGCTGATGTGAGGATGTGCGTATCTGACCAATGGCACACCGCAAACCATGAGACATATGTGTGTCCATGTAGCTGGGTCGAATCACAAACCCATCTCCTGTGAGGCGGAGAAGATGCTCTCTATAAAAATCCATCTTCGTGCCCAACTCCTATGGCGGCTATATCCATGTCCTCCTGGTATCCAGTTGGATCAGGTCCTGACGAATGAGTCTAGTAATCTCCACCCGTGTAAGAGACATCGAGGGTGCCTGAAGAGAATACTGGAAAGGGGCAGCCTGTCCATGGTGAAACCATGCGTCTGAAACCATGATGTCATCTGTGCATACCAGCATGAAGTGTCCCCTTGAAGAACTAACCGTCTGGAAGACTCAAGGGCCAATCTAGCATATCTGTCTCTAGTAGTATCCCACAAGCTGTGCACAAAGGAGATTGGTTTGGTGAGCGCCTCAATCTCCTTAGGAGGGGCAGCTAGCTCTGCTCGAATGATAGCGTGGGGTACGGAGGCCTTGGCTTTCATCAGTCGAAAGATCATAGATACCAAGGGCTTCTCCATACGTCTCCAACCATCCTGGCCTACAGAAGGTCCCCATGTCTGCCATACAACATAGCTGAGGCTACTAAGGTATCAAAGAGCCATAACTTTGTCCAAGGTTCCTGGAACTGAACCTGCGAACACATCCTCTCCAAGCCTCCCAAGGCCGCAAAAGCTCTAGTCAGTCTAGTCTTTGCTGCTCTCCCCAAAGAAAACCTCGGCCTAGTGAAGACAATCCCAAGGTAAGTGTATGCATTTGTATACTCTAAATCTCTTGACTATATGTGAGAGTCGGTGCTGGTCTCCTGATCCACTGTGGTGGTGGTGTTAAACACCATAACCTTGGTTTTACCAAGGTTTATAGACAATCCACTATCCTCTGCAAATTTGTGTAATGCATCCAACTGTCGCTGCATACCCTCTGGTGAGTCAGAGATCAACACAATATCATCACATATAACAACAATGGGATCCACGTCCTTGCCAGTTGGGCACCTCTATCACCCTCTGTGTCAATGTAATCAGACACCTCATCAACATACATACCAAATAGAGTAGGAGACAATGGGCAACCCTGTTTCACCCCAATGGTGGAGTGAACTAAATCAGATATCCCCTCCAGAGTGCGTACATGCCCCATTACTGGTCTGTATAGAGCCATAATCCCCCAAATCAACACTATGGGCACCCCCATCTCCTGCAGTCTGCGCATCAATCGAGCTCTCGGTACCATGTCAAATGCTTTGCGGAAATCCACAAAGCTACAATAAATCCGTCTCCCATGTGACCTTCCCTCCTCAATGATGGCTCTGAGTGTCAGCATATGATCAAGAGTGGAGAAACCCCTCCTGGAACCGGCCTGGCCCTTTGCTCGTACACCCTCACCCTCTGCCCAATTACTCAACTGTTGCTCAAGAATGGATGCATAGAACCGTGCCAATTTGTGCCCAACCATAATAGTGCGGTAATTCCCAGGCTCTGTAGGATCACTTGCTTTGAAGATAGGCACAATAGTAGACAATCTCCAAGTCTTGAGTAACCCTCAGACATGGCCCGATTGAACAACATTGCAAGAACCTCTACCAACATATCTCTAGCATGTGTAAAGTGCTCTGCTACTAGACCATCATGATCATATGCCCTGCTGGTCCTCATCCCGTCAATGGCTCTCTTTACCATCTCAACGTAAAGAAGGTGCTGGTGGGTGGGCATGGCTCTGTAGGATCTGGAAGGGGGTCTTGTCCAGGAACCGTATATAGCGATGAGGCATACTGGCCCCACACATCAGGAGAAGTAATCACTGGGGGAGGGGAGTGCTCATGAAAGAATCACCATGCCTCTCTTGAGTCTCTACTCAAGAACAGCTGATACAAGTCTCGCTCCATCTTGGCCAAGTAAGCTCGTTTCTTTCGTCGCACAAGGCGTTGGGAAGCAATCCTATATTGTCTGTAAGTGATGACTCCTAATAGAAGATCCCTCTGAAGCTGGGCTCTCATCTCTCTGCACTCCTCATCATACCAACTATTATGGGGCATGCTCCCAGAATATCGCCTCCGACCCGGTTGAGTGTGTGGGTATGCCTCTGATGCTGCACCATGCAGTGTCTCAGTCAGTAAAGTGGTGCACTCCTCCACTGAGAGGCCAGGACCAGCTGTGCATAGACCGCTATGGATCTCCTCTGTATAAACTGAGTCAGTCTCTGGTGTAAATGTATTACGGGTATGTGACCTACCTCCTGATGTATGGGCTGTACTATACTGAAATGAAACAGAAAATGTCAAAAGTGCATGATCCACTGCTACGCCCACTGGTCTGGCTCCCACTATGAAATGAGAGAGAGAGAGAGAGAGAGAGAGAGAGAGAGAGAGAGAGAGAGAGAGAGAGAGAGAAAGAAAGAAAGATTTTTAACGTCTATGTCAGGCCGAAATCGGCCTATGAGACAAATCAAATGTACATGGTGTGTATGTCATCCGTCTATCGGAAAGACAAATGAAACAAAACTGATACAAAACTGAACTGAATGTAGGTAGTGGGGTATCTGAGGAGGGATGGAGCTCTATCTCTAGGGGTATATGCATGTCTATATGCTCAAGGTAGTACAATCATGAGAATGCATCAAGCTATCTAGCTCCATCCTGTACTAATGGGGGGATGTAAGATGTGGTACATGGGCGGGTCTGGTGCCAAGGCTGCCCGGATGAAAGCTGGAGAGAGAGAGAGAGAGAGAGAGAGAGAGAGAGAGAGAGAGAGAGAGAGAGAGAGAGATGAAATGAAATGATATATTAACGTCTTCAAAAGGCCAAAATGACCTATGAGACCATCAGATACAAAGTGGTGAATTTAATACAATGTTTGAAGTATAAGTACAAAAAGTACTGAAAGTAAAAAATGAAAACTGAAAATGAAGTGTGAAATGTGAAAATGTAGAGTAGGCCCTCAATGACAATCTGGGTGTCGTGCTAGAATGCCTCTGATCCTTTGCTGGAGTCTTCGTCGATGGAGTGTGCTCCTGTGTCTCGGTCGTGGTCCTCTCGATCTCCCGAGCTTAGTCGCCCTGTCAATGAGGGTGCCTCTGGTATGAATGCGGGTACAACCCTGTGCTGGTGGTTGGTCTCTTGGCTCCCTCGATCCAAAGAAGTTTGTGACCTGTCTCTGCGACTGTCGTACTCCATGTCTCCTCAACAGACTATCTCTATGAGAGAGAGAGAGAGAGAGAGAGAGAGAGAGAGAGAGAGAGAGAGAGAGAGAGAGAGAGAGAGAGAGAGAGAGAGAGAGAGAGAGAGAGAGAGAGAGAGAGTGAGTTTACACGAAGCGGTGGAATTCTGCTTCCAGATGCATTGGCCCTAAAGAGTGGCGCCTGTTTTGGTATTTCTTTCGTTATGGAAGATCACAAAGTACAATTATCGGGGAGCATCTATTTTGCTATTTCTTTCTTTATGAATGATTACAAAGTACAATCGTGTGGGAGCACCTGCTCTGCGTTGTAAACTGCGAGAGAGGGAGATGGCATTGTAAACCAGAGAGGGCCACCAAGACTCATATTTAAAGGCCAAAAGCCAAAAGAAGCATCATATATGAAAAGCTTGCGGCCCATAAGGAAAATCCGTAAAAATATGAGATTTCCGTATTATCCTTAAATGTCTACCAATGATTTTAGGATGCCCACTCCATCATATTTTGAAGTTCCAGATTGGTATACTTATGACCAAATATCGGTGGACCAGCTTACCTTCACTTTCATTTCTTTGTGCGATAGGATCTGGTAGTTGTTGCTCTGGCTCCCTGTCCTATATCACTCCTAAGTCTTCGGAACCCTAGTTGTTTCCTGTAATTCTTTGTTTGGACACTGAGTAGAATGTGCTCAACCTCTCTACAGCCATAACATTTGCCCTCTTAGGCATTTCACTCACCTCTTGCACTCAAACAAGTACACGTTTTCAAGAATACATCAATCAATCAATTTTTTAGGACTTACCATTTCAATGCATCACGCACTGCACTAGATTCAACCCATTCAACATGCACTTAAGAAATAGGCACAACTAAACCAAAAGCCTCAAGATATAGCTCTAGTAACTGAGGAGAATCTACTAAGTCCTCCTCCACCATCCACTTTGCCTCAAGATATAACTCTAGTAACTGAGGAGAATTTGCTAAGTCCTCCTCCACCATCGACTTTGCATCAAGAGCCGAATAGTTCTTGAACATGACCAAATATCGGTGGACCAGCTTACCCTTCAATGTCATTTCCTTGTGCAATAGGATTTGGTCCTTTCAACATGTACTTAAGGAATAGGCACAACTAAACCAAAAGCCTCAAGATATAGCCCTAGTAACTGAGGAGAATCTGCTTAGTCCTCCTCCACCATCCACTTTGCATCAAGAGCCAAATAGTTCTTGAACATGACCAAATATCGGTGGACCAGCTTACCTTCAATTTCATTTCCTTGTGCAATAGGATCTGGTGGTTTATTGCTTTGGCTCCCTGTCCTACATCACTCTTTAAGTCTTTGGAACACTTCTGATTTATCATCAATGGTTTTCTGTGATTCTTTGTTTGGACACTTAGTAGAATGTGCCCAACCTCTCCACAACCATAGCATTTGCCCTCTTTGAAGTAGTTTGCACGTTGCTCTATTGTCAATCTAGGCCGTGTGGATTTCTTATTGTGCTTCTTAGAAGATTTTTTTCAAATGACTTGGACACTGACTCATCCGTCGCATAAAGGTATCCCAAAAATGTGACTATAAGGAGAAAAGGCATTGGGAATCCTTGTAGCCCAAAAAAGTATCAAACTTGACCGCTTGGTCCCCATCCTTGAATTCCTTAGTAGTCTTCTTCATCTTTTCCAGGTTGTCATACTGAGTAGCTTGTAACAAGTGATTCTTCTTCTTCCTCGAACTTGTACCAAGAGTGTGGGCATCACTTTGAATTGTTAGAGGTGGAAGAGGTTTCCTCCTTTGAACTAGTAGACTGGTTTTTGTGCTTTGTAGGCTTTTTTTCTTTGGTTTACTTTTCTTGTCCTTCCTTCGCTTCTTTAGTTTCTTCTCATCCTTATTGGAACTAGAGGAAGAAGAATTGTTGGAATTGTCAAAAGACGAAGAAGAATTGGGATTGTCCTCAAAGAAAATACGCTCTTTGATCTGATAGCCTCCTTCGGCTTGTTGCCCTTTCAAGAGTGCTTTTAGCTTTCATTAACTTGTTGATTTCTGTTCAAAAGCTTTGTCAAACTCTTCCTGTGAGTATCGCTTCCGTTTCTCTGCACCTAGATTTGCCTTGGTCTTCATTGCAGACATGGTCAGAGTGTGGATGACCTTCTGCCATTCGTCGTAAACCTCAACAATCAGACGACTCTTCATATGCTTCTCATAATTTGTGTCCTTGGAGGCGCCTTGCACAGGTGTCAATCTTAAGCTATCACTTGCACTTAGATCTGTTGAGATCCCGTGCAGAAGGCTTTCCATAGTCCTCTCCCCATGCTTCAAAAGAAGGCTTGGCCTCGTTGCAATCTTTGTTGATTCTCTTCGTTTCCATGCTAGGATTTGAGTGCTTTTTATTCTTGGGCAAAATTGTAGTAGGTCGGATGTTGTCCTCTCTGTCGGGTTCATTATTGGAACCCATGTGTGCAGAAGAAGTTGGATCGGATCCTCCATAGGAGGGGAATCGTTTGAGCTTTGATACCATTGTAACAGGCTTGGATACCCAAGTGAGAAATCAATAGCAACACACGGACAAAAATTGCAATAAACTAAGAGAGAGAGAGAGAGAGAGAGAGAGAGAGAGAGAGAGAGAGAGAGAGAGAGAGAGAGAGAGAGAGAGAGAGAGAGAGAGAGAGAGAGGAGGAGGAGGAGGAGGAGGAGGAGGAGAGAATTTTAACGTCGTAGGAAACTATTCCAAGAGACCTTAAAAATCTATCCGACCAGGAGAGTTGAACTCAAGACCTGTTATTCAAGAGAGAAATGAAATGTAATTAACGTCTTCAAAAGGGCAAAATGACCTAGGAGGAGAAGAAGAAGAGAATTTTAATGTCGCAAGAAACTATCCCAAGAGACCTTAAAGATCTATCCGACCAGGAGAGTTGAACTCAAGACCTCTTATTCAAGAGAGAAATGAAATGTAATATTAACGTCTTCAAAAGGCCAAAATGACCTATGAGACCAAAAGGTTAGAAGTACAAAGAACTGAAAAGGAAATAGTGGGTAGGGGTGGGGTGAAAGCTGATACGAGAGAGAGAGAGAGAGAGAGAGAGAGAGAGAGAGAGAGAGAGAGACACGAAGTGGGGGAGTTTTGCCTCCAAATGCATTGGTCCCAAAGCCTGGCGCTCCCGTCGGTATTTCTTTCTTTATTGATGATTACAAAGTACAACTCCCGAGGAGAACTTTCTCTGCAATTTGTGCACCGTAAATTGTTAGAGGGGGCCTTGAAGGCTCATATTTAAAGTCCAAGGCCAAAAAAAGCATCAAATATGAAAAGCTGGCGCCCATAGGGCAAATCCCCGAAAATCTGAGATTTTCATACTATCCCTAAAAATCCGCTGCAAATACTGGGATGTCGGAAAATGTGCCACATCATTATGTTTTGAAGTTTGAAACGGGTCCACTTGATTCCGGCGCTTAGACATGTTATTTTAAATTAGTATGCCACGTTATCACATTTGTGACATACTACTTACGTTTAAGGATGGAGGTCATACCTGTATGCACTCCAAGATACTAACAGAGGGATAGTCGGGACACCTTGAAAAGTGTATGGCATTTCAGTATGCACACATAACCCGCCGATAGATGATAGCGTGTTTCATAAGGAAAAACATTATGGGTATGTGTAGAGGTAACTTATGTTCATATCGGAACTTCCATGGAACAGGTTTGTCTTTAATCTGGCCACGGTCATGAGAGCCCCTTCATGTGGTGTGAACCTACATTTATAAAGCATACAGGATGCAGAAGTTTTTTGTTTTTGGTTGTTTTTCTTGTTTATTGGGTTTTCTAGGTGAGGGGGGTTTTCAGTTCGGAAACCTGCTATGTTCCTATATCCCATATTATCACTTGCAAGATCCAAAATGAAACAAAACAAGGATGATGAATGCATTGTTTTTGAGAGCAAGGCTATTATGCCATTGCTTGGAAGAGAATGTAGAGATAGAACAAAAGTCTTAGAAACATGTCCCTGTAGATATGAAATTGAATTACTCTTGATCATTTTACTTTTTGCATAAGAGATATTATATTTTTCATAAAAAGGTGCTTGCAGGCCACATATTACCGCACAATACTGTCACATGTTTAAAAGTGGAAAAATTTGATGGTGGAGCTCATGAAGTCAAATTCCCGGAAGGTCTTATTACACTTGCATGTTTGTGGAATATGACACTATGACTGACAATTGGTAGATTTAAGGAAAGTATTCCCTGTTCTCAAGGCCATAGAATGGAATTACGTGTGATTTCGATTATGCCAGCTTGTGGCTACTAATGTGCTTTGAGTGGCTACAGTTTTTTCCTGTTTTTATTTAATGATCATTGGACATCAGATTTGAGTTACGGTTTGGGTTATTTTCTTTTTTGTCAGTCCTTCTTTGTGGGGGTATATGGTCCTGTTGACGTTTCTGAATGTCCAAGGTAAACTGGCTTCCAGGTTGGTTGCTACACATCAATTTTTTAAATTTCTGCCAATTACAGATGATGATGTTTGTTGTTTTTTCATTTTAGGATGGGGGCTGTACTTTTGGGTCTCTTTCATTCCCTTGATTGTAAGTGCTGTTTAGTTTCTGTTATAAACCAAAAGGCTCATGGCTGTATACATAGTTAAAAGCCAGTCTTAGCTAGCTATCCATCTGCAATGACAGACTCCCTTGTAAAATGCATATTAATCAAGATTGTAAATTGGACTAGCAATATTGCAACATGCTTAGCTAAAACAGGTTTGCTGTTATTTTCTGCGTTTTGATTTGGTTTCCTTTCTAGTAGATGGTTCTTGCTATTGGAACAAAGTTACGGCATATCATTACAAAAATGGCCGTGCAATGCTTTGAGAAACACGCTGTTGTCGAGGGCCTACCTGATGTCAAGCCAACTGATGAGCTATTTTGGTTTGGAAGCCCCAGACTTATTTTGTACCTGATTCATTACATACTATTTCAGGTCTGTTTCTGTCGGTTACTGCTACTTTGGCATCACATATTATGTGGATGCTGAGTTTGAATTGGTGACATTGTGGCAGGATGCTCTTGAGCTATCGCTTCACTTTTGGACCACGGTAGGCTGGTGACTCTTCCTTGCACTGAAGGACAGTGGAGCTATGCTAACCTCTTATGATTCTTTTCAAGTGCAGTTTGAATTCTCAAGCGGCAGTTGCTTTTACAAGCACCAATATATACTTCTAGGGCGTCTCCTGCTTGGGTACGTTTCTGATTTGCAAAATAAGGCATTATGTGGTGAACTAGAGTCTTATGCTCATTGTTTGATGTAGCAGAGCTCTAGCGCAACTGATATGTGGCTACGTTATGCTTCCAATCTATGCTCTTGTTTCACAGGTAAATGTACACCAAAATCTTTTTTCATGTTACTCATAGTAGTTCATGTGTATGTCTTATATGACGGGGACAATAAGGTCTCCTACAAGGGAGCAGAAAGAGCCTGAAGAAGCTTTTAGTTTTGTAATACCAGACATATTGTTAGCTTGACAATTGGAATATTTAAGAGGCATCAAACATGACGAGCTCAAGTTTTTGATATGATTCCTAGAGATTTGGGTTATGCATGGAAAGAGACGAAGGCAGATCAGGAGATCTAATACTTACCTGGTTCGAGTGGTGGGTGTCGCTCAGGTTCTCTGCAGTTGTTTCCCTTTCGGCATGATACCTCTCCCTTGCCTATTTTTTCCTCTTTGGCTGCAAAGAAACTCAGCCCGGGCTCTACCTGTTTCGGTCTCTGTTGCAGTTTTCGTAGATCGCTCCTGGTCCTATCCGTGTCTAATGCCGTGTAGTTTGGCTCCTGTTGGTGATCTTTACCCATGCTGGGCTTCTTCTTTGGCTTCCCAACTCTTATGGGTGGACGTGCTCTTGTTTAGTGGGTTTGTGGTATGCATGTTACAGAGCTGCTGGGTGTTTTCTTCCTCTTTTTGTTCACTAGGTTGCCAAACACTTTTACTCTCTTTAGGAAAGGTTTTGTCCCATGGCTTTTCCCAGTTCTTGGCCTTTGGCGTCTGGCCAAATTTCAGCTGTATCTAGTAGAACTTTCTGCCTCTTGTATCTGATAAGAGTTGTATTACTTAGGAGATATAAGAGGTTGAAATCCAAGAAGTAGTCTTGGTCTTTTCTTGGCTTTGTATCTTTGCCATCGATAAGATCACTCTTCTGATGTAATCGATATTCTGTGTATTTTTCCTTCGGGTCTGTGCCCTCTTTGTTCAACAAAGAAACAGAGGGAGAGAGAGAGTATATTGCTGCCTCAAAGAAACCAGTATGACCTGCGAGATAAAACCTTACATGCAAAGGATACATATCTCCTCTAAAAGAAATAGAAAAACCAGTCTAAAGCTGAAAGGTGATAAAACTGAGTATCTACAGGTACATCCATAGTCCAAAATGCCCAGGATATCGCTAAAAGCTCTCTCTCAGGGCCATTCATGTGGTCAGTGCAAAGACCTTGTCATAGGGCTCTCGAGAAAAGTCTTTGGCTACCAACTCTGCCTATGCTTGGCTGTTCGACTTGCATAGGTCTTGCACCATTTGACACAAATTACCTTTGCTTCTTTGGTTTTGGAACAACTCTCATGTACCATTCTTCTCAATTGGAATCAATCTCAGTCTGCATAGCCTCCTTCCACTCTGGCTGTGAAAGGGCCCCTTTAACAAAAATAGGTTCTCTGTCTCGCAATGCAGACATCAAACATGGTTCATATGGAATGAATCATAAAACTCCATCTGTTTCACACCGTTGTAGATCCGAGAAGCTCTCGTAGTTGTAAGATTGGGATCCTTAAGAGTATTCAAAAGCCAGTTAAGAAACTTGACACTTTCTCCGTCAGTAGTGATAGAGGCTGACATACGAATTTGCAAGTCAAATCTTGAAACTTGAGGGACAGGAATGGGAGAAAAGGGTACACCGAAGGAGAGAACTATCATTAGGATCACCCCAAGCAAACACAGATTTGGAGATAGAGTGGAGGACACGGTTGCATGGCGTCCTCATACTGAATTTGAAACGATCCTAAAGTAGGAATGTCTCATATGTGTAGAAGTGAAGTATTGCCCGTGTATTGGCAGTTATTGTATCCCACTATGCAACGTTTTGGTAAGGTGCTTGTGCCACCTCGTGTACGAACAACGAATAGGTAGATTCTACATGCTTTGGGACTCTCCCAAAAAGAGGCCTTATTGGTTACACATTGCCCCATGGGATTTCCCTGGAATTTTCCAATCGGTCCAATATTCCGCTCTATGGATCGATTGGATAGGATTTATGTTATGCATCACGATGGTTTTTTACTTAAGGTTTTGACAGTGACTGTGGAACGCCAACATGTTCTTTCGGACCACTTTCTCGTGATGTTTTAAATATTGGAGCAGCTTGTGTATATGCTCAAAACCTTGCTAGCAAGGTC
This sequence comes from Adiantum capillus-veneris, assembly GCF_014529385.1. Lineage (NCBI taxonomy): Eukaryota > Viridiplantae > Streptophyta > Polypodiopsida > Polypodiales > Pteridaceae > Adiantum > Adiantum capillus-veneris. The sequence continues at coordinate 26,587,944 of NC_140955.1, read as the reverse complement.
TCCTCTGAAGTTCAATAGCTCCTTTTCGAAGTAGTATGTGTTCAAAGGTCATATGGCTCATTCCAGCTTTATTGTCGCATTTCCCTCTTTTGATCGTTAGGATGTATTTGTTGCCAATGTGTGGATGGTGGCAAGGCAATCAACGTCACTGCGAAACGTGTTTCAGCAGCTTGAAACGTTGCAAAGTGAAATGCTTGGAAAACCTTTTCCCTTGAGAGGATTTGGCCATTAAAAATTTATTTATTTATTATGTATATTCTATTTCAAGCTTATAGCATGTGTCTCTACTTAGCGGCTATTCTGGTTCTTTTCTTCCTCTCTCGCTCTTTTTCATGCACACATCACATGCGTTCATTGTATACACTTGTCATACTATCACAAGACGGGCATCACGTGCCAACGGAAAAGAACAGACTGAACAACTTTAAGCACTTCAATAACAACTGAATTGAAAGACAAAGACAACACGGGAGTGGCGAAGTTCCACCCCAGAGAGTATTGGCCCCAAACCTTGGCGCCCCTTTCGGTATTTCTTTATATTACTTGAACTTAGTACATTGCCGGTACTCCACCCTCTGCACCTTCGTACTGAAGCATGCCAAAGACTGAGCCCTCTACACTTATTCAAAGGCCCTTGGCCTTGAAAAGCAGTTTACCTGAAAAGCTTGAAACTCAAAAGCAATTGGCTCAAAAATAGATCCCCAAAAGCTGCCAGCGTAAAAGCTAAAATCCGTACAGCTTTGCCACGTCAGCAATCAGCGTAAAACACGAAATTCTATACAGCTCAGCCATGTCAGTAGGCCATCGCAAAATCCGGAAATCCGTACAATCTGCCATGTCATCAATTGTTTACGCGCGTGTGAGGATCTAACTTTATTTTAATGCCTTAATGTCCTCTAGGCCCCATCGGACGGGGTCTCAAAAGTTGGCGGAACTTCTTCTTTAAAAATAGGCCACTTGGCAAGACTTTGTAAGTCGGTAAAACTTCTTCTGCTGCTTCTGCTTCTTCACTTAGGGTTAAGGCCCCTCGGCCTGGATCTGCAAGTCGGCTTTGTTCTTCAGTGGCTTGACATGTCAGCAATTTGTGACACATCTAGAAGGTGAGGGGAGTATTTCTTGTATCTCGCCTTCTTCTCTCTCTCTCTCTCTCTCTCTCTCTCTCTCTCTCTCTCGTTACATGTGACAAGAGAGTTGTGTTAAGTTGTAACGGACATTGATATACGATCATATCATATATCTTTATCAAGATTGATTGGAGCATTTCTTGTATCTCTTCTTCTTCTTCTCTCTCTCTCTCTCTCTCTCTCTCTCTCGTTACATGTGACAAGAGAGTTGTGTTAAGTTGTAACTGACATTGATATACGATCATATCATATATCTTTATCAAGATTGATTATCGGGCAAAAAAGTGTGCACATATACATTGCATTGTGAGCACCTATTTTGTGTATACATAACTCTATACTGGCGTTTCGGTCAAATGTTTTAGTGAAAACTTGGCCGAAGGTGAAATGTTTTGGGTCTGAAACCTTTCACAGTTACGCTGATGTTAGTGGCAATATGGTATTTATAATGCATATGTCCATCGTCAACAACTGATAATGTTGGAGGCACTATTGGATGCTACTCATGCTTAGCTTGTTGTAGATACCAATAATGAAACTTTGCTTTCGGTTGCACAATGTATAGCCAAACACATTACTGATTTACGCATGACTAGCTATCAAGTAGCTAGAGTGGCAACTATCACCAAGCGAGTACTGGATAATAATGACAGAGCATCGTTTCTATTGCAATTTGCATCCCGTGCATGCTCGTGAAAACATCATCATTCTGAAAAATGATGTAAGAGACAGGATTGTGGACCCCTTCGCATTGACTTTTGTGTATCATGCTTTCTTTGGGTCCTTGATGGATTCCCGAGAGAATGTAAATGTTGATTCATGGGCAGCTAGGAACTCTTATGTTTAACTTGATGCATGCCCATGTGTCACCTGATATGGCTGCTACTTTTGAAACTGACATTACCGAGGTTGAGGTTGAGGATGTCTTGCTTCATTTGCCCAAAAAGAAAACCTAGGATGGGATGGACTTACCAATGAATTATTTTCTCTGTATGCAGACGCTCTGAAGCAACCACTTACAACCCTTTGTCAGCATATTTGGGCTTTTGGCACCATGCCAAATTCTTGGAAGATTGGGCTTATTAAGCTATTACCGAAGGTCCCTTTCCCTTGTAACTTTAAACAATGGGCGACCTACTTCCTTAATGGGATGAATTTATATGATTTTTACGAAAGTCTTTGCTAATTGTTTGCATCTATCCAATGCAATTGGATTTATAAAAGGGCACACTATTTTGCATACTATTCTTAATGTTCAGCTGGTCATTGATTATACTAAATCTACCAATCAATAGGTTGTTATGGTTCAGTTGGATTTAGAGAAAGCATTTTTGGTCTTTCATTGCCGAATTTGATGCATGCTATAAGTTTTGGTCCTTGTATGTCGAATATTATACACACCATCAATGCCGGTTCCACCTCTCGTGTCATGATGAATGCTGGTTTCATTGACAGCATATCATTGCTTGTTTCGTGAGACAGGGTTGTCCTCTCAACCCTTTACTTTTTGCCATTGCTACACCCCATATTAAGGCTTCTTTCTCATTTGGTAATAAATAATGAAATTGTGGGACTTTCTTTATCTTCGGGACAACAACTTGTAGGACAAACATTGGCTGATGATTCTTTAATGTTCCTCAAGGTAGTGTCACGTGCACATCTAACCCTATGTGCATGTGGACAAGCTATCTTAGGTCTAGGATTTAGGTTAGCCGGAAGTATTCTGGCATCTTTGTGAGCCTGTGCACAGGCCGTGCATGTCCAGTCACTTAAGAGTAGTTGCATATGCTTTGCACACCCAGTACCACCCAACGCTTGCATTGTCCAAGGCAGTACACCCAAATTTCCACGGCATTTTGGGGCAGTTCAGTTGCAGGTATTTTATTTATTTATTATGCCACATTTTATGAGGTCATGGGGTTGTAGGGATGATTGCTCGACCCAGCCTGTATCATGTATATAAGCAGAGGAGGGGGCGCTCATTCCCAACATAAGAGGCAGTAGAAGAAGTTCCAGCAACTTGCAGTGCATCTTCTCAGCAAGACCGGCAGAGAGCCCTAGCGTTTTCAGCCAACAAGATCAGCCCTAGCGTTTCTATTGCAGATCAGCCCAAGTGTTTTCTATTGCAGATCAGGCCTAGCGTTTTGCAGTTTCCGTCGTCAAATTCAGCCAAGTCAGGTAGCATTTTCAGTATCCAGCCATTAGCCATTGCAGATCTAGTCCTTAGCTTTGTAGATCTCACCTACCCGTAGCAGATCCTTGTCGTACCCTCGGATCAGCCAACGTTTTCAGTTTCAGGCCGCTGTTTTCAGATTTCAGCATCTGCGATTTCAATGCATCGTTGCCGAGTCATCGTCTTCGCCATCCTCGCCGACACAATGTCGGTGTTCAGTAGAAAGTCTTTGTTTTCCAGATTTCAGCATTTCAGCCCTAGCGTTTTCAGTTTTCAGCCTGTCCTCGTCGTCGTCATCATTGTCTTTGACATCGTCGGCATGTCCATTGCATCTAGACCATTGTACCAGATTTATACAATCTTTAGTATAGACATCTCTCGCCATAGAGCAGTGTGACATGAAACGTTTCGGGGTTTCGTGCGTTTCGGTGTTTCGAGGTTTCTGAAACGTTTCGTTTCGGAGCTCAAAGAAAGCGAAACACAGGTTTCGTTTTATATGTATGTTCGTATAATTATACATTGAATATACATACAAATTCATATGTAAAGACATGAAATACCAAAATCTAGATGTGAGACTTGAGTCACGAGTGAACAAGGTAAGTCGGCAGCCAGCTGCAACAACGTGGAGGTAAAGACGAGGGGGCCATGCTGACGTGTAAGGTTCACAGAGAGAGAGAGAGAGAGAGAGAGAGAGAGAGAGAGAGAGAGAGAGATTATTCGATGTGCGTGAGGGTAAAAAATCTATCGATTTTTTGAGGCGGCCTTTGTGCATAGCTTTAAAAATCCCCGAACGGGTTGTTTGAGGTTAATTGGTCAAAAGGGGGCAAAAAAGAAAAAATCAACTTGTTTCGCACGTTTCGCCGAAACGTTTCGGCCGTTTCGCCGTTTCGGGGTTTCAGAGGGCTGAAACAGGTTTTTATGTCACTATGCCATAGAGAGAGGGGCCTTGGAGGAGGAGGGTTTTGAGAACTGTTCGGTGTCGTATTCTTCTCTCTCTCATTCTCAGCACTTTCATTCACAGTAGCATTCACTTTGTTTGTGATCATTGCACTCTCTCTCTATAAGGAACGGAAGGCCTCCCTTCCTTAAGTAAAAGGAATCCTTGAGCACATTTCGGAGCACTCATCTTGAGCAATATCAACATTCACTTCCGCTTCACCTTACGTTGGTATTAGAGCGTTTTGGCAGTGTTCTATATCACTCAAGGAAAGAACCACATAAACTTTTTTTTTCCTTGTTGGGATCGCACGTAACCCAAGTCCACTTGAGCGTGCCAATTCCTATTCGTGTTTTTGAAGAGTGACAGGTAACTCAAGAAAGAAGGGCTTGTCCAACCTCCCCTTGTTCCTCTTTTCACGCATTAAGAGTGGACCGTGCACTTAGCGGCTGGCCAATCGACGTGAGGTGGGAAAAAACAACTTTGGTGTGAGCGTAAGACCGCCAAGGGGTGCGTTTGCAGGAAAGAGTCGAGCTCGGGTAAGAGAAAAGCCTTCTCAAACACCGATTGCAAGCTAAAGAACTCAAGAACCTCAAGAACCCAAGTTCCTTAAGAACATAAGTACGCAAGATCTCAAGGTATGGTCATCACCTGAAGCGGAATGGATACTTTCCGTGAAGGTGATGAGAGTGGAGTGGGTGAAGAAGAAGTTTCTACACTAGGAGAATTGTTCCCCGATCCTCCCCCTTCTCCATCTACGCCACGGACTGCACCAAATCCTATGGAGGCTTTGGTCAAGTTGATGATGGATATGATGCTTCAACAAGAGGCGCAACGCGCCACCATGGATCTCGACCGCAAAGAACGAAAAGGCAGCAATGGAGGTTCAGTGCAAGCATGCGCGCGAAGCTCAACGCATAGCGGCCAAATAAAGGCGAGCCGCTTTGGAATTAGAGCGTGAGGCGCAGAGAGCAGTGTAATAGGGAACGGGGGGAACACAGCCGAAACGTTCCGAGACGGTGTTCCGCACGAGTCCCGTTCTCGAAACGGAGATGGGAATGGAACGCCGTTCCGGAACGGTGTTCCGGAATGGGGGGAACGAGGCGGAACATGAGGCGGAACGGACAAAAGTAGGCATTTGGGGGCAAAAAAGTCGGCTTTTGGGGCAGATTTGAGAACTGTTTAGGGAACATATTTGGTGCAATTTGAGAGGGGCAGATTTGGGGGCAGTTTTGGGGTTGCTTAGGAGTTATTTGGGACTAAGCTGAATGGAGGTAATTCAAGCCTTACTTTAGTGGACCGTTCCGGCCCCGGCCCCGGCCCCGTTCCCGTTCCACCCCCTCCTCCTCCTCCCCGTTCCCGTTCCGGGTAACTATGGCAGAGAGACCAACGCATGCAAGAGTTGGTCCTACAGATACTCACCTCGAATCGGAGCCAACAAGGATGTGCCAATCAAGGATGTGGGCGGTTCATCAAGTAGTACAAGTAGAGATGCGGACTTCAACAATCTAGTCACCGAGAAGTTGATGTTCAGTAAATATGACGGTAAGATAATGTCATTCATTCTTGGCTGCACCAATTTAATGCTTACTTTGCTACAACTAAGAAAACAAGAATAGCAAAGTTTTGACGGCAACCATGTATCTTGCCAGTGTTTGCCATTAATTGGTATCACGCATGGCAAGAGGCACAGTTGGCCGTGCACTTGGAGAAAGCCGAGGAAGGCGTGCCCCTTTCTTTCAATTGGGCCGACTTCCAAGAAAAGCTCAAGGCGCGATTTATGCCACCTCAATACTTAGCGTGGTTGAAAGAAGATTGACGCAATCTCAAGCAAAATGGTATGCCCGTTATGTCTTTCTCTAACCGTGTTTTGCAGCTCGGCACCCAATTATGCAAATCGGATGATGAGCGCAAAGAGGCATTTCTTTTCGGATTGGACGAGTATATCAAGTTTGATGTCGAAGTACTCGATCCCATAGATCTCAACAAGGCGGTAGCAATTGCTCTCGCATAGGAGATGGAGCACAATAAGGGAAAGCCCAAGGAGAACAAGTCTTCCAATAATACTTCTCAGACTCCTCATAACTCACAAAACGGTAAGAATGGTAACTCTTCTAGTCCATCTTCCTCTAATCCTTCGGAAAAGAACTCTCAAAATGAATCTAAGGGTAAAGCTAAAACACGCGCTAAACCTAAGTTAACCTCAAATGAAAAAGCTGCACAAGGAATTATAGGAGGATACATAATGCCAGAAGAACAGATCATTTATGCAAAGGAAGGTCGATGTTATCAATGTCATGTCAAGGGTCATATAAAGAAGGCATGTCCTAAGACAGCACCACCCAAAGAACCCAAAACACCGACAACTACCCCAAGCACTTTAGTGAATCTATCTGATTCTCCACATGTTTCTGACACACACATTGATGAGTCTCTCTTTAAATGTTACGGTCATGTGAAAGGTCGGCATTTTGTCATATTGTTTGATTCAGGCAGTATGCATGATGTGATTGGTGACTCTCTTGCTGAAAGAGCCCGCCTGGAGACTAGCCAAACAACTCCTCTCGAGGTGTCGGGACCCTCTCATTACACAAGAGTGTCTTGATGTGTTGTTATTCACTGTTCAACAAGCTTCCTTCCGTAGAAAATTTGTTGTTGTCTCCTAAGGATGTGATATGATTTTGGACACTAGATGGTTTCGTAAGCATAACCCTCTCATTGATTGGGCAGACAATACACTCACTCTAAATGCGAAAAGTGACTCTCCCATGATATTCGTGGTGAGGAGGGTCTGCATTCTTTACCTCTCATTTCTCATGTGCAGGCGAAGTGTGAATTACGAAGAGGAGCACAAGGGGCATTTATCTATGCCTCTCCCGTTACTCAGAGCCTAAAGGCTCCAAATAGGTATTCAACTTTGTTTACGAAGTATGAGCACCTCTTTTTGCAGGATGATCTTCAACCCGTCTCCCTCCCGAGCGGCCGGAGGCATAGTCACAAGGGACGTGTCAGGTGACAAGGAACAGGGGATGGGGCTCAAATGGATTTTTAGTGTAAAAAAGAGGGCGGGACGGCAAGTGGGGATGGGAAGCTAAAAAATAGGCATCCCCTATGACTGTGGCTGGAGGACCATGGCATCGAACTCACGGGGGGGGGGGGGGACAACCAATCAGAAAGGCTCTCTACCGTTTGAACAAGACACAAGAAGAATAATTAGAGCGGCAACTCATGTAGTTGGTGGCCAGATGATTCATATGCCCTAATGTAAGTCCTTTTGCTGCTCCTATTTTATTTGTCCGCAAGAAAGATGGTTCGTTTCGTTTGTGTGTTGATTACAGGGCTTTGAACAAGATGACCGTCAAGAACAAGTTTTCAATGCCTTACATTGAGTATATCCTCAATAGGCTCAATGGGGCAAAGGTTTTCAACAAGGTTGATCTCAAAAGTGGTTACCATCAGGTAAGGGTATTCAAAGGCGATATCTACAAGACTGCCTTTCCCATAGAGCGAGGGCAATGGAAGTATGTGTTGGATTGACAGGTGCAATGGGTACATTCAACCGTCTCATGTTAGGCCGTTTTGACGATTGATTGCGTGTGTGTGTTTATCTTTCTTGATGATATTCTCATTTTCTCTGCATCGTGGGAACAACATGAAAAGGATGTTGAAAAGGTAAGTTGTACATTGCAGCTAAGAAATCTGAGTTTTTTCTGATTGAAGTTACTTATTTGGGTTATATCATTTTTGTAGATGGTGTAAAGCTTGATCCCGCAAAGGTGGAACAGGTTCGTAATTGGGATTTGCCCAAAACTGATTATGATGTGCGTTCTTTTCTTGGTTTATGTCAAGCATATAGTTCGCACATAGAGAATTTTGCACGCATTGCCACACCCATGATGGATGTTTTGCAAGGGGTGAAAACTCGTCGACAGCGCGTGGTTTTGTCCGAAGCAGCCGTTGAGGCTTTTTTAGCTCTCAAGGTTGCGGTGACAGAAGTGCCGTGTCTCATCCTTGCTTCTTGGGACGACCCCATCGAGTTATTCAGTTTATGACAAAGAACTTCTGTCTGTTATTCACTCTCTCAAGCATTGAAAGCATTTTTTCTATGGTGTAGAGTTCACAGTTTGCACAGATCATCAAGCCCTCAAGTGGCTCCAGTCTATGCCTAGTGCACATTGGAGTGATCGCCGAGCACGGTGGTAACAATTTTTTGAGCAATTTGGTGGTTTGATTCAATATGTGCTTGGTAAAGCTAACCCTGTTGTAGATGTGTTAAGTTGCAAAGGACAGATCCTGGTTCTTGAGTCAAGATCCACAGTTTCTATTTAGGGTGTCTCTTTCGATATCATGAAGAACGAGTATGCAGATTCCGAGTTTGGTAAGCAATGGTTGCAGGCTCTTGCTCCCCAAGGGTCCAACAACTATCTCATTCGTGAAGGTTTGTTGTATTTTCGTCACCGTCTATGTGTGGCCCTCTCTCACAGGTGGGCACAGGGGAATGAACACCACTTTGAAAAGAATAGAAAGATTCTTTTATTGGCCTAAAATGCAAATAGATGTGTTTCGTTATGTCACACAGTTCTCCATTTGTCAAAAGGTAAAAGCTCCTCAAGGTAAGCAGCAAGGCCTCTTGCTACCGTTGCCTATTCCCGATTGGACTTTTTAGGACTTTTCTATGGATTTGTGACTAACCTTCTACATAGTTTCAAGGAACACTCAGTGTTTGATAGTTGCTGACCATTTCAACAAATTTTTTACATGTTGATTCCCTGTAAGGCCACAGTCACTGCGCAAGATGTAGCATGGTTGTTCATTAAGCATTAGTACCCTCTTTGTGGTTTGCCAAAGTCAATCGTTTCAGATAGAGATGTTAAGTTCACGTTAAATTTTTGGCGCGCTCTCTTTGAAAATTTTGGCACAAAGTAAAATTTTTCATCTGCTTTTCATCCATTTTATTTATGTTTTAATTTAATATGCCACATTTTATGAGGTCGTGGGACTGTAGGGATGATTGCTCGACCTAGCCTGTATCAGGTATATAAGCAGAGGAGGGGGCGCTCATTCCCAGTAGAAGAGGCAGCAGAAGAAGTTCTAGCAACTTGCAGTGCATCTTCTCAGCAAGACTGACAGAGAGCCCTAGCGTTTTCAGCCAACAAGATCAGCCCTAGCGTTTTTGTTGCAGATCAAGCCTAGCGTTTTGTAGTTTTCGTCGTCAGATTCAGCCAAGTCAGGTAGCGTTTTCGGTTTCCAACCATTATCCATTGCAGATCGAGTTCTTAGCTTCGTAGATCTTACCTACCCGCAACAGATCTTGGCCGTACCATCAGATCAGCTAGTGTTTTCAGTTTCAAGCCGCTGTTTTCAGATTTCAGCATCTGCGTTTTTAGCGCATCGTCGCCGAGTCGTCGTCATCACCATCCTTGCCGACACAGTGTCAGTGTTCAACAGAAAGTCAACGTTTTTCAGATTTCAGCATTTCAGTCCTAGCATTTTTAGTTTTGAGCCCGTCCACGTCGTCGTCATCATTGTCGTCGACATCCTCGGCAAGTCCATTGCATCTAGACCACTGTACCAGATTTGTGCAATCTATAGCATAGACCTCTCTCGCCATAGAGAGAGGGGCCCTTGGAGGAGGGTTTGAGAATTGTCTGGTGTCGTATTCCTCTCTCTCATTCTCAACACTTTCATTCATAGTAGCATTCACTTTGTATGTGATCATTGCACTCTCTCTAAAAGGAATGGAAGGCTCTCCCTCTCCCTTCCGTCAGTAAAAGGACCCTTGAGCACAGTTGAGAGCACTCATCTTGAGCAATATCAATTATTCACTTCCACTGCACCTTGTAGGTAGACAAAGCAAATTTGAGCAAGCATGATCTCTCTATGCACTTGCTCCTTGTCTTCGCATAAACATGTGTAAACTTGTAATAGACTTGGACACGCCAAGCCAAAGATCTAGAACAACATACTTGAGAAAACTGCAAACAATTGAACCGAACTTGAACCGGGAGAGAGAGAGAGAGAGAGAGAGAGAGAGAGAGAGAGAGAGAGAGAGAGAGAGAGAGAGAGAGAGAGAGAGAGAGAGAGAGAGTCGACACGAATCGGCGGATTTCTGCTTCCAGATGCATTCGCCCCAAAGATTGGTGCCCCTTTTGGTATTTCTTTATTATTGCTTCACAAAGGTAGGATGTCCAAGGGCCCTCTCTCCGCAATGCTCCCAAGCTAATCTGCATGAGAGAGGCCCTGGATCTACTTATGAATGCTTTACAGTAGCCTCATGCCCAAAAGTAACTGTTATGAAAAGCTGGGCTCCCAATAGCTAGAGCCCTCTGACCTCGAGTACAAAACTTGAGCCTGCGCATATGTTAGTACTTTACCGTGAATTTTGGGAGGCATCCGTACAGTTCGCCAGGTCAGCATCTCTGTGCAATTTGGGGGACTTTGCTTTTCTCTAGGAGGTTTTAGGCCCTTCGGCCAACTCTGCTGAATTGGGCAGGGTTAGAGTTAAAAACCTAACCCCTTGCCCCTAGACCATAATTTGCAAGTTAGAAGCCTAACCCCCTCTTGAGAGAATTGTAATCGCCCTTGATTACGTCTACAAAACAAACAAAGGACAAAACCTAGCAGACTGCACATATTCAACACTTGCACAAAGATAATATTCACTGAACATTCACATCATTATCCTTGTAGGGACGTCAGATGAGAATCATGATCATTGTAACTTATTTAGCAATCACATCTAGACCGTGTTGATTTTTTCACGAATGTCTTGATCTATTAAATCTCGTCACTATCACATTTCCATCACGTGTCCGTTACTAGATAAAATGCTGCAGTACTTTCATCTTTCCGACACGTACACAAACAATACACACATGAGAGAGCGCATGTAAAAAAAAACATTTTAGGGATTCCCATTTCAAATGTACATCTTTTCATAGTGTCGCTTAGCAAAACACTGGTAGCGTGTCAGTATCCTTGAAATCTCAAAGAGAAATCAATGGACTTTATTCCCATTGAGGTAACCTGTGACAAAGGAGTGGACTAGCTCCCCTCTTGTGCAATCCGCATCGCACTAGATTCAACATACTGATTCATCAATACCTTTTGAAATAGTTGGAGCTAAACCAAAAGCCTCTCTAATATCTGAGGAGAATTCGCCATGTTCTCCTCCTTCTCCATCCACTTGGCATCAAGAGCCGGATAATTCTTGAACTTGACCAAATATCTGTTGACTAACTTATGTTTCACTTTTCTTTCCTTGTGTGCAAGGACCTACTCTGGAATGAGAATCTCTCATACTTTTGATTGCTCATCTGGCTTCCTGTCCCATTGACACTTCACCTTTGAAAGGTCTCAAGAGATTCACATGGAATGCATTGTGAATCTTCCAAGTATCTAGTAACTGTAGTCGGAAAGATACACCATTTATATTTTCTTGTGCTTGGAAGGGCCCATAGCATTGCATACCAAGGTTTGGAAAAAGCCTCTCCTTACCCTTTCGCTTTCACAATCGTGCTTTCTCAAACCGGAATAGCACCCAATCATTTTCCTTCATCAATTGCAAGTCACATTGATGCTTGTCTACTGCCTTCTTATGTTGTGCTTGAGACTTTTGCAAAGCCTCCTGTACCTTGGCAAAGCAATTTCTAGCTAGATCTTGTGTATACTAATCTGCTTCAAAAATCTTCTCCTTGGTGCTCAAAATCGGCGGAACCTTTCTGACACCCTCGACGATCTCAAATGGTGCCTTCCCTATAGACATATGAATTGTGTTATGTAAGAAAATTCCACTATAGGCAGGTACTTTTCCCATTGAGTTTTATGACCAGTGAGTTAGCTATCTTTGATTGCCCATCTGTCTGTGGATGAAATGAGGGCGAGAAGTCAACGTGAGTGTCTATATTCTCCCATATTGCTCTCCAAAACAAGCTCGTAAAGGTGGGGTTCTATCTAACACTATAGATTCACTCATGCCATGTGATTGGCTTTCACTGCTTCTTTACCGGAATGAAGTGAGCTTGCTTGTTGAAGTTGTCAATGATTGTCCAAATTCCATCGTGTCCACTCTGAGTCTTAGGAAGGCCAAAGATGAAGTCCATTGCTATACTCTCCCAAGGTCGGTTCGGAATGGATAAAGGCTGTAAGAGTCTCGGTGCTTTATGTCTGTCAAAACTTGACCTTCTGACACACCAAACAATATCTTTGATTGCCCATCTGTTTGTGGATGAAATGAGGGCGAGAAGTCAATGTGAGTGTCTATATTCTCCCATATTGCTCTCCAAAACAAGCTCGTAAACGTGGGGTTCTATCTAACACTATAGATTCACTCATGCCATGTGATTGGCTTTCACTGCTTCTTTACCGGAATGAAGTGAGCTTGCTTGTTGAAGTTGTCAATGATTGTCCAAATTCCATCGTGCCTACTCTGAGTCTTAGGAAGGCCAAAGATGAAGTCCATTGCTATACTCTCCCAAGGTCGGTTCGGAATGGATAAAGGCTGTAAGAGTCTCGGTGCTTTATGTCTGTCAAAACTTGACCTTCTGACACACCAAACAAGTGGGTACAAACTCATCCACATCCCTTTTGATCTGAGACCAATAGAAATACTTTCAAGGTACTGTCGATATCTCTATGCCCAGCAAAACGTGGACTATGGCACTTTGTCAACACCTTTAACCGCAAATCCTTAGTGAAACACAAGATAGTCTTTCTCATGAGATAACCTTCCTTGATTGTATAATTTGCAACTGTCTTCCCACTCTGTATCGGGTCAAAGATACATGCAAAATTAGGATATGTAGCATACTGATTAAGTATATCTTCAAAGGTTTGATGATGTATATGCCGAGATGGCCAATACCCGTGGTTTTTGAGACAACGTGCCTGCCACCAATTTCTTCTTTCCCATCATGTGAACAACCGAAAAATGGAACTGCGACAAAATGTTCATCCATCTCATTTGCTTATCGGAAAGCTGCTTCTGAGACAAGAAATATTTCAAACTTTGATGATCTGTAAACAATGTAAAATCTACTCCAAGTAGGAAATGTCTCCACCGAGTTAGAGTGTCTATTATTGCTAACAGTTCTTTCATGTAGATTTGTGCAACCCTCTCTGGTCTAGAGAACATTCTACTCTCATTGGATATGACATGGCCCTTCTACATTAAGACCGCTCTGAGACTAGTACGACAAGCATCACAATAAACCTCAAAATGATTCTGCAAATCTGGTAAAATCAAAACAGGACCAATCGTCAACTTTTCCTTGAGTGTGGTAAATGCTACAATTTCTGGGGGTCCCCAAGCAAACGGAACCTCTTTTTGAGTCAGGGTATGCAATGGAGAAGCAATTTCTGCAAGCTTTCAAATGAATCGCCTATAGTAAGAGCATAAACCCTAAAAGCTTCGAACTTCGTGTACATTCTTTAATCTAGCCAATTCGGTATGGTTTTATCTTGGCCGGGTCCATCTGTACGCCTTCTGCTGAGACGATGTGTCCCAAAAAGTGTAAATCTGTCCTTATTAGCTGCATAGAGGAGCATTTACAGGCCTTTGGGTGGCAAGGACATGTGCACAAACCAAATATCTTGCGTTTAGGCAATGGGCCTCTTGGCTATCCAATGGGTGCGGATGTTGATATCAATCATTTGTTGTCTTTTATCTCTAGCAAGATGATAGATAAGTTTGTCTATTGGAAATCGCAGTCATGGCCTTTTCATGTATGACTCAAAGTAGATCAAGCAATCTTACTTCCTATGCTATCATATTTTATTTCTTTGCTGCCTTGGAATTTTAAAGCAGTTTTGAGAATTATTGAGCCCATCTCATTCATGCTTCGAAATTGAAATTACCTCTCAAGTTAGGGATGGTTTGGGTCTAGTGGGTGCACTTATCCACCCCTAAAAGAAAAGGCAGGGCTGCAATTTTGGATGTATGGGTACATATGATAGCAAGGCGTTGGAGCCTTCTTCAAGATATGTGTGTTGATTCCATGCAGCCATGGGTTTCTGTTGCTGAGTATTTCATATGCTAGACAGGTCTCCCACATGGCAAGACTTTAATAGAGGCACCATGGTGGCGTATTGTAAATGCAAATTAGCGAGTAGTCATCTTTGCTCACATGCTTGGTGCTTTCATTGCAATATGTATTGAAGTTTGCTCATTAGAAGGCACCCTGAGAGGTAGCAAATTCTCTACAAATTTGAGGTGCTTGCCACCACTAGAGTTAGTAGTTGGCATAGCAAAGAGCATCTTCGTGGACAATTTAACTGTATGGCAAGGCTTGGTTTTGTTCACTCTCTGATACCATGTTGCCACAATGCAGTCAGCTTCGTTGTTTTCCGTAGAATGCGGTATTGTATTGTATCCCTTGTGGATATCGAGGTATTTGGAGCGACTTCGTGGTTGCCTTTCTCCTTTTCATGTGCTCCCTGTCCTACTCCTTGATCTGCCTTTGCAAGGTTGGAAAGTCTTTTTATTTTGGGTTCTCTATTCCTAGGTGTTGGCCGTGTGTATGTGAGCTTGACAGGGTTGGGCTATTTGGGATAGCAAAGCAAAAAGCCCATTACCGCCAGTTCTGCAAATTATGTCTGTCACTCTCTTATTGGACAAAAGCCAGGCATACTCCACTTCCTTATAAAGGATAGGTGTTTCTTTGGCATGCTATGGTGGGAGGGCTTGCATTGGGAGAGAGTTTGACCCGTCGTCGTCTGTCCAATGACATGTGTTTCTTTTACACCACTTTCTGAGAAGACAATAAACATCGCTTCATTACTTGCCCTCTTGCCAAGAAAATATGGGCCTTCGTTTCATTCGTCTGGTTTCATGTTGCCGGTGAATCATTTTCTCCTCGTGAAATGGTTTTAGGAAAGCGCCCTTATGCATGCCATCCTAAGCATTTTGATATGCTTTGTTTTTGGCATATTTGGACCACACGGAATGCCTTTATATTTAATGGGGCAAGTGATGTTCAACAAAGGGAACAAGTTTCTTTGGCAAGCTATGGGTGGAGGGCTTGCATTGGGAGAGAGTTTGCACCGTCGCCGTTTGTTCAATGACATGTGTTTCTTTTGCACCACTTTCAGAGAAGACGATAGACATTGCTTCATTACTTGCCCTCTTGCCAAGAAAATGCGGGCCTTTGTTTCATTCGTCTGGTTTCATGTTGCTAGCGAATCATTTCCTCCTCGTGACTGGAATTTCGGCCATCCTCAGCATTTTCAGTTGCTTTTTGATATGCTTCGTAACTGGGGATTTTGGCAGCACGGAATGCCGTTTTTTTTGATGGTGCAAGTGATGTTCAACAACTTGTATTCAGGTTGAGAGGTATTTTGCTTTTGTTTCTTTGCTCACCATTGTTGGGGTCATTTCCGTGAGAAAATGCATGGGTCTTGAATGATGGCATATTGGCGGCGACATTCATTGCTTGATCGTCTAGCATGATTGCTTTGCCATCTTGGTTATTGGCTTTCCAGGTTCATGTCCAATGTTGGACTTCAGCCTTTTGAGAGAGAGAGAGAGAGAGAGAGAGAGAGAGAGAGAGAGAGAGAGATTGGTTTTATTATCCTCCTTGGAGGTCAAATATGCCCCATGGGACCAAAGTTACATGTGATGTAGTATGTATGTGGTTGATGAGTGATTCTCGATGCTCCAAAATTGTAGTGATGAGAGTCGCAATGGAGAGCCCACACTATGGCTGGGAGAGAGGAAATTGTACAGGTCTACGTCATGGCTGAAAATGTAATGGAAGCAAGTTCAGATGTGACCAAAAGCTGAGCACTCTAGTAGTGTGTGGTACTTAGACTCTCGAACTTGCAGTGAACATAATGTGCACACTTGATTTGACTCTTCTCCATTGCCCCAATGCCATGTCTCGCATCGAAGGGAGTGGGAGCTAAGCGCGAATGGCTACGATAGTGTGTATTGATGACAAGGGGATAGGCTTAAGTATGTAAGGGTGAGTATGGTTTCCTCGTCATGGAGGCCTCCCATGTCGTGCTAGAATAGTCGTGATCCTTTGATGGAGCCTCCATCGATGTCGTGGTCGCCCTCGTAGACGTGGACATCTAGCTCTCCCGAGCTCAATGGCTCTATCAACTAATATACCTCTGGTATAGGTGGGCTCTGAAGTTTGCTTTGAAGCTTGCTCATGTGATTGGCGAGTCCCTACTCTAAAGGAGAGAGAGAGAGAGAGAGAGAGAGAGAGAGAGAGAGAGAGAGAGAGAGAGAGATGAAATGTTAAATTAACGTCTTCAAAAGGCCAAATTAAACTGAGACCAGAAGGTTTCAACCATGTGTGACTCTAGTACTATGTCTAGGGAACATAAAAATAAAAATAAATGAGGGTACCTAGAGTGGGTAGGTATGTGAACCTACCCTACATCCTTATCATCGTCAGCATCACATAATACATCATTTCAAAACATATGCGGAGGGTACAATCACATGAGAGCTGATGAGGTGTACAATGGAGAAAGTACACAATGGTCATCATTCCATGAACTCTCTCATGGGTCTCTGTAGTATGGCCTCAATGTCCTCCATAGTCAACTCTCTAGGACGGCGTGCTCTGTGTCGCTCAACGATGCTTCGTAGCCTCTGATGCAGACCTCGTCTATAATGTAAAGATTCTTGCATCTTGGGCGTCGTGAGCGGCCAAGCTGGATGGCTCGATCAAGAAGAATGCCCCAAATGAGGGTGTGATTGGGTAACCTGTGGTGGACCATCCCGAGTAGTCTCTCTGTAAAAGAAGTGATGTGCCTCTGTATGGATTCTCTATGTCTAGTCCTATGCTCTTGAGGGTAGTCTCTCTGAGTCTATAGGTCTCCAGCAAAGTAGGCATCTCTGATCATAGTAGTCCACGATGCGTGATAAGGGGCCAAAGCCCTCTATGAATATGCAATGAAGATGTCCATGGATCTCATAGTATGCTATGCATTGACGGATATAATGTCACGTGCACATCTAACCCTATGTGCATGTGGACAAGCTAATTCCTACTTCTAGGGTTTAGGACAACCTAGGAAGTGTTTTGGCACCCTTGTGAGCCTGTACGCAGGATGTGCATACCCTCTGATTGCACATGAGCACAGCCAATGTCTGCTAGGTGCACACACTGGGGGAGTGTTTCCATATAGTTGCATTAGTACCCAGCATACGCATTTACTTCATGTGAAGCACCTCTTATAAGTGAGTTCAATAAACTTCCTATTTAGTGACATTTTAGCTAGCCAATTAAAAGTTGTGGGTTTTTTTTTGGCATTCCCCGACCAAGCTTTAATTCCATATATGTGACCCTAGGGGTCACTTCTTAAACATAAATCCAGTACCGCAGTACAAGCACCAGCATCCCAGATACCATGCATCAGCCCACAATACCAAATCAGCCTTGTAGCTCTAGATCTGCCCTAGCGTTAGCAGTTTCCAACATCAGACAATAGATCAGCTAGCATCTATGTAATTTGTGGATTCCGCCCAGATCAGCCAGCGTTTTCAGATTTCAGCCCATTCCCATTGTCAGCATCAACACCCTCGACATCAGCCATAGCCTTGTTGACAGTTTGCAAATCCCATCAATTCCTGTAGCGTTTTTGCATTTCAGCCCTTAGCCTCTCAAATCCAAGCATCTGTATCAAGATCCAATCAACATCTCAGCATCTAGGACCGTTGTATTAGCGTTTGTGCTATCGAAAGCAAATACCTCTCTAGAGATGGAGGGAGGGTGTGTGGAGGAGGGTTTTGGTCTATTGCACATCTCTCTCATTAAGTAAAAGAAACTCTCTCTTGAGTAAAAGGAAACTTGAGTACACATTGAGCACTCATCTTGAGCATTCACCATCAATCACTTCCGTTGCACATTACATTGGTATCAGAGCTCTTTGGCAGTGTTCGGTATCATCACTCAAGAAAAGAACCTAAAGAGTCTCTTTAAGATTCTCTATGAAACAATCTTCGTGTCCTTGTCCTAGACTTATTAGCCACTCCCACTCCGCCCTTAGTCCATCGTGCATCGGACGTGCTCTCATCGCTTTCTCTTAAGGGCCATTAGGCCATTAAAAACTATAGATTTTTTTTTTCCTTGTTTGAGCTTGCACGTAACCCAAGACCACTTGGGCGTCCCGATCTCTCTATCTGTGTTTTGAAGAGTGACAGGTAACCGAGAAAAGAAGGGCTTGTCCAGCCTCCCCTCGTTCCTCTTTACACTCATTGAGAGCGGACCTTGCGCATTGCGGTAGGCCAATCGACATGAGGTGGAAAAAAGCAACCTTCGTGTGAGCGCAAGACCGCCAAGGGGTGCATTTGCAGGAAGGAGTTGAGCTTGGGTAAGAGAAAAGCCTTCTTAGACGTAGATTGCAAGCAATACCAAGTACCAAGAACCCCAAGTACCCCAACTACCCAAGTACCCTTAGTACCCCAAGGATCTAAGTACCCCAAGAATCCAAGTACCCTTAGTACCAAGTACCCCAGTACTCAATGCATAGTCATCACCCGAAGCGGAATGGATACTTTGCCTGAAGGTGATGAGTTTGAATTTGGAGAAGAAGTCTTGCCACCGATTGCACCAAATTCTATGGAGGCTATAGTGAAGTCCATGATGGAGATGATGGTATGGCAAGAGGTTATGCGGGCCGAAGCCAAGGGAATGTGAAGCTCAATGTATAGCGGCTGAAGAAAAGAGGGAAACTATGGAGCTAGAGCATGAGGCAGTGTGAGACCAACGCATGGAAGACTTGGTCCTGCATGTGCTCTCCTCGAAGAGCAATCCATTCAAGGAGGCGGGCAAGCTCATAAACTAGGTAGAGACAACAACTTCAACAATCCAATCACTAAAAAGTTGACTTTCAATAAGTATGATGGTAAGATGGATGCTTTTGTAATTTATTCTTGGTTGCATTAATTTAACGTTTGTTTTGCTACTAACATGAAAAGAAGTAATACTAAAGTTTTTGACGGTTGCCATGTACTTGTTGGGTGATGCCATTAATTGATATACACAAGGCACAGCTGACCGAGCATCTTGAGCATGCCATAGATGGAAAACCACTATCTTACAGTTGGGTCGACTTCCAAGACAAGCTCAAGGCTCTTTTTATACCTTGAAGAATAACAAAAGAACCCACAAAACCTACACATCTTCTGTTAGTCTCATAATTGAGAAACCTAATATGCCGAAGTATTTAATGATTATCCAAATGAGTCTCTCATTAAGTGTTATGCTCATGTGAATGGTCAACGCGTTGTGATCTTGTTTGATTGTGATAGTATTTATGATGTGATTAGTGATTCTCTTGTGAAGAGGGCTTCCTTAGAACCTATTCCAGTAGATCCCATCGTGATTTTTGGATTTTCTCTGGGCATGTACTCTTCCATCACACATGAATGTCTTAATTTGCCAATTTGTGTGAGTCATACATGTTTTTGTCGCAAATTTGTTGTTGCTCCTCTCTCTGGTTCTGTATGATTTTCGGTATCAAGTGGTTCCGTGAGTTTGATCCACAAGTTAATTGGAAAGAAAACACTCTCACCATCACTCTTGAGGGTGCCTCTCTTGTGGTGATTCGTGCTGTGTAGAGCATCCCGTCTTTGTCATTAATATCTCTCTCTCTCATGTTTTTAAAGAAGAGAAAACACGCAGTCCAATAGTATCTCTCAAGACGTAGTCACAGTTCAAAAAAGAATCAGTCATTGCATGAAAAATAACCTCTCTTTGTCATTCATTCCCTACAACATGACAAGCAATTTTTGCATGAGAGAGATTTAGTATCGAGTAGACCTTGGAGTGACCGTCAAGCTTGATGGTTCTAGTCTTGTGAGCAATCTAGTGGTTTCATTGATTATATTTCTAGTAAAGCTAACCCAATTGCAGATACGTTCAGTCATGAAGGACAGATCTTGGCTCTCGAGTCGAGGTCCACAGAACCCATTTTGTTCGCATGAAAAGTCAGTATGTATTTTTCGAGTCTCTCATTCGTGACTGTCTTTTGTATTTTAGTCACTGTCTTTGCGTGTTGAAAAGCAAAATTTACACGATGCACATGATTCACTCACAAATGAGCACAGAAGTATGAAGATCTCTTTAGGAAAGGTAGAAAGTTTGCATTCAAGGAATACACAATGTTTCACCATTGTTTGTCATGTCAATAAGTTTTGCATGCTCATCAACATAAGCATTAGCACGATTGTCCATCATGCATTGGTGTCCCCCTTGTGGTTTTCTAGAGTGGTTTTAGGTAGAAAAGTCAAGTTTAGATCACATTTTTGGCATGCACACTTAGAAAGGTCTGGCACTCTATCACATTTTTCACCCGGGCATTCCATCCGTAGTCTTTTAGGAAGCATAATCTATTTCCAATCATGAAGAAGGTAAAAGATGTGTCTATGAATTTGCGGATGCCTAACTCAAGGTCAACACACACCATTTTTCGTATTTTTCGCTTGATGTTGTTTCAGGGAGATCCCCCAACGGAGATTCTTGAAGTGAACGAACCTAAGATTGTAGACGAAGTTGAAGACATGGAGCCGCAGCAGTTCTAATTCCATTGCTTTAGATGAGGCTCAAAGAAGCACGCATTGCAATCCTTTTTGAAGTTCAAGTATTGTGGAACCCACATAGCGGAGTGGGCCGATGAAGATTTCTTTACAATTTCCTTGGAGTTGTTTGGCGGACTACATGAAAGCCATGTAGCTCGGTACGGTACCTCACCTTGAAAATGAGGGATGTCACGTGCACATGTAATCCTGTGTGCAAGTGGACAAGCTAACTCCTACTTCTAGGGTTTAGGACAGCCTAGGAAGTGTTCTAGCACCCTTGTTAGCATGTACACATGACGTGCATGTCCAGGCACTTAGATTAGTTACATACCCTCTGATTGCATATGAGCATAGCCACTGTCTGTTACGTGTAGGCACTAGGGAGTGTTTCGATATAGTTGCATTAGTACCCAGCGAAGGTATTTACCTGCATGTGAACGCCTCTTATAATTGAGTGCATTAACTTACTAATAAGTGACATTTTAGTTGGCCAACCCAGCTTTAATTCCATCTATAATTGAGCCTAGGGGTCGCTTCTAAAGCATAACTCCAATACCCGCAGTACAGACACCAGCATCCCCAGTACCATGGCGTTTTTGCCCAGCATCCGCCCACAATACCAAATCAGCCCCGGCAATTCCAGATCCACCCTCGCGTTAGCAATTTCCAGTATCAAACAACATTAGCCAACGTTTCCGCAATTTATAGATTCCACCCAGATCAACCAGCGTTTTCAGATTTCAGCCGACTCCCATCGTCATCATCAACACCATCAGCATCAGCCATAGCCTCGTCAAGAGTTTGCAAATCCCATTAGTTCCACTAGCGTTTTTGCATTTCAGGCCTTAGCCTCTCAGATCCAAGCATCCATATCAAGATCCCATTAACATCTTAACATCTAGGACCATTGTATCAGCATTTGTGCAATCTAAAGGAAATACCTCTCTAGTGATAGAGAGGTATCTGGTGTTAGTTTTCTTCTTTCTCTATCATTCACAGAACCTTCACTCACAACATCATTTTGTCTTCTTTCTAGTCTATTGCACATCTCTCTCATGAAGTAAAAGGAACTCTCTCGTGCAGGAAAAGGAAACTTGAGTATGCACTGAGCACTCATCTTGAGCATTCACCATTGATCACTTACGCTGCACATTATTTATAATGCCTTTGTCTTTGCCTTTCTTGCAAGCCTCCGTATAATCTCTCCTCTGGGGTATACCTTTGTATTAGTGTAATGTGCAGCGGAAGTGACCGATGGTGTATGGCTCAGGATGAGTGATCAATGGGTGCTAAAGGTTCCTTTTATAGATGGAAGGGGGAGCTTTCCTTGACTTAATGAGAGACTGTGCAATGACCAAACACGAGTGGAATGCAAACTATGAATTGAGTGTGCGTGTGTGTGTGTGTGTGTGAGAGAGAGAGAGAGAGAGAGAGAGAGAGAGAGAGAGAGAGAGAGAGACCACATGGGTCCCAAATCCTCCTCCAAGGGGCCCATCTGGTGATATCGAACACTGCCAAAGAGCTCTGATACCAATGTATTGTGTAGCGGAAGTGACTGATGGTGTATGGCTCCGGATGAGTGATCAGTGGGTGCTCAAGGTTCCTTTTATTGATGGAAGGGAGAGCCTTCCTTGACTTAATGAGAGACTGTGCAATGACCAAACACGAGTGGAATGCAAATTGTTAGTGAGTGTGCGAGAGAAATGAAATGTTATATTAACGTCTTCAAAAGACCAAAGTGACCTATGAGACCAGGAAGTTACAATGCGGTGTATCTGATATCAAGTCAGATTAACAAAATAAATTAAACTAGACTAGGGATAACAAGATATAAGTACTGCGGAATCCTAAACTAAACGGATAGGTGTGAAAGGCGAGAGGCGTGAAACGTGTGGACTGAGCTATACAATGTGTAGACAATTTGGGAGGGAAGTAGAGATCTATGTGCATAGAGATCCATCTTCATTTGCACTCTGGACGGCGAAAAAGTATGGCTTGAATCCTTTGCTGTAGCTTCCTTCGAAATTGTGTAGCTCCTCTTCTCCATCGGGGTCGTCTAGATCTCCCTAGCTCCAATGCACGGTCTATGAGAATGCCAGTAGTGCGGATAGACCTCTCCACTGTTGGTTGCTCCTCTGTCTGTTCTTCTGGGTGTTCAGTATCTAGTGTAAAGAAATCTGTGATCTGTCTCTGGGGTTGTCTCTCTTCAGCTCTCCTTAGTAAAGTTTCTCTATGCCTGTGTAGCTCAAGTAGATATAGCCCAAGACATCTCTGAAGAGAGAGAGAGAGAGAGAGAGAGAGAGAGAGAGCGAGCGAGAGAGAGAGAGAGAGAGAGATACGACATCAGATGGGGTCCCAAACCCCTCTCCAAAAGCCCCCCTCTTTATTGCTAGAGAGGTATTTGCTTTAGATTGCACAAAGTCTCGTACAATGCTTCTAGATGCTTCTAGAAGACGATGATGGTGACCGTGACGTTGACGATGAGGGTGTTGTCGTCAAGTCCGGGATCTGCGATGCCGATGGCTGAAATTTGAAAACGCTAGGTTACGCTGATGGGATTTGCAACTGTGGCGGTACTGCAAGGCTGATCTGCAACTGCCAAGGCGTGCTAGTTCTTAAATGCAAAAACTCTGGCTGATCTGGGCTGAATTTGCAAACGTTGGTTTTTGTTACTGAATCCAAAAACACTAGGCTGATCTGGGTCGTGACGGGAAATCCAGCGAGGATCTGCAACGCGAGCTACGATTTCTCGCAAGGATAAGGACTGAAACTGAAAATGCTGGTGGCTGTGTCCTGAGAAAACGCTGATGGATGTCCTGAGAAAGCGTTGAGAGGCTGAATGCGGCACTTCTTGCTTTCTGCACCTGTGCTCCTCTGAGTCTTCTGCCTTCTACTGAGCGCTCGGGCCTTGCTTATATATCTTGCAAATGTTGGGTCGAGCAGCCTTTCCAACAACCCATGATTCTGCTAAACAATAATGTCAAAATGTTACTTATAAAATAAATGACTATAAGAGGTCACACAAGCGAGACTGGAACCATGTGGTGGAAAATGCTCATGCCAGGTACTGTATCATGATGCTAATGCTATGGGTTATGCAATCAGAGGGTATGCAACTACTCTAAGTGCCTGGACATGCATGGCCTATGCACAGGCTCACAAAGGCTCACAAAGGTTGCCAAAACACTTCCTAGGATTTCTAAACCCTAGAAGTAGGAACAGGTTGTCTACATACACATAGGGTTATATGTCAATCAATCTCAATCTCCAACTGGTGAGATGAGATGTGTAGCTGACAAATAACACATCTAATGCCATGAAATAGGTGGTGTCCATATACTTGGGATCAGCCTGGAGATCATGGATGCAAGTGGTCTCTCCATGGATCTCCATCCATCATATTTGCACCCTGATCTACTATGATGATACAGGCTAGGCCCATGCATTTTTTCCTCAAGACCAACGTACATGCCCAAGTCTACAAAAGGGTTTTTCCTCAAGACCAACGTACGTGCCCAAAGTTTGCCACACCTTTTTGCAGTACATGAATATGCCACTCATGAGTTTTGGAGATCTTTATGTCAACAAAATTTGTCCTCAATGAGCATACTTTGAAGCATGATTGTGTCTGGTGCCTCTGCTTGTTCTGGTAGCCCTGATCAAGCACCCTCCTGTGCTTGCCTTAACCAACCACCCCCGCTAAGCAGGCCCCTTGCTTACAAGCACAGCCCTTGCTTGAGGGAAGCATTTAAGGGAAGTATGGCTGAGCCCTGCCCGACCACGCATGCAAAGGTTTGAAGCTGCTCGTGATCCTCCGCATGTAATTAAGCGCAAGAAGACCTGCACTCTGAGAGAGAGAGAGAGAGAGAGAGAGAGAGAGAGAGCAAGCAAACATATTTTATGGTGGGTGAATGAGTAAAATCCTGCTATGTAGTATGTGTGTGAATTGTTTGTGAATGTTTTCACTTGATGAGAGGCTTGAATGCAGATGGGGTCAGAGATGAAAGGAAGTGATGATCATGGCAGAGAATACACACAGATGGTGAGCCTGAAGTTGGAGGAGTCGTCTCAAAGCAAAGGGAGGGGGCCTGTTTCAAAGCCAAGTGAGGACATTCCTGCTGTATCAGGTCTTGACGCTATGCGATTACCTAGGGATGTAGAGAGTCAACATTTGCAAAAGCAGGAGAATGGAGAGTCTAGCCCAAGAGATGAAATCAAAGAAGACGAGGGTCGTCATGGTACTGAGGTGGTTGATGGTTCACCACGCCTTCAAAAGAAGATGAGTTTCATCCAGCGAGTGGCAAGGGGTGTGCAGGGTGGTGATTACCATACTCTAGCTATCCCTGGTTCAAATGAAAAGCCGCTCTAACATTTGCACATGAGAGGAGTTTTACAGGGTTGAAAAAATCGGATCAACGTGGTCTAGAAGGTTTTCATTTTCCACTCGAAGAACCATCCATGGCCCCCTTTCTTGGAAATTTACAAGTAACCTTTACAAATGAGGGGACACTACAGCAACCCTATGACAGCTTCAATCTCTAAAGCACTAAGTGGAAATGCCAAAAAGAGTTTGTATCAAGAGGCCAAGTAAATATTGATCCTATCCTATCCTATCAACACATATTTTTTGAGATGGTTACTCAGTATAACCTCTTTGTGATGTTCATATACCTGCCATCCAATATATCAGACAACAGTCAATTTCCAGACACTTTTCATGAGCTTCATATTCTGGGCTAATGACCACATTGCAATGCACAGAATCTAAGAATTAAATCATATATTCACTTGGACATAGCAGAAAAAACCTTCCAGCAACTGTCCAAGGAAAATTCCAGCACATTGTTTTTTATAAAAGAAATGCACACCAATATTGCGAACGTACTTGGATTAATTTACCTAACATGCTTCTGTTATTCTAATTTTGTTGAGAAAATCAGATGGAAAAGACTCCAAGAAATTGAATGGAATGCACAAATTGAGGTAGAATACTAACCTGTTGATCAAGTGTAAATGTAAACTGTTCGGGCTACAACTCAATGATAAGTATACTAAACAATATGTGGTTTATGAACTGCATAAAGTGCTATAGATAGGGGCGGTCAAGAGTTGACATTGTCTCTCCAAAAATTTACAACAAATGAACACATTGAGCCTTGCCCCATAGTCAATTGTGCAATCTAGTTTAAAAATGGAGAGCAAGATAACAAACCTAAAGTCTTGAGTATCTGAATGTTGTTCCATCCCTTTGTAGGCTTCTTTGTCGATCTATCTTTTATTGTAACATAGAAGGATAGAGGTCAAGGTATGAAGAATAAAGATTAGATTCTAGGTAAATATAAATGCAAACAAAATAAGTAGCGTTGCTTGATTTGGAGAGAATGCCATCGATGTTTGACTCTTCTCTTTTTTTGGTCTTTCTGTGTCTCTCCTCCTCTATTCTCTCTTGCTCTCTCATTTTTTTCTCTTCCTATCTGTGTATCCATCTCATAGTACAACTTGGTGTTGATTGAGGCATCATGATGATCTTGTGTTGAGGGATTATGTCCTCATGCTTCAATTGATCATTGTCTTTACTCTTTTAGGAGTATTCATTTCTTTTATGGTTGAATTCATGTTGTTATTGCTTGAGTGTATTCGACTATGATTATGAGAGAGAAGATGGAGAAGAATGTCATAGGAATGAGAGAGAGAGAGTTTTAACTATTAACAGTATACATAACACATGAGATATTCTACAAAGACCATGGCCTACAGATACAGTACAAAGTCATGTATTACTTTCGACAGTTTATCCAAAGCAAATACATCATAGTAACAGGCCATTTAAAGGGTAGGAAGGTCTTGTTATAGTCCAATAGTTACAGGTACAACACTTCTTCTTCTGAATCAATAGCCAAGGAAAGGACACCCTTACCTGCATCCACAGTAAGAAAACAAACCATTCGTTAGCTTCCAAATAGCATTGCAGGTAATTGGGGTGACCTAGTTGTCATCCATGTCACCAAGGTATCAGAAAAAGAAAAATCATGCTGCTAGGGTTCAAAGTGATTAGTAATATTTATTTCCAGAAAAACTTTCCAGTTTTAGTTCAAGTTCATTTCTTTTCTTCCGAAGTTTTAAATGAAGTTTTTATAGCTCAGAATCTTGTTCACGCTATACCAATTGTTTCTTATGTTACAATGAAGTCAGGTTTTAGTATTTTTTAATCAGATTCAACAATCATTGGCATGGCTGTTCTCTTCTACCAGTATTTCCATCATCAAAAAAGTTCCAAAAAACCTAGTTTAGTGAGTTATAGAAATCTCTCAGTCACATCTTCTCTTCAAAAGCACCCACAGTAATGATTCGAGACCATAATCAACAAAAAGAAGCATTTTTTACCATCAGCCATTCAGTCTAGGCAGTAGTTTAATCTGCTAGCATTTCCAATCGAAAAAGCCAGTCAACTTTATCCAATATACCACTACTAGATAGTGATAAGAGTCGGGAAAAAAACCGTCGGCACAAAAACCAGTCAAGACCAGCAAGGGATAACTTACCTTTACATGTATCCATCATTGGCATGGATCTTCACAAATTCGAACATAATATGATAACCTAGATCAACAAGGCTAGCTAACCCTTGCATAAATCAGTCATCGGCAAGGGTCCTCACAGAATCAAACATGATCCGAGACCATAATCAACAAAAAGAAGAGACATGAATACAGATATACGGCTAAATTATCCAAATAGATCAGATAAAAAGCAAAAACCATACCGTATATAGGGCCGCATGCAGTTCATATACTCCAGATAATGCAAATTCCAGTATCCAAGATAAACCTTAAAACAATCTATGAGTTTAACACAGTCTATTGCAGTAAAACTAGCAATAAGAATGATCAACAACAAAGAACATCCCATTAGTTGTAGAACTACTAATCCCATATAAGTTTCCGATCCAAATCGGCCCATCATCTGATCAGAAAAACCTCCATGATTAGGGTCAGTAGTTGGCATCCCCAACTTGGTATTTAATAGTGGAAGGCCAGCTTGTGCTATATAAAGAATACACAGATTACAGCTACGTAAACCTATACAAGGCCGAAATAGAGCCCGTATATACTAGATATCCCAATACTCAACACACAAATCTATCCATTATTATTCTGTGAGTTAGCATAGTTTCCTGTCGTTAATCCCAGCAAAGAGGAAATATCAACAGTAAGGGATAAGCCAGCATCCGTGCTTCAAAGTCAAACCATATTCTGAGTTATTGCTACAAAGTACTTATTAGTGTGTAGTATACTTCGGCCCATCATCCGATCCAGTCAGAAACCATGATTAGGGTCAGTAGTAGGCATTCCTAATCTGGCATTTATTTTGAAAGGCCATTCGATGCTTTAATACAACTTATACATAAAGTTCAGCCAAAGTACACTGTCATGCAACCGAAAACCAGTCCATATAGCCCAGATACACCACTTACCCGTATCCAAGATTTATCCATGATTATCCTGTGAGTTTAGCAAACTTTCCTTATTGGTAAAACCAGTAACCAATGAAAGAACAACAGTAATGGATAAGCCAGCATCCGGGCCTCATGTCAAACCCATAGTATGTGTTACTTCAGATGACTATAATTAACGTTTGAAATAGCTTTTAGGAGGACAGAATCTTCTCCAAGATCTTAACTTAAATCCATTGTTTGAATAGAAAATTAGCACGGCTACCATAGTGTTAAAGTTTGTTGAAGCATTCCTTTAATCAGCAAAATTACCTATGTAGATTGCACTGCAGTTTTCTTGTTGGGGGCCATCTCTTTGAAGACAACCAAGTAACAGCACGTACAGAAAGATATATGTAGAGTATGCACAGAAGGAATACAACCCACACACCCTACTGAATGAAAACTAAGTGAGCATAGAGCTCACCTTATATACCAATGCCAACTCCATGTATCCCATTCAAAGATCGCTGTGGAGCCCCCATAGGGAAGGAAAGGTCACGGCAGCTAGGCGGTCTTGAATATCCCACCGCATCGGCTCAGTATTGTGCGGCGTTATCTGCTTCATGCACTCCCAAAAAAGGCAGCGCATGGGGGGGATGTAACCACCTTGGTAGCTCTTCGTCAGATCCCTTCAATAGACCTCACCGAACAGAGCATTGCTAAATAAGTCAAAAAATCGTTTTATTCTCTTATGAAAGCGTTTTTAGAATCCACCCAATTTTAGGGAAATCGAAGTGGCAGCTTATCAATATACCCATGTGGTGGGGTATGAATCAGTTCAGGGGTTGATCTAGTGCTAGTCCAAGCCAGAGGTAGGATGTGGTACAGTAAATCCTGCTATAGTAAGTAGAGAGAGAGAGAGAGAGAGAGAGAGAGAGAGAGAGAGAGAGAGAGAGAGAGAGAGAGAGAGAGATTACTATGAGAGCTTTCTATGTTTGTGCTTATGTGTATCTAGTCCCTTCTTTGTACAATTCTCCATCATGTGCAATAGCAATGCCTTGAGCCTCACTTTCATGTGATCAATGCATTTATTGGGATTCCACCAATGTACGTGGTAAGTGTTGGGTATGTGGCCTTTGGTTTATGCACCAACATATGGTGTGTATCTTCTTTAGTCCAACCTTTATCTGTTTTGACACTTGTCATGTGAGGTGTACTAGCAACAAAATAAGTTGTGCAAAGCTCCAAACAATTTTCTTAGGTTGATGGGTCGACTCCCCTTTGTAGGAGCTGATTTGAGGTGCCTCTTGAGCCAGCGACATTGGTACTGCACACTTTACATCACCTTGCTACTTCTACTTAAGTAACCTAGCATATAGACACTTCTAGTGTGAGTTTATGATAAAAAGTTTAGTTTATTTTCATCTGGATACATACATTTTTTGTAATGTGCCATTGATTCTTGTTGTAGATCATAATAAATGCTTTGGTAATTAGGCCTCCATAGAATTAACAATTGGTATCAAAGTAATATAGGATTAGAGCTTTTCTAATCCATTAGGGTTTATTAATTTAAAAATCCTTTTGATCAATCGAATAAACTCTATGCTCGATTATGTTCTTAGGTTTTATTTCTATTGAGCCCCTAATCTTCATGGACATCTAATTTCTTGATTAATTAAGAACTAGGCCTAGCTAGTGAGTGCATTTGCATAATTTGTATTTGCCAATAAAAATCTCTTAATTAACCTCTTCATTAATCTTCAATTGATCACATCCACATCATTTTGAAGTTATTAAATGATGGCCCAATTAATTTGAACTTTGTAAACTCTCTTTCTAGTTGCTTCCAAACGAGCTTGGTTGGCCGTGGTATACAAAACAATTTCTTGCAAATCTTTGAAAAGGTATAAAGGGACTTTATGTTCACTTAGACATAGCAAAAAAAACCCTTTTGGTGACTGTCTAAGGAAAATTCCACCACATTGTTTTTTATAAAAGAAATGCACACCAAGATTGTGATCGTACTTGGATTAATTTACCTAACATGCTTCTGTTATTCTAACTTTGTTGAAAAAATTAGGTGGAAAAGACTCCAAGAAATTAAATGGAATGCACAAATTGAGGTAGAATAACCTGTTGATCAAGTGTAAATGTGAATTGTTCAAGTTGCTACAAAATGATAAACATACTAAACAATGTGGTTTCTGAACTGCATAAAAAGTGCTGTACAGAAGGTTGGTCAAGAGTTGACATTGTGTCTCCAACAAATTACAAGAACAAGTGTGCAATCAATTAAAAAAATAAGAGCAAGATAACAAACCTAAAGTCTTGAGAATGTGAACGTTGTTTCATCCCTTTGTAGGCTTCTTTGTCGATCTATCTTTTATTGTAACAGAGAAGGTAAGAGGTCAATGTACGAAGAATAAAGATTAGATTCTAGGTAAATATAAATGCAAACAAAGTAAGTAGCATTGTTTGATTTGGAGGGAATGCAATGTTCGACTCTCTTCTTTTTCTGGTCTTTCTATGTCTCTTTTCCTCCTGTTATTCTCTCTTGCTCTCTCATTTTTTTCTCTTCCTATCTGTGTATCCATCTCATAGTATAAATTGATGTCGATCGAGACATCATGATGATCTTGTCTTGAGGGACGATGTCCTCAAGCTTCAATTGATCATTGTCTTTACTCTTTTAGGAGTATTCTATTTCTTAGGAGAGGAAGTAAACAAGAGATCAAACATGAAGGGGAGGAGCATTAGTAGTTACATTTGATAACATAAAGTTATGTTTTAAATGTGGCAGAGAAGGGCATTTGGCCAAGGACGATTACTACCCCTTCTCTTCTAAATGCTTCAAGAAGAAAAAGCGTAGTACCAGTAGCAACACAGAGTCCATGCATTAGTTCATGTGGCAGAAGAAAACCAAGACGAAGAAGAAGTTGGTAGCAAAAATTATGTTTCTTCCGGCTATTAGAGTGATGACACTCTCTTAATTTTCCTTTTGTCTTTACCTCTTGCAGTGGATTCATGTGGGAGATAACTTGAATTTATCTTGTTCTTGGTCTTGTATACATTGTTCAAAGAGAGATGTCTTTAGTTTGTCTCTTGGATTAGAGATGTGTCTCCTAGATTGGAGATGCTCTTGGATTGGGGATGTTACTTTATTTTTCTATTGAGCTAAAGTGTGTTGTAATTATATCACTTGTCATTGCCCAAACCCAAGGGAAGGATTTTTAGGTTATGTGGACTTTGGCATGTGGTTGTTGCTTCTTCATGTGTATCCTAGTATGCCTAGCATGACGAAGAACTGTTAATGTACGAAACGAGTCTTAAATGCGGTCTTAGAAACATTGTGTTCCCTAATCTTGACTTGATCATACCTTGATATCACGTCGATTTTAGAATAATATTTTTCCGCATGGATTTGGTCAAACAACTCATCCATATGAGGCATAGGGCATTTATTTGTAACTTCACTCTAGTAAAGATCCCTATCATCCATCTACATTTGCATGGACCCATTTTTATTCTTTACTAGAAGAATGGATCATGCCCAGATGACTTGTTACATCCATCAGAATCCTCACCCTCATTATGTTTTTAAGGCTTTGTTTGATCTCTCATCTCAATTGTATTTTCTTTTGCACTTTGGGCTCACTATTGAATGAATTTGATGAAATTATTCCCATTGTGCTGATTGAATTTTCCCCTTTGGATACTTAGGAGAGTCCTATGGGAAATGTCCACCTGTCCTAGCACAGTCATTACAATACACAACTGGTGGCACTAAGTTCTTATTTAGATGAGGACATTAATTCTTCCAATGATGCTCCACATTTATGGCATCCTCTTGTCTTTTGTTTCGGCCGTTATTGTTTGATCCAATCCCATTATCAGGCTAGGTTTTTGACTCATATTAGGTAGATACATTACATAGGTTGCCAACGTGGTGTCAATGGCACATACAACACATTTTTGTCGTGCTTTACCCTATAATAGCATTTATGGGTTTCATGGTTTGTCCATTTTCCCTCAACAACACACCACTTTGGTTGCTTAGGTAGCCCCATTGGTTTCCCTATAGGTGATCCTTCTCCAACTCCTCTCAATGGCATTTGTCTCTTGAGCAAGACCATGCTTTATTTTCTTCTTTTGGAGCATACCTATTTAACTTTTTGAAAAAATTGCTTGAAAGTATAGGGTATTTTGATCAAAATACCAAACTTCCTGTATTTTTTTCCACCTATAAGTTACACAAACATAAGTTTAGATGGATATTTGATGCCTCGAATAGTATTTTTTCTAATATTACCAAAGAGATTACCCTTTGCCTTGACCTTATTCTTTCTGAATTTGAAATTATCTGTGCCTCTAAACATAAAATCTGCTCCAACTTTATTCAAATTCACTACAACCCTTTTTGGTTAGTTAAAAATGCCACTGAGGTTACTCTTAACCTACCGAAACAAATCTTTCATCTCTTCACAGTTGATATTACTCAATGCTATGAGAATATACCTTTGGAAGGGGAAGTAGGAATGAAAGATGTTATACCTCTGATGATTAAGCTGGCCTTCAAGAATGCTAGAGTCAATGGTTACTTTTACATATCACTCTCCAGCTAAACCTAGATGGATTAAAAAGACACAATCTTCTCATCCCCTTCACTTTGATGATGTAAAACTATTCAATAACATATCTTGGGTACTTGATAATTGTACTATTCTCTTCGGAGGACATACTTTAATAAAAGCCAAGGAATTCCTATGGGATTTTCTTGCTCATCTGTAATCTGCAATCTATACTTAGCCTTCTTTGAATACAAATGGTTTCTCAAAACCATGAGTGAAAAAAGTAAGTATCATATACTTCCACTTTTTGATCATACTTATAGATATATGGATGGCTTATTAAGCCTCAACAAAAGATTATTCTCGGATGAGATTAATCTTGTTTATCCCAACTGCTTAAAGAATGAACCAACCTTTAAACATGGGTTTAATTCACCATATGTCTTTTTTGCCACTACTGTCCAATTCCTTAACTTTTCTATTAAACTACACAACCCTTGTGTAGGAGACAATGACCAGAAGTTCTCTTGGAAAAGAGACCTATTAGATATTCCACCTATTGAGTTCTTAAAAAAGAATAGTAATCGTCCACTAAAGCTGCTCCTGTACCTTAGTTTACTCCTATTCCAACTGCTTCTTTGCTTGGGAAGATATTAAAATTCTTATATATAAAATTTTCCTTAATCATTTCAAAAGAAAGGACATAATTAACAAAATCACAAAATCCCTTTCTCATAACGATTAGCCTAGCTTAGATTTCAACCACCTGAACCTCATTTCTCTGATTAGGTAGTAGGCCCATTCACTATGGGCATACTATCAACCCATTGTGTATGGTGCCTGGGACAGGGTGGATACACACACACACACATACACACACACCTATACAGTAGTTTGATTATATATATAGGACAAAAAAACATATATTTTTTTCATACACAGATCCTTTGTGTAAACATTTTTCAAATTGAAAACAAAATTAGTCGGTGTGGTTTAAAAAAAATAAATGGGGGGTAACCCTCCTCCTTCTGAACACCACATGAGAACCCACCTCTTAGAAGATGTTTTAAAGGTAGTGGCTTTCATTACCTTAAACCTCACGCCCGCTAGCTCTCTCTGTCTCACTTATCATGAGCGTCTTCACCTTGAACATGATAGGAGGCGTATGTTTTCCTCTGAGTGTGTATTTCAAGGAGAGGTGTGAGGGCTTTTTTGATACTAAGCAGCTGTGGAGGTTGTTGAGCTACCATCTCAGGTTGGTACTCACCTTGATAATAATACCTTGATGACATACATTAATGGTTTTTCTTGCTAAATCGTGTAGTCACTGATTGGTGGTACTTGGTTTTTTCTTTGGTATTTTTTTGTGACTACATAACTATGCAATTGAAGATGGCTTGTACTACATAATTGTTTGATGATCATATTGATTGCTGTTGGGGTTTTTGGCTATTTTAGGGTAATTATTTTCTTGTAACAAAGACCTTTTTTTAGCTTGTACATCGCCTGCAAATCATTTTTGATAAAGGTATTTTGGTAACCCATGCACAAACAATGTAGTAGTGCTTGATGTGGCGATATTCAGACATAAAAATGGGGGGATCTTATACTTGATACTATCGTTTGTCTGGCCTAGTATCAGGGCTGTTTTACTTTGTATCAGACGCATGGAAATATCTGCATACAACTGCGTAGTGTAAAGGGGTTTAGTTTCTTGTGAACAAAAGGTTTTTTTAGCTTGTACAATGCCTGTAATTCATTTTGGATGAGGATGTTTTGGTAACCAATGCACAACTAGTATAGTGGTGCTTAATGCGGCAATACTCGAACAAAGGAAAATGGGGGATCTTATACTTTTTTTTTTTCCGAGAAAAAGATCCTTCTATTAGTTAATGAAAGCTGCCCATAGGGCTACATCCACCTCTGCAAGAGAGGGCTACAACAAACATGATGGGGAGACTCTCCCAATGAAAAAACAGCATATATACAATGGGGCTAAATCAAGAGATGGGAGGAGGGAAAAGCCACACAGGTGGACAATAGTGCCATCTGAGCACCCCCTTGACCATGGAGTAAAACGGCCCAGGGCGCCAGAGACGAAGGAAAGCCTCGCGGCGCTCCCGCATGCGGTCGGAGCTGCCCTGTAGTCCCTCAAGCTGTCCTCTGAGAGTGTGGATCAGCTCTAGCCAAAAGTCACGAACAGTCTCCGCTGGTGGTACAAGGCGAGCCTCAAAGATGCGGAAACAACGGGCCCGCCAGATGAACCAGAGAGCTAGGCCGCTGATGAGCTCCCAACACTCCGCTCTCTCACTGCTCCACTCCTGTGGAGTAAGGTCTGTAGCAGGCTGGAGTGTAGGTCGACCCCCCTGTATCACTATCATCCTGCTGGTGGAAGATAGCTCAAACTGAAGTGCCGGGCCCGTGAGGGTGGACCAAGCCGCCGCCCCCCAAGTGTACTGTCGAGCCGTGGAGAGGGCAGGCATCAGCCAAAGAACTCGTAGCCACACCTGCTGGGCCGAGGGGCAGTCCCAAAGACAGTGTCGCTGACTCTCCACCAACTGGTCACAGGCTGTACATGCGACCGAGAGACCACTATGTACAAGCCAGCTCCCTACTGCTGTGGCTCTGTGTGCAACCAACCACTGGAACCTGGAGAAAGAAGTGGCTAAGCTGAGCTAGGCCTGAGGCCACTCTGTCTGCAGGTGGAGCCTGGCTGTCCATGCCCTCTGTCCATAGAGCCTCGACCCTCTCTCTGAGTGCTGAGTCCAACAAGACCCGCTCTGGGATGCGAAGCATCGTGCTCCCACTCCTCTGCCTGTCTGCCACTGTGAGGATCACTGGTGCATGGTCCGAGAAGGATGTCCCTGCCAGGATGCCCACTGATCCCCCCAAGTCATTGAAGTGGTCACTAGTGTAGAAGCGATCTATGAGTGATAGATTCACTCCTCCCACTCTGTGGTCCGATCTAGAGAAGGCAAGACTCTCTGGAGGCCTCACAAAGCCCGAATGCTGCCATGTATCCGAGACCCTCAACGTCATACAAAACCTCTCCCAAGCTGCTAACTCGACTCCATGCAAAGTAGCATGGCTGCCTCCGATCCTGTCAGAAGGGTCCTCCAACATGTTGAAGTCCCCTCCTACACACCACTGGTCAACCTGTGGCAAAGACTCAACAATCTGTGACCAAAACTCTGCACGAGCACTCGCCACATTGGGCGCATAGATGTTCAGGAAACCCACAAGGCTACCCTGAACCTGCATAGTAATCCACTGAGCCCTGCCTGGTACAATAATCCCTCTACCCACAATGGCCTGCTGTAATGAGTCTGCAATAGTCATACATACCCCACCCTGGATGCCTCCAGGTCCAAAAGCAGCTGACCAAAAGGTATCATAGCGTCCACGCAAGATCTGACCACATCGCCGAATGCGGCTCTCAGACAAATGGTGCTCCTGAAGCATAAGGAGATCAATCTCTCCTCCCACAAGGCAACGTTGAAGCTCCTGACGCAATCGGCCCCGCTGTCGCTGAAACTGGGGCCCACCTAGTCCCTGCACGTTCCACGAGACGATCCTCATGGGGAGCGAGAGAGAACAGATGCTGCCGCAGCAGCAAGACGAGCTATCTTCGAAGCAGGCTTGGATGGGGAGTAATCCGCATCCGAGCGTCCTCTAGATAGGCGAGACTGCAGTGAGTGCCTGGTCCAAGCCCAAGTAGAGCGAGCCGTGCGTAAAGCAACCTCCTCTGTCCAGGAGTCCTCATGAATGAATACATAGCAAGGTAAACACTGCGTATCAGCAAAAAAGTACACCACAATGTGTCTACATCCTGCAGAATCTGGGGGTGTCATCGCAAACTTGGCCAGTGGCCACAAAGTCTGCAGCAAATCTGTAATGCCAAGTTCTCCCATGTGGTGAGAGAACTCGAGAACCTGTGTATGCAACCATCCCACCACTGAGTCGAGGGACCACTCTGTCTCAGTCCTGCCACATAGGGGGAAGGAGAAACCAACTGCTGAGTCCAAGGCCTCTGTCCCCCTAGCGGCGAGGAACAAAGCGTGGACTCTGAAGCAGGCTGCCTCGTGGTCTGCTGCGGAATCGCCAAGAAAACGAGTAAACCCGTAATCGAAGAAATCCCAGCGGCGTCGGAGGTCAAAACTCGTCAAACCACGAGGGATAGCTGCAAGAGGAGAAGTCTGAATCTGTAGTGGGGGCCGCATGAAGGGCCGACCCTCTCTCGCTAGGCGACTCGTGGCGAAGGCGCTGCCAAGAGATCTCCTGGCCGCCGGCAAGGGTCCAGTCTCTTGAGCCGACTGTGGTACTGAAGCAGGAGGATGGGGAGAAGGGGCTGGGGGGGCGGGGGAGAGGAGAAGCGGGGTGGGGCGGCAGAGACATGGGGGGGGGGCGAGGTGGGGAGTGAGCGGTAGCAGAGGGCGGGGGAGGGCATGAGGAGGAGGAGGGGAGATCGAAAGGCGGAGCGGCTGGCGAGGGTGAAGCGGAGGTGGTGGCTGGCGTAGGGGGCTCCTCCTGCTCAAGAGGACCAAAGCGGTTCCCCGTGGGAACCCACTGCTGCTGAGTAGGCACCTGGGGGCCACTCTGAGTGCCAGGCTGTCGCTGTGGCCCCTGGCGTCGACGGCCACGGGCCTGTTGCCACCCCTCCTCCGTTGGAGCCCTAGGCTCAGAGGGTGGCGCTGAATCTGTGCTTTGTGTCGTTGGCTATGGCTGCGGCCCAGCCTTGGCAGGCTGGGGCTGAGGCTGGGGTGCGGGTCGTGGTCTCCTCCATGGACAGGCCTTCGCTAGGTGGCCCATCTATCTGCAAATGAAGCACTGGTTCGGGAGACCCGAGTACTCCACACTCTGTCTAAACCAACCCCCACTCACCCGAGGCAGAAGGATGACCTTCGGGAGCGTGTGGGTATCTCTGACCAAAACTCGAACTGAAGGGATGCCAGCCGCCTTGGCAGCTACTGATGCTGCCGTACGAGGTGTCTCCAGAACAGTTCCGATGGCGGAGCCAATCCTGGAGAGAAACGGAAGGTACTCCCTCCGTAAACCCGGAAAGAAGACTGAGATGGGGATGTCCGCCTCCTCTACTAGCACATCCGAAGACGGGTCAAAACCATGTCGCCACTGTCGAAAGTGGGCGCGTGATGCTCGGATGGCCAATGGACTCATAGCTATGACCTTGGAGGCCATCTCGGAAGTCTTGAACTCAATCTGGTAGTACCCCCGTCCGAGAATCTGGACATCCAAGATCTTGCCCACCTCTGCGAGGAGGCGGGCCTGGAGAAGGTCTCGCAGCTCTCCTCTGCTGGGACGAGTGCCGAGAACCTTGCAGATGACAGAAGTCGCCTGCAAGCGTTCTACCTCTGTGGCAAGGCTCGCTTGCTCTGCCGGCGTAAGAGCAAGTCGAATGGTGGGCTCAGCGGGGTCGGGCGAGGGGGCTTCATTGGAGTCCCTCTGCGGTGGAGCATGAGCCGCCATCTGTGTCTGCTACTGGTAGAGAAAAGGCGGAGGATCGTCGACGAAAAAAAAGGGGGGAAGACCTGTTGGATCGAGTACGTCAAAGGTGCTGGCGACGCCCGTCAAGCAAGAATGGAGAGGGAGAAGGCTAATGGTAAAAAGCAAGCGAGGGGGGCGGACAGTGGGAGGGGGCGGGCTGGCGTGGTTGACTGCGGGAACTGCTTCGGGCTGGCTGGGCAGCAGGCAGCAACGGGGGGCAGCGCGAGGGGGGGGGGGGGGGGGGGGGGGGGGGGGGAAGCGGCAGGGAGAGCTGGCTGAGCTAGGCAGCGGGCAGCTGCGGGCTGCCAGTGCAGCGGACAGCAGCATGGGTAGCGCGAGGGGAAGGGGGCAGCGCGAGGTGGACAAGCGGGAGAGCAGCGCGAGGGAGTGAGGGAGGGCGATGGCACAAGGGGGGAGAGGTGCGAGCAGCAGCGAGCCAGAAGGTTTCTTTGTATTCGCTACTCTATCAAGTTAGATATCCGGGGGATCTTATACTTGATACTGTCGTTTGTCCAGCCTAGAGTCGGGGTTGTTGGGACTCTGTATGAGACGCATGGAAATCTCTGCATACTGCTGTGTAGTATACAGGGGGTTTATCTTCTCTTATGCCATTTTTGGGATTGTTACACTTGCAAAGGATCTTGTGTGAGAGCTTATATTGCATGACGCTGAGAATGTTGGTAACATATATGGGTTTTTTCTCTTTACTAATCTTTCTAACTTGGGCTCTTTTAGTGTTTTTTCATTAAACTTACAAACTTTGGTAGGTTGATATTTGGAAGCCCAAATGAATATGAGAATGTTGATTTGGCTTGCCAAAAGCCGAGTTTTTTTTTTTTTTTTTTAAATGGGAGGTATCTATAGTTGGTATTGAGGACACTTTATGCCTTCATGGTACTTAGTAAATCTAGTGAAATCGGTGCCTGAAAAAATCTACAAAGTTATTCCGGTATTGGTACATATCTCAAGCTATTAATTAGGTTACTTTGTGCGTTATGGTGCTTAGGAATTTGGGCGTGAAAAATTGGTAAAACAATATTTTAAAAACTAACCTATGGGTTAAAATAGGATTTGGATCAAAAGGGGTAATGGCCTTTTGATCAAAATGATATATATGTTAAATATCTATTTAAAGGTCTTTTAAAACATTGGGCTATAAAGAAACCATACAATTACTGAAAAAAAATGAGATAAATAATTTTTTTCCACTAAAAGAACTGAAAGACAAGAACATTTTGGATAGTGGTTTTAAGTTAAAAAGGGTTTGGGGTGTAAGTTGGACATGGATAATAAATGATATAGTCCATTGACACATGTAATACACATCCACGGCTAACGAATGTGCTGTCTTGTTTGGATGAATGCAGGTGAGGACTCTATCTTTTCTTGGATTTTTTTTTTGCTTAAAGCTATTGTCTATCAGATAGTATACCTGCTCTCACCACTTGAGAAGTAATTATTTATTGGATCACTATCATTGTATACTAGAATGAGGCTTCATTCTCATATGTCATGTACAAAGATAATTCTAAGACTGAATTGTTTTTGTACTAATTTTTGCCTTTTCTCTGAAGGCAGTTTTCAGAATGTAAAAGTTCATTTATGTCTTATTATATAAGTTAAAACAGCTACACACGCGTCATATACATAAGGTTTTTTCTTGTTTGATTGGTTGGGTGGTGTTAGGTGGTCCTACATAGGCTAAGATTCTGGTTTCCTGCTCATGGCTTTCATGGTCTCCTACCTTGCCGATTTAAGGATTGCAGGCCCAAACTACTGGACTAATCTTATATATACTTTCTTTCAAGATCACAAACATTTTAAGTTGACAGCTAGCATGAGGGTAAACCACAACTCGGAGAAACATACAAGGATTTTAGAACAAATTAGATTTTACCTAAAGGAACACACTCCTAAAAATCCCCTAGCTATTAGAACTAGAGCCTTTTTGGCTAGACGGGCCAAACATTGTATTACTTACTACCACAAGTAATCCATGACTTACTAACTAATTTTGTCTATTGCAGACCCTCTCTCTCTCGCAAGGCTTGGAACTATCTTTTGAACACCTTTTTGTGGCTACCTCTCTTGTCCTTATATGTATTGGCAGTATCGATGCTTCTCAATTAATGTATGATTTGGCTCTATCTTCTGAAAAAAAGTTGTCTATCTTACACATGCTGTCCTTTAATGATTGGGTCAAAATTTTGGCTACCTTAGACAAGGACTCCAAAGACGGGGTGAATATGATTTCCGAGTACATAACCCAATTGCCTATTCTTTACATACAAAATCAGCAAGAGCTTGCCTTATTTTCTTCTTTTGGAGAGCGCAGATCTATCTAACTCTTTTGAAAAAATTGTGTGGGCTTAATCCATATTTTATTAGTGCCCCTGCTGCCCCTTCTATTCCTCAAACTAGTGGAATATTTTGTAGAGAGAGCATAGCACTTGAGGCTGTCAAGGAATTCGAAAACAATCTTTGATCCCTAAGTGACTCTAACCTTTTGGAAATGGTACCCAAGGTTTTTCCTTTCCTTCCTGCTAGACATATTGGAATTGAATCCTTTGGTATGGATCATCCGCTTTGGGTTCTTCCTAACAAAGCTTTTTTGGCACCTATTCTTAGCAAAACTTGGGTATATCTGGCTAACCTCTCAGCTGCCACTATTGAGGAGTGTAGACTCAAATTTTGAAAGGAGGCAGAACTCATAAAATCCCCCTTCAACCTCAACCTGATAGACCACTCCAAGTGCTCATCTAATACAGGTCTATGCATACGGGTGAGAGGGAACATGGAGATTGCTAAAAGTAATCCTGATGTCTACACATAATCCATTTGGAATGTCTTTAAACCTTATATTACATGTGCTTGTAAATTTCTTGATCCTAAAGCCATATGTGAATCCAACATTATGTGGTTTGACCATGCTATCTGGTTTATCCTCAATCATTTGGACCAACTCTTTCCTGAAAAACCGGTGGAATTTCATTTGTCTCTCATTTGCTCTTGGCTAGATGGCCAGACCAAACAATTGGTTATTGCTCAAATTTCTTTCAACATTTTTTGCGGGCTTATGCTAGATATCCTCAAAGAATTGAAAGCTGATGATCCTAGGACGTATTTAACTACCTATGCAAATTACAAGGGTGTTAAGATTATCACCAGTCTCCTTAAGCCTTGTATTGATGATGATGATTCCCCCTCACTGAAAAGAACCAACTCTCTTGCGACCCCCAATTATTTCACTTCATTCTTGACTCCTAGATCCTCCTCTAATTTTACTAGAGGAAAATCTCGTAGCTTCACTAGGGGAAGAGGAAGGAACACCCCCATCAGGCACCTTCTTAACTTATGATCACTTATGATTGTGCAGGTTGTTGTTGGCCCTTGTGGAATGTTATCTCTCACCAAAAAAAATTATGACAAAAAGTTTATTTATGAACATTGTCTTTTTCAAAATGTACTTTTGGATTGGGTACACCCTAAAAAACTTTTTTGTGAATGTTTGACTTATTACTTGGAAACAATGAGATAATTGATAATGTTCTTATTGGTTGGAGGTATTAACAGCCTATTAAGAATGCGGTCTACAATAATGATTTCTTAAGACACAACACTATGCTTGTTTGTGATTGTGATAGATTTATCTCATACTACAAAGATTTTGACACTTATGGCTTACATGTTTGGACTTTTAATTAAGACACAACACTATGCTTGTTTGTGATTGTGATAGATTTATCTCATACTACAAAGATTTTGACACTTATGGCTTACATGTTTGGACTTTTAATCTGGATTTCATTGAAAATACCACAATCAAGAAAATCCTTGCTAAAGGACTTAATCACATACCCACTTTTCCTAAAAACCCATATCTTGCTCTAACAGCTTTACTTAGCTGTTTAATAAAATTGGTTGAAAAATGATTCTTTCAAAAGATCTCACATATACCTTTTCAATGGCTATCTAC
Source organism: Adiantum capillus-veneris (assembly GCF_014529385.1). Classification (NCBI taxonomy): domain Eukaryota; kingdom Viridiplantae; phylum Streptophyta; class Polypodiopsida; order Polypodiales; family Pteridaceae; genus Adiantum; species Adiantum capillus-veneris. The sequence continues at coordinate 26,545,689 of NC_140955.1, read as the reverse complement.
TAATAGCTGTTGGATCACACCACAACTAGCTGAGGACTTTCAAAGACTATCACATAACTGGTTTATTGTTGGACCTGACAAAAGATCCAATTGTCCCACCCTTATATGCAAAATCTTGGCTTGGAATGCAGCACACTCTAGGATTCTGGGAAGGAATTCACACCACTTAAAGCTTCCCCCTATGAAGTCACTTGTGATATTTCAAAACACCTTGAAAGTATAGGGTATTTTGATCAAAATACCAAACTTCCTGTACTTTTTCCCACCTATAAGTTACACAAAAATAAGTTTAGATGGATATTTGATGCCTCGAATAATATTTTTTCTAATATTACCAAAGATATTACCCTTTTCCTTGACCTTATTTCCTAAATTTGAAATTATCTATGCCTCTAAACAGAAAATATGCTTTAACTTTCTTCAAATTCACTACAACCCTTTTTGGTTAGTTAAAAATACCACTGAGGTTACTCTTAACCTTCCGAAACAAATCTTTCACCTCTTCACAATTGATATTACTCAATGCTATGAGAATATACCTTTGGAAGGGGAATTAGGATTAAAAGTTGTTATATCTCAGATGATTAAGCTAGCCTTCAAGAATGCTAGAGTCAATGGTTCCTTTTACATATCACTCTCTTGACAACCTAGATGGATTAAAAAGACACAATCTTCTCATCTCCTTCACTTTGATGATGTAAAACTATTCAATAACATATCTTGGGTACTTGATAACTGTACCATTCTCTTCGGAGGACAATGCTTTAATAAAAGCCATGGAATTCCTATGGCATTTTCTTGCTCACCTGTAATTTGTAATCTATACTTAGCTTTCTTTGAATACAAATGGTTTCTCAAAACCATGAGTGACAAAAGTAAATATCATATACTTCCAGTTTTTAATCATACTTACAGATATATGGATGACTTATTAAGCCTCAACAATAGATTATTCTCAGATGAGATTAATCTTGTTTATCCCAACTGCTTAAATATTGAACCAACCTTTAAACATGGGTTTACTTCACCATTTGGATTTTCTGCCACTACTATCCAATTCCTTAACTTCTCTATTAAACTACAGAACCCTTGTGTAGGAGACTTTGACTAGAAGTTCTCTTGGAAAAGAGACCTATTAGATATCCCACCTATTGAAAAAAGAACACTAAACATCTACATAAAGTTGCTCTTAGTACGTGTATAAGCCTCCTATACCTTATGATTTACTCCTCTTCCAATTGCTTCTTTGCTTGGGAAGATATTAAAATTCTTATACATAAGTTTTGTATTAATGGTTTCAAAAGAAAGGACATAATTAACAAATCATAGAATCCCTTTCTCATAACAGTTGGCCTGACTTACATTTTAACCACCTTAACCTCATTTCTCTGATTAGGTAGTAGGCCCATTCACAATGGGCCTACTATCGACCCATTGTGTATGGTGCGTGGGACAGGGCAGGTACACACACACACACACACACACACACACACACACACACACACACACACACACACACACACACACACACACACACACACACACACACACACACACACACACACACACACACACACACACGTATACCTATATAGTAGTTTGATTATATATATAGAACAAAAAAACATATATTTTTTTCATAGATCCCTTGTGTAAACATTTTTCAAATTGAAAACGGAATATGTCAGTGTGGTTTTTTTTAAAAAAAATCGGGGGTAACCCTCCTCCTTCTAAACACCCCATGGGAACCCACGCCTTAGGAGATTTTTTTTGAGGTAGTGGCTTTCATTACATTAAACCTCACACACGCTGGCTCTCTCTGTCTCACTTAACTACACTACAACTTGTAGAAGCATATGATACCCCCTACACTGGCTCTCTCTCCCTGTCAACTCCGCGTATGTAAGCAGGAGTGGACATAGAGGCGGCTTGGGAGGCAATAGCTACTGAGTACTTGATTGTGGGTGTCTTCACCTTGAACATGACATGAGGCACTATATAAGGTGAGGGTGCTCTGGTCCCTCACTTAGTCTGTGCGTATGTTTTCCTCTACGTATGTATTTCAAGAAGAGGTGTGAAGACTTTTTTGATACTAAGCAGCTATGGAGGTTGTTAAGCTACCATCTCAGGTCGGTACTCACCTTAATAATAATACCTTGATGACATACATTAATGGTTTTTCCTCCTAAATAGTGCAGTCATCGCTGGTGGTACTTGGTTTTTTATTTTTATTTTTTTGCAACTACATAACTATGCCATTGAAGATGGCTTGTAGTACATAATTGTTTGATGATCATAATGATTATTGTTGGGGTTTTGGGCTATTTTAGGTTGATAAGTTTATTGTAACAAAAGGCCTTTTTTTAAGCTTGTACAATGCCTGTAAATCATTTTTGATAAAGGTATTTTGGTAACCCATGCAAAAACAATGTAGTAGTGCTTGATGTGGCAATATTTGGATAGAAAAATGGGGGATCTTATACTTGACACTATCATTTTTCTAGCCTAGTGTCAGGGCTGTTTTACTTTGTATTAGACGCATGGAAATATCTGCATACTACTACGTAGTGTAAAGGGGTTTAGTTTCTTGTGAACAAAAGGTTTTTTAGCTTGTATAACACGTGTAATTCATTTTGGATAAGGATGTTTTGGTAATTAATCCACAACCAATATAGTGGTGCTTAATGTGGCAATACTCAGATAGAGAAAAATGGAGGATCTTATACTTGATACTGTCATTTGTTTAGCCTGAGGTTGTTGGGACTCTGTATCAGACGCATGGAAATCTTTGCATACTATTGCGTAGTGTAAAGGGGTTTGGTCTTCCCTTATGCCATTTTTGGGATTGTTTCACTTGCAAAGGATCTTGCGTGAGAGCTTATATTGCATGACGCTGACAATGCTGGTAACATATATGGGTTTTTTCTCTTTACTAATCTTCCTAGCTTGGGCTCTTTTAGTGTTTTTTTTCATTAAACTTACAGACTCTGGTAGGTTGATATTCGTAAGCCCAAATTAATATGAGAATGTTAATTTGGCTTGTTAAAATCCAATTTTTTTTCAAAAAATGGGAGGTAGCTATAGCTGGTATTGAGGACACTTTATGCGAGGTATCTATAGTTCGTATTGAGGACACTTTATGGCTTTCATGGTACTTAGTAATAACTAGTGAGATGGGTGCCTGAAAAAATTGGCACATATCTCAAGCTGTTAATTAGGTTACTTTATGCTTTATAGTGCTTAATAATTTGGGCCAGACAAATTGGTAAAACAATATCTAAAAAAACTAACCTATGGGTTAAAATAGGACACTTGGATCAAAAGGGGCAATGGCATTTTGATCAAAATGATATATATGTTAAATATCTATTTAAAGGTCTTTTAAAACATTGGGCTATAAAGAAACCATACAATTACGGACAATAAATGGGATAAATAATTTTTTTTCACTAAAAGAACTAAAAGACATGAACATTTTGGATAGTGGTTCTAAGTTAAAAAGGGTTGTAAGTTGGACATAGATAATAACTGATATAGTCCATTGACACCTGTAATACACATCCAAGGCTAACGAATCTGTTGTCTTGTTTGGATGAATGCAGGTGAGGACTCTATCCTTTTTTGGATTTTTTTTTGACTTAAAGCTATTGTCTATCAGATAGTACACCTGCTCTTACCACTTGGGAAGTAATTCTTTATTGGATCACTATCATTGCATACTAGAATGAGGCTTCATTCTCATATACCATGTACAAAGATAATTCTAAGATTGATTTGTTTTTTTACTATTTTTTGCCTTTTCTCTGAAGCCAGCCGTCTCTTGAATGTAATACTTCATTGTCTTATTAAATAAGTTAAAACAGCTACACACACACACACACACACACACACACACACACACACACACACACACACACACACACACACACACACACACACACACACACACACACACACACACACACACACACGCGCGCGCGCGCGAGTCACTGACATTCCTTGAAATTACCTCGATTTGTTTATACCTAAATTTTCTCATATATTTATGTATACGGTTCGCCCTTTATATTTTTTCTTCCTTCTCTTGGTCCCATTTCTCTCCTCTCTTGCCTAGCTTGGTAATTACTACGCCTAGATTAGGTCCACCTGGTGGATCCCCCCCAAAACTACCCACTATTTTTAGTAGGAACTAACGATTGTAATTATTGGGCTTGGTTTTGGTCCATCTTGTGGGAACTCCCTCAAAAACCTACCTCATTTATGAGGGGGTACCACCCAAGGATATTACCACCCCTCCTTCTTTGAACTAGTCTCTTCCTCCCCCTGTGTTGAATCCTTGCTGAGCTTATTTTGCTCCTCTAGGTCCGTTGCTTAACATTCATTACGTACTTTAATCTTTGTACCCTATTGTTGATTCACACCTTATATATTCATCTCTGTTCGTGGATAATCTTGCAGACTTGTAGGAAACTATGCAAATATTGATGGAATTTAATGGGTGGCACCCAACTAAATTCCACTTAGTGGTTGTTGCTATATAAGTGGCGAGGGACTTTTTTTCCCCCTCACTTAGCCTTGCAATATTAATTTTGAGAGTATGAGAGAGAGTCACTGTGCAACTTCAATTTTGGACCCACAGTCTGTAAATCCTTTATTGGTAGGCTGGTGTTAGGTGGCCCCTTTTAGACTCTTTTTCTGGTTCCCTGCTCACGGCTACCATAGTCTCTGACTTTGCCGGTTGAAGGTTTGCAGGACCAAGTATACATTACAATTTGGACACTTTGCTAATTTTATGTCACCTCTTTTTTAGGATTGCTCACGTTATAGAATGACAGCTCGCATGAGTACTAATCACAACCCTGAGAATCATGCAAAGATTCTCGATTAGATTAAGCTTTACCTTAAAGACCATAAACCGGAGAATGCCTTGGCTACTAGAACTAGACCTTTCCTTGCTAGGAAGGCCAAACTATGTATTACATACTATGGCAAGAAAATGTAAACCTGACCTCATTGTTTTTGCAGTCTCTTTCTCTCTCTCAAGGATTGGAACTAACCTCGAAGCCCCTCTCTGTGGCCTCCTCTCTTGTCCTCAGATGTATTAGCAGCTTGGATGCTTCACAACTTATTTATGATTCGGCACTTGCCTCTAATAAAAAACTATCTGTCTTGCATATGTTATCATTTAATGACTGGGTTAAAATCCTGGCTACATTGGACAAAGACTCCTTAGAAGGAGTTAATTTGTTGTCCCAATATATTTCCCAACTTCCTGTCCTAGCTTCACAATATCAGCAAGAGCTTGCCTTGTTCTCCTCCTCTGGCGCTGAGCTGTCTAACTTCCTTAGAAATTATGTGGGCTTAACCCCTCGTTTGTCTGCACACCAAATACCCCCTCCATCCCTCAAACTGGGGGCATCTTCTATCGAGATAGTGCAGCACTGGAAGCAGTAAAAGAATTTCAAAATAATCTTTGCTCCCTCAATGATATTAACCTCTTTGAGATGGTACCAAAAATCTCTAAAGTTTTTCCTGTCTTACCAGTAAGACAAATCAAAATTGAGTCCCTCGGAGTTGACCATCAACTGTGGGTTCTGCCAAACAAAGCCTTCTTGGCTCCTATTCTTAGTGAAACCTGGGTGTACCTTGCTAACCTTCCTGCCTCAACTATGGAAGACTGCAAACTCAAGATTCTTAAAGGTGGACAATTCCTGGACAAAGGGGAGCTGATTAAAGCACCTTTCAACCTTCATCTCATCGACCACTCCAAATGCCCTTCAAATTTAGGATTATACATACGCACTAAGGGGAACATGAAATTTGCTAAAAGTAACCCGGATTTCTACACCGAGTCCATCTGGAATATCTTCAGCCCCTATGTGAAATGTGCTTGTAGATTTCTTGACCCCAAAGCTTCCTGTGATTCAAGCATCATGTGGTTTGATCATGCGATATGGTTCATCCTCAACCATATGGATTTATTATTCCCAGAGAAACCAGTCGAATTTCATCTGTCCCTAATCTGCTCGTGGCTAGGGGGACAAGTTAAGCAGATTGTGATTGCACAAATTGCCTTTAATATCTTCCGTGGTCTTATGCATGATATTGTGAAAGAGCTTAAAGCAGATGAACCCGGTCTATACCTCACCACTTATGATAACTTTAAAGGGGTCAAGCTCATCACTAGTCTTCTTAAACCTTGTATTGAAGATGATGATTCTCCTGCTCTAAAAAGAGGTAACTCCCTAGCTACTCCCAACTCTTTCAACTCTTTTTTAACACCCAACTCCTCGTCTAATCGAGGAAAAACTTGTAGCTTTACAAGAGGGAGAGGCATGGTTCCTGCAATCAGAAACTTCCCTGAAATCTAACCCATGAATATATTGCAGGTCTCAACAAACCCATGTGGAAGAAGAATTCTTTGCAGAGAAGATCCAAAATATGGTGCTATCTACATACACTGTCTCTTTCACAATGTACTTCTTGATTGGATTCAACCAAAAAATCTTTCTTGTGAGTGCTTTGACTTACTTTTTGGGAATCATAAATTGCTTGACAATATTCTCATAGGATGGAAATATCATCATCCCATAAAAGGATTAGTTTTAAATAATGACTTTCTTCGGCAAGAAGCAATCCCTTATTGTACATGCATTCATTTTGCCACATTCTGCAGGAATTTTTAAGGAATTGGTAACCCTGTCTGCACCTAGATCTCAGCATTATTGATAATGCCACAATACACAAGCTATTGGCTAAAGGCCTCAATCATATACCTAACTTTCCAAAAAACCCCTACCTTGCCCTATCAACTTTACTTAGCTGCCTCACTGACCTTGTCAGTGCTCTCCAACTGGAGATGACAGTCCTACCGGACTTAAAGGAATTAGTGAAGGAATTTCTCAACTTCCTAGAAAGTGGCTTTCTTCTGATAGCTCTTGGCTTACATCTCAACTAGCTCTTGATTTTCAACTAATCTCGGATAAATGGTTTGTGGTCGGGCTTGACAAAATCTGCAACTGTCCCACTATTATGTGAAAATACCTGGCCTGGAAAGTCGCTCCGGATCGAGTATCCTTCTCTGATATCACCAAAGATATTACTCTTTGCCTTGAACTTATCCTCATAGAATTTGAGCTCATTTGTGCATATAGGCAGAGAATCTGCCAGGATTTCCTAAATATCCAATATAATCCCTTCTGGTTAACTAAAAATGCTATACAAGTCACACTTAACCTTTCTCAGCATATCTTCCACATCTTTACCGCTGATATTACACAATGCTACGAAAACATTCCACTTAATGGGGGTCTCGGCCTTAAGACTCTTTTAGCCAAGGTTATTAATTTAGCCTTTAACAATGCTAAGAAGTGAAAATATCATTTCATTTCCCTATCCAGGAAGCCTAGATGGATTCAAGCATCTCACTCCGTGCACCCTCTACACTTCAATGAATCAAAACTTCCTATATTTCTTGGCTGTTGAATAACTATACTATTATTTTAGGCGGCTGTTGCTTTAACCAATGCCTTGGCATCCCTATGGGCTTCTCTTTCTCACCAATATGTGCAATATCTACCTTGCTTTCTTTGAATACAGATGGTGTCTTAAGAACATGAAAATTGACCACAAAAAACTTCCACTATTTAATCATACTTTTAGATACATGGATGATTTTCTTAGTATTAACAATAGGGAGTTCTCTAATGAGATTGATCTAATTTACCCCCACTACCTAAAAATTGATCCCACTTCCCTCCTAGATAACTCGTCATTTTTTGGGGATTTTTGCAAATCTGTCCAATTCCTTAATCTTCCAATATCCATTCACTCCCCATCTATAGGTGGATATGACCTTAGGTTTATCTGGAGAAAGGATCTTCTTAAGCTACCCCACATGGATTTCATTAAAAGAAATAGCAATAAGCCATACAAAGCCTCTATTTGCTCCTGTATTGGTCTTCTTTACTTAATCTGCTACTCTCCATCTACCCCTTCCTTGGCTTGGGAAGAGATATCTGTACTAATTAAAAAATAATGCTATAACGGATTTAATCAGAATCAGATCCAAAACACTATCATACAAGCTCTCATTAGGCATAACTGGCGGGACTATTGTTTCAGAAAGAGAATCTCATCTCTCTTATAAGGTAGTAGGCCCATACACAATGGGCCTACTACCGACCCATTGTGTGTGGTGCCTGGGTTAGGGCGGGTACACACACACACACACATACACACACACACACACACACACACTAAAGTACTGATTTTTTCTTGCTATATTTCAATTTTCTCCCCCCACTTTGGTTTCCCCCCCCTATTGGAATTGTAGAGCTTTCTTTGCTCTGCCATTATAAATACTTTCCTTATAGTGGGGCTAAGCCCTTGCATAATCGAAGCGTGAATTTATTGATATCATTATACGGGGAAGGCGGCCCCGTCAACTCTCTTCTACTCTCTGACTATGGACGAGTGTGGGATTCTCACAATAAGGGGCGGCCAGGTGCATTCATCTCCACCTCTCTGGAAGCGTGCACACCTACATATTTAAACAGAGGTGAGGGCACACCTTGGCCCTCACTTACCCTTGGATTATGTTTTTTCTCGCTACTTTGTGTCGTTACTATCTGAACTTGTTGAGCAATGGAGCTTGCTGCTCAAACATCCCAGGTGCCTTGTTTTACTAGTTTTTAGTTTTTTGGTTGTGGTACTATGCATGGTTGGCTTCGATTGGGAGCCGATTGGTATAAAAACCGTTAATTGGTCTTGAATTAAACTACTGTGCCGGGGCATGTTTAGCTTGTGCCTTAAGTACTCTTATGCATAAAATGGGGCTGAGTTGTTGTCGAACATGTGCGCGAACTGTTTTTTGCTACTGGTTGTTGTACTGGCTCTATTTCAAGCCGTTGTAGGTTTGTAGCTACTGTTTGTTATGGCTCTGTTTTCAGCCACTACAGGTTGTGCGCTATTGGTTGTAATATTGGTGCTTGTTTGCATACTGGTTGTTATATGGGCTCTGTTCTTAGCCACATCAGGATGTTAATTTACTCTCTTTATTAAGCAGTATGACATGTTGCATGATTTGGAGGGTTGGAAGTTATTTGTTTAAAACAGTCTTTGTTAGCTTGGCTTGATAAGCTATTGGGCTTAAGTCCAGTTTGGCACTTGAAATTTCATATGAAGCAACTGGTTGGGGTGTTATTTACTTCATCTAGTACCTTTGGTTGTTGGACAAGTAAGGTATCTTACTCAATCAGGGCTAGACACTACCGTTCTTTAAGGGTTGCTAATGACTTGTGGATATCTTGGGATTATGAAGGTAAGTATATGGCTGGTATTTTCGGCTTTGGCATAGCTTCCAAGCTATGGCTTGTAAAATGAGGTTGCATATTAAAAAGAGGGAGTCTTGCTACTCTGCTGACTGGCTATACTAGTGTTTATAAAAAGGAGGTATTCATTACCCTCATCGGATACTGTTGGTTGTCAAAAAATAGAAATTAAATGATTAGGCATCTTATACAGAAAAGGTCGAACATGACCTCTCTTTGTCTAAAGGGATACCAATGATACCATGTGATTGCTAATTCTGAAGGTAAGTATATGGTTGCTATTTTGGGCTTAAGCATAGCTACCGAGCTATGGCTCTTGAAATGTTTGGATTCTTGGTGGACTTCACCACTCAGATTAGAAAGTAGATTGTACCACGCATTTTTGAAGTAATAAGAAAAGACTGCTAACATACAAGTTCTAATAAATAACCTAGCTTGTCTAAAGCAATTAAATCCTATAAGATGGACATGGATAAAAACTGATATGGTCCATTGATACCTGTAAAGCACATCCAAGGCTAATTGAATTGTTGTCTTGTTTGGATGGATGAAGGTAAGGACTCTATCCTATCTTGGAGGGTTTTCTTTTCTTTGGCAAGCAACCATACTTAAATGAAGTACTCACTGAGGAAGGGGGAAGTTCTTTTACTATTGGTCTAACTGAAAGAGGATCTCTTTCCGATTGTACCTAAATAATTATGATACTGAGTTATTTTTGTACTTATCTGTTCATTGTTCTCTGGCTAGCTGTCTTTTGAATGTAAAAATTCAATTATGTCTTTTTAGTTAAGATATAAACAGCTACATACACAAACACAATATTGCAAGGATATACATATATCTATAAAAAATATTTGTGTATTGAGTTTCCAATGTAATGTATTGTGTGAGGGTCCTTAATTTATGTTTAAGCTGGCCATTCACACACACACGCACGCACGCACGCACGCACACACACACACACACACACACACACACACACACACACACACACACACACACACACACACACACACACACACACACCAAGAGATATTCTATTACCACATGCAATGCTCAAATGTGTTGATTGAGCCACGTTTTCAAAACAGCACATTGCTCCCCTCATAGTTTTTTCAAACACACACAAAAAGAAATAGTAGAAAAGGTTACAAGCACACAATGTACCTTTTTCCCTTTCTCCATTGATGGGAAGCCTTATAGAATTGCCCCTTGTTCAATATGGCAAGGTTTAACTCCACTACTGATGGGAAGCATTGTATTGCCTCAGCCTTGCAACATTGGCTCTGACTAAGACTTGACTCGTCCAGTTTCTCCATGGACATCCAATGTTGCCTCACATTTTCTACCACTCCCACTCACTCGCCCTCCGTCTCAATTCAGTTGATTAACCCCACCTCCTTCTCTTCTTGTGTGTCCATGCACACATATATATGCATATTATTGTGTACATTGTATAGGTTCAAAAATTGCAATGGTGAATGTTTTCCTCCCACTCATTCAAACTACCTATCAACGTACATATTTAAACTTCAAAGGACTTGCCATTCTGATCACACTTGGAACAAACAAATGAATTTAGTTGACCTTGCTCACAACTAGCCTTATAATCTCCTCAAGCACACCACTCATGGGGGCCTTACACATATGGACCTGGCTCATCAACCATGACACTATATACAATAGGGTATTAAAAGAAGCCCCAACATTGGAATCAAGAGAGGAGAAGTTGGGAGTGTTTTCTAGGGAAATCTCTTCCATCCACAAAAGCAAAAAAAAAAAGACATGGACATGTGGCTTGTGTGGAGCTCTTGGGCCTACAAAGAGGGCCATGCTGGTAAAAATGTATTGAGGTGGAGCTTGACTGACAAGGAATTTTGAATCTCACTATAGGTGGCTTGATGGTGAAATTTAGTTGATGAGTAATGGGGGATGTGTGATTTTACCAAATACAAATTTTAATGTTGCACCATTATGTTTGTGTTTTGCACATATTTGTGTGTTTATATGTGCCACACACACACACACACACACACACACACACACACACACACACACACACACACACACACACACACACACACACACACACACAGAGAGAGAGAGAGAGAGAGAGAGAGAGAGAGAGAGAGAGAGAGAGAGAGAGAGAGAGAGAGAGAGAGAGAGAGAGAGAGGTGTGTTTTCTTTGTGAGATCAGATGTTGCAAAGACAAAATAAGATTAAGATCCACAGAAGCCTACTCAAAGGAGTACATGTATTTGTATAGAAGTCTTGATATAAGGAACCATGAGATTTAACGACTAGAGAGAAAGGGAATTTTGACATTGCAGGAAAAATCCTATATTTTTACTCTGTGTATGTGTGTGTGTGTGTGTGTGTGTGTGTGTGTGAGAGAGAGAGAGAGAGAGAGAGAGAGAGAGAGAGAGAGAGAGAGAGAGAGAGAGAGAGAGAGAGAGAGAGAGAGAGAGAGAGAGGGCTGAAAGAAAGGAATGGTGGTACAAATTGGTTGTCCTCCTTGACACCACCTAGGCTTGGTTGGTTTTCTAAGTAGAACAAGACTAAAGTAAAAGAGGGAAAAAGGAAAATAAATGAGAAAAATTAAAGTGAAAATTCTTGGAGGTTATTTAATTTAGTCTTTTTTTGGAAATGTCCAATAATAGATCAACGTGGGTGCAAGATGTGGGTGGGACTCAAATTTTGATGCTCTCTATGTGTGTGTGTGTGTGTGTGTGTGTGTGTGTGTGTGTGTGTGTATGTGTGTGTGTGTATACATACATCCACGGCAGCTCATGCCAGTACCATATCTATAGAGACAATGATGGAAGCTCAAAGTGATCCCTTCACCAATCTTGAGTTAGGAATACCTACATTTACAAAGGGTACTATCATGGGAATCATGAGTATCACGAACCTATCAACAACCAAGTATTTTTGCGGGGCTATTGGGTGCAAAAGAAGCATGAACAACTAAACTTTCTATCACTAGGTCAACAAACAATATATGCAAAGCCATGGCTAGGTGTTGGCGTCGGTAGACCCAAGGACAGACCCAAGGACTAACAATAGTAAAACAACAGGAAATTCTAGAGCAACTCATGCATCATCAACCATTTTCCAAGTTAAGGAGTTTGGATGTGCAATCGAGTCTTCTTTTTGACATAACACATGGACTTAGCTGAAAGTGCCCCACTCTTCAAGTGAACTTTTTGTGAAGAGAACCTCTTTGACAATGATACTGAAAAATGCTGATCAGAGAACAAGCAAGTAGTGCATTAAGTTGGATGTTGTTGTATGTCCTTTTTTATTGTATCTAAAATCACAAAGAATTTGAGCAGGGTTTAGAGGTAAAGTTTAAATTTGATGGTCTCTTTGAGAAAGAGCATACGAATAATGGAAGGTTGGTTGGACAAGGAAAGGAAGTGGCCAGAATGTTTACTTTGGATGTAAACGCGCCTGAGGTAAATGATGTCATATTTGCACAAGGTGTAGGATTTGTTGCCAATATTGAGATCTGTCATAGATGTATTGGTCATGTAATTTGCAAAGGCTGAAGACAATTCAAATTAAAGACATGGTCACATGTATGCCAACATTTACACTTGCTAGAATGTAAAAAATTTATGAGTTTAAAAAGCAGGCAAAAGCATCATTTCCTCATGATAAGCATGTATGCTAGCATGTATTGGAACTAGTACATATAGATGTCTGGGATATGACAAAGATTGCTACTATGAGTGGATACAAGTACTATGTGAGCTTCATTGATGAACATAAAAGGAAGGCATGGGTCTATTTCATAAAGCAAAAAAGTGAGGTGTTTATATAGTTGCAAATTTTAAGGCTAGGTTGAAAAATAGAGTGGGAATATGTAAAGTGCCTAAGGTCAGATGGAGGGGAAGAGTACTTCTCTAATGAGTTCAACGATGTTTTGAAAAGTCAAGAATTTCGAAGGTAGTTTTCCTGTAGGTATACTCCGTAGCAAAATGGTGTTACTGAGTGGAAGAACAAGTACATAGCAAAAGATTTTAGAGCAGTGATGAATGAGAATAATATGCCTCATTGTTATTGCAATGAAGTTGTTGCTACAAGTGTTTACATAATGAACAAGACCCCTACTATTGTAGTGCATTATATGACATCAAAAGAGAATTTTTAAGAGTTTGGATGCATTGCTTATGTGTATGTGCCAAATGAGTTGAGAAGTAAGCTTGACTAGAAGGCAAAAAAACATGTGTTCATTCCCTTGAACAACAAGGGTATGTGTTACAATCCTACCATGGGTAAAGTTATGGTGAGCAGAGATGTTGTTTTTTATGAAATGGAAATTTGGTATGTTGATGTGAAGGATGATTTAGGAGCTGATGTAAGAGAGAATGTGGCTACCAAAAATATAGGTGTACCACCACATATTTTGAGAGTGGGACGCAAGGGTCACCTAGTGTAGGTCATGGTAAGAAGCCATGGAGTAGCATTTTTTAATGAAAAAGTGAGTCCTAATAAATCTTCAAATGTTTCAAGAAAAGGAAGGGAAAAAGTTGATGATGCCCCAAATTTGAGTGCAAGTCATGATGATGGTGATAGTAGTGCATTTAAGCAAAGTTTGGATGAGGAGTTTGACATACCCTTTGTGAAGACTCCAATTGCAACAAGGATGCAAGCAAGAAATAAGGCACCTAGAAGTGATCTTGGACCACATAGATCTAAGAGAGTGTGAATTCACATGCAAATATTGATGTATGATAGTAATGTGCCTCGTGATTGTGTACACATATATGACAATTATTACAAAGGAGGTAGAACCCACTTGTTTTTAAGATGATGTTAAAGATGAAAAATGTAAAAAGATATGGATGCCCTTAATGCAAACAAAAAATGGCATTGGTGCCATTACCAGAAGGGAAGAAGGAAATTGGATGTAAGTGGGTCTTCAAGATAAAGTGCAATGCTAATGGCAGTGCGAGCAGGTACAAGACAAGGATTATGGCCAAGAACTATGTAAAATTGTATGGGATTGATTATGAGGAGATAATTAGCCCTTTAGATAAGATGGCTACCATTCACGTGTTTATTATCTAGGCTACAGATTTAGGATGCTTGCTGAAACAAATGGATGTAAAGAATGCTTTCTTGAATGGTGGCTTGGATGAGATTTTTCTTTATGAAGTAGCCATAGGATTATGTGAATATGAGGCTACGTGATCTTTTATACAAGTTAAAGAAAGTATTATATGGGTTGAAGTAAGAACCTAGAGCTTGGTATGAGATTGTGGCATTTCTTGTCTCTTTGGGTTTTGAGATGTCTGATGCAGATCATTCCTTGTATGTGCAAAATAATGAAGAAAGAATTGTGGTGATATGCATATGTGTGGATGAGCTGATTGTTAGAGGTGATAGTGTGGTTGGAGTAGAGGGTGTACATGCCCTACTTATGCAGGAATTTGGATGAAAGACTTGGAAGATTTGCATTACTCTTTAGGCATTGAGAATATTCACATATAAGAGGGTGTATGACTATTACAAAGGAAATATGCCTTGGACATGTTGAGAATGCATGGTATGGATGATTGTAAGCATATGTAATGCCCTTGGATCAAAATTTGAAATTTGGAAAATGATGTTAGTGAAGTACTTGAGAATTCTACCATGTAGAACAAGATTGTGGGTAGTTTAATCTACTTGACCATCTCATGTCTAGACTTGAGTTACAAGTTCAATTGTTGAATTAGTTTATACAATCTTTCAAAAATCCACACTTGAATGCAGTGAGGTGCACATTGTGCCATGTGAGTGCTACTTTAGATCATGCACTCTTTTATAGGGCTGATGTTGGTTGCAGCTTTATGGTTACATAGATGCGGAATGGGCAAGTAGCACATATTGTGGATTCATGCTTTTTCTTGGGAGTGCTACTATGACATGGAGCAATAAGAAGAAAACTAAATTTTCTCTATCAAGTATAGAGGTAGAGTACATGGGTGCTTCAATGGTGGGATGTGAGGTAGCATGGTTGGGATCACTACTTTACGACTTTGGAGTACATGTACATAGGCAGTTTTCATCTATTGTGACAACATTAGCAACATACATTTGGCTCCAAACCAAGTGTTTCAGTCAAGGACAAAAGCAAATCGAGATGCACTACCACTTCATAAAAGAGAGAGTCTTGATAGGCAACATCGACCTTGTGTATGTGATGAAGAATGAGTAGGTTACAAATATCTTTGAGAAGGCCCTTGGAGTGCAGAATCTATGACATTTTTGAGCAATACTTGGCATATGAGAGATAGAATTGACCTTGAGGGGGATTTTTGAGATGTCAAGCTCACCATGTACTAATCCTAGATGACTATTACTAACAATCATCATTTGTGTGCCTTGGTGGATATGCATATCTTTGCCATTGATACTACAACTAGAATACATCAACTTGGTCTACCTACCAAAGTGATGGAACACTTATCCATCTAACTCACTCACTCACTAGTGGTTCACTCTAGACCATTGTACTAGTTTCCCCTTATGTTGTATTTTCCCTTTCTATGCATTGTAGACTTCTTATCTTTATTAGTGAAGAAGAAGATGAAACAGATTTGTCATCATCTGTGCGTGCATGTGTGCATGTGTGCTTGCAAGAGCTCAAGATCTCTCTTTCTCTATCTCTTAGCACATGGGACCCATCCTTTGGATCTCCGTACACTTTTAAGAATTTATGTCCAGTATGGGTGGAGTTCATCAACCTTCCACTATGGTTCCATGGTAACCTCAAAGAGATAGCTAGCACACTCAGAGCCCCGCTCTTCACCCCATTGAGCACAAATCTTGGCAATGCTAAAAACAAGGTAGGCATTTTTTGGAACTTTCAAAGGCCTCAACTGAGAAATATGATTGTAAATGTAGGGGCCATCCTTATAGCCCTAAGGTAATTCCATTTAAATTCAGGAAATGTTTGGGGTATATTTCAGATGCAATGGCTTTGGGTACTTTGCAAGAACTTGGCAAAGGGGATTTTTTTTTTTTGCGAGCTTTCAGTTTTGAGCTTTTACAATTGGAACTGTTTTTTCGAGCTTTTTAACCCTGATTTTTCACAAATTATATCCTTAAGTATCATTGTAGCAAAAAAACTGAAAACCTCACAGTAAAATCATTCAACTACCAAACACTTTGTAGAAAAATGGAAGCACAACAATGCTTATGCAAAATGAAATTTTACAAAAAGCACCATTTGTGTGTGTTTACGAGCCTGCACATAAAACTTGATTCGATTTTTTTTGCCAGAGTCTCCTTTGTATGGACACCTCTTCTAAAAGAAAACTATACACCCTTTCTAGAGCTCCCACATGGGATTTCCTTTACATAAACTCTTATTTCCACTATTTAAATGATTTTGTTATCTCACATCAATCAACACACAAGACAATGGTGTCAGCATAATACAACTACATAGGAAAGCACAATCAAGATCATCTCCACATCATGTGGCCATCATGTACCAAACAAACACAAAAGAAACATCCAAATGAAATGTATGGAGCACACCAAAATGCCATGTCAGTGTCAAATGGCTACCATGTACATCAAAATATAAATAAAAAAATCAAGATGTGTACTGTTAGAACATTGTTTCCCCAATCAAGTGTGCATCCGCAATCAACATTTCATAGGTCCACATACAATGTCTGTCAAACATCTTTCGTAGAGCACATCATCTAGCTCTAGACACATGCAATGCCTCATATCTTCCACAGAAGCTCGACCCAAACCACCACACCCCGCAAACAAGTCCAAAACATAGTCCTCATGCTCAGTAAATGTTGCCAGCAACCACCTAACCATATAAAAAGTAAATTAGAAACATAATGCAAACACATATATACCATAACATTCACAAGTATCATAATTTAGACTAATCTTACCAAAAGAACAAATAAGACCGCTCTGCCCCACCTCTTAGAATGACACCATCAATCTCAATGGGAAAAACTACATCATCTATCATGTAGCTACAATCTACTGGAAACAATCTTTCGGTAATTTTTTCCCCTGCCTCTCTATCATAGTGTGGCACAGGATGGACAATACCATACCAAAGACACATGGTAAGATCAAGTACCTGCATTAAAAATAAGTCAAATAATTTCATAGCTATAAAGTTTTTAGTTATGACATAAAACTATGAAACTAAGTTTGTTATCTCACTGCCTCTCTAGTGAGTGGATGCCGATATACCTTCTTGTTACACATGAGGGTCCATGTACGTAACAACACAAGTCCTACCCTAGTAGCATCTGCAATAAAATCTCCAATATGCTCGGCCATGCACATGGTGACTAAAAACCGCTCATCTGCAAAAAACTCACGAGCCACATCTATGCACCCTGTGACTAGACCCCTGGGAAATGTGTTCCACTTGGGAACACTCATGCCCTCTACCAAAGTGAATGTTGTTATGTAAGCATACAACCATAGTTAGCTGTAGGTATTACCCCAAAGAAAAGTTACTTACCCAATGGAATAGGTCCTAGACCATCCACAAGTAAACTTGTAGGAAAATCTGCAAAGATAAGCCTAGCCACCTCACGACAAGATATACTATCTTTGCTATATAAATTGGTATTTTGTGTCGCAACAAATTTGTTGATGCTACAGGAAAACCAAACATGAATCATGTTCAAAATTATAGAACAATGCAAGAAGCTAATGGAAAGAAGTAAGCATTATGGAAATCCACCTGTCAAGGGAAAACTTATCAATTTGTGATATATCCACAAGCAAAACATCCACAACAGTTTGGTAATGGAACCCTACAAGCATTAATCAAATTAAATTTTAATTAGAAACTATGAAAGACAAATTTGCTAACAATTTTATTAAACTTACCAACCGATCGTGTCATCGGCCTTCTCTCCCAAGCCTCTCGCCCAAGTGAGGACTCTGCAACAAACAAAGTTGTGAGTGCTAATGAGGATGTAGTGGGCACATTAGAAGAGGGTGTCATATGGGGTATATTGGTTGCCAAAGAGGACATGCCAAGCTCAGTAGATGGAACAATGGGAGGCATCGAAGAAGGGGTAGTTAATCTTGATGTACTTGGAGGCTCCATGGTCTCTTTACCATTCTTGAGTACATTGCTTGCTAGTGGAGTACCTTGAGAGCCACTCTCAACGGTGTTTTGAGTAACTCCAAGTGAAATGGGAGGGAGAGACTCTTCTTGTGTCTCCTCTAAGTACTCATCACTCTCTTTTTGAAACCCTTTATTCAACAAGCATACAACACAATATCACATAGATTAGCACTAAAGTAAGAGATACAATCTCAAAAGAAAAGAGCGACAAGTGTATAGGTACTTACTCTTCCGTAATTCAAACTCTTGCTTTGGAATAACACCCAGTGGATAATCTAACCACCCACAAACATTGGCTTCCCATGTTATAAAATTCCTTTCAATCAGAAAGGGAGAGAACATTGTATTCTCATCACGCACATTAATCCACTCTCTAGTGAATAACGGGGCTTCATTCAATGCATGTGTCTCAACACTTTGTATAACCCATCTACAAAATTTTAGGGCATCATCAACTTTGAAAAACACATACACACAATATTATAACAAATGACACATAATCCAAAAAAAAAAAGCTAGTCTCCTTTGTATGGAGTACACTTTTTCAAAATAAACAATAAACCCTGTCTCAGAATCCCACACGGGATTTAAGTGTTTTCAACATTGGATTTTCACATGCCCGTATTGTTAAAAAAAACCATCCACCCCATATTGGGCTTCCACAGGGAATTTAAGGATTTTTTGTAAACAAAAAATGATATGTCACCAATCTCAATACGACCCACTGTCACCTAACGATGGCAAGCAAATGATCTTATTTTGCAAAGAGTGCAAGTGAAAGATGCTAACCTGTAAATCACTCTCTTAGTCGACAACACAAGCTCTGGCATCTTCTCACTAGAGTCAGAAGATTTCACCGCATCCATTAGAAAAATAAAAGTCTGCACACATAGTAAAAATAAAAAAACATACTCATCTTGATCTTGTGTAAATTAAAACATGTCTATATTCTATGAAAAACAATGGTGAAATATCTACCTGCAAAATATGGATTTTCATGCTAATCTTGTAGAATAGATCAAAAGAATTTGGAAGTGGTGGACTTTCTACTTGTAGCCTTTCAATCATAAGTGTAGCTTCCCCATGCAAGTGAGCCCAATAAGTCTCCTTTTTCATGTAGCTTCTAAAAAGCTTGTAATCACCAAAATGAAGATATTGTGGATCCTTAGACTTAGTGAGGCTCATTAGGTGCAAAATTATCTTCTTTCTACGAGCAGAAAAGACAACATATCACTCAATCATATAGCAAATCAAAATGAATCAAACACAATTATTGAACCTATTTTACCTTTAGTTAGAGAGTGTCCGAGAAAAATGTGTCTCAGCTTAATATCGTGTCGTTTCCAATTTCAAAAATGCCGGTTGAGGGCAAAGGGAAAAGGAGAAATTCCACCCCAAAATAGAGAAAAATAGTGTAAAAACTTGAAAAATACCCCTAATTTTTTAAAATTTCCTCTTGGCAAACTCTGTAAAAGCAAATTTGTATGTTTGGAAAAATGATTTTTCTCGAACACTGGTTAGAGAGGAGAGGAGGGAGTCAAGGGGTAGCAAATACTTAGGGTACCCCCACAGGAGAGGGGGTTAATCATAACTTAGCCTTGGAATTGATTGATGTGACACATAGCTTCACACACTTTAGTGAGGTAGCATCAACCACAGATCAGACAACAGATCTAAAAAACCAACAGGGACAAACAATTGAACAAATGACCTTGGTAGCTGTGAGAACAAAATGGGATATTTCCTAGACAACATCTGCAACGTCAAAAGATGCATCAAAAAGCTTAAAAAGAACACAAGACTTCTTGGATTAAATCAAGGCTCGAAGAAAGATGGGTTCGGTAGTGACTGCTCATATCCTTTCAAAGTTAGATGTTGGTCACACTCAAGGGACATCAACAGAGAAGGCAATTGTATCGCCGGGATCTCTAGCCCATAAACCACAAGAGAAATTGCAAAGAGAGCTAATCAAGCCAGTACATCTAAAAAGACTATTGTAGTAAGCTCTTCCATCGTGATACTTGACAGGTTGCAAGTTCTGTAGTAGAAGAAATGTATGGTAGGTAGTCTAGTAATCAACACATCTAGAAAATCTTCAGTTCCATACCAACCGCTGTTATTACATATAAAATAGATCGAGCAAACAAGGATAGCATAATAGATGGATGTGTATCCACCATTAGACAAGGTGGAGCACAATAGTGAATGTAATAGGGCAGTTGATGGAAGCTTAGGACTCCGTCCAACAATCTAACATATGCCATTTGGAAGTTGAACTTCAAAAGACAAGGATCACATCCAAAGAATGTAGACATGAAAATTTACGCATCAAGGGCCTTATGCTCAATATGGAAGCACAATAGAAAAAGGACAAGAAGATGATGCACGCACAACAAAAGCAAATAGAGAAACTAAAAGCATAGAATCCAAACTCACCAAAGCTAATAAAGCTTAGAGGATCAAATTATAAAAAAATTGCTCCATTGAGCAATTTGAAGGAGGTGCATACCATTTTAAAGGAATATATTTTGGATAAGTACATCTACCAATCTTTAGTGGATATATCATATCAAGATGGGAGCCTAACATTGAACCTTGAAGAATTCCAAAATCTGGTCAGTACTATCAAGACAGATTTGAAAGAGAAAATTGAGATATTCACAACCATGCTAGTGAATCACGCATTGATGGAACATCTTATTCACAATGTAGAGGATACAATGACGATGATGGAGCTAGAATAGGACAAGGATATTGGAGAGGGGATGATTGATAAGAGAGATGATGATGACGACCAACCTCTAGCACCATGGTCAGCAATAGGTGGGAATGTGACAGGAACCACACCATGCACAAAGGGATCTGACCAACCACCTATAGATCAAAGCAAAAATAGTGGTGATGAGACTCAATCTAGTCAAACTAATCAACAAACATAGCAAGCACCAATTGGGTAATAGAAATATGGGGCTTTGATCAGAGAAACTAAGGGTAAAGCATGTTAGCATATACATGTGGTAGTGATGTGTGTGAACGCACTAGGACCGCCGGGGCATTTTTTCCCTCTTTAAGAGGTTTTTTCCTCCGTGCATTGTATATACGCCCATCACTCTAGGGCTATCTATCTTTCCATTGCACACTAAGTAACACATTCTCTATTGTGTGCCTTGAACTTCCTTCGTCTTCTCCAAGCAGTGTGTGTTTCTCTACAACCCTAATTCCAACAAATTGGTATCAGAGCAGGTTGCGTCCTCCCGGGCTTAGTCGCCAGCTGCTCCAACACACGCCTGCTCACTTTCTCCAATTTCAGTGAGGTTTGGCGAGCGTTCGCAGGTCGACAAATATTTCGGGAAGCTCGTAGAAATGAGTCTGCTCAGATTTTTGATTCGGGCTCATTTCCACTACAAGCAGGTCTGCACAAGCAATTTTGTCATTTTTTTCAAAAATTTTGTCAGCGCCGTTTTCTGTATAACAGGTGCCTTACAGTCTTCTACGGTTTATGCTATAAAGCACGTGTTGTTCCCGCTCCGTTTCTCCTCTTTATAGGCAATTTTCACATCAGGTGCAACATTTATCATGGCTGACAACAACACAGATGTGTTCAAGATGTTTGCTGCTGAGGACAGGTTGGATGGGGACAATTACCCTACGTGGGCTTTTATGATGTAACATGTTCTTGTGTCAAAGGGCGTTTGGAATATTGTGCAGGGCATTGATGTAAGTCCTGGTTTTGAAGATGTAGGTGATGTTGAGGATGTTGCAAGTCTTGCTACAAGGATTGCTTCTACTAGAGTTGATTTGCCTATGGTAGAACAAGCTCGTTGGGATGTAAAGGATGCGTAGGCTCATGCATTGATTGTGTTGTCTGTGAAGCGCACCATTGTTCCTCACATTCGTTCAGCAAAATCTACAAAGCAGGCTTGGGATATTTTGGCTGGTCTTTATGCAAGTCGCAATGAGGCTAAAATTGCTTTGATGCGTAAAGAGCTGCAGTCAAAGATTATGCATGAGGAAGATGATATGGACACTTTCCTTGCTGGTGTCAAGGATATCAATGAGCAACTTATTTTTGCAGTTCCCTTGTGCAGACTGTTCTTGATGCCTTACTAGATTCTTACAAGAGTTTTGCTAGTACTTGGAGAGTTATGACCCAAGGAAATCCTGAAGTTGTCAAGTTTGATGCATTATGCACATTACTATTGCAAGAGTCACTTTCCAAAAGAAACAAGACTAGACAGCGTGCAGTTGAATATGCTTTTATTGCTTCTCAAAGAAAGGGTGGTGACACCAATGCAGCCACTTCTTATGGTTCTACTGCGAGTGGCAAAACTTCTATTCCCAATGCTTCTACTGGCAGCACTTCGTCTAGCAATTCTGCTCATAAGGGCAAAAAGAAGATGCATTGCCATTATTGTAGATCACTTGATCAAGCAGTGTCCTAAGCTGAAGGCCAAAGAGGCTAAGAAGAAAGAGGGTGGTTCCACTGCAAATGCTGGTTCCACTACAAATGCAGCCATTGTTGAGTCTTCTGTGAAAGGAGACTGTGATGTTGATGTTGATGCAGAATGGGCTTTTAGTACAGAGTGCACTTACAATCCTACTATCCATGATGCATGTATGTCAGTTGCTGCGGATTCACATGTGTGGTATTTCGATAGTGGTGCTACAAAGCACATTACCTCACATCGTGAATTGTTCACCTCTATCGAGTCTGTCCCTCATGGGAATGCAGTCACTTATGCCAATAATTCCTCTTATCTAGTTCAGGGAGTTGGAAAGATTGTGCTTATTGCTGCTAAAGGCAGTTCTTTCACACTTGCACTTTATGTACCTGGGATCAAGAAGAATCTTTTGTCTGTATGTGCACTTGCTAGACTTGGACTTGTAGTCAAATTTGTGGGTGATAGATGTATTGTTCATGATCTCAGTTCTGGTGATGAAATCATTGCATTTGGGCTTTTGTGCCATGGGCTGTATAAGCTCACTTTGTATGATAAGTGTGGGAAAAAATTTGCAAATGCAGTTTCAGATTCAAGGGCTATTTCAGATGCAAACCTTTGGCATGCACGTTTTAGTCATCTGAATTTTGCTAGTTTGTGTGTTTGTGGATATCTGTTATGGTTGGTTCTTTGCCGCCGCTTGAAGCACCTATCAAACATGTTTGTGAAGGCTGTATTTTGGGTAAGATGTAGCATTTGAAGTTTCCAAAGGATGGTTCTGTTAGGGCCACGTGCAAATTGCATCTTGTGCATAGTGATGTTTGTGGCACCATGCAAACTCCATCCTTGGGCAATTAACTTTACTTCGTGACTTTCATTGATGATTGCTCCTGGCATGCATGGGTATTTCCTCTTAAAGAAAAGTCCGAAGTTTCTATGTGCTTCAAACAATTTGTGGCTATGGCTGAAAATGTCTCAAAATGTACTATGGGCACCCTCCGTTCCGATCGAGGGGGGGGGAGTATATGTCTCATGAATTTAATGCATTTCTGGCTAGTCGTGGGATAAAACACCAATGTACAGTGCCTTATACACCTCAACAAAATGGTGTTGCTGAGAGGAAAAACAGGTCACTTACTGTAATGGCACGATGTATGGTCAAAAGTCAAGCTTTGCCGCATTCTTTTTGGCTTGAGGCCATCATGTGTGCCACTTATGTACTAAACATGTTTCCTATGAAAGCTTTGCAGAAGCGTGGCATGATAGAAAGTCTTCTATTGAGCACATGCGTGTTTTAAGTTGTTTGGCATATGCTTTGGTGCCACAAACACAGCGAAGAAAATTCGATGATAAGGCTGTCAAATGTATTTTTGTTGGTTATAGTGCTAAAAGCAAAGGTTATAGGTTGTACCATCCACAAACAAAGCGTATTCATGTTTCATGGGATGTAGTGTTTGTGGAAGATTTTGTTCAGCCCTTGTTGTCATGTACTAGAGACAGTGATGTAAGCTCACATGACATTTATGACACTTTGTTGCCTCTTTTTAGTGGTGGAAATACAAATGTAAATTCCAATGAAAATGTTACAGATCAGCGTATTACTGATGTAGATGTACAAGATGTACTTGATGAGGAAAGGGCTGAAAATGAGCAGGCTAGAGGTATGCCAAAATGGATGGTGCATACATTGCCTGAAAATAAATTGGATGCATCTTTGTCTAGTTGTACTAGTTCCGGCTCTCGACATGCATCTTATGCATCAGATTGTTATGCTTTGGCTATGTCTAGCTTACATGATGTTGAGGAGCCTCTGTCTTTTGATGAAGCACAGAATTCAAAAAATTGGATGGCTGCCATGCAATCAGAATATGATGCACTTATAGAAAATGACAACTCGACTTTATGTGATTTGCCTCCTAGAAAAAAGGCCATTGGTACAAAGGGGGTTTACAAGTTGAAACGCAAGCCGGATAGTGAGAACGATCGCCATAAATCTCGACTTGTGGCAAAGGGTTATGCACAACAAAAGGGCATATATTATGAAGAGACTTTTGCTCCCACTTGTCGTATGACTACTGTGCGCTTTCTATGTGCATTGGTAGCTCATTTTGGTTGGGATGTACATCAATCAGACATTGTTACTTCTTTCTTGAATGGTGACATATTTGAGGAAGTTTATGTAACACAGCCTCGCAGTTTTGTCAAGAAAGGACAAGAGAACAAAGTGTGCAGATGTAAGAAGGCTTTGTATGGGTTGAAGCAATCTCCTCGTGCTTGGTATGAGAAAGTTGACACTCATTTGGTCAAACAAGGCTTTCGTAACAGTCCAACAGAAAGCACACTATATGTAAAGCATGAGGGTGATGTACTTCTCATTGTGGTTCTTTATGTAGATGATTTGCTGATCACTGGACCGAATGAGAGACATATTACTGAATTCAAGGCTGACTTGAATGCTACTTTCAAGATGAAAGATTTGGGATTGTTGCATCATTACTTGGGTATACAGTTTAAGCAGTGTGATGGTGGTATTGCCTTGTGTCAGAAAAGTTACATAGAGACATTGCTATGTAAGTTTGGACTTGAGGATTGCAAACCTATTGCCACTCCTATGGAAACAGGTTTGAAGTTGAGTCTACACGATGCTAGCGATCCTGCTGATGTCACTCTTTACCAAACTACCGTTGGATGCCTCATTTATGTATGCAACATGAGGCCGGATATTCAGTTTGCAATCTCACAGATTAGCAGATTTATGCATAGCCTAGGGTCTAAGCATTGGCAGGCTGTCAAGAGGATTTTTCACTACCTTAGTGGCACTTTACATCTTGGCTTGTTTTATCCCAAGGGGGGATCGTTGCCGCCAGATTTACATGCCTTTTCAGACTCAGATTGGGCTAGTTGTTTTGACACGCACGTGTCCACAAGTGGTTTTTGTTTCATGCTTGGCAGTTCATGTATATCATGGTTGAGCAAGAAGCAACCTACTATGGCCACTTCGAATTGTGAGAGTGAGTAGAGGGCAATCTTCTCACAGCTACGGTTGAGTGTATATGGCTCAGACACCTTATGGCTGATTTGGGTGTTGGACAAGACACTGCCAACACTATCTACACTAATAGTCAGAGCCCATTGACAGTTGCGAGGAACCCAATTTTTCATGCTCACACAAAGCTCGTTGAGGTGCATTACCACTATGTCAGAGAGAGGCTCTCAGCAGGAGAGATCGGCTTGGCTAAGTGCCAACACAGGACAACCTTGCAGATCTTTTCACAAAGGAATTGTCTCGTGAGAAGCTTGAAGCTTTCCACAAAGCTTTGGGCTTACTCCCCTTTGTGGACTGATCATGTCCTCAGGGCATGGCACTTCCCTTTGCTCATGTGCCGGCTCTCGTTCACCGCATCACTCGAGGGGGGATTTGTTACCATATACATGTGGTAGTGATGTGTGTGAACACACTAGAACCGCCGGGGCATTTTTTCCCTCTTTAGGAGGTTTTTCCCCCGGTGCATTGTATATACGCCCATCACTCTAGGGCTATCTATCTTTCCATCGCACACTAAGTAACACACTCTCTATTGTATGCCTTGAGCTTCCTTCGTCTTCTCCAAGCAGTGTGTGTTTCTCTACAACCCTAATTCCAATAAAGCGCTGCTCATTGATATAGAATCACAGAATGACCTTGTGTACTCCCACGATGACCTTGCGTACCTCACTAATTACCTCATTCTTTTTGGCTTTCTAAAAGAAACCCTCAATATTGTGTTGGGTTAGGGAGACTTTCATTGTTTTCAGTGCATGATGGAGACTTGCCTTTCATTTCACATCCTGACATGTCTTTACTTTTCTTGCATTCTATTGTTTTAGAATGCTAAAGTAAAGCTTCACCTTGCATAATTTTAATAAATTTTACACACACACACACACACACACACACACACACACACATGTTTTTTCTCACATTCTATTGCTTTAGAATGCTAAAGTGAAGCTTCTCCTTGCATAATTCTAATAAATTCTACACACACACACACACACATATATATTAATTAGTTCTTTTTATTTCACCTTTCATTTCACAACTTCACATGGATTTACATTTCTTGCATTTTATAGCTTGATTCCGCTCAGTGTTAACGTTCGAGAAAGTCTCTTTTATTAAGCGGATGCTAATTGAGTTTCCTCCTCAGAAAGAAGAAACCCGAAAATATTAGCAGAAATTTTGAGATTTCTAAAATTTTTGGACGACTTTCTCACATATTTCATCGATTTTTCTTCCATTTACAATGGTTTGCAGCTAGCTAGTCTCGATTTTCAATCGGCTCAAGACTAAGCTGAGGCAATCCTTTCCCAAACATTGATACCAGTTTAATTCAACCTAAAAATTTTATCACTTTTCTTATTGTTTTTGAAAGCCGTTGTGACCCTTTCACTTGTTTAATAAGAAGCTAAGGGCAAAAAGGATTTCCAAATACTAAATTTCCTTTGTGAGCATACACTGACTTGGAGAGATTTCAAATGTTGTATGTAGGAGCTAAAAGGATGATTGATCAATGAAAGTTGATTAGTTACCACAAATAGGATATCTACAAACTTCTTACTCACCCCAATACCACCATCTATTAGCACGAGTTCCTAAGTATGTGCTAACACAAGATGATGTGCTGGTCAACCGTCAACTACAACAATTCTCTACAATGAATGTTCAAAGTGATGGCCAACACATCTAAGATTTTGGAGAAGGAGTTGGCCAACAAAGCAGCATTAGAACCTCAATTAAGAGAAATAGCTAGAATTTTGTTCGAGGCTCGGACCAAACACATCCAAATGGCTAGATTCACACCAAATCGTCTTGCCGAAATCTAACCAAAGCTAGACTCACCAGGGGAAAGAGGACTCTCTATGATGTAGAAACAAAGACCTTGAATACTCTAACACCATATGAAGTCAAGATGATGACTGATTGCAGGGAGTAGCTTGAGCATGAATCCATCTATTGGCTCATTTAGCAGGACAAATCTAGAACCATTGCTCAAGGAGCACGTCAACCTGAAAAACTTCAAGTCCCACCTCAGATGATTCACAAGATAACACGAAAGAAGGCTCTAGATTAGGGATTCGTGAAGTCTCAATGAAGAAGAGGTTGTGTACAAGAAGCCCACAAATTAGGGTGTTATACAATTGAAGTTTCAAAGAATCCTGATATTAGTTGTAGAAGAGTGAGTTTAAAGGAAAGGGGTGAATTCAGAATAACCATCCCCGTGGATGTCAATTATTGTTAGAGGCATATTTATAACTTGGAAATATGCCAAAACTCAAAGAAAGGGGAGGAGGAGTGAATATTGCGAGAACAAGACTTAGTCAAGTGTTAGTGCATAGTCAGACCACTTTGTCAAAATTGGTAGTTATGCGATGTATTTACCACCATACCATTAAGCCAGGGATACTTAGTGCTCAAATACCGCTTGCAAACGACTATATTTTAAACTCTTCATAAGGCTGCACCCACCTCGGGGGGGGGGGGCTTTTTGTGTGTAGGCGCCCTCGGCTACCGATTGCACCACGTATGCGCAGAGTCTAATTATTAGACCCACATATCTATAGTCAAATCAACCTATGCCCACCATCAACAACTTTTGCCGGCTCCAACACCAGGATTGGATGCACCAGTTTGCAAGGGTAGACTGTTGAAACCTTCAAGAGCTCTAAGTATGAAGGAAGGATTTTTCTACCTTTGAAAGTGGTTAATGTAGTGTCTTTTGTATCTGCTTCATGGAGTTATTGCGAGAGTCTCCTTCTCATGTATGACACATAAGCTCGACATAGCAGGTTTTGCCGATGAAAGACATGAGTGTTCAAAGAATGATAACGGTTAGTGTGGGCTGCTTAAGGAAGTATAGTGTAGGGTTGTTGAATCAGAGATAGTGAGATGGGAAAAAAAATGAGAGCATGAGAGAGGGCTAGAAGTGATTAACTGGCTATGAGCAACTAAGAAGGTGCAAGTTTGATGAGGGTGATAATTGTGACAGTTTAGAGTAAAGTGGGTGGTGATGGTGCAAGGTAATGTATGTTGTCTATGCATTGAAGGTGTAAGGTATGCTGGCTATGGTGTTGCACATAACTTTGTAGCGATGGTATAAGATAGTAGTGAGGGCTAGGAGTGATTAATTGGCTATGAGCAACTAAGAAGGTGCAAGTTTGATGAGGGTGATAGTTGTGGAAATTTAAATAAAGTGGGTGGTCATGGTGCAAGGTAATATATGTTGTCTATGCATTGAAGGTGTAAGGTATGATGGCTATGGTGTTGCACATAACTTTGTAGTGATGGTGTAAGATAGTAGTGTTGCAAGGGTTGCAAAGAGTGCTTGTTCTCTTGTGCCTCGGTTCTTCAAGGCCTTGAATCCAAAATTACAAGGTGTTTGTGGGTAGTACCCGGAAGTTTTCTTTTGACATTGTCAGGCTTTTTTTGGATGAAGATAAAGTCACTAATCTATGCTAAAAATCTTGCTCACTAGCCTCGAGTACATAAATGTACATAATGCTTTGAGTTTTCAGAGTGCGCTTGTAAAATTTATGTATAAAGGCTTGGTTCTGCTTAGTCATTTGTAAGAGTTTTGGGTTGGTCAAACTTCTAAAAGGTGGTTTTCAATGAGTATTTTTAGTCGTGCTTGATAGCTAGTGAATTGGACTCATACATCATGAGTCACATGCATTTGAAATGGGTGGTTCTTTACTTAGAAAGTTGGTGCGGATGCATGCGAAGAAAGGCAAGTGGGCCGATTTGATAGATTTAGAAAAGGTGTGTTTAAAGATTTTTGGAAGTGGCCAAAGTGATAAGCTCTGAGCCGGGCTTTACAACGTCGCATTCGGTGCTCGGAGTCACCCGCCACGCCTTCGTCAAGATTGCTCGGTGTGGGGAGCGAAACAGGAAATTTGTGTGGTGAGGTGGGGAGGTGGGAGGATGGTGCCAAGTGGCAATGGAGTAGTCCCACATGGGGGGGAGCAAGTGGAAATTAGAGGGTATAAGGGGGGGAGTGGGTACCCCTAAGGTTGTATCAAAGGAGCAAATGGAGCTTCCTTGCTTTGCTAATAGGGGCTCGTGGGTGTTGGGGGAGAGAGAGGGCACCCATTCTCAGTTCATACATGCTGCCCAAGCACCTGGCCAAGCTTTTGGTCCTCTGGACACTTCCCTTTCCCACTTTCCTTGGTCAAAAAGTGACCGACATGCCATTTTCCACCCAAATTAAGCCCAAAATGGACCAATTAAAAGGTGCCCAAGGAGAGAACCATTTTGGCTAAGGGGAGAGAGAAAATTCCTTGGGATAAGAGCAAAAAATCCCCCTTTTTAATAGCTGCAATTCTCTTCACAATTTTTGCTTAGAGAGACTAGCCTTTTTGGAGCTTTTGAGAGATACCCCATCTTCGAAAGCTTGTAACTCTCTCGTCTGTTGTTAGAATCAAGCATATAAATACTCTACGGAGGTCTACATGACACAAGATTCATCTTTATAGTCTTGGTTTTTTGAAATTTTAATCATGGTATGGGTTAGGACTGTTTCCCACCCGACTTTATAGGTGTTTGACATAGTGTTTTCCACAGCTTTATGGTGTTTCCTTCCGACGGTGTGGTGTGTGCAAGGCTATAAAGGTTCTCGTTTTCCTTCTTGTTTGCAAGCTAACATCATTTTGGTGCCCCCATGGAGAAAAAAATGCTCCTATGCTCCAATCCCTGTGAAATATGTCTATTCTACAGGTAGTGAATGTAAAAGGGATGTGGGTCCTTATGGACAACCGCCTATGTATGTGCAAATTGTGGACAGCTTTTAAAGTGGTCGTATAATTGGATTGCAACTGTTGGAGGGTCGTGAGGTTTTCTAAACCCGAGCACTGGGGGCCGGGTCACCCAGTGTGAGGTGGATTAGGTACTGGAGCGATCCATCGACATCCCTTGAGTTTTTGACGTCTCATGTAAGTGTTTTTGTGGCAATCAAACATTGCAGACAAGTTTCCACAGTTTCATGGATTACCTAATAAAAATGCACAGATATTTATTGAAAATTTGGAAGTCAATTGCTTATTGCATAATATACTAGACCAAGCTATATTGTTGCGGCTATTGCAATATAGTTTACAGGGATGAGGCAAAAGTTTGATTACACAATTTTGAGGAGTTGATGCAGGCACAAAATCCAGGGGTGGTTTTGGACTACAATCGTGTGAAGCAAACTTCCTGGCACAATACCAATCCATTGAAGTACCTGATGAAGTTTGGCATGAAATTTTGGGATACACTCAGAGGGCTAATCAAAGTGTTGATGATTTTGTCATGCAGTTCACCCGTTTATGGGATAAATGGGCCCGGGATTTGGGAAACGAGATCCCTCCATCCATGTTAAAGAAGGACCGTTTTGTGGCAAACCTAAAAGAAAGTCTGAAGTTCAAGGTTGAGCTAAAAAGGCCTGCCACCTTCGAGGAGGCAATCGCCATTGCCAGAGAGAAAGAATGGAAATCTCAAAGACTTAATAAATATGGGAAAGCGGTCCCTGAGCAAAATAATGGCAACCAAAAGGAGGAGAATCAAGCAGAAGCTGGAGGCCAACATGTTCAAAGGGCTACTAATATCGAACAGTTACTACGAAATATGCAAGACATGATGACCATGATGCAGGAATTATGACTTAGTGTTCTTGGTGGTGGAGGTGGTTGTGGTCATGGACGTGGTAGAGGAATGGCTCGGCATGTGAATCTCAGCCTAATGTGAATCTTGGTCGTGGACAAGGCGATTTTGAGCCGCAGAGGAGATTCATCCCCACTTGTTATAATTGTGGTGAACTTGGTCATATTAGCACTTATTGTTCAAAGCCAGCAAGGATGGGAGGGGATATGTTTCCAGTTCCTCAGCAGATTCCTAACACAGAGCTAATGATTACGCATTGGATATACGGGGAGATCAAGGTACTGGACAGGAAAATCAAGCCTCAACCTTTAGTGGTCATGTGGGCATTGTACGAGTCAAAAAGAAAGAAGCATATATGCTACGAGTAGGCAAAAGAGAGAGGGAAGGCTATGCAGCACCAGGGCCTAGCAGAAAGAAAGGGAAGGAAAAAGAGGGTGAAGATGCAAAAGTCAAGAGAAAGAGAAAGCCTCATAGATGATTTGAAGTGGCGGACTTACCGTTGGGAGAAGGCCAAACAACTTACAGTTTAAAGAAAGACCTGTTTGCGAGGAAAGTGTATTATACTTTTGGATAGTTGATGATTATGGAGCCCAAACTTAAAAGGTAGTGGAAGTCATTAGTGAATCCAGAAAAAGAGTCGAAGCATGGACAAGTCAGAGTGTTGTCTGTGGGAGAGTTACCCGACATCTGTCCTGTGGTGAACGCTTGGCACAAGTGTGTGGGCATGGGAGAAGCCTACATCGATGGAGGTGCTCAAGTTTGTGTGATCACACAATCATGTGTCGAGAGACTGGTCTGATTATATGCGGAAGCTCTAGATTTCGGATTCGACTGGTAAACCATGCCAAGGTGAAATGTTTGGGAATGATCAAGAATTTGGAAGTTGAAGACTTTAACGTGAAGGTTATGGTAAACTTTCATGTTATGACAGCTGGTCTGGGAGCCTTTCCTCTCATTTTGAGACGACCTTGGTTGAGAGATATTGGTGCCGTGCAAGATTGGTGCAAGGGCACAATTGGTGTGCATGACAAGAAGGGTAAAAAGAGAGTGTTTGATATGACTACCAAACAGCCTATGGCACTTGAAGATGTGAGTGAGAATGATGAGTCCAAAACTACTAGTGATGATAGTCTTGAAGACTCCGAAAGTAGCACTACTTCAAGTTCCAGTGATGAGGATGAAGTGTCACTCTTGTTGTTGGATGAGGAACAAAAAGAAATTAGTGAAGTGTTGCAAATATCATGGAATATAAGTGCTTTAAGCTGTTTAGAGAAACTTGAAGAGTTGATGCAACCTAAACAGGAACTGCCAGTGAAGAAAGAGTTAATTCAAAATATGTTGAGTACTGATTTGACACAAGGAGAAAGAAGGGAGTACTTAGCAATGTTGGACAGGTTTCCAAATCTTTTCATTACCTCATATCAAGAAATAAGGGATTTTGTTGGGGATCTTGTGAAGATCAAGCTAGTTGAAGGGGCAAAGCCAATACGACAAAAATTAAGAAGGATGGGTAAGGGACAAATGAATGCTTTAAAGGAAGAAGTGGATAAGCTTCGGGATGCAGGGTTCATTGTGCCAATGATAATGTTGAATGGGTGAGATCTGTAGTAGTCACCCCAAAGAAATATGGGCGTTGGAGAGTTTGTGTTGATTACAAGCCACTAAATGTGGTGACTTAAAAAGATCCTTACCCTTTTCCTTTTATTGATCAATTGTTAGATGCAGTGGCTGGTTTTGAGAGATACAGTGTTTGTGATGGATATTCAGGATAGTTTCAGCTTATCCTTGCTCCTGAAGACAGGAAAAAGACTACTTTTATCACACCATGGAGTTGTTTCTGCTTTTGTTGCCTTCCTTTTGGGTTGACAAATGGGCCAGGAGCCTTTGACAAAAAAGTAGATTGGGTCCTTACCTCGTTCCTTGGGAAGTTTGTCAAAGGATTCAAAGATGATTTCTGTGTATACAGTTCAAGGAAAGAGCATGTCCAAAAGCTTGAAATGACTTTTGCCAGGTATGATGAATGCGGGGGTCAGCTCAATCCTAAAAAATGTCATTCGGCACAGCCACGGGTGAAGCTTCTTGGGAATGTCATTTCAGAAAATGGAATTGAAGCAGATCCAGAGAATGTGGAGGCTTTGTTGTGACTGTCATCTCCAAAAGATACCAGACAGTTGGCCACTTCCATACAAAAAGTTAAATATCTGTCTCGCTTCATACCTTTGGCATCACAGCTATTGTATCCATTGCAACAAACAATTAAGAATAATCCCTTGGAGTGGTCTCATGACTATGAATTTTTTTTTGACAAAGTTAAAGAGGTTTTGAATACGTTACCTATTATGCAAGATTCTGACTTGGAAAAGGAGTTTTATGTCAACCCATCAGTGGGAGATGATGCTATTGGAGCTATGTTATTGCAAAAGGGGAAGGAATCTCAGTATATGAAGCCTGTTCATTATGCTAGCAAAGTGAAGACTCCTCATGAAAGAGATTTTTTTGAAATTGAATTGGTGATGACCAATATGGTTTATGCTTGCAGACAATTGAGACACTACTTTTTCCTGCAAAAGTCATTCACTTTTCTCACTAGTTATGCATTGCTTCCCCAGCCAGCTATTCAATAATTCAAATATATCAAAAACAGTGAGATGAAATGGGTTATTGAGCTTCAGGAGCTTCAGTTCACCTTTTTGGTGGAGGAAAGTACTCGGGCTACCCTGGCAGATCTTCTCACTTATAAATATACTCCGGTTTTGGTTAAAGAAGAGGTGGTGCGAAAGAAGGAATGCGGGACTCTTGCTATCCCTAATGCTTCAAGGTTATACTTTGATGGTTCTTATCAAAGAAGTCATGATGCTGCTTCAAGAGGCATTGTTATTTATGATGCACAAGGAAAGCTTATGAGGAAGCAAGGGCTAAAACGTGATGCCAAAAGTAATAATGAAGCAAAATACATGGCTCTTGAAGGTGGTTTGCATATTTTCTTACAATTGGGAATTAGACGCTTGCAAATTAAAGGAGATGCTTTATTGGTTGTGAAGCAAGTGTTGGGAGTATGGAAGAATAAGAACCCCTAATTGAAGAGCTTATGCTTCAAAGTGAAAGCGTTGCTCAAGAACCTTGAGGCATGGAGTCTGCAACATATTGAGAGGTCTCAAAATGAAGAAGCTCATGATGTTTCCCAAGAGATGATCACTTGTGTGTTCGTGCTAAAGGCAAATGCCCCGTTATATCATGGAAGTGAAATGTTATCAAACGAAGTAGATTTTTTGTTGACAGGTGTCCTACCTAAAGGCTTACCATTTTCTCAAAAGTATGCGTTCATAAGGAAAGCCAAGAAATATAAAATTCTTGATGATGTGCTTTACATGAAAGGAAGTGATTTGGTTTTGCCTCGTGTGCCTTGGAAAGAGGAAATTTACAAAATTCTGGAAGAAAATCATGAGGGATCTTGTGGAGGCCATTTATCCATGAAGATCATGTTGCATAAAGTTTTGCAAGAAGGTTATGTATGGCCCAATATTCAACGGGACGTTAATCATTGGTGCAAATCGTGTTTGCCTTGCCAGAGGATGGGAAAGAGAATTTTGAAGCCTGAATTGCGAAAGACAATCCTAGCTTTTGATGTATTTGAAAAATGGGGTCTTGATGCTATTGGACCCTTACCTATGACCAACAAAAGAAATGTTTACATTTTGACAGCAGTGGATTACTTATCACGATGGGCAGAAGCCAAGGCTGTCAAAAACATTACTACTAAGGAGATGGGAAAAAAATTTTATGAGCATATATGTTGCAAATTTGGTGTACCCCTAGAACTACTTTATGATAGAGGACCAGGATTTAGAGGAGAGTTGTTTAATTTCTTATGCGAGAAGCTCAATATACAGCATAGGTACAACTCTCCTTATTATCCACAATGCAATTGTCTCAATGAGAGGTTCAATTTAGAGTTGGTAAAGATCTTGACAAAGATGACTCAGACACATGGGAAGACTTGGGATTCAAAGTTACCTTGCACGTTATGGGACTACAAAACTGCTATCAAAATGAGCGCGGGATTTTCCCCTTACCACTTGGTTTATGGCAAGGAAGCTTTATTGCCAGTCCAAGTGGAAATTCCTGCTCTCAAGTTGTTGTCATTGGAAAATGAGGAGCAAACAAATGTATGGCAGAAAAGGTTATTGGATTTACAGTGCTTGCAATTGGATAGAGTTTTAGCTTTGAGTTACTATGAGGAAGTGTCAAGAAAGGCTCAGTTAAAAGCCAATGAACGTGTAGAGAATAAGAAAATTGAAAAGGATGATTTGTTGTTGCGATACAATAGTAAGTTGAACAATACCTTTCAGAAGAAGTTTCAAATTAAATGGGAAGGTCCTTTTACTGTTGTAAACAAATTTGAAAATGGCACATATCAGTTGGCAGACTTAAATGTTGCACAACATAAATATCGTGTCAATGGTTATAGATTGAAAAAATATCTGGCATGTTTGATGACAATTGTGACTGAAGAAATGTTATCAATAGAAGGAGATAATGTGGAAACATTTGAAAATGTGAATGAGGTTTTTGGGGATGAAATGCAGCAGTTGTTCACCCTAGACACCTCTGCTTGTCATGAATGATCAAGCAGGCTAGGGGTGGTTGGCAAGCTATGTCAAACATTTTTTGGATGAAGATAAAGTCACTAATCCATGCTAAAAAGTTTGCTTCTAGCCTCGAGTACATAAATGTACATAATGCTTTGAGTTTTCAGAGTGCGCTTGTAAAATTTATGTATAAAGTCTTGGTTTTTCTTAGTCAGTTGCATGAGTTTTGGGTTGGTCAAACTATTAAAAGGTGGTTTTCAATGAGTATTTTCAGTCGTGCTTGATAGCCGGTGAATCGGACTCATACATCATGAGTTACATGCATTTGAAATGGGCGGTTCTTTACTTAGAAAGTGGGTGCAGATGCATGCAAGAAAAGGCAAGGGGGCCGATTTGATAAATTTAATTAGAAAAGGTGTGGTCAAAGATTTTTGGAAATGGCCAAAGTGATAAGCTCCGAGCCACGGGCTTTACAGCGTCGCATTCGGTGCTAAGAGTCACCCGCCACACCTCCGTCAAGATTGCTCAGTGTGGGGAGCGAAACAGGAAATTTGTGTGTTGAGGTGGGGAGGTGGGAGGATGGTGCCAAGTGGCAATGGAGTAGTCCCACATGGGGGGGAGCAAGTGGAAATTAGAGGGTATAAGGGGGGGAGTGGGTACCCCCTAAGGTTGTATCAAAGGGGCAAATGGAGCTTCCTTGCTTTGCTAATGGGGAATCGTGAGTGTTGGGGGAGAGAGAGGGCACCCATTCTCAGTTCATACATGCTACCCAAGCACCTGGCCAAGCTTTTGGTCCTCTAGACACTTCCCTTCCCCACTTTCCTTGGTCAAAAAGTGGTCGACATGCCATTTTCCACCCAGATTAAGCCCAACATGGACCAATTAAAAGGTGCCCAAGGAGAGAACCATTTTGGCTAAGAGGAGAGAGAAAATCCCTTGGGATAAGAGAAAAAAAATCCCCCTTTTTAATAGCTGCAATTCTCTGCACATCTTTTTTGCTTAGAGAGACTAGCCTTTTTGGAGCTTTTGAGAGATACCCCATCTTCGAAAGCTTGTAACTCTCTCGCCTGTTGTCAGAATCAAGCATATGGATACTCTACGGAGGTCTACATGACACAAGATTCATCTTTATGGTCTCAATTTTTAGAAATTTTAATCATGGTTTGGGTTAGGGCTGTTTCCTTCCCGACTTTACAGGTGTTTGACATAGGTGTTTTCCTCAGCTTTATGGTGTTTCCTTCCGACGGTGTGTGGTTTCTGCAAGGCTATAGAGGTTATTATTTTCCTTATTGTTTTCATGCTAACAACGTAAATATTAGGCTAACGAGGCACCAAGCAAACATTCCTATGAAGAGGTGACCTCGAGAGAAAGGCTAAGGGTGAAATACTAGGGGTGGTAGACCCCAACACCAAAGGAGGAAGGGGTCGAGCACCCACAGCTTTCGTGGGCTAGAGAGAAAAGACAACTCATTCAGGAAGTTGGTGGAGTTAAGAGAGAAAGAAGCATAATTGGAAATGAAAATTTCAGCTAGCTAGTACTAGGCTAGCAAAAGGCAACTCTGGGCCTAACAAGAGGCCCTTCAAGGACACAAATGTAGCATCCACGATCGTGGACATAATCAAAAGTGAGAAGGCTTTTCAATTACTAAAGAAGACCTTGCCTGAGAGGGTGGAGATTGAAAATGCATGCACAATGGCAACCCTACCTATGTTTATCAAAAGGAAATTGGATGAGTTAGCCAGCTCAATGTTTCTAGTATTTGGTTTCATGGATAGGGTACCTACCGACAAAGGCTAAACTCATCAGCTAGCTATATAGCCCGAGAGATCTAAATCACAGTGGATTAGTAGATTTCATACATTATATGGCAAAAGGGTTCTAGACGGGTGAGTTTGATGACCCCTCAATAGTATCAAAATTTCACTTTTCTTCAACAAATTGCCAATATGTGTGTTCCCATGGAACCCACCATTTGAATCTCCAAACACTTTTAGGGACTTGTGCCTAGTATGGGTTGAGTTTGTTAACCTTCCAATATGGCTACATGGTAAGATAAAAGAGCTAGCAGCACATTGGGAGCTTTGTTTTTCATCCCTTTTATTTGAAATCTTGGCAGCATTGCAAACAAGATATGCATCTATTGGGACCCTCAAAAGTCACAACCAAAATATTGGGGACTGGCCTTAAGGTAATTCCACTCAAATTCAACACATTCATATTTTAAATGCAATGATTCTAGGGACTTTGCAAGAGCTTCCCTAGGTAACTTGGTCAATACACCAGATCCTAAGAGAGGACAGAAAGTCCTACCAAAACCTCTTCATGCAAATATGGAAGTTGAAAATTTCCCCTCAAGGGGTTAGTGACCATTCAGAGCACGACTTGCAATCTAGCAACAACTAAGCTATAGAACTAAACATAAAATCTAAGAGCATCTATCCAAAGAAAATAAAGTCTTTGATATCAATAAAAGGCCGCCCCTAGCTTTGAGTTCACCTATTCTCTCCACCGAAAAGCACAAGCTTTGATATTTCAAAAGATCGTTCTCTCACCCGCTTTTAGAAGGGAAGATGGGTGGCAAAAAAATTCCAACATTTCATGTAAGTGATTTAAATCACACGCTCGGTCCACTGAGCAACACAAAGAGAATCCACCATACAGAATAGAGTCTCCAATTCAATACAAGAATTTGTTCAAAGATCCTCGAGATGAAAATCTTGAGGACCTTAGGACTACTAAGATGAATGCTTCATAGCAGCAAAAGACCATGACTGAGAAGTCAATTGCATGGAGGATGAGAGCCAAAAAGACAATACAAAGGAAGTACTCCTTGAGATGGAGGAATTGTACCTCTCTCTGGAGGAATCAACTGTACAGTCATGAAATGTAAAAGGATTAAAATCCTATAGAAAGCGTGCCCATTTTTAAAATGTGGCAAGGAAATATAGGAACGTTAATTATTGGGCTATCCAAGAACATAAATATGATGCCAAAGTGGTAGGGAAAGAAGCTAGTAGTTTATGGAGAAGGAAGTGATGGCTTCATTGGTGTTTTAACCATTGTTGATAGAGATCTTGAGCCTCATGTGATCCTAAATCACAGTTTTGGGAGAATCTTAGGCATGTAGATAAAACCTTAACCATTATTATTGTGTATGTTCCTTGCAACACCAGGAAGAGATCCAAAATTTGGGTGGATGTTAGAGACTCCCTAGTAGAGGAGTGGGGATTGGTGCATCATGGGTAGTCATCCAAGGATTATAACCAAGAGAGAAGCATGTGTGCATCCTTTCTTCCATCATACTTTATAAAATAAAATGCCTTTTTAGAGATCTTGTTTTGTTTTGTATTGGCTTGAGCATCCAAAGTATGCTTAATCACTTTGGTAAGCCGCTTGTCTTTGATGTCATCTTCACGATCACGCTTGTGTGGACTCTACTTTTGTAACTTATCAAACTTTTGCTTAAGAAGATTACGTATAGTGCATTCCTTTTCAAGCTCTTCAAAAAGAACATCAATCTTTTGATCCATAAAAAGAGAATCTTGGTTGTATCTTACCTATGTATGTTGAACAAGCTAGAATAATTTCAAGAAGACCTCCAGTAAATATGCAAAGTGTTTGAACAATTCAAATGGTGGATAGATCATCTTCTTGTTTTTTTGGTGATTATAGGTAATTTATTTGATTTTAAGGCTGAGTTTTCAACACTTTTTTATTGTCCCTTGAGAGTATAATCAATGCATGAATTTCCTTTGTTGCTTTTCTTCAATCGCAATTTTCTTGCATTGTTTTCTTCAAAACTGGTTGCTTGTATTGTGGCAAAAACTATTGAGATGAGGATCTTGTTACTCTTGCATATTTAGCAAAGAGAGAGCCTTCCAAAGTCAATCTTCTTGAAAGTCTTCATTTCAAATTTATTTGATTTTTCCACACGAAGCACTCTTCTTTGCTTCTACACATTGCCTGGAGTGTTTTTGAAGCTCTGATACCATTGTTGGCTTCTTAAAATCT
The DNA here is from genome assembly GCF_014529385.1 of Adiantum capillus-veneris. Taxonomy (NCBI): domain Eukaryota; kingdom Viridiplantae; phylum Streptophyta; class Polypodiopsida; order Polypodiales; family Pteridaceae; genus Adiantum; species Adiantum capillus-veneris. The sequence goes on along the minus strand of NC_140955.1, from coordinate 26,505,519 downwards.
TCCCAACACTTTCAACACAACTTTGATTTTATTTAATCAAACTAAATTCAACAAAAAAATGATTGAATAATCATAATATATAAAGAGAACAACATAAAAAAGAATAAAACACAAGACATCATACTAGGTACCAAACCATTTTCCTTAATTAGTATGTTTGATTATTTACCTTCCACTTCTTTATTCATCTCATGGAGCATGAATTATAATAAGATAAATGTATGAAAGATAAGAGAGCATGAGCTACACAATCAAGAGAGTGTATGCCATGATTAAGAGAGAAAATTAGCATAAAATAGGGCAAATGTGTATCTTCCACATCTTTGATCTAATGGATAGCCCTAGCAGAGCAATACAAAATCTTTCCAAGATTGAGACACTATCTCCTAGCATGGAGGCTCCCCTAATAGGAGTAGATTTATGTGCTAGGTCACCACCATGAGCACACCATGTCATGGATTGGATGCAAGAACTATGATGGCACTTCCCCTTGTAAACTCCTCATGAATGCATCTTGATTAGAGTTACTGTGGAGAAATTTGGACTTTGTTGTTTGTTATCGTGCAAGACCACTCTAGATCTACCATACTTTGAGCTTCTTGGTAGCTTAAATTAGATTTCCAAACGTTGTTGAAATAAATCCATTGTGTGACCATAAATCAAGGTCCATTCTCACCATCTCTCGAGTCATCCCTTTTATTTCTATTGTCGTGTGGGGTCCAAGGGGGGTGACAACATGTTATGGAGTCCCCCTAGCGGGGGTGTTCAGGGGAAGTGCGCCCAAATTCAAGTATTTTGGTGTGTATTTTCATGTAAATTTTACATAAATATGCCTCAAAATCAAAGTAAATCTCATTGTGTGTTGCATGTCGTATTTAGCTCCAGAAAACAAGGGCTATGATGAAGTGTAGGCAATACAAAGGATGTGCTTTGATGGGACTATTGGTTTATTGAATGAGGCAGCTCAGGGGAGCTCTGGTCACTAACCAAAGGTTCATGCATGAGACCCTCCGTGAAACCATGATCCTTTGTGTGACATGTCCAAAGCACACACTGTCGGCATCCCACACTACTGGGGAGGGGCCCTTTTTGCATCTACCTCCTCAGCAGTGTGGGATACCTGTAGGCCACTAGCTAGCGCTGCCTTGTGGTAAAGGGCCCTTTTTCTGCATCTGCTTCCCCAGCAGTGTGGTATGCCATTAGTGTGTGCTTTGCGATTTCAGCGATGCATTGAGGGTTTCATCCATAAGCCTTTGGTTTGAACCAATAGTCCCCATCAAAGCAAACCCTTTGCATTGTTTCAAAACCTATAATTATGAATTTTGTTTCAATCTAATCTACATTGCTCCACCTAGAAATGACTAGTTCATAGGTATACCTTTACTCCCAACTTATTAAGATTATCTCAATCTACTTAACAACTTCAGTCTTATCAGACGTTCCTTTTCGCTCAATTTTAAGCACCACTGGCTCATTGCAATTAATCCAATAAGATGTGCACTACCAAGATATTCCACATATACATTTGATCCTAAAATAAACAAGGGACTTATAAGCCCACAATTGGGAAAATTCTTTGAGCCAGCAAGTTTTTCACTTGTGAGATTCCAAGCTTTGGGTATCTAAAAAGGATGTCGTTAAGGCAACAAGTAGAACTTATCAATGTTAGAAGTATTTTTAAAAAAAAATCATATATATTACAAGAATGTTCTTGTAAGGATCATTATATGATTAGTTTTTGAACTCATCTTTATAAACTTTCCCCCAAAGCAAAAGAAAGTTGAGTCTTTTGATTTCCATATGCCGTCTAGACATTGTATGTATCTAGCACAAGCTTAGTACACAAATGTTAGACTTTACACTACTTTTGAAAATGCAATAGAGAGAGAGAAGAATTAATGAACAAAAACTCATTTTCATTGCAAAATAGGGGCTACATGCTACGCATTATAGCAATTTATAAAGAGAGTATACATCAATATAAGACCACACGACGAGTCACATATTGGGAGTTTAAGGCTTTGCATTTTGCAAAAAATAACAATTTACAAAGGGGATTTTTGTACTGTAATATAAAAAGAGCTTGCACAACTTGTTGTCCTCCAAGGTGGCCAAGCTACCAAAAACCTTTATCTTCAACCTCCATGTTGTATTTTTAGTTATGGACCTTCATGCCAACCAATGTAAAATATTTATATAGCTATAATGAGGCATAATCTACAAAACAAACAAAAAATATTGACAAGTTACTTAAATTATATCTCAGATTGCATACATGGCAATAACTTGGAATAATGAAAAATGAAAATACTTAACTAAAAAAAAGTATATTATATCATATATTATATATAGACATATAAAAACTATATATATTAATATACATAATGCAAATTATATTATATATTATATATATATTTAACCCAAATTATTATTATAAGATATAATATATTGATGTATAGCTGGTTTAGTTAGTGTAGTTTTTGTTCGGGCATAATATGAAATGGATGTAAGGGTTATCGAATTTTTTGCATTGCAACGTTTCTGTCCACCTGATCAAACTCACTCTCTTCATCTTCCCTGTAGACGTCCTCGCGCCAGCTACGTATACACAGCAGGTACATTTCCTTGCTATATTGTGCTAATCGAGTCTCCCAAATGCCGCCGCTCGCAAGCTATACACAGTACGCCACATCCCGTTTTTGCAAAAAAAAAAAAAAGGGGGGGGGGGGGGGGGGGGAGGGAGGGACTATGTATAGCCTGCGAGCGGCAAACTCTAATTGATTATCAATCTGTTAAGTGGATAAGATTGCTAATCTTGGCTCATTATAATAACATGCATCTGCTCTCAATTGACGTTGTTGCAAAAAAAAGGGGGGGGGGGGACAGCCCCCCCCCTCCACCCCCCTTTTTTTTATAGCAAAAACGGGCTGTGGTGGACCATCCATAAGCTCCAGGTGGAAAAGTAAATATGGATTAATGCTCATTACGAAGATAAGCATCTTCTCTCAATCCAAATAATGAAAAAAAAGGGGGGGGGGGGGGGGGGGGGGGGGCTTTGTCCCCCCCTTTTTTGCATTTTTTGGATTGAGAGCGGATACTTATCTTCATAATGAGAAATCTATGTTTTTTTAAACGCATATTATCAATATATTTCCTTCACTAGGCTTATTGATTCGAAAAAAAAAAGGGGGGAGGCAGAGCTCCCCCATCCGTGCGGATGATGGGGGAGCTCTGCCTCCCCCCTTTTTTTTGTCGAATCAATTATCCTAGTGAAGGAAATAGCTAATGATATGTGTTTTATGCGCGCGGATGATGGGGGAGCTCTGCCTCCCCCCTTTTTTTGTCGAATCAATTAGCCTAGTGAAGGAAATAGTTAATGATATGTGTTTTATAACAGCCATTTTACTTGGAACCAATTAAAGGAATATATATTATGTGATATACCACAACTCAAAATTTAAAAAAGAAGGGGGGAGATAGAGCTCCATCATCATCCACGCTCGCACGAATGATGGGGGAGCTCTGTCTCCTTCCTTTTTTTTTAAGTTTTGAGTTGTGGTATAGATTATATATTATTAATACATTATATATTATGTAATATATATATATATATATATAATATAGTGTATATACATAATATATAGATGTAGAATACATAGTATATTGTAAATATATAGTATAAAGAGTGAGTATATAGTAGATAATATATGGTATATAATAGAATTAGAGAATTATAAATAAAGTACATAGAATTATAGTATGTTGTATAATATATATAGTAATGCCGACAGTGTGTGCTTTGGACATGTCACACAAAGGATCATGGTTTCACGGAGGGTCTCATGCATGAACCTTTGGTTAGTGACCAGAGCTCCCCTGAGCTGCCTCATTCAATAAACCAATAGTCCCATCAAAGCACATCCTTTGTATTGCCTACACTTCATCATAGCCCTTGTTTTCTGGAGCTAAATACGACATGCAACACACAATGAGATTTACTTTGATTTTGAGGCATATTTATGTAAAATTTACATGAAAATACACACCAAAATACTTGAATTTGGGCGCACTTCCCTGAACACCCCCGCTAGGGGGACTCCATAACATGTTGTCACCCCCCTTGGACCCCACACGACAATAGAAATAAAAGGGATGACTCGAGAGATGGTGAGAATGGACCTTGATTTATGGTCACACAATGGATTTATTTCAACAACGTTTGGAAATCTAATTTAAGCTACCAAGAAGCTCAAAGTATGGTAGATCTAGAGTGGTCTTGCACGATAACAAACAACAAAGTCCAAATTTCTCCACAGTAACTCTAATCAAGATGCATTCATGAGGAGTTTACAAGGGGAAGTGCCATCATAGTTCTTGCATCCAATCCATGACATGGTGTGCTCATGGTGGTGACCTAGCACATAAATCTACTCCTATTAGGGGAGCCTCCATGCTAGGAGATAGTGTCTCAATCTTGGAAAGATTTTGTATTGCTCTGCTAGGGCTATCCATTAGATCAAAGATGTGGAAGATACACATTTGCCCTATTTTATGCTAATTTTCTCTCTTAATCATGGCATACACTCTCTTGATTGTGTAGCTCATGCTCTCTTATCTTTCATACATTTATCTTATTATAATTCATGCTCCATGAGATGAATAAAGAAGTGGAAGGTAAATAATCAAACATACTAATTAAGGAAAATGGTTTGGTACCTAGTATGATGTCTTGTGTTTTATTCTTTTTTATGTTGTTCTCTTTATATATTATGATTATTCAATCATTTTTTTGTTGAATTTAGTTTGATTAAATAAAATCAAAGTTGTGTTGAAAGTGTTGGGAAGATTTTAAGAAGCCAACAATGGTATCAGAGCTTCAAAAACACTCCAGGCAATGTGTAGAAGCAAAGAAGAGTGCTTCGTGTGGAAAAAATCAAATAAATTTGAAATGAAGACTTTCAAGAAGATTGACTTTGGAAGGCTCTCTCTTTGCTAAATATGCAAGAGTAACAAGATCCTCATCTCAATAGTTTTTGCCACAATACAAGCAACCAGTTTTGAAGAAAACAATGCAAGAAAATTGCGATTGAAGAAAAGCAACAAAGGAAATTCATGCATTGATTATACTCTCAAGGGACAATAAAAAAGTGTTGAAAACTCAGCCTTAAAATCAAATAAATTACCTATAATCACCAAAAAAACAAGAAGATGATCTATCCACCATTTGAATTGTTCAAACACTTTGCATATTTACTGGAGGTCTTCTTGAAATTATTCTAGCTTGTTCAACATACATAGGTAAGATACAACCAAGATTCTCTTTTTATGGATCAAAAGATTGATGTTCTTTTTGAAGAGCTTGAAAAGGAATGCACTATACGTAATCTTCTTAAGCAAAAGTTTGATAAGTTACAAAAGTAGAGTCCACACAAGCGTGATCGTGAAGATGACATCAAAGACAAGGGCTTACCAAAGTGATTAAGCATACTTTGGATGCTCAAGCCAATACAAAACAAAACAAGATCTCTAAAAAGGCATTTTATTTTATAAAGTATGATGGAAGAAAGGATGCACACATGCTTCTCTCTTGGTTATAATCCTTGGATGACTACCCATGATGCACCAATCCCACTCCTCTACTAGGGAGTCTCTAACATCCACCCAAATTTTGGATCTCTTCCTGGTGTTGCAAGGAACATACACAATAATAATGGTTAAGGTTTTATCTACATGCCTAAGATTCTCCCAAAACTGTGATTTAGGATCACATGAGGCTCAAGATCTCTATCAACAATGGTTAAAACACCAATGAAGCCATCACTTCCTTCTCCATAAACTACTAGCTTCTTTCCCTACCACTTTGGCATCATATTTATGTTCTTGGATAGCCCAATAATTAACGTTCCTATATTTCCTTGCCACATTTTAAAAATGGGCACGCTTTCTATAGGATTTTAATCCTTTTACATTTCATGACTGTACAGTTGATTCCTCCAGAGAGAGGTACAATTCCTCCATCTCAAGGAGTACTTCCTTTGTATTGTCTTTTTGGCTCTCATCCTCCATGCAATTGACTTCTCAGTCATGGTCTTTTGCTGCTATGAAGCATTCATCTTAGTAGTCCTAAGGTCCTCAAGATTTTCATCTCGAGGATCTTTGAACAAATTCTTGTATTGAATTGGAGACTCTATTCTGTATGGTGGATTCTCTTTGTGTTGCTCAGTGGACCGAGCGTGTGATTTAAATCACTTACATGAAATGTTGGAATTTTTTTGCCACCCATCTTCCCTTCTAAAGCGGGTGAGAGAACGATCTTTTGAAATATCAAAGCTTGTGCTTTTCGGTGGAGAGAATAGGTGAACTCAAAGCTAGGGGCGGCCTTTTATTGATATCAAAGACTTTATTTTCTTTGGATAGATGCTCTTAGATTTTATGTTTAGTTCTATAGCTTAGTTGTTGCTAGATTGCAAGTCGTGCTCTGAATGGTCACTAACCCCTTGAGGGGAAATTTTCAACTTCCATATTTGCATGAAGAGGTTTTGGTAGGACTTTCTGTCCTCTCTTAGGATCTGGTGTATTGACCAAGTTACCTAGGGAAGCTCTTGCAAAGTCCTAGAATCATTGCATTTAAAATATGAATGTGTTGAATTTGAGTGGAATTACCTTAAGGCCAGTCCCCAATATTTTGGTTGTGACTTTTGAGGGTCCCAATAGATGCATATCTTGTTTGCAATGCTGCCAAGATTTCAAATAAAAGGGATGAAAAACAAAGCTCCCAATGTGCTGCTAGCTCTTTTATCTTACCATGTAGCCATATTGGAAGGTTAACAAACTCAACCCATACTAGGCACAAGTCCCTAAAAGTGTTTGGAGATTCAAATGGTGGGTTCCATGGGAACACACATATTGGCAATTTGTTGAGAAAAGTGAAATTTTGATACTATTGAGGGGTCATCAAACTCACCGTCTAGAACCCTTTTGCCATATAATGTATGAAATCTACTAATCCACTGTGATTTAGATCTCTCGGGCTATATAGCTAGCTGATGAGTTTAGCCTTTGTCGGTAGGTACCCTATCCATGAAACCAAATACTAGAAACATTGAGCTGGCTAACTCATCCAATTTCCTTTTGATAAACATAGGTAGGGTTGCCATTGTGCATGCATTTTCAATCTCCACCCTCTCAGGCAAGGTCTTCTTTAGTAATTGAAAAGCCTTCTCACTTTTGATTATGTCCACGATCGTGGATGCTACATTTGTGTCCTTGAAGGGCCTCTTGTTAGGCCCAGAGTTGCCTTTTGCTAGCCTCCTAGTACTAGCTAGCTGAAATTTTCATTTCCAATTATGCTTCTTTCTCTCTTAACTCCACCAACTTCCTGAATGAGTTGTCTTTTCTCTCTAGCCCACGAAAGCTGTGGGTGCTCGACCCCTTCCTCCTTGGTGTTGGGGTCTACCACCCTAGTATTTCACCCTTAGCCTTTCTCTCGAGGTCACCTCTTCATAGGAATGTTTGCTTGGTGCCTCGTTAGCCTAATATTTACGTTGTTAGCATGAAAACAATAAGGAAAATAAATAACCTCTATAGCCTTGCAGAAACCACACACCGTCGGAAGGAAACACCATAAAGCTGAGGAAAACACCTATGTCAAACACCTGTAAAGTCGGGAAGGAAACAGCCCTAACCCAAACCATGATTAAAATTTCTAAAAATTGAGACCATAAAGATGAATCTTGTGTCATGTAGACCTCCGTAGAGTATCCATATGCTTGATTCTGACAACAGGCGAGAGAGTTACAAGCTTTCGAAGATGGGGTATCTCTCAAAAGCTCCAAAAAGGCTAGTCTCTCTAAGCAAAAAAGATGTGCAGAGAATTGCAGCTATTAAAAAGGGGGATTTTTTTTCTCTTATCCCAAGGGATTTTCTCTCTCCTCTTAGCCAAAATGGTTCTCTCCTTGGGCACCTTTTAATTGGTCCATGTTGGGCTTAATCTGGGTGGAAAATGGCATGTCGACCACTTTTTGACCAAGGAAAGTGGGGAAGGGAAGTGTCTAGAGGACCAAAAGCTTGGCCAGGTGCTTGGGTAGCATGTATGAACTGAGAATGGGTGCCCTCTCTCCCCCAACACTCACGATTCCCCATTAGCAAAGCAAGGAAGCTCCATTTGCCCTTTGATAACCTTAGGGGGTACCCACTCCCCCCCTTATACCCTCTAATTTCCACTTGCTCCCCCCCATGTGGGACTACTCCATTGCCACTTGGCACCATCCTCCCACCTCCCCACCTCAACACACAAATTTCCTGTTTCGCTCCCCACACTGAGCAATCTTGACGGAGGTGTGGCGGGTGACTCTTAGCACCGAATGCGACGCTGTAAAGCCCGTGGCTCGGAGCTTATCACTTTGGCCATTTCCAAAAATCTTTGACCACACCTTTTCTAATTAAATTTATCAAATCGGCCCCCTTGCCTTTTCTTGCATGCATCTGCACCCACTTTCTAAGTAAAGAACCGCCCATTTCAAATGCATGTAACTCATGATGTATGAGTCCGATTCACCGGCTATCAAGCACGACTGAAAATACTCATTGAAAACCACCTTTTAATAGTTTGACCAACCCAAAACTCATGCAACTGACTAAGAAAAACCAAGACTTTATACATAAATTTTACAAGCGCACTCTGAAAACTCAAAGCATTATGTACATTTATGTACTCGAGGCTAGAAGCAAACTTTTTAGCATGGATTAGTGACTTTATCTTCATCCAAAAAATGTTTGACATAGCTTGCCAACCACCCCTAGCCTGCTTGATCATTCATGACAAGCAGAGGTGTCTAGGGTGAACAACTGCTGCATTTCATCCCCAAAAACCTCATTCACATTTTCAAATGTTTCCACATTATCTCCTTCTATTGATAACATTTCTTCAGTCACAATTGTCATCAAACATGCCAGATATTTTTTCAATCTATAACCATTGACACGATATTTATGTTGTGCAACATTTAAGTCTGCCAACTGATATGTGCCATTTTCAAATTTGTTTACAACAGTAAAAGGACCTTCCCATTTAATTTGAAACTTCTTCTGAAAGGTATTGTTCAACTTACTATTGTATCGCAACAACAAATCATCCTTTTCAATTTTCTTATTCTCTACACGTTCATTGGCTTTTAACTGAGCCTTTCTTGACACTTCCTCATAGTAACTCAAAGCTAAAACTCTATCCATTGCAAGCACTGTAAATCCAATAACCTTTTCTGCCATACATTTGTTTGCTCCTCATTTTCCAATGACAACAACTTGAGAGCAGGAATTTCCACTTGGACTGGCAATAAAGCTTCCTTGCCATAAACCAAGTGGTAAGGGGAAAATCCCGCGCTCATTTTGATAGCAGTTTTGTAGTCCCATAACGTGCAAGGTAACTTTGAATCCCAAGTCTTCCCATGTGTCTGAGTCATCTTTGTCAAGATCTTTACCAACTCTAAATTGAACCTCTCATTGAGACAATTGCATTGTGGATAATAAGGAGAGTTGTACCTATGCTGTATATTGAGCTTCTCGCATAAGAAATTAAACAACTCTCCTCTAAATCCTGGTCCTCTATCATAAAGTAGTTCTAGGGGTACACCAAATTTGCAACATATATGCTCATAAAATTTTTTTCCCATCTCCTTAGTAGTAATGTTTTTGACAGCCTTGGCTTCTGCCCATCGTGATAAGTAATCCACTGCTGTCAAAATGTAAACATTTCTTTTGTTGGTCATAGGTAAGGGTCCAATAGCATCAAGACCCCATTTTTCAAATACATCAAAAGCTAGGATTGTCTTTCGCAATTCAGGCTTCAAAATTCTCTTTCCCATCCTCTGGCAAGGCAAACACGATTTGCACCAATGATTAACGTCCCGTTGAATATTGGGCCATACATAACCTTCTTGCAAAACTTTATGCAACATGATCTTCATGGATAAATGGCCTCCACAAGATCCCTCATGATTTTCTTCCAGAATTTTGTAAATTTCCTCTTTCCAAGGCACACGAGGCAAAACCAAATCACTTCCTTTCATGTAAAGCACATCATCAAGAATTTTATATTTCTTGGCTTTCCTTATGAACGCATACTTTTGAGAAAATGGTAAGCCTTTAGGTAGGACACCTGTCAACAAAAAATCTACTTCGTTTGATAACATTTCACTTCCATGATATAACGGGGCATTTGCCTTTAGCACGAACACACAAGTGATCATCTCTTGGGAAACATCATGAGCTTCTTCATTTTGAGACCTCTCAATATGTTGCAGACTCCATGCCTCAAGGTTCTTGAGCAACGCTTTCACTTTGAAGCATAAGCTCTTCAATTAGGGGTTCTTATTCTTCCATACTCCCAACACTTGCTTCACAACCAATAAAGCATCTCCTTTAATTTGCAAGCGTCTAATTCCCAATTGTAAGAAAATATGCAAACCACCTTCAAGAGCCATGTATTTTGCTTCATTATTACTTTTGGCATCACGTTTTAGCCCTTGCTTCCTCATAAGCTTTCCTTGTGCATCATAAATAACAATGCCTCTTGAAGCAGCATCATGACTTCTTTGATAAGAACCATCAAAGTATAACCTTGAAGCATTAGGGATAGCAAGAGTCCCGCATTCCTTCTTTCGCACCACCTCTTCTTTAACCAAAACCGGAGTATATTTATAAGTGAGAAGATCTGCCAGGGTAGCCGAGTACTTTCCTCCACCAAAAAGGTGAACTGAAGCTCCTGAAGCTCAATAACCCATTTCATCTCACTGTTTTGTATATTTGAATTTATTGAATAGCTGGCTGGGGAAGCAATGCATAACTAGTGAGAAAAGTGAATGACTTTTGCAGGAAAAAGTAGTGTCTCAATTGTCTGCAAGCATAAACCATATTGGTCATCACCAATTCAATTTCAAAAAAATCTCTTTCATGAGGAGTCTTCACTTTGCTAGCATAATGAACAGGCTTCATATACTGAGATTCCTTCCCCTTTTGCAATAACATAGCTCCAATAGCATCATCTCCCACTGATGGGTTGACATAAAACTCCTTTTCCAAGTCAGAATCTTGCATAATAGGTAACGTATTCAAAACCTCTTTAACTTTGTCAAAAAAAAATTCATAGTCATGAGACCACTCCAAGGGATTATTCTTAATTGTTTGTTGCAATGGATACAATAGCTGTGATGCCAAAGGTATGAAGCGAGACAGATATTTAACTTTTTGTATGGAAGTGGCCAACTGTCTGGTATCTTTTGGAGATGACAGTCACAACAAAGCCTCCACATTCTCTGGATCTGCTTCAATTCCATTTTCTGAAATGACATTCCCAAGAAGCTTCACCCGTGGCTGTGCCGAATGACATTTTTTAGGATTGAGCTGACCCCCGCATTCATCATACCTGGCAAAAGTCATTTCAAGCTTTTGGACATGCTCTTTCCTTGAACTGTATACACAGAAATCATCTTTGAATCCTTTGACAAACTTCCCAAGGAACGAGGTAAGGACCCAATCTACTTTTTTGTCAAAGGCTCCTGGCCCATTTGTCAACCCAAAAGGAAGGCAACAAAAGCAGAAACACTCCACTCCATGTGTGATAAAAGTAGTCTTTTTCCTGTCTTCAGGAGCAAGGATAAGCTGAAACTATCCTGAATATCCATCACAAACACTGTATCTCTCAAAACCAGCCACTGCATCTAACAATTGATCAATAAAAGGAAAAGGGTAAGGATCTTTTTAAGTCACCACATTTAGTGGCTTGTAATCAACACAAACTCTCCAACGCCCATATTTCTTTGGGGTGACTACTACAGATCTCACCATTCAACATTATCATTGGCACAATGAACCCTGCATCCCGAAGCTTATCCACTTCTTCCTTTAAAGCATTCATTTGTCCCTTACCCATCCTTCTTAATTTTTGTCGTATTGGCTTTGCCCTTCAACTAGCTTGATCTTCACAAGATCCCCAACAAAATCCCTTATTTCTTGATATGAGGTAATGAAAAGATTTGGAAACCTGTCCAACATTGCTAAGTACTCCCTTCTTTCTCCTTGTGTCAAATCAGTACTCAACATATTTTGAATTAACTCTTTCTTCACTGGCAGTTCCTGTTTAGGTTGCATCAACTCTTCAAGTTTCTCTAAACAGCTTAAAGCACTTATATTCCATGATATTTGCAACACTTCACTAATTTCTTTTTGTTCCTCATCCAACAACAAGAGTGACACTTCATCCTCATCACTGGAACTTGAAGTAGTGCTACTTTCGGAGTCTTCAAGACTATCATCACTAGTAGTTTTGGACTCATCATTCTCACTCACATCTTCAAGTGCCATAGGCTGTTTGGTAGTCATATCAAACACTCTCTTTTTACCCTTCTTGTCATGCACACCAATTGTGCCCTTGCACCAATCTTGCACGGCACCAATATCTCTCAACCAAGGTCGTCTCAAAATGAGAGGAAAGGCTCCCAGACCAGCTGTCATAACATGAAAGTTTACCATAACCTTCACGTTAAAGTCTTCAACTTCCAAATTCTTGATCATTCCAAACATTTCACCTTGGCATGGTTTACCAGTCGAATCCGAAATCTAGAGCTTCCGCATATAATCAGACCAGTCTCTCGACACATGATTGTGTGATCACACAAACTTGAGCACCTCCATCGATGTAGGCTTCTCCCATGCCCACACACTTGTGCCAAGCGTTCACACACAGGACAGATGTCGGGTAACTCTCCCACAGACAACACTCTGACTTGTCCATGCTTCGACTCTTTTTCTGGATTCACTAATGACTTCCACTACCTTTTAAGTTTGGGCTCCATAATCATCAACTATCCAAAAGTATAATACACTTTCCTCGCAAACAGGTCTTTCTTTAAACTGTAAGTTGTTTGGCCTTCTCCCAACGGTAAGTCCGCCACTTCAAATCATCTATGAGGCTTTCTCTTTCTCTTGACTTTTGCATCTTCACCCTCTTTTTCCTTCCCTTTCTTTCTGCTAGGCCCTGGTGCTGCATAGCCTTCCCTCTCTCTTTTGCCTACTCGTAGCATATATGCTTCTTTCTTTTTGACTCGTACAATGCCCACATGACCACTAAAGGTTGAGGCTTGATTTTCCTGTCCAGTACCTTGATCTCCCCGTATATCCAATGCGTAATCATTAGCTCTGTGTTAGGAATCTGCTGAGGAACTGGAAACATATCCCCTCCCATCCTTGCTGGCTTTGAACAATAAGTGCTAATATGACCAAGTTCACCACAATTATAACAAGTGGGGATGAATCTCCTCTGCGGCTCAAAATCGCCTTGTCCACGACCAAGATTCACATTAGGCTGAGATTCACATGCCGAGCCATTCCTCTACCACGTCCATGACCACAACCACCTCCACCACCAAGAACACTAAGTCATAATTCTGCATCATGGTCATCATGTCTTGCATATTTCGTAGTAACTGTTCGATATTAGTAGCCCTTTGAACATGTTGGCCTCCAGCTTCTGCTTGATTCTCCTCCTTTTGGTTGCCATTATTTTGCTCAGGGACCGCTTTCCCATATTTATTAAGTCTTTGAGATTTCCATTCTTTCTCTCTGGCAATGGCGATTGCCTCCTCGAAGGTGGCAGGCCTTTTTAGCTCAACCTTGAACTTCAGACTTTCTTTTAGGTTTGCCACAAAACGGTCCTTCTTTAACATGGATGGAGGGATCTCGTTTCCCAAATCCCGGGCCCATTTATCCCATAAACGGGTGAACTGCATGACAAAATCATCAACACTTTGATTAGCCCTCTGAGTGTATCCCAAAATTTCATGCCAAACTTCATCAGGTACTTCAATGGATTGGTATTGTGCCAGGAAGTTTGCTTCACACGATTGTAGTCCAAAACACCCCTGGATTTTGTGCCTGCATCAACTCCTCAAAATTGTGTAATCAAACTTTTGCCTCATCCCTGTAAACTATATTGCAATAGCCGCAACAATATAGCTTGGTCTAGTATATTATGCAATAAGCAATTGACTTCCAAATTTTCAATAAATATCTGTGCATTTTTATTAGGTAATCCATGAAACTGTGGAAACTTGTCTGCAATGTTTGATTGCCACAAAAACACTTACATGAGACGTCAAAAACTCAAGGGATGTCGATGGATCGCTCCAGTACCTAATCCACCTCACACTGGGTGACCCGGCCCCCAGTGCTCGGGTTTAGAAAACCTCACGACCCTCCAACAGTTGCAATCCAATTATACGACCACTTTAAAAGCTGTCCACAATTTGCACATACATAGGCGGTTGTCCATAAGGACCCACATCCCTTTTACATTCACTACCTGTAGAATAGACATATTTCACAGGGATTGGAGCATAGGAGCATTTTTTTCTCCATGGGGGCACCAAAATGATGTTAGCTTGCAAACAAGAAGGAAAACGAGAACCTTTATAGCCTTGCACACACCACACCGTCGGAAGGAAACACCATAAAGCTGTGGAAAACACTATGTCAAACACCTATAAAGTCGGGTGGGAAACAGTCCTAACCCATACCATGATTAAAATTTCAAAAAACCAAGACTATAAAGATGAATCTTGTGTCATGTAGACCTCCGTAGAGTATTTATATGCTTGATTCTAACAACAGACGAGAGAGTTACAAGCTTTCGAAGATGGGGTATCTCTCAAAAGCTCCAAAAAGGCTAGTCTCTCTAAGCAAAAATTGTGAAGAGAATTGCAGCTATTAAAAAGGGGGATTTTTTGCTCTTATCCCAAGGAATTTTCTCTCTCCCCTTAGCCAAAATGGTTCTCTCCTTGGGCACCTTTTAATTGGTCCATTTTGGGCTTAATTTGGGTGGGAAATGGGCATGTCGGTCACTTTTTGACCAAGGAAAGTGGGAAAGGGAAGTGTCCAGAGGACCAAAAGCTTGGCCAGGTGCTTGGGCAGCATGTATGAACTGAGAATGGGTGCCCTCTCTCTCCCCCAACACCCACGAGCCCCTATTAGCAAAGCAAGGAAGCTCCATTTGCTCCTTTGATACAACCTTAGGGGTACCCACTCCCCCCCTTATACCCTCTAATTTCCACTTGCTCCCCCCATGTGGGACTACTCCATTGCCACTTGGCACCATCCTCCCACCTCCCCACCTCACCACACAAATTTCCTGTTTCGCTCCCCACACCGAGCAATCTTGACGAAGGCGTGGCGGGTGACTCCGAGCACCGAATGCGACGTTGTAAAGCCCGGCTCAGAGCTTATCACTTTGGCCACTTCCAAAAATCTTTAAACACACCTTTTCTAAATCTATCAAATCGGCCCACTTGCCTTTCTTCGCATGCATCCGCACCAACTTTCTAAGTAAAGAACCACCCATTTCAAATGCATGTGACTCATGATGTATGAGTCCAATTCACTAGCTATCAAGCACGACTAAAAATACTCATTGAAAACCACCTTTTAGAAGTTTGACCAACCCAAAACTCTTACAAATGACTAAGCAGAACCAAGCCTTTATACATAAATTTTACAAGCGCACTCTGAAAACTCAAAGCATTATGTACATTTATGTACTCGAGGCTAGTGAGCAAGATTTTTAGCATAGATTAGTGACTTTATCTTCATCCAAAAAAAGCCTGACAATGTCAAAAGAAAACTTCCGGGTACTACCCACAAACACCTTGTAATTTTGGATTCAAGGCCTTGAAGAACCGAGGCACAAGAGAACAAGCACTCTTTGCAACCCTTGCAACACTACTATCTTACACCATCACTACAAAGTTATGTGCAACACCATAGCCATCATACCTTACACCTTCAATGCATAGACAACATATATTACCTTGCACCATGACCACCCACTTTATTTAAATTTCCACAACTATCACCCTCATCAAACTTGCACCTTCTTAGTTGCTCATAGCCAATTAATCACTCCTAGCCCTCACTACTATCTTATACCATCGCTACAAAGTTATGTGCAACACCATAGCCAGCATACCTTACACCTTCAATGCATAGACAACATACATTACCTTGCACCATCACCACCCACTTTACTCTAAACTGTCACAATTATCACCCTCATCAAACTTGCACCTTCTTAGTTGCTCATAGCCAGTTAATCACTTCTAGCCCTCTCTCATGCTCTCATTTTTTTTCCCATCTCACTATCTCTGATTCAACAACCCTACACTATACTTCCTTAAGCAGCCCACACTAACCGTTATCATTCTTTGAACACTCATGTCTTTCATCGGCAAAACCTGCTATGTCGAGCTTATGTGTCATACATGAGAAGGAGACTCTCGCAATAACTCCATGAAGCAGATACAAAAGACACTACATTAACCACTTTCAAAGGTAGAAAAATCCTTCCTTCATACTTAGAGCTCTTGAAGGTTTCAACAGTCTACCCTTGCAAACTGGTGCATCCAATCCTGGTGTTGGAGCCGGCAAAAGTTGTTGATGGTGGGCATAGGTTGATTTGACTATAGATATGTGGGTCTAATAATTAGACTCTGCGCATACGTGGTGCAATCGGTAGCCGAGGGCGCCTACACACAAAAAGCCCCCCCCCCCGAGGTGGGTGCAGCCTTATGAAGAGTTTAAAATATAGTCGTTTGCAAGCGGTATTTGAGCACTAAGTATCCCTGGCTTAATGGTATGGTGGTAAATACATCGCATAACTACCAATTTTGACAAGTGGTCTGACTATGCACTAACACTTGACTAAGTCTTGTTCTCGCAATATTCACTCCTCCTCCCCTTTCTTTGAGTTTTGGCATATTTCCAAGTTATAAATATGCCTCTAACAATAATTGACATCCACGGGGATGGTTATTCTGAATTCACCCCTTTCCTTTAAACTCACTCTTCTACAACTAATATCAGGATTCTTTGAAACTTCAATTGTATAACACCCTAATTTGTGGGCTTCTTGTACACAACCTCTTCTTCATTGAGACTTCACGAATCCCTAATCTAGAGCCTTCTTTCGTGTTATCTTGTGAATCATCTGAGGTGGGACTTGAAGTTTTTCAGGTTGACGTGCTCCTTGAGCAATGGTTCTAGATTTGTCCTGCTAAATGAGCCAATAGATGGATTCATGCTCAAGCTACTCCCTGCAATCAGTCATCATCTTGACTTCATATGGTGTTAGAGTATTCAAGGTCTTTGTTTCTACATCATAGAGAGTCCTCTTTTCCCTGGTGAGTCTAGCTTTGGTTAGATTTCGGCAAGACGATTTGGTGTGAATCTAGCCATTTGGATGTGTTTGGTCCGAGCCTCGAACAAAATTCTAGCTATTTCTCTTAATTGAGGTTCTAATGCTGCTTTGTTGGCCAACTCCTTCTCCAAAATCTTAGATGTGTTGGCCATCACTTTGAACATTCATTGTAGAGAATTGTTGTAGTTGACGGTTGACCAGCACATCATCTTGTGTTAGCACATACTTAGGAACTCGTGCTAATAGATGGTGGTATTGGGGTGAGTAAGAAGTTTGTAGATATCCTATTTGTGGTAACTAATCAACTTTCATTGATCAATCATCCTTTTAGCTCCTACATACAACATTTGAAATCTCTCCAAGTCAGTGTATGCTCACAAAGGAAATTTAGTATTTGGAAATCCTTTTTGCCTTAGCTTCTTATTAAACAAGTGAAAGGGTCACAACGGCTTTCAAAAACAATAAGAAAAGTGATAAAATTTTTAGGTTGAATTAAACTGGTATCAATGTTTGGGAAAGGATTGCCTCAGCTTAGTCTTGAGCCGATTGAAAATCGAGACTAGCTAGCTGCAAACCATTGTAAATGGAAGAAAAAATCGATGAAATATGTGAGAAAGTCGTCCAAAAATTTTAGAAATCTCAAAATTTCTGCTAATATTTTCGGGTTTCTTCTTTCTGAGGAGGAAACTCAATTAGCATCCGCTTAATAAAAGAGACTTTCTCGAACGTTAACACTGAGCGGAATCAAGCTATAAAATGCAAGAAATGTAAATCCATGTGAAGTTGTGAAATGAAAGGTGAAATAAAAGAACTAATAATATATATGTGTGTGTGTGTGTGTGTGTAGAATTTATTAGAATTATGCAAGGAGAAGCTTCACTTTAGCATTCTAAAGCAATAGAATGTGAGAAAAAACATGTGTGTGTGTGTGTGTGTGTGTGTGTGTGTGTGTGTGTGTAAAATTTATTAAAATTATGCAAGGTGAAGCTTTACTTTAGCATTCTAAAACAATAGAATGCAAGAAAAGTAAAGACATGTCAGGATGTGAAATGAAAGGCAAAGTCTCCATCATGCACTGAAAACAATGAAAGTCTCCCTAACCCAACACAATATTGAGGGTTTCTTTTAGAAAGCCAAAAAAGAATGAGGTAATTAGTGAGGTACGCAAGGTCATCGTGGGAGTACACAAGGTCATTCTGTGATTCTATATCAATGAGCAGCGCTTTATTGGAATTAGGGTTGTAGAGAAACACACACTGCTTGGAGAAGACGAAGGAAGCTCAAGGATACAATAGAGAGTGTGTTACTTAGTGTGCGATGGAAAGATAGATAGCCCTAGAGTGATGGGCGTATATACAATGCACCGGGGGGAAAAACCTCCTAAAGGGGGAAAAAATGCCCCGGCGGTTCTAGTGTGTTCACACACATCTACCACATGTATATGGTAACAAATCCCCCTCGAGTGAGTGATGCGGTGAACGAGAGCCGGCACATGAGCAAAGGGAAGTGCCATGCCCTGAGGACATGATCAGTCCACAAAGGGGAGTAAGCCCAAAGCTTTGTGGAAAGCTTCAAGCTTCTCACGAGACAATTCCTTTGTGAAAAGATCTGCAAGGTTGTCTGTGTTGGCACTTAGCCAAGCGATCTCTCCTGCTGAGAGCCTCTCTCTGACATAGTGGTAATGCACCTCAACGAGCTTTGTGTGATGCATGAAAAATTGGGTTCCTCGCAACTGTCAATGGGCTCTGACTATTAGTGTAGATAGTGTTGGCAGTGTCTTGTCCAACACCCAAATCAGCCATAAGGTGTCTGAGCCATATACACTCAACCGTAGCTGTGAGAAGATTGCCCTCTACTTCACTCTCACAATTCGAAGTGGCCATAGTAGGTTGCTTCTTGCTCAACCATGATATAATGAACTGCCAAGCATGAAACAAAAACCACTTGTGGACACGTGCGTGTCAAAACAACTAGCCCACATAAAGCTCCATCACCTCCCATACCATTCCTTCATTCTCAAGCTTTTTCCATAGAGCTATGCACCATCAAGTTAGTTGAGATTTGGAGCCACCATACATGGCAAGGCTTGCCACGTCTCACCATGTATCCTAGAGAGCCACCGTACACTCCACAGTTCCAAGGCTGCCACCTAA